>NC_091066.1:82357343-83066093 GCF_000393655.2 Nicotiana sylvestris | reverse complement strand
AGAAGATATGATGGATGAATTGTTTGTGTCAGTTGACATTTCCGAAGGATATTGCAAATGTACTAATAGATCTCTTTATGAGACACCCAGATGGTGCACTCTAAAATAGTACAGCCACATATGAGTACTACAAAGATAGGCACTAGAAGCCTTAAAGGGATAAATATTACCTTAGTATGGCTCCCATCCCAAGTAGAACGAGAATGCTTGGCAACCCGAAGAGCCAAGGGGTGGAGCAAAGGGAGCCAAAAGCAAAAGAATGTTTTGTTCAAGTTTTCAAAATAAAGCAATAGACCTAGATGATTAGCGAAAAATAAGAAGAGAGTTAATGAAACATTATTAGTAAGATATGATACATGGATGACAAAGGTAGGTAAAAAAAAATGATGACAGTATTATGGAGTCTACAATCAAGTGAAGGAAAAGACGAAAGATGACAGGCCTTGAGACAATAAAAAAAATATAGGCCATAAAGTCATATCCTCATTTTGAGAAATAAGTTCACAACTCTAACGCGATTAACAAAAGGAAAAGTTAGACCCCATATTAATAGAAATTAATATGGACTGGTGAACAAGATAAACTAAACATGAATTAGGGACTAAGTGATTAGATAATAGTCAGCATCATGAGAATTTTAGATTGTGTTTCGGCAATAATAGAATGGAAAACAGAAGAAGATCTATGACGAATTCAGAGGATGGTCATTCAGGAAAACGCTTCCCTAAAGCAAGCAATGTGAGCAAAGTTAAGCTTAAGGGACTATATGTTCCACTTACACTAAGTGCCACCATTGTGATTGGGGAATTTTTTTATCCTTGGTACATAAGGATTACCGCAAGGCGTGTAAGGGTCATTGATGATGCAAAAGGATGCCAAAGATGGAGAGGAAAAACATCTATAGGCAGGTCGTCATAGCTCCAAGTCTTAGTACTCCCCTAAAGGGGGGAATATGGAATGATAAAGGAAGAATGAGATAAAAATGAGAAAGGGATGAGACTGCACTTATCAGAATCCTACAGTTATGCTATGATTCCATAACGTTACGTAAGCACAATGTCAGAAAAAGGAAGTAAGGTTTCTTGCTCGGAAGGTTATTGATAAATAAGGAGTCAGTGCAAGAGGTAAGTTTGACAAAGGAAATAACCTAAGAGAGATTACGCGAAATATGGATATGAGAATGGGTCGATGAGTAGTTAGTAGTTGATTTAGGAAGAGCCTAGTCATAGCTAGACAAGGAGTTACAGACAAATCAGCAAATCATGCAAGATAAATGTAGTAAACCCCAACATGGAGATTTCATCCTCGCAGTAATGTTATTATAATACCTAAGATATAATCAAATAGGAATCGGGGTAGTTAAAGATACCGTATGAGTGTTACGGGGATAAAAGAAAGTGCCACTGGGAAGGCAATCAAAACATCAGTTGAAGCAACCCTATAAGCACAAGGGCGCGGAAGTAAGCAACTACGGATAATTATAGGCAAGGAAGGACATCAAAAGGTTCGTAATAAGCTCACAGCTTTACGAGGGTCAAGGGTTCTACCTACGTACAATAACGAAAGACTAGCTGAGGAAATAAGGAAGAAGGCTTCAACTTAAGCACAACGACCTAAAGAGGAAATAGTCGTGTAACAATAGTCTCACAACAAAATTATAAGCACTCCAAATGAAAGTGGCACCTACCATGACTAATGAACGGGAAGTAAAATTAAAAGCAATATTTGAGATTATATGAGTTGCATGAAAACTCTGGCATGTATGGGCACTAAGATGAGCTAAGTATGGACGCAACAAGGGGGCAGAAGGACCAGGAAAAGTAATGGCTTATGTTAAAAGAAAACTAAAATGGAATGAATGAAATTATTCGATCAATGATCCAGAGTTGGTTATGTTATGAACTCATTTAAGGGTTCAGAGTTTAATACATGCATCAAATACAGCCATAGAAGATTCTGGTATACGTTAAACGAAAGAATTGAGCCAGGTCATAAATGAAGGATTAAATTATTAAAGGGTTGTATCATGCATATTTCTCAAGCCCATAACTAGTACCATGAACCACAGATCGGAAGATAGATTAAGCCTACATAAAGGTTGATCAGAGTGAAGAGGAAACTAAAGAGTGATAGCAACTAAGTAAATCAAGAGTCTGATTACTGGACCCGGAATATTATAGACCTAGTGATTGAGAACATTGTAGGATCACTCTTAATATCAGAGGTACAAGAGATAAAGTACACCAACCATAGTCTATAACGGCTCTACAATAAAGCCAGTTAAAAAATAACAGCCTTATAAGAAGTTAGTATGAAGCTCCCACCGGATTGTAGTATTATAATAGAGCTTCAATTTGTGGTGTGAATCATACTTATGTGGAAGGGAAATTATGAAAGAGATAGAAGATATGATGCGATATTTTAAGTAAATAAGGTAAAGGTGAATAACGTATGAAATACACAAATGCAGAAGGTTGTGAATAGCCAATACTTCGGGTAAAAGACTAGAAGCGCGGAGATTCAATATTCAGGAATGATAGCGGCATCATCAATGGCATATCTCATAACCTATGATTTCTAGGTATAGAGGAGGCTAATTAAGACAGTAAAGAAGATTTAGAGACGATGTGATGTCTCGCTTGATGTTCCAGGGTGACATAAGGAAACCTATGATACAAGCAACTTGAAGGAAGGTTGCGAGTAATATAAATAAATATGGGTAGGTCGCGGGCTTAAGTATGGAAAAACGGCAAGGTTTTAGGAAGGCAAGAGTAAGGATACGAGAGGGAGAGTGAGAAGGTGACGAGAATGGATAAGTCCTCGGGATTAAACCCATGAAAACAAGCGAGCTAATGGTTTCTCTAAGCCATAGAAAGCTCAGTATAGCCTGAATAAACTCAAATGAGTTTAAGACTAGTATCATTTGAAAGAGATGAGGGTGTAATTGTGGTAGATAAAGAATGACATTTGGACCTTCGTTTGAATAATGATTTTGAAGAAAAAAAGGAAGAGAAGGAGGAAATATTTCACTAACGGCACGAGATTAGGATACCCCCCATAAGGTGAATTACATTGAGACACTATGAAATACGATTATGGAAATCACTTCAAATATTCCTCAATGCAACGTAAGCCCTAGCGGCAATGTATTACGTAAGAACTTTCAAGTCTTCAAGTAGAGGATTGAAGATCAACATTGAGGTGAATCAACAATGGACAGGTACAAGTTACAAAGTATGACATGAGATTAGGCCATGATTCTTAAGACGAACGGTAATGAAGAAGCATTAAAGGACTGAGATTTAAACGTAAATAATAGGCAACAAAAGTAACTGGGAGCTTGGTAAGCATACCTCAGTAATGATAAATTGAAGTAAAAAAATTATGGTATAGTATAACCCATGTAGATGTAGTAAACTCATACGAATGGTTAGCTAGATCTATGGAATAAGATATGACCATATTTGCAAGTTCTACAAAGTATCGAGCAAAGAACTTCAGTACACCTATAGATGCCCAGAGAGGAATCCTATTAAGCCTTGTATATGATTACAAAGTAAGGTCTAGAGATTTACTAAAAGATAAAAGGAAAAAGGAAAGATGAATCGCATTAGTGCACTTACAAAGCCAGGGTTATACAGGCTGTATGACAGGAGATAACAGTAGTTGCAAGATTAGAAAGTCATGATATGAGCAAAAAGACTAAAGGGGGGAATACCCTAAACTTTGGATTTATTCACAAAGTAACTGCTTAAATGGTAAGGAAGGTATTAAGGTATTCACAAGAGCTATAAGTTATAAAAATGATAAGAGCATCAGTCAATATTCGAGGACGAATGTTCCAAGGGGGGAATGATGTTACACCTCGCAATATTACGATAATGTTACGTCCTGCTGTCACACCTCCTTTTTGCGCGCCCCGCCCCGAGGGGTAAGATGCGCGGGTGGAGTTTTTCCAATTTAAGTGACAATATTCGAAATGGGATTATTTATTTAATTCAGAGTCGCCACTTGGGAAAGGTTTGGCTTTTGGTGTCCCAAGTCACCGGTTTATCTTGAATCCCAAGTCGAGGAAAATTTTCGACTTTTCCAAATGAAGTCTGCGAACCAGAAATTCTAAGTAAGGAATTCTGTTGACCCGAGGGAAGGTGTTAGGCACCCTCGAATCCCGTGGTTCTAGCACGGTCGCTTAAATTGTTATAATGACTAAATATCTGATTTAAATAACATGTTATGACTTATGTGCTTTTATTAAGTTTAAACCGCTTTTATTATTATTATTTATTTTGTAGAATTGCAACGTCGTGAAAATGCATCTTGAACCACGTCACAATCAATGTGCCCGTGATCGTCGACACATTTTGACTTCGTTGAGATTTGGATTTGGGTCACATCAATGTGCACCCTGAATTTAAGAATATAATTTAGCTTAAAGTCGCGCCTAAAGAATCTAAACGCGTTGTTATTTGGGGAAGGCAGTGGAATTCTCTAAACAGTCCCTCCCAAATTCTAAGTATTTATCATGATCAATTATTGAGGGCCCCGCAGTTTGCATTTTTATTCGGCGAGGCTCGTCTCATTATTTTAGAAGGGTACCCTACTAATGACTACATTTCTACTACATTTATCTTTAAAGGGAAAGATGATGCCGAATTTTGCGGGTTTGGACAAATACGGACTGAATCCTTATTATGTTTGCCGAAACTAAACTTGTTTGATTACCTGATTGATTGTTCATGAGGTGAGGGTTACCGCATGCTTTGTCTTCGTCGAAGTGAATATGTTTATTAATTCGCTAAGTGAGATTGCAAACAAACTAACAACATATATTAAGTTATGTTTAACGACCTCCAAGTTCTATTTTTAACACTTCAACCTATTTGAAATTGATAAACGAAATCGGCTGTTTATTAGGAAAATTACTACTAATTGAACTCAAAATGACTATTAGTTTTTCTCAACAATCATCACATTGTTTTTGAAACGAAGAATCTGTACCGAAACCTGATATCAAACCGGCATTGGAACAAATAAACTGACAAGCGAAACTGGCATTCATAGCCGGACTTTTAATATGACTGCATGAGAGTTTGTTTGGGATACATCTATCCCAGACCTAATACCACAGATTTGTCGATTCAGTGGTCTAGGCAAAATATATACAAGTGTTTGCCATGACTCTATGTTATACAGTCGTAACTAAACCAGACAATATTATACTGAACTGAACGTATCCCAAATCAAACATGCTGTCTATCATATTGTTATTGCTATTGAACAGTGCTATCTAACAGCCCATCTCAGCAGAATGTATGCTAGTTTTATTCAAAGTGTTTGCAGTTTGCAGTAAAATAAAATCCCACTAACGTTCGACCTATTTTTAACACCAATGTTATAACATGAACAGCTGTTCTTTTCTTTATTTCTGCTTCAACTTCAAACTTTCAACAATACAAAGTTTCAGAGGTTGTGTACCTGGAAATATTTGACAATTGAAGGAAAGGGGGAGTCAGCAGAGTATAATGACAACAAAATGCAGCAGCAATCACAGCACTATCAGTAGCAGCAGGGCAGAAATAGCAGCAGACAAAGCAATACAGCAAGAACCCAGCTCGAGTGCAGAGATGCAACTATGGCCAATAGAAAGCAATAGCCAAATAACAGCAACACCCAGTGGAGTAGAATCAGAACTCCAGATAGTAGTAAACCAATGAAAGCACTCAACTAATAGACACAACTGAGATTTCAAAGGATCAGAATTGGCTTGAACAAATTGAAACAACTGAAAACCCAATAACAATAGGAGGAAGAAGGTTTCTGATTGTTGGTTGTATAGCTTCTATCCCTTAACCTCTCTCTATCTCTGTTTGTGTTTTTCCTATTCAGCTCTTAAGGTTCAATGTCTATCCTTTTGTGTGTGTGTGTATGTATTTCTATCTCTCAATCCTGTCTCTAATTCTGTCTGTATCTCCAGAACTTCAACTCTCCTCTATCTATGCTCTCTCTGACCTCTATTATCAGATGGTATCCTTTTCCTCTCCTCCCTTTTTTGTCTGTCTGTCTCCGTCCATTCTCTTATCCCAATCCCCCCTTTTATATCAGCCTCCCATCATCAATCAGAACATCCTCCCATGTGCTCCCTTATTTTCAGATTCCACTTACTATTTAAATAAGAACACCAGCCCATGATATTCCCTGGCAGACTTACTTTTAGGCAAGGTTTAATATTTTTGAACTAAAGTAAGGTAATGGGCAGCAGAATGTAGTCTGACAGCACATGCTGTCAAACTATTTAATTCAAAAACATTTAGGCAGGGCACAGGCTGTGCACAAAATGCACATGTTGTGCATAAGTGCACATGCTCTCCAATTTCAGAACTGTGACTAAACAGAACATTGCTCTTTTACACTTCTGATTCAAATTACTAATTATAAGCACTAAACTCAGTTCCTAAGTGATTCAAGCCATGCTTATCAAAAGTACATTGATTTGTTATCGTTCGGACAACTGAAACTAATTGACGACATATGTCGACTCGACTATACTAGTTATAACACATACAATCGTAACCAAAAATCAGACATTTAACAGTATCGACACATGATTTGAATTACACTGACTAAGCAAAGTGGTACCCGAGGAATCAATTAGTCAGTCCAAATTTGAAAATCAGCTAGTTGCCCAACACTTACATACACATTATCAAAACAAATGGAAAGACTCAATCAAACAGCAGAGGTTCAAGCAAAGTGGTCAAGGCACAGTTGCTAAAAGTCAAGGACACAAACAAAACATGAACAGACCTTTACCACAATCAGATGAACCAACACAAATAAGAAAAGAAAGAACTCACCTTAAACCTTGAAAAATCAAAACCTCAAACCGGACTCGGACAGACCTTTCTTAAGGCTGAACGGACTTTAATCGAAGTGTTTCTCAAGTGAGAAACACTTTGATTAAAGTCCATTAGACCTTAACCTCTTCGGTTCGAACGGATATGGACCAGTGACGAAGAACCAACAAATTCCAAAACTCAGATCTGGGATTCATGCTTCCCTGATCAGATTCGGACCAAACCAAGTATGGTTTGGTCACGAGGGGGGTCTGGGGAGTGTCTGGTATGAAACTGGGGTTAAACTGAATAGATCGAGTTTTGACTCGAATCTTCAAATGAAGATTCGAGAAGGTGAGGAGGGATTCGAACTACATGGTTGATAGATTTGGGTTCAGGATGGCAAGGGCGTTCTAGGGTGTTAAGGGGAAGTCACCGGCGTTCATGCCGCCGGCTTCCATGGTGAAGGATACAGGGGCGGCTCTAGGGTTTGATGGGGGATGAGGTTGAAGACGGAGGTCGGGATATTGGATAGGGGGGGTAGGGTATGTTAAGGGCTTATATATGGAATGAGTAGGAGGATCTCGACCGTTAGATCAATTTAGATCTACGGTCTGGATCTGATGGCTTAAGTGGAACGGTGTCGTTTCGAGGGTAAGGGGTTTGGGTTGGTCCGGGTGGAAACGGGTCGGGTTCCTCAGTGGGTTGTGGGGAAATGATCTTGGCCGTTGATCAATCTGAGATCAACGGCCCAGACCACACTGGATTAAAACGGTGTCGTTTAGACACCCTGGGCATCCACTGGTGTTGGACCGGGCAGGCCTGGGTTTGGGCTGAGTTTGTTTGGGCCAATTTGTTTAAAATTGGCCCAAGTTCGAAAAGATTTCTTTCTTTCTTTATTTATTTATTTCTTTTTTTATTTATTTGTTTCCTTTTTCTTATTTATTTTAAAACAAAACTAAGCCAAAAAATCAAATTAAAATTAAATACACACTCAATATAATTATTTGCGCACATACTAAAGTATTTCAAAACCGGTAAAGTCAAACCAAACAAAATCACGGACGAAAAATGCCTATTCACGATTTTCTATTTAATGACCGAATTACGGTTTGAATTACGCAGGACACATATATATTTTTTGAACTTTATTTTAATAAAGTAAATAAATAAGAATGGGCCAAAATCACAAATAAATCCACAAGGTGCCGCACAGAAATCCGAAATTGTACAGCGGGGCCAATTATATATTTTTTATTTCTTTTTGGAGCGATTGTCGTGTGAAGCAAAAATCACGTGCTCACAGCTGCCCCTCTTTGTTCGGAAACACGAAGGGTTTTCGTGCAAAGATCAAGTGAGCGTGTATGAGCGATTTTTGCCTATAGACCACTCCGTATGAAGCATTTTTTGAAAGATCTGACCGAATCTTGCTTCAAAGATTTCCTACATATCCTGGGCTAAACAGGAATCAGGTCAATGTAGTTCGGGAAGTTTTGGTAGCTGGGACTACCATGGGATTGCAATGCTTGCTGCTACTGCTGCTGCTGTTGTCACTGCTACGTTACTGACCGCCTTATTACAACCAAATGGAAATTGAAAACTGAGCTAACTACTTATGTGTATGTCAACTGCTAGTTACAAGATTCCTATCTATGATTCTTTTACGACTTGATCTTGGGTCTTAGCTGATTCTGCTTGTAGACTCCGATCTGAATCTTGATGCTTGCGAGTTGTGGTGACCTGTTTAATCTCTGGGATACTGAGTGAGGCGCGACTGGCAGGGTTCAGTACCTTAATTACATGCTGGAGTCAATCCGCCTTCCATTTACTCCGAACCTTGGGACACCTCTTTTCTTCTTTGATTTTGAGTTGAGACTCATCTCGCGGGTCATTTCGAACCGTGTGGCTCGAGGGTAGACCTGCGGGAGAAAACAAACAAACGAACGAAATTTTCTGCCCCAGTTTCACTAGGAAAATTTCGTTAATTATTCACCAGGAAGTTCATAAAATTGATGAAAGAGGATATGCATGCTTAGTTCAGGGCTGGAGCCCTAACACCGGCTAGCTGGGGAGAGGTTCGGTTTGGGGTTTAACACCTTAACGCCGAACAAAGGAAAATTCAATTTAGGGTTTAAAACCCTAATGCTGATTGCATGGGAAAGCTCAGTTTAGGGTTTAAAACTCTAATACTGGCTGAAAGAAAAAGTTCAGTTTAGGGTTTAAAACCCTAACGCCGAACAAAGGAAAAAGTTCAGTTTAGGGTTTAAAACCATAATGCTGATTGCATGGAAAAGCTCGGTTTAGAGTTTAAAACTCTAATGCTGGCTGAAAGGAAAAAGTTCAGTTTAGGGTTTTAAAACCCTAATGCTGGCTGAAAGGAAAAAGCTCAGTTTAGGGTTTAAAACCCTAATGCTGATTGCATGGAAAAACTCAGTTTAGAGTTTAAAACTCTAATGCTGGCTGAAAGGAAAAAGTTCAGTTTAGGGTTTTAAAACCCTAATGCTGGCTGAAAGGAAAAAGTTCAGTTTAGGGTTTAAAACCCTAATGCTGATTGCATGGAAAAGCTCAGTTTAGAGTTTAAAACTCTAATGCTGGCTGAAAGGAAAAAGTTCAGTTTAGGGTTTAAAAACCCTAATGCTGACTAAAAGGAAAATTCAGTTTAGGGTTTAAAACCCTAATGCTGATTGCATGGAAAAGCTCAGTTTAGAGTTTAAAACTCTAATGCTGGCTGAAAGGGAAAAGTTCAGTTTAGGGTTTAAAACCCTAATGCTGATTGCATGGAAAAGCTCAGTTTAGAGTTTAAAACTCTAAATGCTGGCTGAAAGGAAAAAGTTCAGTTTAGGGTTTAAAACCCTAATGCTGATTGCATGGAAAAGCTCAGTTTAGAGTTTAAAACTCTAATGCTGGCTGAAAGGAAAAAGTTCAGTTTAGGGTTTAAAACCCTAATGCTGATTGCATGGAAAAGCTCAGTTTAGAGTTTAAAACTCTAATACTGGCTGAAAGGAAACGTTCAGTTTAGGGTTTAAAACCCTAACGCTGACTAAAAGGAAAATTCAGTTTAGGGTTTAAAACCCTAATGCTGATTGCATGGAAAAGCTCAGTTTAGAGGTTAAAACTCTAATGCTGGCTGAAAGGAAAAAGTTCAGTTTAGGGTTTAAAACCCTAATGCTGATTGCATGGAAAAGCTCAGTTTAGAGTTTAAAACTCTAATGCTGGCTGAAAGGAAAAATTTCAGTTTAGGGTTTAAAACCCTAATGCTGATTGCATGGAAAAGCTCAGTTTAGAGTTTAAAACTCTAATGCTGGCTGAAAGGAAAAAGTTCAGTTTAGGGTTTAAAACCCTAATGCTGATTGCATTGGAAAAGCTCAGTTTAGAGTTTAAAACTCTAATGCTGGCTGAAAGGAAAAAGTTCAGTTTAGGGTTTAAAACCCTAATGCTGATTGCATGGAAAAGCTCAGTTTAGAGTTTAAAACTCTAATGCTGGTTGAAAGGAAAAAGTTCAGTTTAGGGTTTAAAACCCTAATGCTGATTGGCTGGGGATAAAGCTCTAGAATGCTACACGATCTATTTTTTGAGTTTTCTTGTTTTAATAGAAAATAAAAGGGAGTTTTGCGGAAACTTACCTTTTGAGTGAATTCCTTATTGCCAAAATGTTTCTTGTACCCGTGTACCTTCTTCTTTGGGCAACACCTGCTTCTTGCACGGTTGTCTTGGATTAATACCTGTTTCAACTTAAAGAACAATTGTTAGTTCGGAAATGACGGTCGGTTCAGTGACCTTGATCGTTTCCAATTGCTTTGTTGTGTCTCTATTTATGTTGCGAAGTCCCGCCATTGATTTGATTCGAACGGCGAAACCTTTAGACTGCTCAGGCTTGTATTTCCAGATTCTGTGATGACTTGCTTCGTAAGGCTCTTTTTTTTTGTCCCGTTTTGCTTGGAGGTTCACAACGGGGATTTTATTGGAGGTATTTTGTGGGAATTTGTACAAAAGGGAAGCTCTGTGGGGAATATTTACAAAGTGGATTCTTTGTGTGGATTTTTGTACAATGGGGCATACTGGGGATTTATTTCAAAGCGGGATTTCTAGGATTTGTTGGGGTAAGCTTTTTGGGGAATGTCTACCAAAGGACTTGCTGGGATGTGCTGGGGAGATTCCATTTTTTTTTATTGGGGAGACTCTGTGGGAGATTGTACAATAGAGACTCTGTTGGGATTTGTACAGGGGAAGACTTTGTGGGGATTTGTCCGAAGGTGGACTTGCTGGGGATGATTTCAAGATTTTTCTCTTTTTCCTTTACTCCGGAACACCATCAAACGTCATGACTCATCATACTTGGGTAATCATATCAACGAGATGAGGCGCTTTCCTTCACGAGACGGGATCCCGCGCAAACAAACCTGCCACCTGTCCTTTCCGGTGTGTCCTGAACTCGGGGTTAAAATGCGAAAGGGATTCGAAAAGAAACAAAGAAAAGAGAAAACAAATCAGAAAGGGAGTAACCTTTTTGGGATAAGAAAGACTTATCTGAGGAAGATAATGCTGGCTTTCAATGACATGACATGCTTTTTGGACTGGACGTCTGACCTTCTAAGAGCTTGCGTTTTCCTGAACCAGAACGGACCTGTGATTCCAAACTGGTGGCATTCTGCCGAAACTTTCTTGGGATGGCGTCATTCTTTTCGGCCAACAGCGCCCTTTGCGGGTTTTCGCTGGCTGACCTCTCTCATTTCTCTCCTTGTCATCGCTTGATAGCACTCTTTGCGAGTTTTTACTAACAAACTCTCTCATTTTGGTTTCTCTACTCCCGTCGTCTCGTGGTGCCCGAAGGTTTTCACCGCCGAGACTCTCTCATTTTATCTCTCTCAATTCAGAGTGTGATGGTCTTCTTTTGTAACGCTTATTGATTCCCCACCATATTTGGTAATTGATTTGAAGGCTTGTGCTTGGTAAAGAAAAGGTAGATGATACTAACTTCTGAACTGCTCGACGTGCCCCGGTTTTCAATTTTAGGGTGAATGGGATTTTATCGTTGGTGTGACTGAACCTCCGGGAGAGGCTGCCTACGTATCCTTTCGGAATCAAGTCAAACGTAGTTCAGGCCTCAATCAAATTTTGTTTTGTTTTCTTTTTTCTTTTTTTTTTGTTTTTTTTTTGTTTTGTTTTGTAAGCGGCTCAAAAGTTGGTGGAGAGGAACGAGTAGTGTTTGAGGAGTAGTGGGGAACAAACGCCTTCGCCATTTTCAACGTGTCAGGACCACTGGAGTATGCTTTAGACGTAATACCTCTTGACTGCATCTGCATTTACTGCTGTGTCGGGGTCATTTCCTTCGATATCACCCAAATACAGTGCTCCTCTCGGCAATATCTTCCTTACGATGTATGGGCCTCTCCAATTTGGGGCAAACTTTCCTTTCGCTTCTTCATGATGTGGCAAAATATGCCTTAGTACCAGCTGACCTACTTCGAAATTCCGGGGTCGGACTTTCTTGTTGTAAGCACGGGCCATCCTTCATTGGTATAACTGTCCGTGACAAACTGCAGCCATCCGCTTTTCGTCAATCAACGTCAATTGCTCTAACCGAGTCTTAACCCACTCGCTGTCCTCGATTTCTGCTTCGACAATGATTCGAAGTGAAGGAATCTCTACCTCTGCCGGTATTACGGCCTCGGTCCCATAAACCAAAAGATAAGGAGTCGCTCCCACCGATGTGCGTACCGTAGTGCGGTACCCCAATAATGCAAAAGGTAACTGCTCATGCCACTGTCGGGAACTTTGTATTGTTTTCCTCAAAATCTTCTTGATGTTTTTATTTGCAGCTTCCACAGCACCATTGGCTTTTGGCCGATAAGGAGTGGAATTCCTGTGTGTTATCTTGAATTGCTCGCACACATCTCCCATCAAGTGACTGTTCAAGTTTGCTGCATTATCTGTAATGATGGTCGCAGGAATACCGAAGCGACAGATAAGATTTGAGTGTACAAAATCCACTACAGCTTTCTTAGTGACCGACTTGAGAGTGACGGCTTCTACCCATTTTGTGAAGTAATCGATGGCAACCAGTATAAACCTGTGTCCATTCGAAGCCTTTGGTTCAATTGGTCCAATGACGTCCATGCCCCAAGCGACAAATGGCCAAGGTGCGGACATGGGATGCAGTTCCGTGGGAGGTGCATGAATCAAATTACCGTGCACCTGACACTGATGACACTTCCGAACAAAGCTAAAGCAATCCTTTTCCATGGTCATCCAGTAATAACCTGCTCTAAGGATCTTCTTTGCTAAGACATACCCGTTCATGTGAGGTCCGCACACACCTGCGTGTACTTCGTGCATGATCTTTCTCGCTTCCTCGATATCGACACATCTTAAGAGATTGAGGTCCGGAGTCCTCTTATATAACAATTCACTGCTCAAAAAGAAACCACTTGCATGTCGCCTAATGGTCCTCTTTTGATCTCCAGTTGCATGCTCGGGGTATTCTTGTGTCTTCAGGAATTTCTTGATGTCATGGTACCAAGGCTGCGTATTTGATCCCGCCTCGATTACACTGCAGTAACCGTGTCTTTCCTTGATTTGGATTTCCAAAGGATCGACGTGGGCGTCGCCCGGGTAGGGTAGCATAGAAGCCAGAGTAGCAAGTGCATCTGCCAGTTCATTGTGACACCTCGGAATATACCTGAACTCTATTGAGGTAAAGCGCTTGCTGAGGTCCTCCACATGTTGTCGGTATGGGATAAGTTTGACATCCCGAGTTTCCCATTCACCTTGGACTTGCCGGATGATCAGGTCAGAATCTCCCATAATCAGTAAGTCTTCGACATCCTGATCGATTGCCATATGCATGCCCATAATGCAGGCTTCATACTCAGCTGTATTATTTGTGCAGAAGAAACGAAGTCTAGCTGTGGCGGGATAATGCTGACCGGAAGGCGAGATCAAAATCGCCCCAATCCCTACACCCTTGGCGTTCACGGCTCCGTCGAAGAACATCTTCCATACATGAGCTTCCTCCGAGATCACTTCTACGGTGTTTACCTCTTCATCTGGAAAGTAGGTATCCAATGGCTGGTATTCCTCATCGACCGGGTTTTCGGCCAAATGATCTGCTAACGCCTGGGCTTTCATTGCCGTGCGGGTGACATAAACTATGTCGAATTCCGTAAGCAAGATTTGCCATTTAGCCAGTCTCCCAGTAGGCATTGGTTTCTGAAATATATACTTCAAGGGATCCAACCTGCTTATGAGGAACGTAGTGTGGGCTTGGAGATAATGCCTCAGCTTTTGAGCAACCCATGTGAGAGCGCAACATGTCCTTTCCAACAGTGTGTATTTGGCCTCGTAGCCGGTGAATTTCTTGCTCAGGTAGTAGATTGCTTGCTCCTTTTTCCGGTTACGTCGTGTTGCCCGAGGACACAGCCGAAAGAGTTCTCTAAGACTGTCAGATACAAGAAAAGTGGCCTTCCCGGTTCTGGAGGGACCAAGACTGGGGGATTCGAAAGGTATTCTTTGACTTTATCGAAGGCTTCTTGACACTCAGGTGTCCATCTGATCGCCGCATCTTTCCTTAACAGCTTGAATATGGGTTCACACGTGCTTGTCAGCTGGGCAATAAACCGACTGATGTAGTTCAACCTGCCCAACAGACTCATCACGTCTTTCTTTGTTCTTGGAGGAGGCAAATCTCTGATGGATTTTATCTTAGTTGGATCTAGCTCGATACCTCTCCTGCTTACGATGAAACCCAAAAGTTTGCCCGACGGAACTCCGAAAGCGCATTTGGCTGGATTTAGCTTCAAGTCATACTTCCTTAGCCTCTCGAAGAATTTCCTCAAGTCTTGGATGTGATTATCCTGCGTCCTGGATTTGACTATCACATCGTCCACGTACACCTCTATTTCCTGGTGCATCATGTCATGGAAAATGGCAGTCATGGCCCTCATGTAAGTAGCCCCAGCATTCTTCAGACCAAATGGCATGACCCGGTAACAGTAGGTGCCCCAAGGCGTGGTGAAGGCAGTTTTCTCGGCGTCCTCTTCATCCATCAGTACCTGATGATACCCGGCATAACAATCTACAAAAGACTGTATCTCGTGCTTGGCGCAATTATCAACGAGGATGTGGATGTTGGGCAGCGGGAAATTATCCTTAGGACTTGCTCTGTTCAAATCTCGGTAATCTACACATACTCGAGTTTTCCCGTCCTTTTTTGGTACTGGAACCACATTCGCCAACCATGTTGTATATTGGACTACCCGAATCACTCCCGTTTTCAGTTGTTTGGTGATCTCCTCTTTAATCTTGTCACTGACCTCAGTTTTGAACTTTCGTTGCTTTTGTTGGACTGGAGGACAGTCAGGATGAATCGGCAATTTATGAACCACCAGATCAACACCTAGTCCCGGCATGTCATCATATGACCAAGCAAACACATCTTTGAATTCAAAAAGAAGTTGAATTATCGCCTCTCGCGTTTTCTTGTCCGTGTGAATGCTTATCTTGGTCTCCCGGATTTCTTCCGGGGTTCCTAAATTTACCGGTTCAGTGTCATTCAGATTTGGCTTAGGTTTATTCTCGAAATATTCCAACTCTCGGTTTATCTCCCTAAAAGCCTCTTCCGCATCATATTCTGGTTCTGGGTTCATTAATTCGCAGTTAAATAGCTCATTGTGATCTGGGCGTGAAGTCCGCAAGCATGTCATATTCAAAGCCGCATTATTAGGACTGAAAAGGAAGATAAAAGGAAAACTAATAAAAAATCAAAGCAAAAGAAAGAATAGGAAAGCAATGATGATTTTTTTGTATATTTTCTTTGGAAAGTTGGAAGACAACAATGTTTACAACTGGGAATTCAAAACAACAATTGAAAAGAAGAAAACGTTCAAGTTAAGTCCCGGAGATGACTTGTGATACAGGAAAGGTGGCAGGGCAGATCTACCCGGACTTCCGTCTAGTCGGGAATGGCGTGGCCTCCCAGTTTTGAAGTTGGGCGTTCGGTCCCATGTACAACATCTCAGCAGTGCTTGTGCCTTCACCCGGTTGAACCATGTGGACCTCGTAGAGCATTTCTCTCATCGCCTCACATATTTCCTCGATTTCCTCGGCTGTGAAGACCTCATCATCTTCTTCTTCGATGTACCTTGGCCTGACGAAAGTCGCATATAAATCTGGCAGTGGTTGAGGCAACTCCCAACCCTCATTTCTCCTTTTCTTTGCCCATTTTTCGTCTGTTGGAGTAGGTTTGAAACCTAGTCCAAAAGGTTTCTTGATGACTGGCAAAGTAACGGGTTCTGTTATTCCCTGAAGGGTTCGCCCAAGTCCCTTCCCTGGCCTGAATCCGTGTCGGATCATCTCTTTGGCTACCATGACCGAAGCGTTAGACAAGAAAGGCTGGGGGCAAGGTACTCCCTCTTCGTGCTGCTCGGCCAGTACCACCTCGAAAGCTTGATAGACCGTATGTTCGCTCCCTTCTCTCGGTTCAAGATACGGAATGGATGGGTCCCGGTAAATGGCATGTTCGTCTTCCCCATGGACCACGATTTCTTGGTCTTCGTACTCGAATTTCACCATCTGGTGAAGAGTGGAAGGCACGGCTCCTGCCGCATGGATCCAAGGTCTGCCAAGGAGGAAATTATAGGATGTGTCCATGTCGATCACCTGGAAGGTTACTCGAAATTCGACTGGTCCTATGACCAACAACAGGTCTATTTCTCCCATGGTATCTCTCTTGATGCCATCGAAAGCTCTCACGCAGACGTTATTGGGTCGGATTCTTCCTGCCCCAATTTCCATTCTTTGTAGCGTGGAGAGCGGGCAAATGTCAACACCCGATCCCCCATCCAGCATTACTCGCTTGACATAGTAGTCCTCGCATTTCACTGTTAAGTGTAAGGCTTTGTTGTGTGCTGCTCCTTCCGGGGGTAAATCATTCTTATTGAAAGAGATTTGGTTGACGGCGAAGAATCTTTCTGTCATCCGCTCTAGTTGCTCCACCGAGGTTTCGACCGGTACATATGCTTCATTCAGGGTTTTCAGCAGGATCTTTTGATGCTCGGTTGACCTCATTAATAATGACAGCATGGATACTTGCTCAGGGTGCTTGCGCAGCTGATCTATCACTTCGTAATCCGGCATCTTCATCTGTTGGAAGAACACTTCCGCTTCTTCAACACTCACGGGCTCCTTTGGAGGGAAGCGCCTTTGTGTGGCGTTGTTCAAGTTCTTGGGTATTTGAGTACCCTCCAACGAAAGTATTTTCTGGAAGTTCTTCCATGACCTCCTTACCTTTGTATGTTACCAAAGTCTTTTGATAATTCCACGGCACTGTGGACGGGTTGGTCATTGGCTTTTGTGGCACGCGTCCGATAACCACTGGCTCATTCAGCCGAGGTGGTTGAATCGTCCCCCGGACCACATAGGCCCCTTTTGGCACGTACATAGGTTTTGTCTTTTTGATCCCGAAGTTCTGCGTCTTCTTGGCTTGACCCCGCGGTATGTAAAGAACTCCACCCTTTGCTGGTACCACTTTCTTCTCCACCTTCTTTTCAGGCTTGCTTTCTGCAGCCTTGACCTCCTCCCCCCTTTCTGATTTCTGGTCTATTTCAGGCCTCCTCCCCGTGTCGACAATGGCAATTATGGCTTTCAAGGCAGGGTCGAACTCTTTGTCTTCACAAATCATGCCGACCAGCGGCCCATTATTGTGAGCGGGCAATGGATTGTTAGTCACATTTGGGATCTCTTCGTCCCTTAGCACTATTTTTCCCTGCTCTATCAAATTTTCGACCACTCTTTTCAATGACCAGCAGTCGTTTGTATCATGTCCTTCGGCCCCTGAATGATAGGCGCATCTGACTCCGGCTTTATAAGAAGGAGATGTCGGGTTTTGCCTCGTTTGGGGAATTGGTTGCAAGAAACCCAACTGGACTAGCTTAGGGAACAATGTAGAGTATTGTTCACCGATGGGCGTGAAAGTCCGCCGTCGAGGTGGCTCCTGGGGGCGGTAGTTATTCTGCGGGGGTTGTGGGTTATAGTGGTTGCGGTAAGGAGGCTGATTTCTGGGAGGTGGAGCTGGGCCTCGGTTGGCTTGTTGTGGTGGATGGTTATAAGGTTGGGCATTCATGACCATATAAGGTTGATGAGCATATGCCACATTTGAGTGGGGGTAGTAGTGTTGTGGGGCCCTTTCCGGAAAATGGGGCCTGGGATGACGATACTCCCTTGCTTCAGAGGCTGCCATAGCCGTTTCTTCCTTCTTCTTCCCCCTTGTCGTCCCTCCAGACCCGCTTTGGACGGCCTGGGAGGTTGCCCTTAGGGCTGCTTGACTCAGAATCCGACCCGTTTTCAGCCCATTCTCTACCATCTCTCCTATCTTGATTGCTTCCGCGAATGGCTTACCCATGGCCGACATCATGTTTTGGAAATAGTCAGACTCTTGAGCCTGGAGAAAGGTAGTGACCATTTCCACTTCATCCATGGGAGGCTTCACTCTCGACGCCTGTTCACGCCACTTAATAGCATACTCTCTAAAGCTTTCCGAAGGCTTCTTCTTCAAATTCGACAGAGAGTTTCGGTCTGGCGCAATGTCGATGTTATACTGGAATTGCTTTACAAAATCTCTGGCGAGATCATCCCATATATGCCATCGGGACATTTCCTGATCCATATACCATTCCGAAGCTATCCCTACTAAGCTTTCCCCAAAATACGCCATTAGCAGTTCTTCTTTTCCGCCGGCTCCCCGCAATTGGTTGCAGTATTTCTTAAGATGTGCAATGGGGTCACCGTGCCCATCGTATTTCTCGAATTTGGGGGTCTTGAAACCCGTTGGCAGGTGCACGTGAGGGAACATGCACAGGTCGGCGTAAGAGACGCTCTTTTGTCCGCTCAACCCTTGCATATTCTTCAAACTTTGTTCAAGGCTTCTCATTCTCTTAGCAATCTCATTTTGTTCTGCAATCCTGGGGTTCTGATCCTGTCCCGGTGCGAGTTCGCACTGAGGCGGTAGAGGATTATTGTTGGTAGCGAACCTGGTTGGTTCCATTGAGAACGATGGTGCTTGGAATGTAAAAGAGGATGAGTCAAAGCTTGGCTTGTATGTGGCAGGCTGTGCCGTAGCTGGGCAAGGCGATGCAGTAAAGATGTTCATGCTTGCATCAGTGGCCGACATTCGGGGATGAGGCTCAGAAGGTGATCCTGCGGAGAAGGCGGAGTTGGCTGGGTACCCGAATGGGGTAGCAGGGTAATTTATGGGGACATTAGAAGTCCCACCTGACCTGGAGAATAACTCAGGGAATCCGGGGACGACACTTGGCGGCTCTTTCCCATTGTTCCAGTCATCCAGCATTTCCAACATGCGGAGCCGTAGGATTCTATTTTCTTCCGCAGTTGCGGATTCAGGCGTGAGGACGGCTGAGATTGAGCTCTCCTCAGAGACGGGGACTGTTTGCAATGGAATTTCCGAAGACATTTCCACACTTCCTTTTGACCTGGTGAAGTAAGTGTGAGTACTGCTTCTAGTCCTAACAACAGGTAGTTGAACACCTCTCCTTGATCTCGTGAAGTATGAATGCGAGGCCAGACTTTCACCAAACCAACCGTCTTTTCAAAAACCCTGGAAAATGCGCAATGACAAGTGCACGGTTAATTTGCAGCAAATAACAGATAGTTAATCTCACGTTGGGCATGATGCACCTATACAGTTAAGTGGATTACTATATGTCTGCTACGAGAGCATGCGTCATTCCGGTATTTTTCCTCTTATTTCCCCCTTTTTTTTCTTTTCTTTTCTTTTGTTTTCCTTTTATTTTATTTACATTTATTTTTTCTTTTATATTTTTTTTGTAGCAAAATAAAATGCGATCGGATCCGATGAGGATTGCCTACGTATCACGATACTCACGTGAATCAGATCATTACGTAGTTCGAAAACACAAATGAGCGTGAAAGAAGCAAACTCTTTATTATTGAAGCAGTCTATTACAAACTACATTTTGCAAAAGAAAAAGCAAACTTTGAAAATAAACCTAGACTCAAAAAATAGACTAAAAATCACCCTGATGAAAAAACAGGCAGAAGATGCTAAGATACAGATTTGACCTATGAATGCATTATGGTTTTAAAAATTGGTTTCCGCGGGGCGTCGTTCGGCCTCGCCGCGGTCCTAGGCGTGAGATCCCTCTCAAGTTGCTCTAGCTCGTGCATAGTCTGCTTGACATAAACCATTACTGCCGAGAGGAAGGTAACACTAGACATGTTCTCACATCGTAGACATCGTCTGGTGATGGCGTGGGCAACGGCTTTGATCCTATCTCTGGTTTGCTTCTTCTCTACAAGCAGGTGCTTTATCTGATCGCTGCATATCTTGAAGACTTGAACATCTTGCACGTGTTGATGCTTCAATCGCCGTACTTCCAATTTCATATGGGCTATTGTGTCATACCAGTATCTGCTTTCCATTTGGAAATCCTTGGCCTGACTAGCTGCTTTGATTTCAAGTGCTGCCATCTCTCTCTTTATTTTAGCAACAGTCTTCTCGTGGTCGCCTTCCAATTGATTCAGGTGTCTGCGATGCTTATCTGCTCTTGTATCCCACTGTGCCTTGAACTCTGCTATGATGTTTTCAGATTTCTCCAAACCATCTCGCCATTCCCTGATTTCACCTTTTAGCCCTTTTATCAGCTGCTCGTCCGATCGACGCCTTGGTTGTCTATCTGCGTCCAACCTTATTTGTTTGATCTGAGCTCTGAGCATCTCATTTTCTTGAGTTAACCTGTTCCGCTCTCCCAGATCGGTAGCAATTTGCACGCTGTGCTCGTATTTCATGCCTTCTACTTGTTGTTTTAATCTGCTGATTTCGGCACAATAACCTCTTTCCTTTGCTAACCAATCCCAATGCCTTTTCGATGACTCGGTGAAATCCCGGATGTGGGGTCTCTTAGCTGGCCTTTCATGCTCGAGTTCCCTTCTATACCATGCAAGGTAACCTGGCGCCGTTTCTCCCTTGGCTCGATCCCGCACGCAAGTATCTGATTTCAAATATTGACCCTCATTCCAGATTTGGCGAATCTTCGCTTCTGGGAATTGTCCGTTAGGACTTATCTCAACTGTTTGAGTGCTAAGATCTTCCTCATGAGGTACTGTCTGGCACCTTCCGAACTGTCTCAAAACTCGGCAGGGTGCGTAAGGTTGAATGCTCTTAAGCCCCATCAGTAAGAAATGAGTTTTAGCCGCCGACATATATAAGATCTCATCAACAGGTAACCATCCCAACGCCCATTGTATTTGGCTGGCAGTAAGAGCTTGCAAGAACGAGGTCCATGCCAGGACTCCTTTAGGCCAAGTGATCTCTCTGGTTCTCGTGTAAGATTCTTCTATGCGGGTTTTTTCCGGGGAACCATGGCTCAATACCCCGGAATGATGGCAGAGGTGCTCGGTCATCCATATCTGTAGGAGCAAGTTACAACCTTCGAAGAAATTTCCCCCAGCTTTACAAGTTGTGAGAGCTCGAAAGATGTCAGATACCACCATTGGCGCGAGAGTGCTGCCACTTTGCGTGAGTAAAGTGCTGGCGACCCCAGATATCTTCAAATCAATGTTTCCATCTTTTCTCGGAAATACCAGAAGACCCAGAAACGTTATCATGAACGCCACCCGTCTGTGCTCGTCCCACTTCTGACGAACTCCTTTGCTGCACAGTTTGTTGATTGGATTATTGAATCCCCCCTCGTGACCGTATCTATCATATATGAAGCATGGAGTACAGAATCCGGCTGCTAGATCCGGGTTGTGGACTGTTCTAGGTATTTTCAATGAATCCAGGAACCGATGTACCGTGACGACTCTTGGGGCGACCAAGTATTTTTCCCTCAACGGAAGTTCAGTATTCCCGATGTATCCGGCCATTTCTTCCAAAGTTGGGGTGAGCTCAAAATCAGAGAAATGGAAAACATTGTGCGCCGGGTCCCAATAGGTAACCAAAGCTCTTATGATATCTCCCCGAGGCTGGATTTCCAACAGACCCACAAGACCTTTCAAATATTTCTTAACCTCATTTTGTCCTTCAACACCTAGATCATTCCACCATAGCCGTAACTTGACAGGGATTTTGGTCATTATTGAAAAATGTTCATTTTGCATCGTGCTCATCCTGCACATTTATTAAGGTGATTTTAACAAAACGACTTGACTCAAAATATTTTAAACAGAGGGGATCAAGTTTTGAACACGGCCTTTAAACACTTCGGGGACGAAGAGTTTATGGCTGTGCGGGTCAACTGGACAAAAATGCTAAACAAGACCCAAAGGTGGCTATTTATGCAAAGTCAGCCTTCCGGCATCCCTTTCGGGAACATTCGGCTTTTTATGATAAAACAACGTCACCTGACTTATTTACGACTCTTTTTAAAAATTTGACACATCTTTTATTTATTTATTTACTGATTTTTGGCTATTTAGAAAAAATGGGGTTGAACCCGACGAGGGTTGCCTACGTATCTCACATCCGGTGAGAATCAAACCGGCGTAGTTCGGGCATATCATGAATAGAGAAAACCTAGAAATCAAGAATAAGTATTATTATTTTGAAAAAAGATAAAGGCTAAAGAAAAAAAAATATTTTTTTTTTGCAATATTTGGACCATTAGTCTGAATTTATAAAAGGGGTACTACAAAAGAAACAACACACTTTTTGAATTATGGATTTTCCATTTTTTTTTACTTTTAAAATAAATACTTTTTTTTTTTTTGATTTTGCAAGTGATAAAAGAAATTTTATTTTATTTTTATTTTTTTAATAACTCTCAATAAAAGGCAGTTTTTTTTTTTTTTAGAAAAAAAAATTCCGGCGAGGTTTTGACACTACTTGGACATTGGTTTTATTTTCCAAAAATAAGTAATTATCTCCCCTACGCTGCTATTTTCCCCTTTTTAGGAACCGGTCGACATGCGGAACCGAAGCAAATAAATGCACAACACAAATAGGATGCACCAGGGTGGTCTTTTTCGTTTCAGGCTGCCTGTCCTAGACGGACCCAACCCCTGTGTTGAGTCCCCTAAGTCAAATGCAACATGATGCAGATAAGCGTTCCTACTAGGGATCCGGCATGAAGTCAAGTTATTCTAGGTTCGTAACCTGGGTATTTGTTCTAGACTGTGCACCCGAGCGGACAACTCGAGTCGAGGAGGGGGCTACGTACCGGGGACCCGCGAGATCGTCCGGCTTTGTAACTTGTCCGTCCTCTTTCTTATTTTAGGTATTGACATTAACAGAATAGGGAGTCCCGACCAGCGAGCTTCTCCCCGGAAGTAAGAAGAGAAAGGTTTCGGCACAGTTTATATACAGTTCAGATAATATCAAAGCGGTAAAAGACAACATTTAGCACGTTACGCAAAAACATGTAATAAAGATCAGATAATAAAGCCAAATATAACAATTATTCTAAGCTCGAATTCTTAAACCCTGAACCAGCGGTTCTGGGTTTTGTGTCCCCAGCAGAGTCGCCAGAGCTGTCACACCTCCTTTTTGCGCGCCCCGCCCCGAGGGGTAAGATGCGCGGGTGGAGTTTTTCCAATTTAAGTGACAATATTCGAAATGGGATTATTTATTTAATTCAGAGTCGCCACTTGGGAAAGGTTTGGCTTTTGGTGTCCCAAGTCACCGGTTTATCTTGAATCCCAAATCGAGGAAATTTTCGACTTTTCCAAATGAAGTCTGCGAACCAGAAATTCTAAGTAAGGAATTCTGTTGACCCGAGGGAAGGTGTTAGGCACCCTCGAATCCCGTGGTTCTAGCACGGTCGCTTAAATTGTTATAATGGCTAAATATCTGATTTAAATAACATGTTATGACTTATGTGCTTTTATTAAGTTTAAACCGCTTTTATTATTATTATTTATTTTGTAGAATTGCAACGTCGTGAAAATGCATCTTGAACCACGTCACAATCAATGTGCCCGTGATCGTCGACACATTTTGACTTCGTTGAGATTTGGATTTGGGTCACATCAATGTGCACCCTGAATTTAAGAATATAATTTAGCTTAAAGTCGCGCCTAAAGAATCTAAACGCGTTGTTATTTGGGGAAGGCAGTGGAATTCTCTAAACAGTCCCTCCCAAATTCTAAGTATTTATCATGATCAATTATTGAGGGCCCCGCAGTTTGCATTTTTATTCGGCGAGGCTCGTCTCATTATTTTAGAAGGGTACCCTACTAATGACTACATTTCTACTACATTTATCTTTAAAGGGAAAGATGATGCCGAATTTTGCGGGTTTGGACAAATACGGACTGAATCCTTATTATGTTTGCCGAAACTAAACTTGTTTGATTACCTGATTGATTGTTCATGAGGTGAGGGTTACCGCATGCTTTGTCTTCGTCGAGTGAATATGTTTATTAATTCGCTAAGTGAGATTGCAAACAAACTAACAACATATATTAAGTTATGTTTAACGACCTCCAAGTTCTATTTTTAACACTTCAACCTATTTGAAATTGATAAACGAAATCGGCTGTTTATTAGGAAAATTACTACTAATTGAACTCAAAATGACTATTAGTTTTTCTCAACAATCATCACATTGTTTTTGAAACGAAGAATCTGTACTGAAACCTGATATCAAACCGGCATTGGAACAAATAAACTGACAAGCGAAACTGGCATTCATAGCCGGACTTTTAATATGACTGCATGAGAGTTTGTTTGGGATACATCTATCCCAGACCTAATACCACAGATTTGTCGATTCAGTGGTCTAGGCAAAAGTACATACAAGTGTTTGCCATGACTCTATGTTATACAGTCGTAACTAAACCAGACAGTATTATACTGAACTGAACGTATCCCAAATCAAACATGCTGTCTATCATATTGTTATTGCTATTGAACAGTGCTATCTAACAGTCCATCTCAGCAGAATGTATGCTAGTTTTATACAAAGTGTTTGCAGTTTGCAGTAAAATACAATCCCACTAACATTCGACCTATTTTTAACACCAATGTTATAACATGAACAGCTGTTCTTTTCTTTATTTCTGCTTCAACTTCAAACTTTCAACAATACAAAGTTTCAGAGGTTGTGTACCTGGAAATATTTGACAAATGAAGGAAAGGGGGAGTCAGCAGAGTATAATGACAACAAAATGCAGCAGCAATCACAGCACTATCAGTAGCAGCAGGGCAGAAATAGCAGCAGACAAAGCAATACAGCAAGAACCCAGCTCGAGTGCAGAGATGCAACTATGGCCAATAGAAAGCAATAGCCAAATAACAGCAACACCCAGTGGAGTAGAATCAGAACTCCAGATAGTAGTAAACCAATGAAAGCACTCAACTAATAGACACAACTGAGATTTCAAAGGATCAGAATTGGCTTGAACAAATTGAAACAACTGAAAACCCAATAACAATAGGAGGAAGAAGGTTTCTGATTGTTGGTTGTATAGCTTCTATCCCTTAACCTCTCTCTATCTCTGTTTGTGTTTTTCCTATTCAGCTCTTAAGGTTCAATGTCTATCCTTTTGTGTGTGTGTGTATGTATTTCTATCTCTCAATCCTGTCTCTAATTCTGTCTGTATCTCCAGAACTTCAACTCTCCTCTATCTATGCTCTCTCTGACCTCTATTATCAGATGGTATCCTTTTCCTCTCCTCCCTTTTTTGTCTGTCTATCTCCGTCCATTCTCTTATCCCAATCCCCCCTTTTATATCAGCCTCCCATCATCAATCAGAACATCCTCCCATGTGCTCCCTTATTTTCAGATTCCACTTACTATTTAAATAAGAACACCAGCCCATGATATTCCCTGGCAGACTTACTTTTAGGCAAGGTTTAATATTTTTGAACTAAAGTAAGGTAATGGGAAGCAGAATGTAGTCTGACAGCACATGCTGTCAAACTATTTAATTCAAAAACATTTAGGCAGGGCACAGGCTGTGCACAAAATGCACATGTTGTGCATAAGTGCACATGCTCTCCAATTTCAGAACTGTGACTAAACAGAACATTGCTCTTTTACACTTCTGATTCAAATTACTAATTATAAGCACTAAACTCAGTTCCTAAGTGATTCAAGCCATGCTTATCAAAAGTACATTGATTTGTTATCGTTCGGACAACTGAAACTAATTGACGACATATGTCGACTCGACTATACTAGTTATAACACATACAATCGTAACCAAAAATCAGACATTTAACAGTATCGACACATGATTTGAATTACACTGACTAAGCAAAGTGGTACCCGAGGAATCAATTAGTCAGTCCAAATTTGAAAATCAGCTAGTTGCCCAACACTTACATACACATTATCAAAACAAATGGAAAGACTCAATCAAACAGCAGAGGTTCAAGCAAAGTGGTCAAGGCACAGTTGCTAAAAGTCAAGGACACAAACAAAACATGAACAGACCTTTACCACAATCAGATGAACCAACACAAATAAGAAAAGAAAGAACTCACCTTAAACCTTGAAAAATCAAAACCTCAAACCGGACTCGGACAGACCTTTCTTAAGGCTGAACGGACTTTAATCGAAGTGTTTCTCAAGTGAGAAACACTTTGATTAAAGTCCATTAGACCTTAACCTCTTCGGTTCGAACGGATATGGACCAGTGACGAAGAACCAACAAATTCCAAAACTCAGATCTGGGATTCATGCTTCCCTGATCAGATTCGGACCAAACCAAGTATGGTTTGGTCACGAGGGGGTCTGGGGAGTGTCTGGTATGAAACTGGGGTTAAACTGAATAGATCGAGTTTTGACTCGAATCTTCAAATGAAGATTCGAGAAGGTGGGGAGGGATTCGAACTACATGGTTGATAGATTTGGGTTCAGGATGGCAAGGGCGTTCTAGGGTGTTAAGGGGAAGGTCACCGGCGTTCATGCCGCCGGCTTCCATGGTGAAGGATACAGGGGCGGCTCTAGGGTTTGATGGGGGATGAGGTTGAAGACGGAGGTCGGGGTATTGGATAGGGGGGTAGGGTATGTTAAGGGCTTATATATGGAATGAGTAGGCGGATCTCGACCGTTAGATCAATTTAGATCTACGGTCTGGATCTGATGGCTTAAGTGGAACGGTGTCGTTTCGAGGGTAAGGGGTTTGGGTTGGTCCGGGTGGAAACGGGTCGGGTTCCTCAGTGGGTTGTGGGGAAATGATCTTGGCCGTTGATCAATCTGAGATCAACGGCCCAGACCACACTGGATTAAAACGGTGTCGTTTAGACACCCTGGGCATCCACTGGTGTTGGACCGGGCAGGCCTGGGTTTGGGCTGAGTTTGTTTGGGCCAATTTTGTTAAAATTGGCCCAAGTCCGGAAGGGAAGGGGTCTTTCTTTCTTTATTTTATTTTTTTTATTTATTTGTTTCCTTTTTCTTATTTATTTTAAAACAAAACTAAGCCAAAAAATCAAATTAAAATTAAATACACACTCAATACAATTATTTGCACACACACTAAAATATTTCAAAACAGGTAAAGTCAAACCAAATAAAATCACGGACGAAAATGCCTATTCATGATTTTCTATTTAACGACCGGATTACGGTTTGAATTATGCAGGACACATATATTTTTGAATTTTATTTTAATGAAGTAAATAAATAAAAATGGGTCAAAGTCACAAATAAATCAACAAGGTGCCGCACAGAAATCCGAAATTGTACAGCAGGGCCAATTATATTTGTTTTTTTATTTCTTTTTGGAGAGATTGTCGTGTGAGAACAAAAATCACGTGCTCACACCTGCAGTATTATATTACGATGATGTTACGCTTTGCAGTAATAAGTTACGACAATGTTTCACCCTGCAGTATTTTACGTTGAATTTGTCGTAAGGTAATTGACATCGGTCCAAGGAAAGATTATTTGGAGATTATAACGATTATGTTATATCAAACAAGTGATGAGTAAATTCATGAAGGTGGGAGGGGAAGCAAGTCAAAGAAAATAAATTTTCGTCCAAATTTGGCATGTTGGGAAAAAATATGGATCGGGCTAAAATACTCGGTATTTATGGACTAGTGCCATAGAAGGTACCCCATGGCCATGATAGTAAGGTGTATAAAGTGTATTAAAAGTGAGTATCATTTTATGTATTTGAGATAATTCCTAATTATATGAATAATTGATTAATTGTGGGGATAATTGTGGAATTAAGTGGATAATGATCCTTTTAGGGGATGCCACTTGGCATTAAACTAAGCCAAAGTGGCACACATATGAATGATGAGTCACAAGACACATCAAGACTTGCTTACACATGGAAGTGTCTTTGGATAAAGACATTAATTTGGCTTCTTAAGTAGTAACATATTATATATGAAAGAGAGTAAAATTAGTGAAAAGAAAGAATATTATCACTACCTCTTGAACAAATTCATAAATGTACTACTGTTAACTATATTATGCATATTGGGGGTCAAAGGAGATGAAGAACTAATGGATTCCAAAAGCTCATAAGAAAGCAAATATACTTAAACCGTAACTAGGCTTGACTAATGCAGACTCCTCCATTTTTTTGTTGCGCCCAATTCCACACTCCAAAAGCCACCATCAAGGAATTAATGGTGTTTTGGTTTGTGGAATCATTCCAATAAGGATGTAAGCTACTCACATTCTTCGTCACTCCAAAAGGAAACTTGCTGCAACAAAATTGAAGATGGATTTTTCACAACTCCGATCTTGGTGTTACGTGTTGTTGCAATTGACGTGTGTTAAGTGAATTGTCAAAAGAATCGCCTCAGGTATGTTAAGGCTATTCCTTCTTTCCTTTGGCATGATCCATACGATACAAACAAAATGTGCAAATGCACAAATTCCATTAATGACTCTATTCATAAAAGTATTAGAGATATCTATGTTCTTGAATTTTCACGTGCTAAAATATTTTATCATATGTTCATGGGTCTCAGAAAAATACGAAAGTTGAAAAGAGTTTACTTTATGATATTACTCAGAGGAAAATGGTCTTATGACATTCCGAATGATTTTATTGACGTGTTTTTCATGCATTGCATTCATGTGCATTGACCCATGACCAGATGGCGTTATATACGCGTATATATGTAAATATATGCATATGGGATATGGGAAAAGGTTACGGCATTATATACGCACCACCACCTGATCAGCTGGTATATGATGATGATGATGTTGCCTACAGTGGCTGAAATATGATTCAAATGGCGTTATATACGCATATATATGTATGTACTCAAATGGCGTTATATAAGCGTATATATGTATATATATATATATATATACATATATGGGATATGGGAAAGGTTATGGCGTTATATACGCACCACCACCTGATCAGCTGGTATACGATGATGATTTTGCCCACAGTGGTCGATACGATATGATGGGATGCCCTCAGAGGCTGGTAATGTTATGAAACATGTACCTATGCACGATATGACATTCATACGCATATGCATGACGCTAAAAGTAATTTATGATTTACAAAGTTATTCAGACTTGCAGGTTGAGTCATGTACTCTATATTTCTTCCATGTTTCTTATATACTTATTTATGTGCCTTATATACTCGGTATATTATTCATATTGACATCCCTTTTGCCTGGGGACGTTGTGTTTCATGACCACAGGTCCCGATAGACAGGTCGAGAGCCCTCCAAGTAGGCTATCAGCTCAGCGAAAAATGTTGGTGCGCTCCATTTGCTTCGGAGTTGCTCGTTTGGTTAGTATGATTTAGACGTGTATTGTTTGGTATGGTGGAACTATGTCCCAACCTTTATGACATTCATGTACTCTTAGAGGCTTGTAGACATATGTCGTGTACGTGAAAGATTGTACGGCCTTATCGGCCTATGTTTTAAGTTTATAAATGATTATATTGGCCTATTACGCTCGTATATCACATATATATATGGTAATGTAATAAGAAAGATATGTTACATTGGTACTCGGTCGAGTAAGGTACCAGGTGCCTGTCGCGGCCCATCGGTTTGGGTCATGACATGAGTGTTTGACACGATCTTCAACAATAGAATCTCCCACTGGTGTGGACACATACACAGGAGCACTCAAGAAATCACGAGGCACATCCAAATATGAAGAAAAATAGGATGACATGTAGGAATAAGTAGAGCCCGAATCAAATAGAACTGAAGCATCTCTATGGCAAACTCGAACAATACCTATGACAACAGCGTCAGATGACTCAGCCTCAGGCTTGCCTGGGAAAGTATAACGCCGGGGCTGGCCCCCACCACTTTGAACCATATCTCTAGGGTGGCCTATAGCTGGCTGGCCTCCACCTCTAGCGGCCTGACCTCCACCTTTAGCTGCCTGACCTCCACCTCTGGCTGCCTGACCCCTGCCTCTAGTTGGCTAAGCAGGCGGTGGTTCAACCGGTGTCGTAACCATGGCACGAGAACTTTTTTGTGGCATGGTGCCCAATAATCTCGGATAGATCCTCCTCATATGCCCAAAACCACCACACTCAAAACATCCATCCTGGTGATGTAGCTGCTGAAATTGAGACTGAACCGAACGGGCCGGATAACCATGGTGATAACTCTGAATCAGAGGCACACTGAAAGGAGCTAATGGTGCACTGTAGGTTGGTGACCCAGAATAAGGCACATAAGCACTACGGCTCCCTGAAGCATTGTGGGATGCTCGAAGTGTCGACTGGAATAGCCTGGGAGGATGAACCCTACAAAAAGTACCCCTGCCTCCAGATGAGACACCACTAAAACCACTGAAATGACGAGGCCTCTTATCAGACCCCTGCCCTCTCTCTAATGCAAGAACCATCTCGATCCGCATAGCAACATTAGCAGCCATCTGAAAGGAAATCTCACCCCTGGTCTCCTTGGCCATCTGTAGCCTGATAAGATGAATGAGTCCATTAATAAACCTCCTTACCCTCTCCTAATCAGTAGAAAACAAGATAGGGTCATGACGAGATAGATCCACAAAACAGGTCTCGTATTGAGTGACTGACATACTGCTCTACTAGAGACACTAAAACTGCTTGCGGTAATCCTCCCTCAGTGTGAAAGGAAGGAACTTCTCTAGAAATAGCTGAGAGAACTGGTTCCAAGTAAGAGTAGGCGATCCAGCTGGTTTGGTCAACATATAATCCCTCCACCACCTCTTGGCAAAACTAGTCATCTGAAATACAGTAAAATCGACCCCATTAGTCTCAACTATACCCATGTTTCGCAGCACCTCATGGCAGCAGTCAAGATATTCATATGGGTCCTCAAAAGGTGCACCACTAAAGTTAATTTTGAAGAGCTTGGTAAACTTTTCCAATCACAATAAGCCCTCAGAAGACATGGCTGGCCCATCACCGGCCTGTGCCGGAATAACCGGCTGAACTACCCCAACTGGCGGGGATGTTGGAGTCTGATACTAGGGAGCCATCTGCTCCACAGTGTCAGTAGCGGGAGTTTGTGCTCCTCCCCCAGCCTGAAAGACAGCTGGTGTTATAGGAGATGTGCCGATCTAGGCCACACTCTCCATAAGGCCCACCAAACAGACTAGAGCATCCTAAATCACTGGGGTGGCGATGAACCCCTCTGGGATCTGAGCTGGTCCAGCAGGTACGGTCTGAGCTGGAACCTCCTTATCAAAATCCACCTGAGTCTCTATTGTTAGTGTTGTTGCTCGAGCTCTAGGCTGATCTCGGCCTCTGGAACGACCTCGGCCTCGTCCTCTGCTCCTAGTAGGAGCTGCCATTGGGGGATCTAGCTGTTGTCCAGTTGAAGATACAGTGCATGTTCTCACCATCTGCGATAGGACAAGAGTAGAAGAGTTCAATTATGAATGAGAGAAAAAAATCGCACGACAGAGAATAACATAAGTGAAATTTGTTCCTAAATAGCGTTTAGAAGGTAAGTATAGACGTCTCTGTACCGATCCTCCAGACTCTACTAAGCCTACTCGTGACTCGTGAGACCTATGTAACCTAGTGATCTGATACCAACTTGTCATGATCCGGAATTTCCACCGTCGGGACCGTGATTGCGCCTAACATTTCACTTGTTAGGCAAGCCAACGTTAGAACAATTTATCCATTTTCAACAATTTAAATTAAATAATTAGAAAGAACTGAAATAACTAAAATAATCCAAAGTAAAGTGCAGAAGCAATAACAACAAAAATATCTAATACAACTCTGTACCCAGTGTCACAAGTGCACGAGCTACTAGAATGGTACAAATAAAGGTCTGAATAAAACATAAAGTTGTCTGAAGAAAAGCACACAACTAAATAGAAAGGAAAGGTGACTCTAGGAGCTGCGGACGCTAAGCAGTTGTACCTTAAGTCTCCACAAACTGGTCAATCCGAGCACGCTAATAACCGCCGTTGGGATCAACTCCAAAATCTGCACAAGAAGTACAAAGTGTAGTATGAGTACAACTGACCCCATGTACTCCGTAAGTGGCGAGCCTAACCTTGACGAAGTAGTGATGAGGCTAAGGTGGATCACCTACACTATAACCTGTATGCAGTATATAATAAAGGCAGGAAAGGAAAATATATGAAACAAAATAAGGCAATTAACTAAAAAAATAGCTAAATCCTCAAAGAAGAACCAGTGTCAATCATAAATGCCAATCCTTAAAGTTCCGTAAGAAAATACCAAAAATAATTACAGCTAAAGGAAATAGAAACTCATAGATTGTTGCGGCGCGAGGCCGATACCACCGTACAACACAAAATCCTCCCTTATTCCACCGTAACAATATCAACAATCATAAATAAATATATATGTTGTGGCACGCAACCCGATCCTACCATATAATAAAATCAGCATCATAATTCACCTTTATTTCATTGTATCAATCCACTTTTATTTTACCTGTTGCGGCGTGTAACCCGATACCACCGTATAAATACAAATTCACCATTATTACTCCATATCAATCCACCATTATTTCACCTGTTGTTGCATGCAACTCGATCCCACCATATAAGTACCAAATATTCAATGAGTACAACCAAATCAACAACTCAAATCACAAGAACCTCTTCGATTAACGAATAAGAAGCTGAATCAGAAAAGAAGGTCCGTACCAAATTGAGGACTCACATATTTAAGATTTCACGGCAAGACAAGTCCGGTAAATAATAATTAAAATGTGTAAGTAAGTCAATTAAGGCAACAACAGCGAGTCATGAAATCATGAAAAGGTCTAACATTTTTAATGGGAGAAACAATGATTAGCAAGTAGCAAATAAAGCATGGAAGGCAGTTAGAGCACATAACAGTTAAGGCATGGAAGGAAATAATTAAGGAAAAGCAGAAAATTAGGGAAACAAGTAATTCGGCGGCGTATAGGCACTCGTCACCTTGCATATACGCCGCAAACATGAAATTCACATAGAACATAGTCTGAGGGTTCCTAATTCCCTCAAATCAAGGTTAAACTCAACACTTACCTCGCTCCAAAATCGACTCAAAACTCAACCAAGGCTTTGCATTTCGAACAAGCCTCCGAACCAACCAAATCTAGCAAATTATCAACCAAATGATTCAACTTAAGCCATAGGAACTATCCACGAATGCGAAAGATTCAATTTAGGTCTTTATTGAAAAAGACAAGAAAAGTCAACTCCCGGGTCCGCTTTGTCCAAACCCAAAATTTGAACCAAAACCCAATTACTCATTCACCCCCGAGCTCGGTTATGTAATTTGTTTCGAAATTCGATCTCAATTTGAGGCCTAAATTCCAATTTTACAAAAATTTCTAATTCTACCCAAATTCCCAATTTCTACCATGAAAATCTTAGATTTTAGGTTGAAATCTCATGAAACATAATGGGTAATTGAAAGAAAATAGGTTAGAATCACCTACCAATGAATTGGGCAAGAAGATCTCTTTGGAAAATCGCCAACCTGAGGGGATCGCAAATGCGACCCCAAATCTTGCAATTGCGAAAGTCCACCCCCAGCCCCTGTACGGAAATGCGAAGCTTCTTTCGCAAATGCGAGGCTCGCATTTGCAAGCCAGACCTTGCAAATGTGAGATCTGCAACAGACACCAAAAACCAACAATTTTTTCTAAGTTCTAACCGTCCGTAACCTATCCAACACTCACCCGAGTCCTCGGGGCTCCAAACCAAACATGCACACAAGTTCAAAAACATCATACGGACTTGCTCGCGTGATCAAAATACCAAAATAATACATAGAACTACGAATCGGACATCAAATCAAATGAAATGAAACTTTAGAATTTCTATTTTAACAACCGGACGTCCGATTCACGTCAAACCAACTCTGTTGTACACCAAATTTGGCAGACAAAGTCATAAACATAGAATGGACTTATTCCGAGTTCCAGAACTAAAAGACGGACCCAGTATCAACAAAGTCAAACAATGGTCAAACCTTTAAATTCTCAATTTTCGACAAAAAGCGATAATTCGAGTTAGCGACCTCCAAATTCGATTACGGAAATACACCCAGGTCCCAAATTACGATTTTAACTGTTCTGCGTGAAGTAATTGGAAGTTGCGAGTATAACAATTTTTTCTTTAAATCGTAGGAAAAGCTTCAGCTAGCGTTATTCCAAACTCCACATGGGGAACGAAAAAAACTTATCCGGACCCGATGTATATACCAAGCCAATAAGCCACATGGGGAGAACCTTTTCTTAGACAGGGTAAGTGCTCTAACATTTTATATTTCTTACTTCGTCTCGTATTATGTCTTGAAAAATATACCGATTACTGATTAGCAAACATTGAAGTAGAAAACAAAGAAATAGTCATCTACGTCTCTGGTAGCTAATAACAATGATCGCATATAACATAACTATTTTTTGATGCAATTAAATTTCCTATACGCCATTGCATTTGTACTTTAATGCTTCAGCAGGAAAAAACACCTTAAGTCATATAATAATGAAGCTGAACTACTACCCCCGGGGTTTCACATATATAAAATTTTTGCAGAATAAAAAAAAGGCTTTTCATGATCCTTCGGTTTTCCCTTGTATGGAACTAGAACCAGGTCCTACATCCGTATCTAAATAGGTACTCTTGTTAACCTAGTAATTGCATTTATTTTTTCCCAAGTTCATCACATTGCAAATACTTAAAGGATAAGTTAATCATTTTATATCTTGTTGTTTTCCTTAATGTATGTGGAACTTAATTTTTACCTTATTTTTTGTCACTGATGTGATAATAGTACATTAACTTAGGTGATGCTGCATCATGATCCAGGAAGAAGTTCTCCAGAGATATAGGTTAGGACTTGGAGAAAGATGTGAAATTGTTCCAGAAACTATTTTGATTGGAATTTTCTTAATCAAAATTACCTCAAAAATTATTCTGTGTACTTAGTAATAGGAAATAAGGAAGCCCCACGCGGCGCGAATTCGGATGGATCCAATGCGGGTACCGGACACCGGGTGGAAAACAAAAAAAAAATAAAAAAGAGAGAAAGAAGAAAGCAACGAGGGAAAGAAGTGGAGAGAGCCCCAACACATGATATGAATTTTTTGGGGGGGAAGTTACACATTTGGCCACTTGACCAAAAGTATTTACACCTCTTAGCCAATATATATTTATTATACACTAATTATACCTAACATATATATCTTCCAGCTATTATTTTGAACGGACGACTATTTAAGTTAATTTCTCAAAAACTAAATCTCCCGTAATTCATTAAACTGAAGTAATTTAAAATATTTTATAGCTGATACATGTGATGATGTGAAGGATGAGACTTCAAATGGAGATTTAGTTACCAACATTTAAGAAGCAACTTCTTGATTGCATGATATATTTGAAACTCTAGTTTCTTTTCTAAGATTGCCTGGACCTGTTAGGCTCCCATTTGAGGTGATTAAATTCCTATTTGATATGGTGATAACTTGTTGAATCCTTGCCTATCAGTAACATCTGCTTCTTTACTGAACACATTAATTTTGTTGCAATAAGTCCTTAATTAGCCTTCGGTTTTATGGTGATTGATCAGATTGAACATTTTATCTTCGGTTGATTTGTAATATCTGATTATGATTATGTGATCAAATCAAATCAGATATGTTGATTTATATTATCTGATCATTTAGGAAAGTTTATGTCACGACCCAAGTTCTCCCTCTGTGAACTGTCATGACAGCACCTAGTCTCCATGACTAGGTAAGCCTAACAAAACCTCAAAAATGAAATAAAAATGCAAAACTATCAATTAACAAAAAAATATAGTAAAGGAGTTTAAAATACCGCTCAACATATACAATAACACTCTCTCAAACTGAACACAAAACACTCCCAAAACCCGGAATCTCATGAAATTACAAGCTACAGAAGTACATGGTGTATCTAATCTCCAGAAAGTCTACCAACGAAGAAAAAATACAGGAAGTCTATAACTAAAAGAGGAACAGAGAGGGACTTCTAGGTCTGTGGACGCGGTAGATATACCTCGAAGTCTCTCGATCGCCTCGCCTCACTGGAAGTAGGGCTGAGAAGTAGAACCTGGATCTGCACACGAAAAACATGTGCAGTAAAGGGCATGAGTACACCATAGCGGTACCCAGTAAATGACATGCCTAACTTCGGTCGAGTAGTGACGAGGAAGGTCAGGGCCCTACATATATATATATATATATATATAAACAGTATGAAGTGTGACAGTATAATTAAAATACTAATCAATCGATAAAGAATAAAATCACAGAAAGAATATGACTCAGTACACAGAGATAGCAATAGTGGATCTCCCAGGATATCGTCCCGTAGTCCCAAACGTAAGTGTGCAGATGATCTTCCGGGATATCGTCCCGTAGTCCAAATCATAAATATGTAGGGGGATCCCCCGAAATACCGATCCGTAGTTCCAAAGTAAATATCCAGTACAGGGGGAATCTCTCGGGATATCGTCACGTAGTTCAAATTCTAAATGTGCAGGGGGGATCTCCCAGAATACCGATCTATTGTCCCAAAGTAAACACACAACAGCCTCAAGAAAGAATCCTACAATTTTATTCAAGTTCGTATCAGGAAAACAGGGAATTTCTACTCTAGACATGCTACACAAAAATTCAGGTAAGCAATTAAAGCAGGTAAGACAGTTAAGTCACATAAGCATGCTTTCCTAAGCTAAACAGGAGGCTTCATATACTAGTGTTGCTCAGTTAAAAGAAAACATAGATATTTGTTTAATGAAAACAGGATTTTTCAACAATTAGCACATGTATGCACTCGTCACCTCATGTACACAACATTCATAAAATAACAGTACCAAAATCCTAAGGGGAATTCCCTCACACAATGTTAGGCAAGCCACTTACCTCGAACCAGCTCAAAATTAATCTGATATCATGCTCTTGCCATGAGTATCCAACTCCGAGCGGCTCAAATCTAACCAAATCAATTACATAACGTAAATAAAACTACAAGCAACTAATTTAGCTAATGAATTAAAATCTACAGTGAGAAATTAGAAAATGCCAAAAATCCTTCCCGGAATCACATCTCAGAATCGGGTAAAAGTTACCAATTTAGAACACCCATTCACTCACGAGATCACTCGTCCAAAAATCACTCAATTCCGACAACTAAAACCCAATCAAAACCCAAAAACATGGTTGAGGAACTTTTCCCCCAAATCCACATTCTTCCACTCAAATTCTTAGATTAAATAAGGAAAATAACAATCGATTAGTGTATTAGAATCAAATTAGAGTTAGAATTCATTACCCAATCTTTCTGTAACGACCCGATCGGTCGTTTTGAGCTTTTGTACTTCGCTCGCCAGTTCTTGGGCATGACTAGCCCCATGTGATGTATTATGACTTATGTAAATTCTCGGTTTTGGTTTTCAGGGTAATCGAAATGAATTTGGAAGAACAATTCTCAATTTGAGGCTTAAAATTTGAAAGGTTTGACCAAGTTTTGACTTGTTAGTATATGATCTTAGATTTAAATTTTGATGATTTGGTTAGCTCCGTTAGGTGATTTGGGACTTAAGAACGTGATCAGAATGTTGTTTGGAGGTCCGTGGAAGGTTTCGGCTTGAATTGGCGAAATTGGGATTTTGGCATTATCCGGTTGATAGGTGAGATTTTTATATAGGGGTCGGAATGGAATTCCGGAAGTTGGAGTGGGTCCGTTGTACCATTTGTGACGTGTGTGCAAAATTTCAGGTCATTCGGACAAGGTTTGATAGGTTTTTTGATCGAAAGCGGAATTCGAAAGTTTTTGAAATTCTTAGGCTTGAATCCGATGCATATTTGGTGTTTTAATGTTGTTTTGAGCGTTCCGAAGGTTGGAAGAAGTTTGAATGATGTTATGGGATATGTTGGCATGTTTGATTGAGGTCCCGAGGGCCTCGGGTGTGTTTCGGGTGGTTAACGGATCAATTTTTGGACTTTGGACTTGGCAGATTTTCTGGTATTTTCTTGCAGATAAATCCTTCTTCACGTTTGCGAGAGGTTCTCACGTTCGCGAAGGGTTAATGAGAGGGGAAGTCAAGTTGTTCTTCGCGTTCACGATGTAGGTACCGTGTTTGCGATGGTGTGTGAGTTAAGGCTACGCGTTCGTGTTGGTGCTCCGCGTTCGCGTAGGGTCGAGCGGTGTGGTCATTCGTTCGCGTGTGGCCCTCACGTTCGCGAAGGAGAGATTTTGGTCAGTGAAGCTTTGAGCTTCGCGAACACAAGGGTGATGCCGCGTTCGCGATGAAGAATACCTGGGCAGTCAGTTTATATTTTTAAAATCGAGGGTTTGGTCCATAATTTCGAAATTTCATTAGAGAGCTCGGGAGAATGTGAACTTTGAGGAAAATTTCAGTGGAGCTATCGGGGTAAGTATTCTTCACTCATATTTAGTTTAATTTCATGATTTAGTCTTGAATTTCATCATTTAATTTGAGAAATTAGTGTGAAAATTGGGGGAAAATGGAAGAAAAGTTTGAGAATTCTTTTGGGGATTTGAATGGGCATTTGATATCAGATTTTGATGATTTTGGTATGTATAGACTCGTGAGACGATAAGGATTCTATTAATGTGATTTTTACCGGATTCCAAGACGTGGGCCCTGGGGTCAGGTTTGGCCAATTTCGGGATTTTTGGTATAAATTGGATATTTTTCGAATGGGCTTCGTTCCCTTAGCTTATTTTGATGGTATGAATCTGTTTTTGGCTAGATTTGGAGCATTCAGAGGCCGAGTCGAGAAGCGAAGGCATCGCGGGCTAGAGTTTGGACCGGATCGAGGTAAGTAATGACTGTAAATGTTGTCCTGAGGGTATGAAACCCCGGATTTTACATCGTTGTGCTACTTTGAGGTGATGCACACGCTAGATGACGAGCATGGAGTCGTTCACCAATGGGGATTGTGACTTGGTTCGTCCCGTGCGACTGTTAAGTCGCGTATTTGATTGAAAATTATTTGATATCATTGTATTTTGAAAAGTATTGCTATGTTTTTGGGCGGAATGCCATATTTGGGCCTCGTGCCAACTGTTTTGGACCCTTATGGGACTTTTACTACTTTTCCTCACTATTTTGACTTAATAATTGAACTCAGTTATGCTGTATTTTAGTAATTTCCTAACTCAGCCTTATTTACTCAATTTTTACACTATAAATGATATTTGAGTCGAACCCCCTATTTTACTAATAGTCCGAGTGACTTGTGAGGTTGATGGCTGAGAGAGGCCGAAAGCCTGATTGTGAGGTTGATGACTGAGATAGACCGAGGGTATTGTTGTGAGGATTATATATTTATGGATATATATATATGTATGTATGTATATTGATCGGGCTGCACGCCGCAACGATATATGGATCGGGCTGCATGCCGCAGCGGTTATTATATGGTACTTATTGAGCGTAAGTGTTGAGTGTGAGCACTGACTGATATGAGTTGAATCATAAGTGACTGAGAGACTATATATATATATATGTATACGAGTGATGTTTTGCCCGAGGGGCCTGTTTATGAACTTACTGGTTTCACTCCTCCTTAAAGTGAGTTTCTATTGAATATGCTGATTTAATTATTGCTTTCACTCATCTTTAGACTGAGCCTCTATTGAAAATGTTAAACAAATATTTTAACAACTTACCTTTAAACTGAAGTTTTACAAGGTGTTCGAAATTTAGTCACTAATTTGGCTTTGTTACTTCCACTGAGATTTTTAAGTTACGAGATGGTTATGAATTTCTGTTTACCCGAGGGGCTGTATACTAATTATGTTGGGGCCGATTAAGATTTGTATCACTTATATATATATTTCATTAAACCTCTATTAAAAAGGTTGGAAAGATATTTTCTAAAGGATGTTTACTGAAGTTGGAAATTTAACGAAATGATTTGATTTGTATCATGTTTTGGGAACATGCGGTACTCGCTGTGGTGCTATGACGTGGTTTACGTGATTTCTTACTACTCAGTCTTCATCACTTTTATTACTTACTAAGTTGGCATACTCACATTACCCCCTGCACTTTGTGTGCAGATTCAGGTATTTTTGAGCTCGGTGGCAGGTTCATCGGAGTTAGCAAGGTAGCTGCCTGGCGATCGCGGCCCTGCTTTTCTCCCTCCTTATTCTTCCTTAATATACTCTTGTGATTTTCCCGACCATGTTGGTCTTTACGTTGTTAGACAGTTGTAGTAGATGCTCATGACTAGTGACACCCCGATGTCATGCTTGTGTATTTATGCCGCACTATTCATTTAAACTTACATCACGAGATTATTAATTAATAAATGGTATAAAATTAAATTTTACTAAATAATGGTAGATTCGGGTGTTGTGTTGGTTGGCCTAGTTTCGCAATAGGCGCCATCAAGACCGGGTCGATTTTTGGGTCGTGACACTTTCTCCTTCAAAATCTCTCCAGAAATCGCCCTCCACCGAGCTCCAATTCGATTTTAGAAGTTATGAATTTCAAACCTTCGATTTCTCTTTTTCTGCCAAGTGAATTCCGCTTCTGCGAGGGGTCCACCTCACCTGCGTTCTTGTTCCTACGGCTCCTACTCTGTACCTGCGAAATTTTGTTAAACGACCAGATTTCCGCACCTGCACCCCTTTACTCGCAGATGCGGTTCTATTTCTACGGTCCTTGAGCTGCATCTGCGACCTCTGATCTCCAAGCCTCAGACCGCATCTGCGTTCACCAACCTGCTTCTACGGCACCGCACCTGTGGTCCAAACTCCTCAGGTTCAGCAAGTTCATAAATTGCCTAAGTCAAATTCAACTTCCGTTAAGCATCTGAAACTCACCCGAGGCCCCCGGGACCTCAACCAAACATACCAACCAATCCTAAAACATCATACGGACTCAGTCGACCCCTCAAATCACATGAAACAATGCTAAAACCACGAATCACCCCCCAATTCAAGCCTAATGAACTTGAAATCTCAAGAATTCTACAACCGATGTCGAAACCAACCAAACCATGTCTGATTGACCCCAAATTTTGCACACAAGTTACATTCAACACTACGGAACTATTTCAACTTTCGAAAGCAGATTCTGAACCCGATATCAAAATCTCACTATCGATCCAAAAACTTTAAAATTTTAACTTTCGGCATTTCAAGCCTAAATAAGCTGCGGACCTCCAAAACACAATCCCGACAAGCCCCTAAGTCCGAAATCACCCAACAGAGCTAATAGAATTGACAGAATTCCATTTTGAAGCCGTCTTCATACAGTTCCGACTATGGTCCAAATTCTAAACCTTAAGCTCTCATTTAGGGACTAAGTGTCCCAAAACACTCCGAAACTCAAAACGAATCTTCCCGGCAAATCATAATAGTAGAAATAAATACGGAGAAAGCAATTAATAAGGGATCAGGGTGTTAATTCTCAAATCAACCGGCTGGGGCGTTACATCCTCCCCATCTTAAAACATTCGTTCGTCCTCGAACGAGCATAGAGACATACCTGAAGTGGTGAAAAGATGAGGGATTAGATTAGATTAGATTAGATTAGATTAGAAATACCCCTTTGTCTGCAATCAGGGGATTATTTCCTTTTTATTGATTTATTTTCTCCTATAAATTATGTATTCTTTGACAGAAAAAATATACTATTTCAATACCAAAACTAATATGGTATCAGAGCAGTAGCCTCTTTCAACCTTTTTCTTTTCCTTTTGTTCATGGCTAAAACAACCTTTACTGGGCAAAGAATCCCAATGGCAACAATAGAAGCCGAGAGTGATTCATATCATTATCCTTTCAACTAACGTCTCATAGGTTGAATGGAAAAAATTATCTAGAGTGGGCACAATCTGTCCAGTTAGCAATGGATGGCAGAGAAAAACTTGGGCACTTGACTGGTGAAATCAAAAAACCTGAAGCTGGAGATCCAAAAATGAAGGCATGGAGGTCCGAGAACTCATTAGTAATCGCGTGCCTTCTAAACTCTATGGAACCAGCAATAGGTAAACCATATTTATTTTTGCCCACTGTTAGGGATGTATGGGAGGCTGTTAAAGAAACCTATTCAGATGTTGAAAATGTTTCTCAAATGTTTTGAATTAAAAATTAAGCTTTGGAAGGCTAGACAAGGAGAGAGAAATGACCATCTATTACAATAAAATGGTTTCATTATGGCAAGAGTTAGATCAATGCTACTATGATGAGTAGGAGTGTCCGGCAGATAGTGTGAAAACAATGAAAAAAGAAGAAAGGAGAGAGTTTATCTATTTCTAGCAGGATTAAATCGAGAATTTGATGAAGTAAGATCTCGGATTCTTGGGAAAATATCTTTGCCATCTTTGCGTGAGACTTTCTTAGAAATAAGAAGAGAAGAAACCAGAAGTAATGTCATATTGAAATTAGATTCTAGTCTAGATTCAAAAGTAATAGATTTTTCTGCACTGGTAGTTGCAAAAGGAGATGATGACAAGAAGAAGAAACCTTGGTGTGATTTACGTAAAAAGCACTGGCACACTCTCAAAACATGTTGTAAATTCATGGGAAGCCTCCTAACTGGAAGAAAAATGGAGTTGACAACCGTGGCAGCCATGCATTCCAAAATATTAATGAAGAGCAGGGGAAACAATCTTATTCAGAGGAATCTCCATTCACTAAGGAGCAATTAGAGTTCTTGCACAAGCTTCTTCAGAATCAACTCCAAAATAATAAACCAAGTCATTCCAATCCTTCTTGTTCTTTTACGCAATTAGGTATTGCACGGTTTGTTTATCTGAGTACAAACTCAAATGGTGTGAACTTCTGGATCATCAATTCAGGAGCTAGTGACCATATGACAGGAAATTCCCATTTGTTCTCTACTTACTTACCTTGTGCAGGGAACAAGTTCGCATTGCTGATGGATCTTTTTCAGCAATTGCTGGAAAGGAAACTATCAAACTTACTCCTTCTTTGAACCTCTATAATATCCTTCATGTACCAAATTTGACATGCAATCTTGTGTATGTTACCAAATTAACCCAATCACTCAATTGTCGTGCAATATTTGACTCATTTTCTTGTGAATTTTAGAACAAGGTCACAGGGAGGATGATTGGCATTGCTAAAGAGCCTGGAGGTCTCTCTTTCCTGAAGGATAGAAATAATTCAGTTAATAAAAATTCTATTTGTTTGAACTACATTTTTATTGAGAATAAGGTTATGATTTGTGTCACACCTCCTTTTTAGCTACACCCCCGGAAAGGCGTATATAAGGGAGTCTTTTTCAACTTAAAGTGACAATCGAAAAGGGATTATTTTATTAAAAATTTAGAGTCGTCACTTGGGATAATTTATGGTGTCCCAAGTCACCTGTCCAAATCCCAAATCGAGGAAAAGATTGACTCTGTATTACAGTCCGCGAACCAGAAATCTAGGTAAGGAATTCTGTTAACCCGGGAGAAGGTGTTAGGCATTCCCGAATTCCGTGGTTCTAGAACGGTCGCTCAACTATTATAATTGGCCTACTATCTGATTTTAATACATGTTTTAGCCTATGGTTCATTTTTAACTTAAACCACTTTTATTCATTTTTTAAAGAAAATTGCAACGTTATTAGAACACGTCTCGAACCACGTCACATAATTGCACCCGTGCTTTTTGACATATTTTAACATCGTTGAGATTTGGATTTGGGTCACATAAATACGCACCTGAATTTAGGAATGTAATATTATTAAACTAACGTGCCTAAGCAATTACGATTTTGCAACTTTGCGAGGGCCATGGAAATTTGCTAAATGGTGCACCTCGAATTCTAGGGGTCAAAACGAAGTTAGTCAAAACGAGGGCCATGCAATTGTTATTTGTTCGCACACCTCGACTTCCAATTTTAAAAGGGCATTTCAACTATACTTAGAGGGCCATAAAATATTTGATTTCGAATGGCACGTTTCCACTAATTAAATTAACTAAATAAGATTTAAGGGAATTATAGCTACTTGTTAAAACATAGCTGAATTTAAATTGTGAATCTAAAGGGGCTAAGACTAAGTGAAAATTACTTCATTTTGTTTCAGAACTTGGGCTTGGCCTAACGTGAGTCCCAGTGACCCAGTAAGCCCAAACAAGAAGCGCCCTTTGAAGCATGCTCAAGTCAAGTGTCACATGGGTCGCGAATCGAACCCATGTAACAGCAAAAACGACAGATTCAGAGTATGGTCCGCAAGATAAGATTGTCAGTTAATTGAATACAACGAGGAGGAAAGTATTAACCAATGAAGTAAACAAAACTGAGATGGGCATAGAAATGAGAGTGCAAACAAAAGAGAAAAGGGGGATTTCACATTTGCAAATCATAAACTACTGGGAGTATTCAATACGATACATTAAGGTAATCATTTGGTTGAACAATTTCAGAAATCATCACATGGTTACGCACTCACAGACTAAGCTGGTTCGACCAAAACTCAACAGACACGCATTAGCAAGCGTTTCTTTTCAACTCATTCTTCATACTTTGAACCTTTATTCCAAATGATCCTAAATTGAAAAATAACTTATAAAGCAACTAGAGAATATCATGTTCATACCCACATTCTGCATACAGAACTCAGCTAAAAGTCATTTGGCAAACTTAACTTAACTTACTGCACTAATACAGGCGAGACTCAAAGAAGAAACAGATGAACCACTAAGGGAAATCCAACACTAATTATGGAAATACTAAAAATAAAAACTAGCATGGTCTAATTCTCAATTGCAAGCCATTCTTTGACAAATACACTAATCAGAACATTTAAAGCTACATAGTAATTATAAAACTGAAAGAAGAAGAGGTAAAGTCCATCAACAATATCATATCCCTCTAATTCTCAACTCATACTTTAAGTTACACATCGAAGACACCCATAAAGATCGAAATGTACCTGGGAAAAGAGAAGAAACAAAGAAGAAATGAGTGTCAGTAGCTCAGCAACAGCAGTAGCAGAACCCAGCAACCAGGACTCCGACAAAACCAAACTCAAAACCAAGAAGGAAGTGCAGCAATCCAGAAAAACAGTTTCAATCGAGTGGTAACTCAGCAGAATTCAAACCAAGCTTAAAACCAAATTCAATCCATCTCAAACACTCAATGAATCAAAGATTGCTTTAGAAGGTTGGAAATTTTTTTAAAAAAATATCAGAGAAGGAAATCAATGAAACAGTAAAATTCAGTCATTTGGTATTTTCCAAGATTTTTATCTCTTAGACTCTCCCTTGAAAGGCAAGAAAAGCTGTCTTTATAGGCAAGGCAAGTAGGGCAGCCTTAAGGAAATAAATTCTGCCCTTAGGCCCTTCTCAAATTTCCATTTTAGCCTAGATACCACTAGTTGAAAATTCAGAAGTTCAAATAAGTTCCCTTCCCCAGCTTCGTAGAAGCTTCCCATTCAGTTACACAAATATTCCCTTGCCCAATTTCCTAAACTACCCCTCGAGCCCTGATTATTTACCCTCCCAGCCTAATCCAACTATGGCTCAGGCCAAACCGAACAACCAGAACTCTAAGGCTATTGTTGGGATGGGTCACAATAAATCGAGGGCCCAAAAAATTCACCCAGCCCATGAATTTTCTGAGACCCAAAACTCTGACCCCAAACATTATCATTTAAATGATGGCCCCAAAAGAATCCAATCAATACTAAAAAATCGAATTAGTTCTATCCCTTTAGCAAAATTAATTAAAGTTAACTCATGGCTATGAATTCAAACAGAAACAAAAGGAAAAATGAAAAGAAAAAGGCAAAATGAAGATGGAAGAGAAACACCAGAAACAAAGTTAAATAATGAAACTGACGAGGAAGACGACGGAGAAGAGACGGAAAGAATACCTTTAAGGTCGCCCGGACAAAGCTTGATGAACTCTACGACTTTGATTTGATTCAAAACAAACATTAACCGTATGTTCTCAAAGAAAACAAATGGTCAATACCCGTTCAAACCCTATCGTTCAAGGGAATTTGAAGGCTTGACGGATTCTTTTCTTCTTTGTTTTCAGATTCAAAACTGGACTGATTCGGTGAGGACTTGGGAAGAAATGGTGGTGGATTGGGGTTGAGGAAAGGGCGATGGTTGCATGGATGAAATTTGGGTGGTGTTCGAGTTCCAACGCCAGCCGGAAATGGCGAAGGGATGAAGGGCGGCATTAGGGTTTGGCAAGGAAATGAGAGGCAGGGGTAATGAACAGAAGGGGGTTCTGAGGGGGGGTGGGGTTATTCGGACACTTAAATACACATGAAACTTCAGTTCTGAGCCATTTGATCAAAGGGAGATCAATGGCTCAGATTCCACAATCCAAAACGGCGTCGTATTTTTGGAGGGGATGGACCAGGTATCAGGGGCGGGTTTGGGCTAGACTCGAGCTGTTTTTGGGAGGGGGAATTTACGTGGGCCGTTACAATTTGGCCCAAAACAGCCCTTACTTCTTTTCTTTTCCTTTTCCAAATTCAATTTTCCTTTGTTTTTTCTCTTTTTTTAATTAATTTAAATCCTAAATCAACTCTTGAGCTAAATTAAATTACCAAATTAAGCTAATTACTCAACACGGTATTTTCAATAATTAACTAAATTCTAAATTACCAAAAAACTAAAAATTTCAAAATTAAAAGTTAAAAATGCAAAATGAGTTATCTTTGTGATTTTTCTATTTGTAACACAACTAAACTACTAATTAATTGAAAATTGCAAAATTAAATCCTAAATGCAAATGCAATGTATTTTTTTATATTTTCATGAATTAAATAAAATAAACGTGCACAGACAAATGCAAGCAATTAATCAAAAAATGCTACAAAAATCCATGAAATTGCAAACAATGGGAAAAATTTATTTTGTTTGAATTTATGGGAAGAATTCATATAGGGCAAAAATCACGTGCTCACAATTTGACATTATAGGCTCGGTCATGCTCTCCAGGCGGGCTCCTGACTTCTAACTTGAACTGTATTCCCTGCTCTCCAGGAGGGCTCCTGATTGCCGACTTGAATGTATTCCCTACTCTCCAGGCGGACTCCTGACTGCTGAACTTGAATGTATTCCCTACTCTCCAGGCGGGCTCCTGACTGCTAAACTTGAATGTATTCTCTGCTCTCCAGGCGGGCTCCTGACTGCTGAACTACAATGTATTCCCTGCTCTCCAGGCGGGCTCCTGACTTCAATGAAATAGACAAAACAAAGAAAATTTTCTGCCCCAATTTGGAGGTTGGGCACAGATGTAAGTGTAAGACGGATCACATTACCAAATATCAATAAAAACTTGAAAGCTAAAACTTTGAATTGTACTCCCTTGTTCTTCAGGCAGGCTCCTGATTGCTGACTTGAAATGTATTCCCTGCTTTTTAGGTGGGCTCCTGACTACTGACTTGAAATGTATTCCCTGCTCTCCAGGCGGGCTCCTAACTGCTGAACTCGAATGTATTCCCTGCTCTCCAGGCGGGCTCCTGACTTCAATGAAATGGCAAAAACAGAGGAAATTTCCTACCCCAGTTTGGTAGTTGGGCACATATGTGAGTGTTAAACTGAATTATATTACCAAATATTACTAAGAATTTGAAAGCTAGGTCCCATTATTCGGGGGGGTCCTGATAATTCTTAACTAAACAACAATTTTAAATCTAAGCTATATCTTTTAAAGACATGACTTCCGCTACATCTTGCTATCTAAGAAGGTCTTTAAACTACTCCCCATTATACAAGAGGGTCCTGAAAATCAAAAGTCAAGTTTTATCTTAAGAGTGATAACTTTTATGGCTGAATTATACTACCCTACAGCAAAATTTACGCTAAATGTTGCTATCTAATTGAAATTTTAAAGCTAAGTCCCATTATCCATGAGGGTCCTGAAAACCCCTAATTGAATCCTATCTCAAACATGCAAACTTCTAAGCCAACTTATATTCTTTTGGAATGCATTTATGCTAGATTATGCTATTTCTGAACATTTAAACTAGGTCCCATTTTCCAGGAGGGTCCTGAAAATCAAAAATCAAACCTGTTTGTTGAATGCCTTTCTCCACGGAGGGTTTCTCTGAAACAACCGAAATTTTCTGCCCCTGTTTAATCAAAGAAAAGTTCGTCAGTTTATAATGTGGTGGTTAGTTAATGTCATTCTTTGATAAAGGTCTCTCCGCTGCATTGTTTTGTTTTTGACTGGCTTCCCCGGACTGGCCCTGAACCGCCTGACTTTCCGACTGACTTTCAAAACCCCATGACTTTGGATGACCCGAGTGTTTTATACCCAAACCGTTGTTTCACACCTCTGACCCCTTTAACTGAAACTCTGCATCTCCCATGAAATTACTAAATCATTCTGTCGATGAAACTTGTGCTGGCACTTACCCCACTTTACATCATGCCATCTTTGGTATGCTCTGACCGCACTGTGCTTTGTCATCTTGAAGCTGGTAGTGATCTTTGAAATTCCTTCTTATTCGCTTAAATATAACTGACATCGGGAACATCTTAGAGAAATAAACCCAAAATAAATGAAATGCAATGACTTTCAGAGTTAAGATAAAGAAATCCAAAACTGGAAGACTATGAAGAGAAAAAGAAAAAAGACTTATCTGAGTGGAACAGCTGGTACCAATGATCATGACATGCATTTTAGATTAATCAGCCCAATCTGTCCAAACAATCAACATCCATTTGCCACACTGTGTTGACTCGAAATTCCCATAACTTGATTTCTTCACCCAAATCCCGACCTTGTTCATCCTGCGGTGCCTTGAAAGGTTTTTACTAGCAGACCTCTCTCATTCATTCATCTATCAACTTACTTTTGCCTTAAGGTGCCCGTGAGGGTTTTCACCAATAAGACTCTCTCATTTTTATTTTTCTCTGCTCCCATCGCCTTACGGTGCCCGTGAGGGTTTTCACCAATAAGACTCTCTCATTTTTTATTTCTTTTCCCTGTTTGGACCAGAGTGTTGCCTCGGACATGAATCACTTCTACCTGTTCGACTTGGCATTTCCCGAAGACTGATCGGAAGGTTTTTTTTTGGACCGTAATGTGGCTTTTGGATGGGTTTAGAAAGGAAGGGTATAAAAAGCTCAAAACAATTTGATTGGGTTCAAACTTACAACCTTCGGAATCAGATTTCTAATAACAACCGCAACTTTTTGCCCCAGTTTCTGGTTTGGCGACTTTTGGATTCTTACTTTGATGGACCGAACCATGAGGCTGCCTACGTATCCTTAAAAGGAATCAGGTCAAACGTAGTTCATGACACAGGAATTACTTTGTTTGTTGTGATTTTTCTTCTCTTTTTCTTTCCCTTCTTTTCTTCTTTTGTTTTTCCTTTTGTTGTTTTGTTTTTTTTTCTCTTTTTTTCTTTTTCTTTTCTTTTTCTTTTCATTCTTTTCTTTCTCTTTCCATTCTTTTCTTTCTCTTTTCATTCTTTCTTTCTCTTTTCTTATTCCTTTCTCTTTTTCTCTCCTTCCTTTACTTATCTTTACGCTTGTGTTTCCGATATTTGCTATTGATTCTGAAGGAGGGGTATGAAAGAAAATAAATGAGGCTCAAAGGTGTAACGAGGGATAAAGTGTTTAGATAGCAGAACAGAATGCCTTCGTCATTTCAATATTCGATACATGCTAAATATAAACAAATACAATCGAAGAAAGAAATCATACATAATATCTCTTGACTGCATCAGAATTGATAGCCATTTCTACACATTTGCCTTCTACATCTGTCAAATACAATGCACCATTGGACAACACTCTAGTCATAACGAACGGCCCCTGCCAATTTGGGGCGAATTTTCCTTTTGCTTCAACCGGATGAGGAAGAATGTGTTTCAATACTAACTGCCCCACTTCAAACTTCTGTGGACGCACCTTCTTGTTGTATGCTCTTGCCATTCTCTGTTGATACAACTGGCCATGACACACTATTGTCAGTTGCTTCTCATCGATCAAACTCAATTGTTCCAAGCGGGTTTTGACCCACTCCTCGTCATCGATCTCAGCCTCTGCGACAATTCTAAGGGATGGAATTTCCACTTCTACGGGTATCACTGCTTCAGTGCCATACACCAACAAATAAGGAGTCGCCCCTACTAAAGTACGGACAGTAGTGCGGTAACCTAGCAATGCAAACGGCAGTTTTTAATGCCACTGCCTAGAACCTTCCACCATTTTCTGAAGTATTTTCTTTATGTTCTTGTTGGTCGCCTCAACTACTTCGTTTGCCTTAGGGCCATATGGGGTAGAATTGCGATGTGTAATCTTGAACTGCTGACATACCTCTTTCATCTGATGACTATTGAGATTAGCCCCATTGTCTATAATGATCACCTTCGGTATCCCGAACCGGCAAATGATATTTGAATGCACAAAATCGACCACCGCCTTCTTGGTTAGAGACTTGAATGTTTTATCCTCTACCCACTTGGTGAAATAATCGATGGCCACCAGAATAAACCTGTGACCGTTGGACGTTGTTGGCTCGAATGGCCCAATGACATCCATTCCCCAAGCAACAAAAGCGCATGGTGCAGACATTGTATGTAATTCAGATGGTAGAGAATGAATCAAATCTCCATGCACTTGGCATTGATGATATTTACGCACGAAACTGATACAGTCTCGCTCCATAGTGAGCCAATAATAACTTGCTCGGAGAATCTTCTTTGCCAACACGTACCCACTCATGTGTGTTCCACAGACTCCAGAATGTACTTCGGTCATGATAGCTGCGTCCTGTCTAGCATCTACACATCTTAATAACCCGAGATCTGGAGTTCTTTTGTACAGAACTCCTCCACTGAAGAAAAATCCACTTGCCAAGCGATGAATTGTTCTCTTTTGATCACCTGTGGCTTGTACCGGATATACTCCCCTTCGGATGTATTCCTTGATATCGTGAAACCAAGGTTTGCTATCGAGCTCTTCCTCCACCATGTTACAATAGGCATACTGATCACGGACCTGAATATTCAACGGGTCAACATAAGCCTTATCCGGATGATGTAACATTGATGTCAGGGTAGCCAAAGCATCGGCGACCTCATTGTGGATCCTCAAAATATGTCTGAACTCTATTGATAAAAACCGTTGACAAAGATCATGCAAACATTGCCGGTACGGTATGAGTTTTAAATCCCGTATTTCCCATTCTCCCTGAATCTGGTGTACCAAAAGGTTCGAGTCACCCAAGACCAAGACTTCCTGGACACCCATATCCACAGCCATCCTCAAACCCAAAATGCATGCCTCGTATTCTGCCATGTTGTTAGTACAGTAGAACCAAAGCTGTGCTGTAACAGGGTAATGATGCCCTGTTTCAGAAACAAGTATTGCTCCTATTCCAATGCCTTTCATGTTAGCAGCACCATCAAAGAAAAAATTCCATCCTGGCCTTTCAATCTGTTCCAACTCATCAATGTGCATTACATCTTCATCAGGGAAGTAGGTTTTCAAAGGTTCATATTCTTCATCCACGGGATTCTCAGGAAAATAGTCGGCCAATGCTTGTGCTTTCATTGCGGTCCTAGTCACATAGGTAATGTCAAATTCTGTGAGCAAGATCTGCCACTTTGTGAGCCTTCCCGTGGGCATAAGCTTCTGGAAGATATACTTTAACGGATCCAAGCGAGAAATGAGGTAAGTACTATAAGATGACAAATAATGTTTCAGCTTCTGGGCTACCCAAGTTAGGGCGTAACACGTCCTCTCAAGCTGAGTGTACTTAACCTCGTAAGATGTGAACTTCTTGCCGAGATAATATATGGCCTGCTCCTTCCTGCCAGTGATGTCATGCTATCCCAACACACATCCAAATGAATTGTCCAAGACTGTCAAATACAGAATCAAAGCTCTCCCTAGTTCTGGCGGGACCGACACAGGTGGGTTTGACAAGTATCCCTTTATCTTATCAAATGCTTCCTGACATTCATCTGTCCACTTGACTGCAGCATCTTTCTTTAACAATTTGAAGATAGGCTCATAAGTTGTCGTGAACTGAGCAATAAACCGGCTGATGTAATTCAATCTTCCCAACAGACTCATCGCCTCAGTCTTGTTCTTTGGAGGTGGCAATTCCTGGATGACTTTGATTTTTGATGGGTCTAACTCAATACCTCGTCGACGGACTATGAATCCCAACAACTTTCCAGACGGAACACCGAACGCGCATTGTGCAAGATTGAGCTTGAGATTGTACCTGCGAAGCCTTTGGAAGAACTTTCTCAAATCTCTGACATGGTCAGACTGCTTTCTAGACTTTACAATCACATCATCCACATAAACCTCGATCTCCATGTGTATCATGTCGTGGAATATGGTCGTCATTTCCCTCATGTAGGTTGCCCCAGCATTTTTCAAACCAAATGGTATGACCCGATAATAGTACGTTCCCCAGGGCATGATGAATGTTGTCTTTTCCGCGTCTTCTTCATCCATTAAGATCTGGTAGTAGCCCGCATAACAATCCACAAAAGAATCAATCTCATGTTTGGCACAATTATCGATCAATATATGTATGTTCGGCAATGGGAAGTTATCTTTGGGACTTGCCTTGTTGAGATCTCGATAATCAACACACACCCTGGTCTTGCCATCCTTCTTCGGCACAGGCACTACGTTGGCTAACCAAGTGGGATACCGAGTGACCCGAATGACCTTGGCCTCAAACTGTTTGGTGACCTCTTCCTTCATTTTCACACTCATATCAGTTTTAAATTTCCTCAGCTTCTGCTTGACAGGGGGAAATGCCGGATCAGTGGGCAATTTGTGAACCACCAAGCTAGTGCTTAGACCTGACATGTCGTCATAGGACCATACAAAAACATCTTTATACTCGAATAGTGTTTTAATTATCTCCTCTCTGAGTTGTGGTTCAAGATGGACACTTATTTTAGTTTCTCAGACATATCTTGGTCCCCTAAATTGATTTCTTCTGTATCACTCAGGTTAGGCTTGGTTTTTCTTCAAAATGGATTAATTCTTTACTAATCTCTTCAAAGGCTTCATCCTCGTCATTTTCCGATTCAACATCACATTCTATTTCTTGAATTACTATTTTAGAACTAGATTGGCTTTTAAGACTGGGCCGGAGATTCCGCATGCATGTCATATCATTGAGGCCAACATAAAAAGAACTGTACAAGAAAGAAAGGAAAACAAAAATAAAACTATCCGGAAGAAAGGAAAAGAGAAATTGCATTTCATTGAAATTAAAGATAACGGGGTTTATACATCCAAATGGACGAAACATAGAATCTGAATTACAACCATGGAATAATCCAGATAAATTGAAAGAAAATCAAAGCAAACTACCAAAACTCCCTCCTGGTGGGGAGATGAGTAGCTTCCCAATTGTTAATCTTTGCACCGGGCCCAACAAATTACACATCCGCCTTGCTAGAACCCTCTCCAGCTTCCAACACGTTCAAATCGGCGAATATCCTCCCGAACCTTTCCATCAAATCTCCATCCACATCAACCACCGAAATGGGAAGTGACGTTACTGGGCGCTTTCTGGTACCAGGCCTGACAAATGATCGGGATAGATACGGGACTGGCTTTGGAAGGGCCCATGCTCTCTGTTTCATTTTTCTAGCTTTTCTCACATCTGCGGCTGTGGGCTTGAACCCCAGACCAAATGCATCCAAGTTTTTAGGAAGAGAAACAGGTTGTATGAAATCTTGCAGAGATGCGCCCAAACCTTTGCCCGGTACAAAACCATATTTCAACATTTCAACGGCTACCATGACTGATGCAGCAGCTACCCTTGGAGTCGGCATGCACTTCCCTTCAGGAATTTTCTCTACCGATATCGTGTTAAAAACCTGATAAATCCACGGCCCCTTGTCGTTTTCAAACTCTATGAATGGAAAAATGGCATCACTGGGAACACACAAATTGTCTTCGCCATGCAAAACAATTTCCTGTCTATCTCATTCAATCTTAACCATTTGATGTAGAGTGGACGGGACCACTTTGGCAGCATGAATTCAGGGTCGACTTAACAACAGATTGTAAGAAACAGCCACATCGAGCACCTAGAATTCCATAGTAAATTCAATTGGCCCTATTGTAAGCTCGAGCACTATATCCCCGACTGAATCTTTCCCTCCCCCGTCGAATCCCCGAACGTAGATACTATTCTTGTGAATTCTTTCACCATCCACCTTCAACTTGTTCAGAGTGGAAAGAGGGCAAATATTTGCACTGGAACCGTTGTCAACCAGTACCCGAGTAACCATGAAATCTTCACATTTCACTATCAGATAGAGGGCTCTATTGTGCTCGGTACCCTCTATGGGCAACTCATTATCAGAAAACATGACTCTGTTTACCTCAAATATCTTGTTAGCTATCTTTTCCAAGTGGTTTACTGAGATTTTGTCAGGAACGTGGGCTTCATTCAAGATCTTCATCAAAGCTCGATGGTGTTCGTCTGAATGGATCAATAATGACCAGAGCGAGATCTGAGCTGGTGTCTTCCTTAACTGCTCTACAATGGAATAGTCCTGTACTTTCATCTTTCTCAGAAATTCTTCTGTTTCTTTCTCAGTCACCGCTTTCTTCACCAACACTGGGTTATCTTTTGAGGTCTTGGCTTTTCTCAACTCTTCGGGGCGAAGCATCTCCCCGATCGAGTCAAACCATGGGTCTCACACACTTCTTCTTTAACCTATTTCTCCTTGTAAGTCACTGTCACTCGTTCAAAATTCCATAGGACTGCCTTGCTGTTGACTATCGGTAATTGAGTTACCGGTTTGATAACGACAGGATCTGTGCGGGCGCCCTTCACAATTACCACAGGCTTATTCGTGACTCCTGGCACAACCACTTTTTCTCTTTCATGTTTTCCTGCAACATCACTTGAGGACCCCTTCTTGACCTCCACAGATGGTTCATTATTTTCCCCGTTTAACTTTATCACAAACTTCTCATTTGTTGACTTTTCAAATGGCTTGGCTTCACTAGCCCGAATCATCATGACGGTTTGTGAAGGCTTCTTAGGCTCCCCTCCCTTATTCACTATCTCAATCATATTAGTCTCATGATGGGACGGCAACGGGTTCTGGTTGATGTAGGGTGCCTCCGGGGCTTGGAACTCAATCTGATTAGTATCAATGAGCTCTTGAATAGCTGTTTTCAATTTCCAGCATTTCCCTGTATCGTGACTCGGGGTCCTTGAACAATACTCACAACTCACCGAGCGGTCAAGATTTCTGGAAGGGGGATTCGGCAGTTTAGCCTCGATCGGATTCAACATACCCAACTATCTCAGTCGGTGGAATAGACTAGCATATGATTCTCCCAATGAAGTGAAAGTTTTCTGCTTCTGCAACCTCTCACTCTTAAAGGCTTGATTTGGCCGAAAACCTGTTCTAGGGGGATTTCTGTAGGCTCTTGGGGGTGGATGGGCATTTTGTGGAGCTAGGTATGAACTTTTTGGAGTCGGCGCACGCCATTGTGCGTGAGCAGAAGGTTGGGTATAGGTTTGTGTGTGATGAACAGAAAAATGGAGATCTGGCGGTAGGTAGTAGTGTTGCGGTGGGCTATATGGAGTGTGGGGTAAGTTTGGTGGTAGGGTCGAGGTGGGTTGTAGTAAAATGGAAGGTTCCTAGAACCGACCAAGCTCCCGACTCAATTGTCGTAACGTCCTCTTTCTTCTTTTTCCCGAGTACACCTCCAGAACCGTTTTGAATGGCCTGGGTGGCCGCTTTGATTGCTGAATAACTCATGATCTTGTTGGACTTGAGTCCCTCCTCAACCATGCCTCCCATTTTTACAACTTCATTAAAAGACTTGCCTACTGTTGACACCAAGTGACCAAAATAAGTGGGTTTCAAAGCCTGCAAGAAATAATCAACCATCTCACTTTCTTTCATCGGAGGGTCAACCCTCGCGGCTTGCTCTCTCCAACGGAATCCATATTCCCTGAAACTCTCACCGGGCTTCTTCTCAATCTTTGTTAATGACAGACGGTCTGGGATAATTTCGAGATTGTACTGAAAATGGCAGGCAAAAGCTTGGGCCAAATCATCCTATGTGTACCACCTGTTGTGATCTTGTCTGGTATACCATTCTAATGCCGATCCACTCAAACTTTGGCTGAAATATGCCATCAACAATTCATCTCTTCCACCTGCTTCTCTCATCTTGCTACAAAATTCTCTTAAGTGTGCTACTGGGTTACCATGCCCGTCGTACAGATCAAACTTGAGCATTTTGAACCCTGCTAGCAACTGAACATCTGGGAACAGACATAAATATTTATAGGCCACACTTACTTGACCTCCCAACCCCCTCATATTTCTGAACGATTGTTCCAAGCTTTTGACCTTTCTGATCATCTCTTCATGCTCGCAATTTTTGGGTGGCTTCTCGGTCTCTGCCGGGAGATCAAGATGAGGGGTGTAAGAATATGGTTCTGGAACTTTGAAGGTGGGTTTAGGGGGATAGTATTGGTTGTCATGAGTTTGGAACAGAGGTTCACTGGAGGATCGGTGTAATGTAGCAGGTGGAGGTGCCACAAAAATGGGTGTAATTGGTGGGGGAGGGTATGGGACCTATTTGGGTGGTGGAGCTTGAGAAGTATGGGAAGTGGCGCCATAGCATTGTTGGTAGAGGGGAAAGGCTGGAGATGAGTTCACAGTGGGAGGCTCCTGAGGTTGGGCCGCTGGTGGGATATAAGCAGGGTTGGCAGGATAAACCGGTGGTGGATGCCCTTTTGCCCAGGCTTGGTACATTTCAGCCATCTGCTACTTTAACTTATACATCTCTTCCTTCATTGCATTAACATCCAGTTCTTCCACCTCTTTTGACGGGTCAATAATACTTATCTCCGGTTTTTGGTTGGCCATATTCAGCCTGTCTTTTGATCGGGTGTTGTATGAGTGAGTTGCCAGAATGCCAATCAACTAACCACCTGGCTGAACTCAATGCATCAACAACAACCTTGTTAGTGGTTAGGGCTTTAACAAATTAATAACTGCACATTTGGGGAATGAATGCACCTAAGCAGTTAACCGTTTCTATTATGCATTTGATCGGCTGCTTGCGTCATCCCGGCTTTTCCATTTGAAACTTCTTTCTTCCTTTTTTCCATTCTGGCCTTTTCTTTTGTTTTTATCCTCTCATTTCTCTCTTGTTTTTCCATTGCTTCTTCCTATTATATTTCTCCCTTTTTTCTTCTTCTTCTTTTTTCTTCTTTTTTTTTTTGCTCTCTTGTTTTCCTCTCTCTTTTTTTCCTTCTTCTTTCTTTTTTCTCTTTTGGTTATGGTCGAATCCTATGGAGATTGCCTACATATCATGACCCCGCATAAATCAGACCGAGCGTAGTTCTAGGAGATAAGTGTGAAAATAAATAATAAAACAATTTTTGGGATTTTCAATTTCATAAAAAGCAAACGCTTTGATTACAAAGACTCAACACTAATGGACTCCAAGAGAAACTAGCAGACGCTGATGAAAAGATGAAATAGAGACTCCAAAAATAAACTATCATACTCCGACAGAAGAAAATGCAGACTCGACAACAAACGACAGACTCCAGCAGAAAGAAAATACAAACTCAACACAACTGATAGACTCCATCGAAAAAGGAAATACAGACTCAAATGAAAAATCATGAATACATCAATGCTCCTAGTGCCCGCGGGACATCATTCGGTCTCGTCGCGGGCCTATATGCGAGATCCCTTTAAAGTCGATCCAAGTCACTCATTATCTGCTTAACGAATGTCATCACTACCGCGAAGAAGGTAGTGCGAGTCATATCCTCACATATTTGGCACTTCATAACGATGTAATCGGCGATGTTTCTAATTCTCTCTCTTATGACACCTTTTTCTTGTAACAAACGCCCAATTTGCTGGGCCCTAGCCTCCAAAGTTTGCTCGGCCGCTTGATTCTGCTCCTGAAGTTGTTGCAAATTTATTTCTAATTGTGCTAATGCTGTATAACAATGCTCTCTTTCAACTTTGAAGTCATTAGCCTGTTTGATCATTTTGTTTTCCGTGGTGGTAACCCTTTTCTTTAAACCTGCGACCTCATCATCATACTTTTGTTTCAACTGCTTAGCCAGGCGTACTCGTTCATCTGCATTTTTAGCCAATTATTTTCAAGCCTTGGCTAGTTCACTTTCTGCTTTGTTCAAATCAAAACTATAATCACTCACTTTCTGCCTCAAGTTAGCTATGAGTTTCTCATCTTTGGCACTTCGGGCTGGGTTTTCTGCTGCTATTTTCATTTTCTGAATCTGGGCTCGAAGGGCCTCATTTTCTATTTTCGTTCGCCGCGGATTGCAAGCTATTTTCAAACTAAAGGTCCCTGACTTGTTTTTTCCAATTTGCTTATGGTAGCCCTATACTCGCTTTCTTTGGCCAACCAGTCCCATTGTTCCTGTGATGCCTCGACGAATTCCTGAAGATGGGGTCTTTTAGCCGGCCTCCCAAACTCAATTTCTCTCCTATACCAAGCAAGGTACCCTGGTGAAACCTCACCTTTGGATCGATCACGCACACAGGTATTGGTTGTTAAGTATTGACATTCGCTCCAGATTTGGCGAACTGCTGCTTCATGAAATTGACCGTTATGTCCGGTCACAACTACTTGGGCACTAAGATATTCATCTTTCAGAACTATCTGGCATCTCCCCAGCTGCCTCAAAACCCGATATGGAGCATAAGGCTGGATACTCCTGAGTCCCATCAAGAGGAAATGAGGCCCGGTGGCTGGCATGTATATGACCTCATCCACAGACAGCCATCCAAATGTCCACTCTATTTGGTTTGCAGTGATGGAACGGAGGCACGCTTCCCACTCTATAACCCCCTCCGGCAGGCTGATCCCGTTAACCCTTGTGTAAAATTCTTCTACGCATGTCTTCTCTGTTGACCCATAGCTCATAAATTGAGGACGATGGCATAAGTGTTTGATCATCCACATCTGCAACAACACATTGCACCCCTCAAAAAAGTCTCCTCCAGCTTTGCAGGTTGTGAGATCGCGGAAGATTTCAGCTACTATCATGGGTGCGAGGGTGATGTTGGCCTGAGTAAGCAAAGTGCTAACAACTCCGGCTATTCGTATGTCACTATTCCCATCTTTTCTAGGAAACACCAAAGTCCCAAGAAGACCACCATAAATGCGAAACACCTGTGTTCTTCCCATTTTAGGCGGTTTCCTTTGCTGCAGATTTTATTTTCCGGCTTGTTGAACCCTCCTACATAACCATATCTATTGTATATAAACTGCAAAGTACAAAAATCAGCTGCCAAGTCTGGGTTGTGGACCCCCCTGCTTATTTTCAAAAAGTCTAAGAACTTGTGGACGGCTACGGCCCTTAGAGCAATCAGGTACTAGTGTCTCAGGGGAACTTTGGGATTCCCAATATATCCGGCTATTTCTTCCAATGTTGGGTAAGTTCAAAATCTGAGAAATGAAATACGTTGTGGGCCGGGTCCCAAAATATAATCAACGCCTTTATGATGTCCCCCCTAGGATTAATCTTCAACAACCCAGTGAGGCCTCCCAAATATTGATTGACCGTGTCTTGTCCCGATTTACCCAAATCATCCCACCACATATGCAACTCCAAAGGGATCTTGTTCACGACTGTTATTTGCAAATTCCGACTTGTGCTCATTTTGCACATTTATTAGGTTGGTTAAGCAAAAATCACAATTCAATTGACTCAAAAACAAATTGACACTTTTTCATTTAAAAATAATATCCGGTTTTGCAAATACGGCCTTTTAGCACCTCGGAGTCGAAGATTTTAAGGCTGTGTTGGCTAACCGGTGAAAACAAATGACCGCAGGTGGCTGTTCTTGCAAAAACAACCTTCTGGCGCCCTTTTAGGGACATTCAGCTATTTCTGACAAGAATGGCGTCACCCTAATTATTTTCAAACAAAAGTAAAATATTTGTTTTTTTGGGCTATTTTTGCAAAAAAAAAAAGTTGGACCCGATGGAGGTTGCCTACGTATCCCACATCCGGTGGGATTCAAACTGGTGTAGTTCGGGTAAATTTGTCAAAATAAAACCAACTATTTTTCCTTTCTAAAACACAAAGATTTTCCCTCTTTTTTCTTTTCTTTGAAAACTACAAAATTCTCTCTTTTTTTCAAAATTTCGGCAAAGTTTCGGTATGTTTGAGACATTGGTTTTTCAAAACAGACACTTATCCCTCTCAACCATATCATTAACCCTTCTAATTTTTCCTTACAAGCCGGTCAACATGAAAATCCGAAGCAAATGAATACACAAGTAGCAAATAAAATGCATCATAATGGTCTTTACATTTCGGGTACACCTGTCCTAGACAGACCCAACCCCTGTGTTGAGTCTCCAAAGTCAAAATGCACATGATGCAAACAAACGTTCCTACTAGGGATCCGGCATGAGGCTGAGTTATTCTAGGTTCAAAACCTGGGTATATGTTCTAGACTGTGTACCCGAACGGACAACTCGAGCCGAGGAGGGGGCTACGTACCGGGAACCAAAAGGCCATCCGGCTTAGTAACTTGTCCGAGCCTCTTTCTTATTTCAAGGTATGACACTAATAGAATAGGGAGTCTCAACCAGCGAGAACATCCCCGAAGATGAGAAGAGAAGGTTTTCGTAACAGTTTATATACAGTTCAGATAATATCAAAGCGGTAAAAGCATCACTAAGCACATTAGGCCTAAACATGTAACAAAATCAGATAAAGCCAAATATAACAATTTATCTAAGCTCGAATTCTGAACCCTGAACCAGATATTCTGGGTTCGATCCCCAGCAGAGTTGCCAGAGCTATCACACCTCCTTTTTACCTACACCCCCGAAAAAGCGTATATAAGGGAGTTTTTTTTAACTTAAAGTGACAATCGAAAAGGGATTATTTTATTAAAAAATTCAGAGTTGCCACTTGGGATAATTTATGGTCTCCCAAGTCACCGGTCCAAATTCCAAATCGAGGAAAAAATTGACTCTGTATTACAGTCCGCGAACCAGAAATCTGGGTAAGGAATTCTGTTAACCCGGGAGAAGGTGTTAGGCATTCCCAAGTTCCGTGGTTCTAGCACGGTCGCTCAACTGTTATAATTGACCTATTATCTGATTTTAATACATGTTTTAGCCTATGGTTCATTTTTAACTTAAACCGCTTTTATTCATTTTTAAAGAAAACTGCAACGTTATTAGAACACGTCTCGAGCCACATCACATAAATGCACCCGTGATTTTGACATATTTTAACATCATTGAGATTTGGATTTGGGTCACTTAAAGGCGCACCCGAATTTAGGAATGTAATATTATTAAACTAACGCGCCTAAGCAATTACGATTTTGCAACTTTGCGAGGGCCATGGAAATTTGCTAAATGGCGCACCTCGAATTCTAGGGGTCAAAATGAAGTTAGTCAAAACGAGGGCCATGCAATTGTTATTTTTTCGCACACCTCGACTTCCAATTTTAAAAGGGAATTTCAACTATACTTAGAGGGCCATAAACTATTTGATTTCGAATGGCATGTTTCCACTAATTAAATTAACTAAATAAGATTTAAGGGAATTATAGCTACTTGTTAAAACACAGCTGAATTTAAATTGTGAATCTAAAGGGGCTAAGACTAAGTAAAAATTACTTCATTTTGTTTTAGAACTTGGGCTTGGCCTAACGTGAGGCCCAGTGACCCAGCGAGCCCAAACAAGAAGCGCCCTTTGAAGCATGCTCAAGTCAAGTGTCACATAGGTCGCGAATCGAACCCATGTAACAGCAAAAACTACAGATTCAGAGTGTGGTCCGCAAGATAAGATTGTCAGTTAATTGAATACAACGAGGAGGAAAGTATTAACCAATGAAGCAAACAAAACTGAGATGGGCATAGAAACGAGAGTGCAAACAAAAGAGAAAAAGGGGGATTTCACATTCGCAAATCATAAACTACTGGGAGTATTCAATACGATACATTAAGGCAATCATTTGGTTGAACAATTTCAGAAATCATCACATGGTTACGCACTCACAGACTAAGCTGGTTCAACCAAAACTCAACAGACACGCATTAGCAAGCGTTTCTTTTCAACTCATTCGTCATACTTTGAACCTTTATTCCAAATGATCCTAAATTGAAAACTAACTTATAAAGCAACTAGAGAATATCATGTTCATGCCCACATTCTGGATACAGAACTCAACTAAAAGTCATTTGAAAAACTTAGCTTAACTTATTGCACTAATACAGGCGAGACTCAAAGAATAAATAGATGAACCACAAAGGGAAATCCAACACTAATTATGGAAACACTAAAAAGAAAAACTAGCATGGTCTAATTCTCAATTACAAGCCATTCTTTGACAAATATACTAATCAGAACATTTAAAGCTACATGGTGATTATAAAACTGAAAGAAGAAGAGGTAAAGTCCATCAACAACATCATATCCCTCTCATTCTCAACTCATACTTCAAGTTACACATCGAATGACACCTATAAAGATCGAAATGTACATGGTAAAAGAGAAGAAACAAAGAAGAAATGAGTGTCAGTAGCTCAGCAACAACAGTAGCAGAACCCAGCAACCAGGACTCCGACAAAACCAAACTCAAAACCAAGAAGGAAGTGCAGCAGTTCAGAAAAACAGTTTCAATCGAGTGGTAACTCAGCAGAATTTAGCTGTTTTGTATTTTCCTAGATTTTTATCTCTTACACTCTCCCTTGAAAGGCAAGAAAAGCTGCCTTTATAGGCAAGGCAAGTAGGGCAGCCTTAAGGAAATAAATTCTGCCCTTAGGCCCTTCTCAAATTTTCATTTTAGCCTAGATACCCCTGGTTGTAAATTCAGAAGTTCAAATAAGTTACCTTCCTAGAAGCTTCCCATTCAGTTACACAAATATTCCCTTCCCCAATTTCCTAAATTACCCCTCGAGCCCTAATTATTTACCCTCCCAACCTAATCCAACTATGGGTCAGGCCAAACCAAACAACCAGAACTCTAAGGTTGTTGTTGGGATGGGTCACAATAAATCGAGGGCCCAAGAAATTCACCCAGCCCATGAATCTTCTAAGACCCAAAACTCTGACCCCAAACATTATCATTTAAATTATGGCCCCAAAAGAATCCAATCAATACTAACAAACCGAATTAGTTCTATACCTTTACCAAAATTAATTAAAGTTAACTCATGGCTATTAATTCAAATAGAAACAAAAGGAAAAATGAAAAAAAAGAGGCAAAATGAAGATGGAGGAGAAACACCAGAAACAGAGTTAAATAATGAAACTGACGAGGAAGACGACGGAGAAGAGATGGAAAGAATACCTTTAAGGTCGCCCGGACAAAGCTTGATAAACTCTACGACTTCGATTTGATTCGAAACAAACATTAACTGTATGTTCTCAAAGAAAACAAACGGTCAATACCCGTTTTAAACCATATCGTTCAAGGGAATTTGAAGGCTTGACGGATTCTTTTCTTCTTTGTTTTCAGATTCAAAACTGGACTGATTCGGTGAGGACTTGGGAAGAAATGGTGGTGGATTGGGGTTGAGGGAAGGGCGATGGTTGCATGGATGAAATTTGGGTGGTGTTCGAGCTCCAACGCCGGCCAGAAATGGCGAAGGGATGAAGGGCGGCGTTAGGGTTTGGCAAGGAGATGAGAGGCAGGGGTGATGAACATAAGGGGGTTCTGAGGGGGTGGGGTTATTCAGACACTTAAATACATATGAAGCTTCAGTTCTGAGTCATTTGATCAAGGGGAGATCAATGGCTCAGATTCCACAATCCAAAACGGCGTCATTTTTTGGGGGGGGATGGACCGGGTATTAGGGGCGGGTTTGGGTTGGACTTGAGCGAGTTTTGGGAGGGGGAATTTACTTGGGCCGTTACAATTTGGCCCAAAACAACCCTTACTTCTTTTCTTTTCCTTTTCCAAATTCAATTTTCCTTTGTTTTTTCTCTTTTTTTTAATTAATTTAAATCCTAAATCAACTCTTGAGCTAAATTAAATTACCAAATTAAGCTAATTACTCAACACAGTATTTTCAATAATTAACTAAATCCTAAATTACCAAAAAACTAAAAATTTCAAAATTAAAAGTTAAAAATGCAAAACGAGTTATCTTTGTGATTTTTCTATTTGTAAGACAACTAAACTACTTATTAATTAAAAAATGCAAAATTAAATCCTAAATGCAATGTATTTTTTTATATTTTCATGAATTAAATAAAATAAACGTGCACAGACAAATGCAAGCAATTAATCAAAAAATGCTACAAAAATCCATGAAATTGCAAACAATGGGAAAATTTTATTTTGTTTGAATTTATGGGAATAATTCATATAGGGCAAAAATCACGTGCTCGCAATTTGACATTATAGGCTCGGTCATCCTAGTTTTTATTATTTAAAACTTTTGTTACCTCAATTGTTCATGAATAAGGGTCCTTCTATTTTGCAGTGTGAATTCAGTGAAATGGAAAAACATCGATGTTCTATTTTTTCCTCTCATAAATATCATGCCTCAAAACTATTTAAGTTTATCCATAGTGATATTTGGGGACCATTTAGGGTTTTGACAAATAGTGAAAATGATGGTTTGTGAGTTTTATTAATAATCTCACTAGGTAAGATGGGTTTATCTTTTAAAAGATAAAACATAGGTAAAAAATATGTTCGAGATTTTTTGTGCTATCATTTAAACACAATTTCAAGAGAAAATCTAGATTTTTAGGAGTAACAATGGTCGGGAGTTTTTAAATGAGCAATTAGGAATTATTTTTAAAATAAAGGAATAATCCATCAAAGTTCATGCCTTGATACACCCCAACAAAATGGGGTTACCGAGAGAAAGAATAGATATTTATTGGAAGTAACTAGAGCCTTATTGTTTACTAGTAGAGCACCACAATATTTATGGGGAGAAAATCTTTTGACTACTACCTATTTGATAAATAGGATGTCATTTAAAGCTCTTAGTTTTAGACTCTCTTTAGTCTATTCAAAGAGAAATTTACTATATTTAGGCTAACTATTGATTTGCCATTAAAAGTATTTGGGTGTAGTGCTTTTGTTCATAACCATGATCATAATAAGAGCAAACTTGAATCTCGTGCAAGAAAGTGTCTTTTTATAGGCTATACTCCAAATAAAAAAGGGTATAAGTGTTATGATCAGAATACAAAAAAGATTGTAGTTACTATGGATGTTACTTTTTTTGAATCTCAACCTTTTTTTGGTACTCAGCTTAGGGGGAAGGAGTTTGTAGAAGAAGAGTTGTTTTGCAATAACGAGGGTATGAGTCAAAATAAAAAAGAACCGAGTTACATGATAAACATCGATGAGCTAAATATTTGTGATAAATGATCTAGGAAAGATAAGGAATGAAATATTATAGATAATAAATGCTATGATTATGAACTTGTAAAATCAAAGCATGGTCTGATTAACAATAAAAACGGTGAACAAACAAAGGAGTTGTGCGTTTACACGAGGAGAAACCAGAATCTTGGAAAAGTGACTGAAAATTCTCAACATGGTAAGTCATCCACTCAACAAGACCAGAATGAAATTCCAGGTAATGAGATTCCAAGTAGTACCTCAAACGAGTCTGTTTCTGATACATCTCTTGTTCCTTCATATCTTGATCTTCCTATAGCTAAAAGAAAAGGTGTGAGAAACTTCACTAAACACCCCATGTCAAACTTTATGTCATAAAAAATTGTCCCCTTACTATTCAACTTTTCTTTCTTAATTAACTGTCTTCGAGATACCAAAGAATGTGCAGATTGCTTTAAATGTTCTTAAATGAAGGGAGACAATTCTAGAGGAGATGAAAGCCCTAGAGCAAATGAAACTTGGGAAATCATGGATCTACCATGAGGAAATAAAACAATGGGTTGTAAGTGGGTTTTCACCATCAAATTCAAGTCAGATAGGTCATTGGAAAGATATTAGGCATGTCTTGTAGCTGAAGGGTTTACTCAAACCTACGACATCGACAACCTTAAAACATTTGCTCCCATAGCCAAACTGAATTCTATTAGAGTCCTCCTTACTGTTGCCGCTAATCTTTATTGGCCCCTTCAACAGTTAGATGTAAAGAATGCATTCCTCAATGGGAAACTTGAAAAGTAGGTCTACGTGGATCCTCCACCGGGCTTTGAAAACTGATTTAGGACAAAGGTATGTAGACTTAAAAGGTCTCTCTATGGTTTAAAGCAATCTCTTCGAGCTTGGTTTGAAGATTTATAAGGGTTGGGTTTGTTGCAAGGACAAGTAGATCACACAATGCTCATTCAGTATTCACTACAATGAAAAGTAACAATCCTTATAGTGTATATTGATGATATTATACTTATAGTAGACGACTCAATTGAGATGAAGAATCTAAAGGACCAGTTAGCATCAGAATTCGAAATCAAAGACTTTGGACCCTTGAGGTATTTTCTTGGCATGGATGTGGCTCGATCGAAGGTGGGAGTAATGGTATCTCAAAGAAAATATGTGTTGGATTTGTTGAAAGAAATAGGTATGAGCGGTTGTCGACCAACAAAAACTCCTCTTGACCTAAACATAAAGCTTGGGAATAAAGAAGGAGATCTGATTGAAAAAGGTCAATATCAGAGATTGGTAGGAAAGCTTATCTACCTATTGAACCCTCTTCCTGACATATCTTTTGCAGTGAGCTTGGTTAGTCAATTTATTCATTCTCCTCAAAAAGAACATAAGGAGGTTGTGTATTGAAATTTGAGGTACTTGAAAAGCTCACCAGGAGAAGGGTTGTTGTTCAAGAAAAGTGATAAAAGGAGCATTGAGGCATACATAGATGCAGATTGGGCAGGACCGAAGTCAACTTATGGGTATTGTACATTTATTTGGGAAAATCTTCTAACATGGAGAAGTAAGAAACAAAGTGTTGTGGCATGAAGCAGTGCTGAAACAGAATACAGATCTATGGCTCATGGAATCTGTGAGATGATTAGGCTTAAGAAAAATGATGGAGAAATTTAGAAGACCTATAACTTTACCAATGAATCTATACTATGACAATAAAGTTGCCATAAGCATTGTCTACAATTCAGTTCAATATGATAGAACAAAATTTATTGAGGTGGATAGGCATTCCATCAAAGAGAAGCTCGAAGAAGGAAGTGTGTGCTTTCCATTTGTGCCAACAGATCGGCAAACCACATATATTTTTACTAAGGGGTTGTTTAAACCAAGATTGAAAGTCTTGTAAGAAAGTTAGGCATGTCATATATCTACATGCCAACTTGAGGGGGAGTGTTGATTTGTAATATCTGATTATGATTATGTGATCAAATCAAATTAGATATGTTGATTTGTATTATCTGATCATATAGGAAAGTTTCAGATTCTTAGGGATGTGATTAGATCAGAAATACCCCTTTGTCAGTAATCAGGGGATTATTTTCTTTTTTATTAATTTATTTTCTCCTATAAATTGTGTATTCTTTGACAAAATAAAACATACTATTCTGATGCCAATACTAACATCCTCCTTAGGCCTGCTTTACGTATAATTATTTATTTTTTGTTATGCGTCCAACTTAACCAATATAGCTCAGTCGATCCTTTGTAATACCTTTGATCCCGCTCTGTTTACTAAAGTTGAAATCTTATTGGAACAACTTCTTATCTAGCTTAAGCAAATGGTGATTGCAATTTTGAGGGAATCTGGTATTAAATTGTCGGAAGAACCGCTGGAGGAAATTATCGATAGGGTATGAGTTTGTCCAACAAAAGTCGTTTTGTTTAAGCCATATCTATATATCATAACATTTTGTGTCCTCATTCTGTTGACTAACATTTGTTGATGCCGATGGGGATGGTAAGATCAATAAAGAACATGACACTTCCTTATTTGAAGTATGCCACTTATATTTGTCTTCTCTATTGTTTACTTTTGTTAATTCTACCAGCTGCAGGCTCCCACATATTAGTTATGAATTCTGAATATAGTCTTCCTTTTCAGCTTTCCCTTCTTTATTCTTTTCCATTTTTCTCCGCCTCAAGCTTGGTTTGTTGATTAAGGAATAAAGTGAGTGAGAAGGAAGTGAAAATTAAAGGATCTGTAATGAAGGATATGTGAGCGTAACTGTGTTAAAACAAAAATCAGAAAACTGTTAGAAGAATAAAGAAATGTATAAAATAGTAAAAAATCAGAAATATTCCGAGTCGACAATTTTTCTTGTGCGTCCTTAAGGAATTTTAACCCCCTCACACGTTGCCAAGGTAATGGATTAAATCCTCCCAGGATAAAACGGAATAAACCTTCCTGCAACAGTGGCAATACAAACTGCAGGATACCAACGAACTCAAAGAACGGAGCAAAATCACACTTACGAATTTGAGAGAGAGACTGCGAATTAGGATGCAGTATATTCAGAAAGAAAGAAGTTCTGGAGTGTTTTTCATGTGTAGAAGATGCAGCCTTGCCTCAGAATTTATAGGCAAATATCAGAAGAGGTGTCTGGAAAGGTGCCTTTTCAGAAAATACCGCGGTTCTACCGCGATCGCGGCAGAACCGCGGCTAGAGAGGCTCTCTGAATCTGACCGCCGCGATTCTACCGCAGTCGCGGCAGAACCGCGGCCAGCGAGGCCCTCTGAACTTTCAGCAGGGTTCTGGCGTAGTTTCAGCAGTGATTTGGCATTTAATTAATTATTAAATAATTAAATAAATTTTGTCCAAAAAATAATCTTATCGATCATTTTCCAAATCCAAATCCGAATCCGAATCCGAATCCGAATCCGAAGCCGAAGCCGAAGCCGAAGCCGAAGTCGAAGCCGAGCGAGTGACGACGACGGCGCGAGGGTTCATTATCTTCAACTCCTTTTAAGAGCTTTAAGAAGTGAATCTATATATAAGCACACAAATGTGATTGTCCCTCACCAATGAGGGACAAAGTGCAAGACAAAAGTTCACTTCTTCAAATTTTTATTTTCCCTCCATTTTATTTCTCTCCATTTCCAATTCACACTTCTTCTACTTTAAAGCCCAATGGCTTAAAGTCCAACAATCCCCCACATGAATGGGAATGGTTGTATCAAGAAAGATCATAGATGAAAGCTATGTGATTCTGCAAGTAAGGATTAATTGCATCTGGATAAGTAGGTTTCCCTTTGAACTTTCCGTAGTGAACATATGTCGGATATACTCGGTCAATCGGTAGATTTGATATCTTTGAACAGTCGAACTTTAGTGTATACCTAGACAACCATATGCAACACAACCAACCCTTAACCGTCTTTTGGTTCTCATTGTTGTGTTCGTTTTAGCCATGAACACCGCCTGGTCTCATAAGTGCGTAGAGAATTGGCCTTACAGAATTCTCCTTGAAGCGGCTTACACTTCACACTTACGTAGGTGATTCCTAAACGTGTAATCCTTTAGATTGACACTATTTGATAGATACCTCATCAAACTTTGGTAATCATTAAAGAACGTGTAAAGTTCTATCCTTGTTACTGAACATTGTCTTCATCACGAGAATGGACCAAAGATTTTGTTTTGACAATGTTGAACAGGTCAATCACAACTTTGTTTGAGCTCCTTGAACCTAGATCTTGGAACATCCAAAATTCTAGGTAGACTTACCGCCATGTTGACTTGTCCTCGGCCATAGTCCCATTCCCTTAGATGATTTCTCAACTCCCTCTCTAGTTAAGCCTTTTGTAAGTGGATCCGCAACATTATCCTTTGATCTTACATAATCAATAGTGATAATTCCACTAGAAAGTAGTTGTCTAACGGTATTATGTCTTCGTCGTATATGACGAGACTTTCCGTTATACATAACGCTCCCTGCCCGTCCTATTGCAGCCTCACTATCGCAATGTATGCAAATAGGAGCCAAAGGTTTTGGCCAGAACGGAATGTCTTCTAAAAAATTCCGAAGCCATTCAGCTTCTTCACCGGCTTTATCCAATGCTATAAACTCTGATTCCATTGTAGAGCGAGCGATACATGTCTGTTTGGAAGACTTCCAAGATACTGCTCCTCCACCAACAGTAAACACATATCCACTTGTGGACTTTGTTTCTGATGAGCCGGTTATCCAATTAGCATCACTATATCCTTCAATAACCGCAGGATATTTATTGTAGTGCAAAGCGTAGTCTTGGGTATACTCCATATATCCCAGAACTCGTTTCATAGCCACCCAGTGAAGCTTGTTGGGATTACTTGTGAATCGACTAAGTTTACTTATTGCACAAGCTATATCGGGTCGTGTACAGTTCATGATGTACATTAGACTTCCCAACACACGAGCATACTCCAATTGAGACGTACTTTCGCCTTTATTCTTCATAAGATGATGGTTTAAGTCAATTGGAGTCCTTGCACTTCTAAATTCCAAGTGTTTGAATTTTTCAAGTACCATTTTCACGTAATGTGATTGAGACAAAGCTAGACCTTGAGGAGTCCTCTGGATTTTAATTCCTAGAATTACATCGGCAACTCCTAAGTCTTTCATATCAAACTTACTAGCAAGCATACGCTTAGTAGCTTGAATGTCGGCAATGTCTTTGCTCATTATTAGCATATCATCAACATATAAGCAAACAATGACTACATGATTTTGAACGTTCTTAATGTAAACACACTTATCACATTCATTAATCTTAAAACCATTTGACAACATTGTTTGGTCAAATTTCGCATGCCATTGTTTGGGTGCTTGTTTTAGTCCATAAAGAGACTTAACAAGTCTACACACCTTCTTTTCTTTTCCCGGAACCACAAACCCTTCAGGTTGGTTCATGTAAATTTCTTCCTCAAGATCACCATTTAAGAAGGCTGTTTTTACATCCATTTGATGGATTTGAAGACCATACAAGGCGGCTAACGCTATTAGCATCCGAATAGATGTAATTCTTGTTACCGGCGAGTATGTGTCAAAATAGTCAAGACCTTCTCGTTGTCTAAATCCTTTGACAACAAATCATGCCTTGTATTTGTCAATAGTACCATCGTCTTTCATTTTCTTCTTGAAAATCCATTTAGAACCCAACGTTTTGTTACCCGGAGGAAGATCAACCAATTCTCAAGTATGGTTGCTCAATATGGATTCTATTTCACTATTGACAGCTTCTTTCCAATATTGTGCTTCTGAGGAAGACATTGCTTCCTTGAAGGTACGAGGCTCATTTTCTAACAAAAAAGTCAGAAAATCTGGACCGAATGAAGTAGATATCCTTTGACGTTTACTTCTTCTTGGATTTTCTTCATTAGGCATACCATCTGTTATTTCCTCCCGAGGTCGTTTTGACTTTTGGCAGGTCACTTCACTTTCCTTTTTATACGGATAAATAGTTTCAAAGAATTCAGCATTATCTGATTCTATTATCGTATTAATGTGAATCTCAGGATTTTCTGATTTATGAACCAGAAAACGATATGCCTTGCTATTGGTTACATATCCAATAAACACACAATCAACCGTTTTTGGACCTATCTTAACCCTTTTAGGTTTAGGAACTTGTACCTTAGCTAAACACCCCCACACTTTGAAGTATTTCAAGCTAGGCTTCCTTCCTTTCCACTTTTCATAAGGAATGGACTGTGTTTTACTATGAGGTACACGATTGATTATCCGGTTAGCTGTAAGTATAGCTTCCCCCCACAAGTTCGGTGGTAAGCCAGAACTTATTAGCAATGCATTCATCATCTCCTTCAATGTTCGATTCTTCCTCTCCGCAATTCCATTAGATTGTGGAGAGTAAGGGGCAGTTGTTTGGTGAATAATGCCATTTTCCAAACAAATTTCTTCAAAAGGAGATTCATATTCGCCACCCCTATCACTTCTTATCATTTTGATCTTTTTGTTTAGTTGCGTTTCAACTTCACTCTTGTATTGCTTGAAAGCATCAATTGCCTCATCTTTACTATTAAGTAAATAAACATAGCAGTATCTCGTGCTATCGTCAATAAAAGTAATAAAATACTTTTTCCCACCGCGAGATGGTGTTGACTTCATGTCGCAAATATCTGTGTGAATTAAGTCTAAAGGACTTGAATTCCTTTCAACGGACTTATAAGGATGCTTAGCATACTTTGATTCCACACATATTTGACATTTGGAATTAATGCAATCAAATTTTGGCAATACTTCTAGATTTATCATCTTCCGCAATGTTTTGAAGTTTACGTGACCTAAACGCGAATGCCATAAAGTGTTTGACTCAAGTAAGTAAGAAGAAACATTCACTTTATTGATAGGAACTGCTATTACATTTAGCTTAAAAAGGCCCTCATTTAGGTAACCTTTTCCTACATATACATCGTTCTTACTAAGTACAACACTATTAGAAACAAAAATACATTTGAATCCATTCTTGACAAGAAGTGAGGTAGACACAAGATTCTTGCGAATTTCTGGAACATGGAGGACTTGATTTAGAGTCACTATTTTTCCCGACGTCATCTTCAACGCAATCTTGCCAACTCCTTCAATTTTGGCCGTAGATGAATTTCCCATGAAGATTGTCTCGTTGGGTCCTGCGGGGGCATAAGAAGAAAATAACTCCTTGTTAGCACAAACATGGTGGGTGGCTCCAGAATCTATCCACCATTCTTTTGGATTTCCTACCAAATTGCATTCAGACAACATGGCACATAAGTCCTCCATTTCATCTTCAACCATGTTAGCTTGATTCTTTTTCTTCTTATCATTCTTGGGCGCACGACAATCCACGGCCTTATGCCCAGATCTTCCACAGTTGTGGCAATTACCCTTGAACTTTTTCTTGCTTGGGTAATTCTTTGGTCCGGAAGCCTTCTTCCTCTTTTTATTTTGTGGCGCCTCCTCAACAACGTTTTCCCCCATCATTGTCGAGTTTCTACGTGACTTCTTTTCAGCATTTTTATTATCTTCTTCTATCCTCAAACGAACAATCAAGTCTTCTAGTGTCATCTCCTTCCACTTGTGTTAAAGATAGTTCTTAAAATCCTTCTACAACGGAGGTAACTTTTCAATGAAAGCAGTGACTTGAAAGGCCTCATTTATGACCATACCTTCAATAACAAATTCATAATTAATAATAAGATAAATCTTATTAATAAAATTATTGATTCGGGTTATAGCTTCAGCAAGGAGGTCATGCACAATGACTTGTAATTCTTGGACTTGAGTTATGACGGACCTAGTGTCAATCATCTTGAAATCCAAAAACCTTGCAGCCACGAACTTCTTAAGTCTGACATCCTCAGTCTTGTACTTCTTCTCAAGTGCATTCCATAACACTTTTGAAGTTTCCATGACACTATAGACATTATACAAGCCATCTTCCAAACAACTCAATATGTAGTTTTTGCACAAGAAATCAGAATGTTTCCATGCTTCAGTTACAACAAGTCGTTCATCATGCGGAGTATTCTCACCATGACCGGAGGATCCTCCTTGATGAAACGTTGCAAACTCAACGTAGTAAGATAGAAGAGCATCTTCATTTGCCAGCGTTTGAAGTCAATACCAGAAAACTTTCCGGGTTTTTCTGTCGGTGCCATAGCATGAGCAGGAGTAGAACGGCTTGACGAGGAAGCAGCACTCGTAACAGTAGCACCCGTTCTCGCAACACTTCCATTAGTTTGGTTTTCATTCGTCATATTTCTGTAAAGTTGAAAATAATACAGAACTTGTTAAATCAGTGAAGTTTTGATATCTTCAAACTGAATACCAAACCAAACATAGAACACGTAACAATGGTGAAGTTTTTATATACTTCAAATCCGTACGTTTATTATTCCAGCAAAGTTTTTATGTACTTTAAACCGGACAGAAATAATTATAGGAGTAGAAAGCAACAAGGCTTTAGTCTCCAACAAAGTATATAGAAAACAGTTTAATAATCAACACAGAAACGTTAGTAAAATAAAATTCCTTAAGCTTGTGAGCGTAACTGTGTTAAAACAAAAATCAGAAAACTGTTAGAAGAATAAAGAAATGTATAAAATAGTAAAGAATCAGAAATATTCCGAGTCCATAATTTTTCTTGTGCGTCCTTAAGGAATTTTAACCCCCTCACACGTTGCCAAGGTAATGGATTAAATCCTCCCAGGATAAAACGGAATAAACCTTCCTGCAACAGTGGCAATACAAACTGCAGGATACCAACGAACTCAAAGAACGGAGCAAAATCACACTTACGAATTTGAGAGAGAGAGACTGCGAATTAGGATGCAGTATATTCAGAAAGAAAGAAGTTCTGGAGTATTTTTCGTGTGTAGAAGATGCAGCCTTGCCTCAGAATTTATAGGCAAATATCAGAAGAGGTGTCTGGAAAGGTGCCTTTTCAGAAAATACGCGGCCTGCCGCGGTTCTACCGCGATCGCGGCAGAACCGCGGCTAGAGAGGCTCTCTGAATCTGATTGCCGCGATTCTACCGCGGTCGCGGCAGAACCGCGGCCAGCGAGGCCCTCTGAACTTTCAGCAGGGTTCTGGCGTAGTTTCAGCAGTGATTTGGCATTTAATTAATTATTAAATAATTAAATAAATTTTGTCCAAAAAATAATCTTATCAATCATTTGACAAATCCGAAGCCGAAGCCGAAGCCGAAGCCGAAGCCGAAGCCGAGCGAGCGACGACGACGGCGCGAGGGTTCATTCTCTTCAACTCCTTTTAAGAGCTTTAAGAAGTGAATCTATATATAAGCACACAAATGTGATTGTCCCTCACCAATGAGGGACAAAGTGCAAGACAAAAGTTCACTTCTTCAAATTTTCATTTTCCCTCCATTTCCAATTCACACTTCTTCTACTTCAAAGCCCAATGGCTTAAAGTCCAACAGGATAAACTAAAAACCACAAAAAATAAAGGTTAAAAGGAATATTGTTTTCCTACCAAGCTTTGCATCTTATTGATCAGTGAAAACCTTCACCTAGGAATGATTTTTTGTGTGTGATCCATCATCTTACCGGGACTTCACTGCTGCGTTCCCAAGTTTTGTTTTCAATACACAGGTTGAGGACTAGGGTAGGCACTAATACTTGCATTAGGGTAATTGTCTAAATCACATCTCTTGGAATGCGGCCCTTCCAGGGACCTGGGTGAACGGGGATGCTTTGTGTACAGGGCTGCCCTTTACGCAGGTTGAGGACTACGATAAAAGCCATTTCTTCTGAAGTTTTTCTGTACTTAAAAGTTCCATTCTTCAGGTAAATGCTTTCAATATTTGCTGAGAACCACAGCAGCTTCCTTCAGATCTTGTGGTAGAGTTTAATCAGTTGTAGGCATTTCTTAATTTTTCAACAACAATATGAACCCTTTTTGGTACTATGGTCTTTAGGAAGATTGATATTGGGAAATATCAATATCTGCCAAAGATAGTAGTAGTGTCTAGTAAAATTAGCTTATGTTTTAGGCTTCTTTAGTTTTACAGCGTAATGCTCACTTTTATTTTCTATTTTATTGACATACATGGATATTTCTTGCACCTCTTTTTTTATTTTTGGTCTTCTAACTTACGAAGCATATGATACAAGGAGAATACAAGTAAAGAACATAACAGACTAGGAAAGGTCACGAAGGATTCGGCTATTACCTATAGTACGAAGAAAAGAATAGAATATAGATTAGGAATTAAAATTATCAAGTTCAAATTTTGGATTGCCTCTGCAAGTACTATAGAGTGCTAATAAGTTTTAAATTCATAGTATATAAGAAAGATTTGTAGGGAAGGTTATTTGTATAATATCAAAATCACATGAGTCAAAAATATCTCCAAACCATAGAAAGAGAATACAGTATAGCTTTAATCCTATTTCTCGAGATATACATTTAAAATAAACACTCAATTTCACCTTTACAAAAAATAAGAAGTTAAATATGTTATTCAAAGTTTTAGGTATGTGACTTCAATTCATGTACATTTATTACATTTGGTAGGAGAAATTTTTGGTATAAGGAGAACTTCTGCGTAGTTATTATGATTTCCCAACATCTTCCATCATCAATGGGTGTAATAAAAAGCACGCAAAACGTAGGAAAACATTAGATAAACAATGGGTAATTAATATGAGATTGTCGGACGTTGGAGTCAAGAAGTATCCCAAGTCTATAAGTGTGTGACTACTGACTAGAAGTATTTATGTTATGAAGAATAATTTTTTTATTATTTTATGTAAAGTTCGTTTACTTTAGCAGAGTTACCTATAATTATATTTTAAATGGTTGATCGTGTAAATAATTTTTTGGCATCAATGTGCGTTTACCCGTAAAATGGTACAGTTAAATTTATACGTGGTTTATAGACAAGTGAATCGATTTGATTCCAAAAATAATAGATAAGTTAAGACGTAGCGTTGAAATTAAGATAAGACAATTGAAATCCTATTTCTGGGAGTAGAGCTTCCAGAGGCAGCAGTAATCATACTCCCTTCGGTCCAAAATAAGTGATTTTTTGGTTGTTTTCACACATATTAAGAAATTCACCTTTTAACATTAATTAGCAATAAAATTGACCATATTAACCTTTATTGTCTCTTCACATAAACACTCCTAACACATACTCTAATATTAATTACTCCAAGGGCAATGTAGGAAAAAAAATAATTAATTCATTTTTGAAATCTGGAAATCTAGAAAAATCACTTATTTTGGACCACAAGAAAGAAGGCAAAAAAATACTTATTTTGGACCGGAGGGAGTACTATATTATAAGTATGAAGACTTTTCAGGTGAAGTTACTTTACCAAAATATCCTTCAAAATCTAATTGACCAAATTATCCTTCACCTAAAGTCTTTCTCCTTAGCTATCATTATTTATTCTTTAAACCACTTTAATTTGTAGATATATGCACCAAAATATAATTAACAATTTAGTTATGTAATCTCAATGTGATTACGTGAGAAAAAAATGAAGAGACTAATTAATTGCATTAATAGTTGTCCAATTAGTATTATTTTAATGGGGATGTATGTAAAGCGTATACGTTACTGATTATTTAACTTCTTATTTCCTAACAGCTTGTTTGGATGGTTGTTACCTATTGTATTGCATCGTATTGTTACTTTTAATACGATGTTTGTTTTGGTTGTTACTTAAATTTTATTGTATCATATCGTTAAATCTGTCGTTACGTAACGACGAAATGTGATACTTTATGTAATGACCGATTTGGTGTGGTTGCATCGTTATCTTGTCTTTTTCTCTCATCTCACACTTCATTATTATTAAATAATTTTATTTTATCATTTACCCTACATTTTTGTATAATAATTTTACCCTGTATCATAATTTTTTTAATAATATTCCAAGTTTATTCTTCATATTGCTGGTGCATGATATCATGAAATAACAGCGAACAATACAATCTATCTAGTGTATTCATCAAGCGATACAGTACAATACAATACAATACAATATAATATGATACATTATGAAATAATGTATAACAACCATCAAAACAAGCTGTAAAGCTTAACTGTTTAATTTCTTAGATTACTTTAGATGTGATTCTTGGCCAATAAATATATTTTTTTTTTAGAGATAAATGCCTTGGTAACTTGAAAAGTTATGTCGTTTAATGGTTGGAGATGTGCACGAAGACGGTAAGTTATAGTAAAGTTCCTCTCAACTATAATTTAAGATCAATCAACCTTTATCTAGTATCGTAAATGGATTGGCATCTCCAGTATAGCATATTTGTAGGGTATAAAACCTTTTATTTTTATCTTTCCGTCAGATTAACAACTTGCAGGCTTAAGTTTGGCAGCATACATTCAAGCTGCTCACTGTCGTTTTTCTCCTTTTTTGTAATTATTGTCATTTCAATTTTGAATTGTTCTCATGGTCTATTCTATTGTTGAAGCCTTATGCTACTATTTCCTTGTCTAAGTTTTTAATGGATCTTTTTCACATGTATTCATGATTTTGAACTTGTGTGAATTTCCAGAATGCACCATCAATTGTTTTGCTTTTTTTTTTTGTTGTAACTTCTTTATGTTACAAACTGAATTCATTTGTTTTATTATACAAGAATTTCTAAAATTCTGAATTTTTTTTAGTATTTTTACACAAGATTATATTTCAAGAATAACATGCTCTGGCAGTTGAAGTCTAAGCTGCAATTGCAATGTGAATTCATCATTAGTTGTGGGGATCTATTACTCATCTCTATCATCTTCCTTTATATATTTAGCTAAATAGGATCCATATTAATAGTGCTTATAATTTCTCCTTGAATTTTTATTTTATGACTCAAATATGTTTTTAATAATATTTATGCAATATTTTTAAAATTATATACTAATTGATATGGATGCACGCGCAACACGCGTATCCAAAGACTATTAATATTAATAAGCAAGAAGATAAAATATTATTGAGATTAACAATATATAGTATAAGTTTTTCAGAAAATTCCTCCTCATACAATGGATGTTGAGCTCACTATTTATAGTTGCACCTAGGGAACAAGATCCTAGGATCAAGCTCCTCTTAAATGACAATTATCAAGGCCATTGAAGAATGTATAACGGTAGGCAGTGAATGTCATATTCTCTATAACATACCATGTATTTAATGCTATAAAATATTCCCCATTAAATGCTACGGGGTGGCAGGCATTTATTTCTCCTTTATTAACATCACTCTTGTCGGGAACAAACAAGATTGTTGCCTTCAGACCTGATTGTCTTCTGCCTTCGGCTCTACGTATTGCTTTATTATGCGAGCATTAAATATGAATATATTTTACCCTATACAATGTGTAGATAATAGGATCCAGGTCCCCTATGCACAAATGCATTTTGTATTTGTAATTTATTTTATGTTAACAATTAATGCTTATCAAATAAAATTACCTATAACTATATATTAAATAACTAAGGCAAAATACCTTAAACACCCCCCCCTAAACTTGACACGGATTATTGGTTATAGCCTTAAACTATTCGTGGTCTTAATTATCCCTCAACTTGGCCTTTTGAGAGCCATTACCCCCTGAACGCTGATGTGACAAAAAGTATGGATGCACTCGCCTGCCACGTGGATTTTGCTGTATATGTGGCATTTTTTGAAAAAATAAAATATATTTTTACCTTTTTAAGAATGTTACTTTTTTGATAAATTTTTTTGAATACAATTTATAATAAAACTTAGTTAGTTAAATTTTTTTTTTAGCAGAAAAAACGTAAGTTTGGAACTTCAATGTGTTTCTTTTTTACTTTTGGAACTTCGTTTGCTTTATTTTTAAGTTAGTTAGGTTTTTTATAAAGAAAAAGTAACAGAAAAACGTTTGTTTTATTTCTTAGTTAGTTAGGTTTTTTCTTTTAAAAGAAAAAGTAGTAGAAAGATGCGGTGCTTTCAAAGGGACGAACCCAAGCATTTTCGCTGGAACCAAAACCTTTGCCGCTGAGAGGAATTTACTCAAGGTTGTTCAAGCTTGAAAGAAATGAAAAATATTATCCGAGAAAGAGTGTTCAATATATGTCATATACTTTTAAAATCTAATATTTTACCTATATACACAGTGTAATTTTCCGAAGAAGGGTGGTCAACTGACCACCCTTTATAACATGTAGCTTCGCCCATGCCCAAACCCCTTTGGTTACTGGGTTCGGCGTGCTTTATGAATATACATAAACGAATTTTTTCAACACAAATATAAGGTCCAGGAAAAAGTCACTGAATTTGTCCGAACCTGCACACCCTATTGTAGCTCGGCCCCGAGCATCAATCCATATATACTTAATACTAAGAGTCTGGGTCCTTAATGCGCAAGTTTATCTTATTATCAGGGGCTTAACGCCGAAGAAGATCGATCACATCTTTCTTGTGTTACACTATTCCCATGGGTTAGATTCCATGAAAGTTGTGCCAGTGCTGCATCTCATCACAATCAACATGCATCACGTTCACATTTTACAGGGGTTCTAGAATTTAAATTTTAAGGGTTATTAGACTTTAAGCGGCAATCCTAAAAGTTGGTGATTGAGTTTTAACTTTAATTTTTATATATAATTAAAAACTTGTTAAAATATATATATATATATATATATATATGTATATTAAGCCGAAGTTATTATGTTCTGTCGAATCGATATCACGAAGGCTACTTCCGACCCTGATCCCAAAGCGTCCATACATGACAAAAGTAATACTCACCCTGTTACATATTAAACGATACTATTGTATTAGTTTTGAATCACTCAGTTCAATTATATCAGTCTAAACTTCATACAACACGTGTATTTCACACCGCTCAAAGTGTATGATTCGCTTTAAAAGTTCTTCAAATAAATTAACTTTGATAAAACCAAAAGGGGGAAGCAGAGAGAAAAAAGGATGAACGCGAAGGAAAAGAACTGAAAAGAGAAAGAATAAGGCAAAGCAACCGAAGCCAAGTTAGCTAAAGAGATTCCCAACTTCTTAGCAACTTGTGAAGGTGTAAGTATCCATTTCCTTTGTGATTACATATATAGCTCTTTCACCATCCTCTTATGCCAAAAACCTATTGATGTTAATTGTTTATACCAAATTAATAAATATATGAGATATATATATATATATATATATATATATATATATATATATATGGTAATTATTAAATAACAATTACTATTATATATTTTATCTTAATTTATTACTTAATCATGATAAGTTCTCTTTGACTATTCTTTCACTAGCCCCTCGCTCTCATTGGTTTCGAACCAATTCAAGGAAAACCTAAGAAAATAGACGTTGACGCTTTGCTTTGCCTTTAATTCACAATTTTCATTCCCTCCCCCAACAACCTAAGCTTCTAAAACCCCTTTCTACATTACATCCTCCTTTTGTATCAACCAAGTTCCTATTCAATTAGTTTTATTTTTATTTTATGTGACTTTTTTTCCTTTTTAATCTATTATAAAGATAACATATTTTTATATGTAAATATTTAACTTTAAACTTTATATTTTACCTTTAAATATATAATAATTTAATAGCTATAAAAATATCATAATATATTTAAGAGCAAGAGTTTAAAAAAAAAACAATTCTTTCATTAATTTCCTACCTAACTAATTTAATAATATTTTTATTGTGCAACCTTTATATACATACCGAACTAATTCAGATTTGTGTGATGCTAAGACTCATTTTGGCGAAAAAACTCTCTATTAAAATTTTTGTTTTTCTCCTCGGAGAGACTAAAAAATTAAAATGAATATAGATCCTACCTATCTATTGCACGCATCCCTCAATGGTGAGAATTCGAAACCTTTTTTATGCTTTTTTTGGACAAAAAATACATTTTTAATGCTAAAAAAAAAGTTACATAACTAGGTAATTCGCAGTACAGTACTGCAAATTATTTTTAAAAAAAAATTACCTAATTCGCAGTACAATATTGCGAATTACTAAAAAAAAAAAAAAAATTACCTAACTTAATCGCAGTACTGTACTGCGATTTCTTTATTAATTTGGCCCCATCATTTCTGTATTGCGAATTCCTTAAAAGGAAGAAATGATAGAGTAGCAAACCTGAAAGCTTAAGATTTGAAAAGGAAAAAAAGGATCTTTCCCATTATTATATATGACTTAGAGGGAAGATTATAATATGAGTTTAAAAGGTATTATCCTTTCACAGTAATGCTCATGTTAATGGGATAGAATTTGAAATAGATTTGGTTTGAGGAAAGTAGGAAAAATAATTTGTGAGAAAATTTCTAATGAGATTTGGAGAACATCTATTTTTATTTTTCTAGTCAAAATCTAGACTTTGATTGTTTCCTTTTTTATTTTCATAAAACATGGTGAAAGGGTGACCCCCCCCCCATTTTTGGGATTTTATTTACTGTATAGCTACCTACCAAGAAAAAATAGCCGACAAATTAATAATATATATATATATATATATATATATATATATATATATATATATATATATATATATATTATATACTAACTATCAAATATAAATATTTTTAACGGAACAGTCAATTGTATAATGTACTAACTATACAATATTGGGAACAGTTCCCAATAATGAATACGTTCCCAATAAAGAGGTGGAAGATTGTGCCATTTAGGTAAAAAAAAAAAATAGTAATTCGCAGTATTGTATTGCGAATTAGGTAAAAAATAAATTTAATAATTCATAGTTCTGTACTGCGAATTACTTTAACGGCTAAATTTTCGTTCCTTATTATAAAAATGAAAGCTAAGAGCAGTATATATTCTGTTTTTCTTCTGCTAAATCTAAGCTCATTCCACTCTCTAAAATGACTGACAGAGTTCATCCTTCAGCCAAATCCAATGGTACTACCACTGCCACCAATCCCACTGCTACTATAGCAAAACCACCTCAATTCCGTCCGGTCAAAAACCAAATGTACAACCCAAATCGCATTCCTTACAGACCTACTCCAACCGCCTACCACCGACACAACCGTCGCCGCTGCAGCTGCCGCCGCTGCTTCTGCCTTAGTTGCTTCTGGTCACTCCTCATCATCTGCACCCTCCTCCTCCTCGCTGCCATCGCCGGCGCCTCCTTCTACTTCCTCTTCCGCCCTAAACCTCCAACGTTCTCCGTCTCCTCCCTCAAAATCACGCAATTCAAACTCATAACCAGCTCCGACGACGCCACGCGCCTCAGTACAAAACTCAACCTCACGCTCTCCGCGAAAAACCCTAATAAGAAGCTCATTTACAACTACGACGATATTTCCATGACTCTACATTCAAATAACGTCGTACTTGCGAACGGATCATTCCACGGATTTAGTAATGGTCCGAATAATGTTACTATTATTCACTCGACTTTGTCAATGGCATCTGAAGTCCTCGATGCGGATTCTGTTACGTCTTTAAAATCAGATCTGAAGAGAAAACATGGATTACCGTTGAAGATATTTTTGGATACAACTGTGGTAGCGAAAATGGATAAGTTGAAAAGTAAAAGAGTTGGGATCAGAGTTACTTGTGAAGGCATTCATGGAGTAATTCCAAAGGGAAAAGCTCCGACGGTGGCTTCAATTACGAATGCTAAATGTAAAGCTGATCTGAGAATGAAGATCTTCAAATGGTACTTTTGATTTCTTCGCATTTTGTTTTGGACAATCTACTTCATTTTTTTTCTGGATATTACATTTTGTATATTAAAGAGGGAAAATTTGGATGGGGAATATTATTTATTTTATAATTATGAAGAAGCAGGGAGTTTGATATTTTGCAAGTTTTGGTTTTCTTTTGCTCCTCAAATCAGCTGAAATTTAAGTATGCCTTTTTATCTATACAAATACAAAAATTGTGAATAATTCAAATAACGAAATACATTATTGCATGCGTACTAATTGAGAACTGAGGGTGAATTATCATTTGAATATTTCTTCTAAAAATAGATAACCAAAATTTATATTGATCTTCATGTCTTAGTTCTATGTCTTTCAAAATTATTCTAATTTTTTATTTTAGTATTTAAAAATAATTTTATATTTACTCATGAAGGAGTAATATTTTAAATTATAGTTTTTGAAAAATTTATTGTGTATTTACTTTTAAAGAGGTAAAATATACCGTTTGATAATATTTTTTAAGAAATTATAATTTTTAATTGTTTGAAAGTTAAGATGTTGGAGTTAATTTATATTTTATAGTAGTAAAACATGCTAAATATTTTATTTTATATGAGTTTCTTTAATTCTTTTTAGTTTTCTTGAACTTTTAATGCATCTCTTTATATTTTATTGTGTTATAATGCTATATTATTTATTCATAAATTTAAAAAATTAAAGATCCGTGGGCTCACGCCTTATGTCTCGAAGCTTTCGCCTCACCCCGTATTAAGTAAAACGCCCCACCTCACGCCCTCGCCTTTAAAAATACTGCTTTTTCCGTTGCGATTCAAATAAATTACATTGAAGAAAAGTTGGATAAATACCAGAAATGAGCCTTGGAAAATGGACTTAAGATGCAAGTGTTTCAGTTCTATCTCCTTTTTTAGTTTTGCTAGCTGGTTCGCTCTACGCGTTCATGGTTCGATTGGATCGGTTTTTTCCTAAAAAGAAACCAAATCAAGTAAGTCGGTTTTTCAAATATTAGAACCAAACCAAATCAATTAAGTCGGTTTTTTCTCGATTCGGTTTATGTCGGTTTTTCGATTTTTTCGGTTATTTATTAGTTTTTTCTTAGATATAAGACATACACTACCAAACACACATTTCGGCGACCATATTTTCAACGTAACATTATCAAATCAATTGCTCTTTGAGAAATCTATTATTTACCAAGATATATTGATGATAATTGAATCAAATAGTGATGAATAATTTAAGGACTCGATTAAAAATATATTATTTTTAACATGAAATAGATTCTTGCACTTAACAAAAGAAAACTATCAATTAAACTAGAATGTAAAGGTAAAGAACTGTACTAAAAGTGCAAACGATTAATATTTACTATAAAAAATTTAAAACTTTGTATAAAAGTATACATATATATATGTGTAATAATAAATTTAAAATAGATACTCCTATATTCGGTTTGGTTCGGTTTTTTTTAATTAAAACCAATACCAAACCAAATTTGATCGGTTTTTAAATATTAAAATCAAAACCAAACCAAACCAAAAAGTATCGGTTTTTTTGGTCGGTTTGGTTTGGTTTTCGGTTTGGTTCGAATTTTCGGATTTTTATGAACACCCCTAATCCCACATAATGGGATCTGGGAGGGTAGTGTGTATACAGCCTTACCTTTACCTTATAGAGATATAGAGGTTTTTTCTAATAGACCTTTGGCTCATAGAAACATAAGCACTACATTAAAGGAAAAAAACAAAAAGCGCAACGGTAAAAAGCCATGTAAAAGTAGCTCAAATAACAATCAGATAATCAGATGACCGCAATGAGAGATATGACAGGTAATCATATAAATCTAATGCCAACATAATACTATATTGGTAGATCTATCATTTTTAACCTCTCCCCTTTTGGAGTAACTTGAAGTTTTTGAGGAGTCACTGATAATGGTTTCCCTTGCTGCGATAAGGTGTGTAAGTTCTATGTAATAACTGGATTAAAAACATTTATACAATGAGGTTACTTATTAGTTACTCTTTCCATCTTAATTTATGTGAAAGTTTTGAATTTTAAAAGTCAAATGGCTTATTCTTTTACCGCAATTTGTTCACATGCCTTTTATATAGTATGAACTATTAATATTTGTTATTTATAGTACCTTTTCTGTAGCTTCTATATATATATATTTTGAAAAACTTAAAAAATTTATATACAAATACACGATCAAAATTAAAATTTGAATCTTAAAAAGCGAAAAGTATCATGTAAGTTAGGACAAAAGGAATGAGTAATTAAAAGGGAATTTCTTGACAAACATTAATAAGTAAACTGATAAAGCAATATGTTATCTTAACGTTGTCGTATAACTTAAATTCGTGAAAAAATGCTAATAATACCGCATCACCAAGGCTTTCTTGCAGTTAGACAGCACTCTGCTGTGCTATTCACGCGTTGTTCGGGAAAGTGTTGTTCTATGGCATCTCTAAGGTTTTCCTGCCCATTACTTTTTTTTCCTCGACAAGTCTTGAATGTAAGGAGAGTACTTTGCTATCGCGTGCCGTGCAAGATAGTGTTGTCCGTACCACTTTTATTTATGAAAATTTTAAGCATTTCACATATTGCCAGTATATCAAACACATTAATTTCCCTTGGCTTCGATCTAGAGATAGCACAACACATGATGTGTGCATTAGGCGTATGCCGCATGTTTGAACCCGGGGAATGTTAGAAGGGCCTGTTATCCTTTGAATTGTGAACCATACGCCATCTAGCTCTCGAGATTTCTCGATTATTTATAAATTAAAAAAAAAATATTGTACAATAGATCCTTGTGATCCGGCTCTTCCCTGGACCTCGCGCATAGCCGGGGCTTAGTGCACCAGGCTGCCCTTTTTTTCAATGCCTAGGCAAAAATGCATCCCCCTAACCAGAACAAAAGAGACAAGTGCAAAAACGATGCATCAACAGTTTAACATGCAGCTAGAGCAGAAAACAACGAAAGAATCTGCAATCTGTAGGGCTAATATAGAGATAATATATTTACTTGAAACCAAGCAACTAAATGACTTGTTCTCACCAGCATCTGGATCACATACACGTAATGAAGCCTTAAAAAAGGACATAAATACAAATTTTCTTTTCTTGACATAACAATGCATCCCCAGCAAAACCAAGATCAAACTAATCATTGCTTAGAACAGATCAGGAATATCTCAACAGTCAACCATGAGTATTAACAGCTTCCCATACTCGATTTTTCAGAATAGGCTTCGTTAAATCCCGCACTTGCAAAGCTGCAGTGTTAAGTGTCTTGAATGTCAATGCATTAGCCTTCAAGAATAGTGCCCCGGTTAGAGTATCTCGCCTGGTATGCTCAGCAATCAGTTCATCCTCTACTGAATCTTGGTTTGATGGTCCACACATCTTGGAAGATTAAGGATGAAGATCCTCATCTCCTAGTCCTTTGGGAAAAAATCCTTCTTGTTATCCTGCCTGGCACCATCCATCTCCAAATAGTAAATGCGATATGAGCTCAGATGTCCGCTCGTCTGGCAAGTTGACAGCAAGCATTTCCTCCCCTCTTTTTGTGGAAAAGCTTCTGAAAGCCTATTAGTGCATAAGTATAAGTTAACCTTTATTTTTTCTGCTCTAGTGGTAAGCACCCTCTATTTTCAACCAAGAGGTTGTGAGTTTGAGTCACCCCAGAGCAAGGTGGGGAGTTCTTGGAGAGAGGGATGCCGAGGGTCTATCGGAAACAGCCTCTCTACCCTAGGATAGGGGTAAGGTCTGCGTACACACTACCCTCGCCAGACTCCACTAGTGAGATTATACTAAGTTGTTGTTGTCGTCTTCACAAAGGGAGAAATTTTCCTAAGTTGGCAACTTGGTAATCTTAGAAACATATAATGGTTAACTTGAAACCAATACATCCAACTTGGACATGCTATATCAAGAGTGCCACTAGTTTGCTTCTCAAACCAATAATTTCCTTTTGGTGGTCCAACATAAATCTCGGATGAAAAATGGTTCAAACAGAATTGAACATGCTCAATTCCTGTCATAGTGAAACTAGCAACAACAAACATGATTCTTTCACCCCAACTAGGCAAACAAATAAACAAGCAATGGATACCAAATCCGAAAAACAAGCAGCCCGAGAAGCTCCTGAATTCGATTAGGCACGTTTTACTTGGACTTGGACAACAACAATATGAATCATGGTGCAAACAACATTGCCATAAACAGACCCATGGAGAATAAAACACCATGGCCTTTCTTTTCAAACAAACCCAACTTGGAGAACTCCGACACAAACTTTGGATAATCTTTGGACGCCTCAGAAACAGAGTAATCATTGTAATATCCATTATTAAGATAGTGCCAAGCAGTAGCTGGATGGTATGCTACAAAAGCATCAGGGGAATTCACCACCAGGATGTTTTTTAACCCAATTTGATACATCATACACTTTACCCTGAATGGATATCTACAAATCTCCTAGTTTGCTGTGGTTCTTGAGCTCATCAGCTGTAATGTACTTCCTGGTTTCTTCTGCCATAGATCTATGAAGACCCTTTTCAGTTTTCTTTGTTCTCTGTTTCAACACAAGAAAAGACTCGAGATTTATTAGAAAAGTAGGTGAAGAAGGAAGTAAGGAAATTCTGAGCTGTCTCGCAAGATTTTGTTGGAAGCCTTTATGTGATTATTGGAGGTAGAGTAATCAAAAATATTTGCTAGGACGTGTGCAAATTTACCAGTACTACTTTGTAACTTGTTAGTAAATTTCGATGGTTCAAATGGTCCAGAAAATAATACTCTAAGATTGTCTCAAGAAATCTGAAAAATCCAGCAAATGACCTCCTGTCAACATTTATATAATATTCTTCTGCGGGAATGGGGAGGACACTAACATCAAAAGCAAACTACATAAAGAGCTGGACTGTGAATATAGCATTAAAAATGAGCCAAGAAATCAAAAAGCTTTCCCTTCCCAGAGAAAAATGGCTCTGTTAAACCCAAAATAGTCAATTCAAACAACAAAATTTTAAGTCATTAGATGCTTAAACATCAAACTGATAAACCAAACAAAATTTGCAATAGTCGACTCAAAGTTCTACTAAATTGGGAAAGCAGCTGGTGCTTTGGCAAAATCAAGGAACCAGCAATCCAATTCCAATACAAAGTCCAGCGCAAAGTGAAACTAAGCCTAAGAATAAATATATTATACTTCATGTAATGAAAAATTCCCCGCACCATAACCAAAATCACATCAAAGGAGATCAGCAACATTGGCTGGCAGCTCCTCAATCACGACATTATAAAACTTTTGTATGTCAAAAAGCATCCTTTCGTCATCCTTGGTGACAAAGTTGATAGAAACACCCTTCCTTCCAAATCGGCCACTACGACCAATACGATGCAAGTAGTTTTCTGGTTGAGTCGGCAGATCGTAGTTAATAACAAGGGAGACTTGCTGAACATCAATACCACGAGCAAGGAGATCAGTAGTGATAAGCACACGAGATGAGCCAGATCGGAACTCCCTCATAATGATATCTCTTGTGTTCTGATCCATGTCTCCATGAGTTGCAGATACTGTGTGATCACGGCCACGCATTTTATCAGTGAGCCAATCAACCTTTCGCCTAGTGTTAACAAAGATGACACTCTGGGTGATGGCCAAGGTCTCATAAAGATCACAGAGTGTTTCAAGCTTCCACTCTTCCTTGTCAACATTGACATAAAATTGCTTAATACCTTCAAGAGTGAGCTCATCACGCTTCACAAGAATCCTCACAGGCTTGTTCATGAACTTTCTAGTAATCTCGAGGGCCTCTGGTGGCATAGTGGCAGAGAAAACACCCACTTGGATTTTTGGTGGCAAAAGTTGGAATATATCATAAATCTGGAAAAAAATAAAAAGAAGCTTACACATAATATACTATTTGTGTGTCAAAGGACAAGCTAAATCATCAAACCAAAGAAGGAAAAGACCAGCAAAATCCGTCAGCAATTCTTAAAAGAATTTAGAGCACAACAAGGACGCAAAGAGAGGAGGAGAAGAAGATTCACCAATAAACTGATCAATAACACATAGCAGTACATACTTTCAAGCAAATCAAACTTAATGAAAGAAAGAGTGAGACCTACACAACCTCTTGAAATCAATGCGAACTTAGCCATGAGAATGAATGCTGGGCCTCTAAGACCCAACATATCCACAAAATGAGTGTCGTGGAGATCCAAAGGTTATCAGATGTGCACTCATATATTAATTGACAAGAATCAAGATTACACATGATCACATATGACGGATAATATAAATAGCACACATATAAGATAATTTCATAAAAATCGCCAGATATGGTTTTCTCATGTCTTATGCAGACCTTCAAATGTTCTGGTTCATAGGCACAGGAATATGATAATTGAAGATGGAAAGAGGGAATAAGGTAGACCTAAAATATCATGGAAGACTAATTAGTTCACTATCTAATAAGTAACCACAGTTAAGAAGTGAATTCCACTTTACTTTAGCACAAAAAGAAAAGGTGAATTCTACTTTGCTAGTAAAGAAGAACAGGCAATAATCGAATTCTAATTTGTTATTTAACCTTCAAACACAGAAACATCACTGAGTAACAAAACAAAAAAGTAAATCCTACAACTAAAAAAAATAAAACAACAAAAATTAAAGCAAAAGGGCAACCTGATCCTTGAAACCTCTAGAGAGCATTTCATCGGCTTCATCCAAAACAAACATCTTGATGTTGTCAGGGCGAAGAGACTGCCTGCGCAGCATGTCAAAGACACGGCCTGGAGTACCAACCACGACATGAACACCGCTCTGAAGGATACGCTGATCCTCACGGACACTAGTACCCCCAACACAAGCATGAACCTTCACGCCTAGATAGTCACCAAGTGCCCGCATAACCTTCTCAATCTGTTGAGCTAGCTCACGGGTTGGTGCAAGAACCAGAGCCTGACATTCAACTAAACTGTAATCAAGTTGCTGGAGAATTCCAGAGCAGAAAGTTGCTGTCTTTCCAGTCCCAGATTGTGCCTGCTGGATAACGTCAAGGCCCTTGCAAAAGGGAACAATGCCCCTTTGCTGAATAGCAGATGGTTTCTCGAAACCTTCAAGAAATTCAAATCAATGTTCAGTGCCCTGCTAAAGCTGGGAAGGGAAAAAAGAACACCAGAATTATAAGGAGATGTGAATTTACCATAGGCATAAATGCCCCTCAGAAGGTTTTCTTGCAAACCCATGGCATCAAAACTTTCGTAAACCTCATCGTATGATGTGAAGAATTCTTGCTGTTCAGTACCAAGCCTGTTTTTGGCATATCAACACAACCACAAAAGTCTCAATGAGCAAAGGCTAAGGGCCAAAGAACAGCATAAAGAGATAATCAAAGAACTATTAAGAAAAAGAGCAGGAAGGTTTTCTGCAACCAGATTACGATGACTACAATATAGGACAGAGAAGAAATAACTTACAGCTCTGTCATTTTGGCGTCATACTGACGAGCATCAAATTGAGAACCCTCTGGTGCCAAGCCTGCCATAACTGCAGGAAATAAAACAACAAATACATCAATTAATTAGTGGTATCAGCAATTTTTTTGATGCCGTTCCCAAAACTATTTTCAATTAAAGAAAAACAAATCTTATCAGTCACATAGCTGTTCATTGAACATCTTATAGATGATAAAAAGGAAAGGTCGAAGCTTAACCCATGACATATAAAATAATATGTAAGGTAGCTGTACATATAAAACACTTCAATAAATCACAAATAAAATTTTATTCACACAGTATCAATAACATTATTTGTTTTTCCTTCATTTGTTAGAAGGCAAGCACAGGCATCAAGATGCATCCTTGCTCATTTTCTTTTTTGAAAAAGTAAAAAAAGCGGAATACAGATAGAAATAACTGTTTGAAACTGGCTAGACAGCAGAACCAATATCTATAGCTATGACACTTGATCAAGGGAACAAGGGCGGGGAATGAGGAAGTGTTGGAGGAGGTGAGATGGCCCTAAACAAACAATGGGTACTCACTGTTGGTTCAATAAGGTATCAACAAGTGCAGAAGGGATTCCAAGTCAGACACACATCACTCGTCAAGAGGATATAGTCTCAAGCTTAGATAGAAGAGTCTAATGAGTCCACCAGTCCATCAATGGAATTTTGACAGAAAGCTCAAGTGAGAAAGTCACAATCTGTTGAATAAGATCAGCTCAAGCTGAGAGCTCAAAAAAGAAGGAAAACTCATCGCTTTTAAGGCCTACTAGCTAGAACGGATAGGAATTAACTCGTCCTACATTCAGTGGCTGGTGTGGGTTTGCAAAACGCAAGAATGTTAAGTTTTACAAGGCATATAAAGCACAGATGGCACATCTAGACATTATATTCTCCTTGCATGTGCTTCCAAAACTACCCCACCTCTAATCTTTGCAAAGCTAACCCCTTTAGTAGGCCACTCAACTACTTCGATCATTCTTGTTTATGTGAAATTTTTACGTTTTTCGGGGGTCAAGTTGACTAATATTTGAAGCTAAATTAGATAAGATTAACTCAATATTTTAAAGTCAAAATTTAGATTCTCAAAACACTATACGAAAAGTATTATAAGTTGCAATTCTTGTCATAACAATATGATGAAAAAATGTATTTCAAAGTGTTGGTCAAAGTTTACATAGTTTGAATCTCGAAAAACAAATAGGTTCACATAAACTGGAATGGAGTACTAATTCCAAGCTAGTTGGGGCCAGCTTTATAAATCCTCAATTGTGATAAAAAATTATGAATCGTCAATATCCATTTCGCTTTATAGGAACTGTTTCATTCCAATACTCAGTAATTTTGCACACTACTCCAAAACACAAAAATAAAAGAAGAATAAATAGATCGCTCGTTTTCCAATAAATTAAATCACAAATCTAATTAAACCCACATTAGAGAAGAGCAAACACGTCAAAACAACAACACCCAGTTGCAGAAAAGTATTATTCAACACCGACGAATCATAAAAACTCAAACTTTTAATTAAACCAAAAGTTAGCGATACGAAACCCTAGGAAATAGATGTAAAATCAACAGACAAACAAACAAGGAAAAAGGAAGGAGAATAGAGTTACCTGATAACGATATGAAGTGTGTTAAAGGGAGATCTGAAGATTTGAGAGGGATTTTTGAGGATTAGGGTTTTTCAAAGACTACTGCTTTTTTTCCAAAAACTCCTCGGATCTACGCCGCGGAGTTCAGGAAACACAATATCTGTGAGAGAGAGTGAGTTATATATGACACTCTTGTCTTTTTTATGTTTTCCACGAATTTGTAAAATATTTTTCTTTTACCTGTTACAACAGGTAATTTAGTAGTTTTAATATTATAAATTGTTTTTTATACAAAATTATAGTATGTAAATATTATGATAGTATAATATCTAAGTTAAATTAAAAACAGGTTGTGTATTTTGGGGGCCTTGGACCGCTTCAACAGGGCTTGTAGTCTCTCGTGATATATTCCAACTTTGCATTGCCAATTTGGTTAGTATTTACCGACGTGGATTCCACAAACTGAACTGAAAAAGAAAAAGAATACTTTATCAAGAAAAAAGAAAGGAAAACAAGAAAAGAAAAGACAGAAACAGACAATGAGACTTAGGTTTCCTTCTCAAACATTAAGTGTGTTTGTTTTTAAAATTTAAATTTTAATTATTCAGATCTTAATCATTATATGTGCTTATTTTTTTAACTTCACAACTACTTAATAGGTCTGAGTATGTCTGTATGATTAAGATCTATAACAGAGACTTAATTTCATTAAGATGCTATCATCCATATTCATTATTAACTACCGCCACTGCCTACCATTATCAACTACCATCACGCCACCACCGCCATTGCCACCACCAGACCACCATCGTCCTCAATCATAGTCGCCGCCATTATCGACTCTCACCACCCACCATCCTCACCACTCTCACCACAATCATTCTCAACCACAATCAACACTCATATTCACCTCAACTACCATAACTAACCACCCACCACCATCAACAACCACAGCCGACACTGCCCATCATTATAACCTACCACCACCCGTCATTATTAACTATCACCACCAACTACCACCATCCTCAATCATAATCGCCACCACTAGCTACTACCTTGATCCACCACCATCAACCAAAACTATCACCAATCACTGCCTCTAGTTGGCATTCACCTGTTAGTCATCACCGCCAACATCTATTATATTTTTAAAAACTATATATTTTAATGATAAAATATTTTATTAATTAGTATTTCATTTGAAGTTTATGTTTATTAATTTTCAAATAAAGATAAATTTTATATATTGAGATGTTAAAAATCTAATAGTATTAATCATTTAGTATTCAGATCTTAATATACATCTTAATATTTAAATGTGTATTCATATTCAGATGTCTTAATCTTAATACACATCTTGATATTCAAATGTGTATTCAGATTCAAACGTCTTAATCTTAAAAAATAATAAATGAGGCCTTAGAGCATGTTTGGCCAAGCTTCTAGGATGCCAAAATTACTTTTTTCCCCATAAAAAAGTACTCTTTAAAAAATTTAAGTTGTTTGGCCAAGACGGAGAAGTACTTTTGGCCAGTAGCAGAAGCAGAAAATTCTAGCTTCTTCCAATAATTAAATTTATATTTTTCAAATTATCCTCACCATAAATTTATATTTTTCAATCTTACTGATTTAAGCTTTTTTTTAAAATATTTTTGTTTCTAGTTTTTACCATTCTTTTAAATTTAAAAATATCATATACATGAATCATATTGTAACTTTCCAAATTCTTTATTGATTGTTTTTGTATTTGATTTTTTTTGTGTAATGTCGTGTTGTAACTTTCCAAATTATTTTCTATGTCCTGTAACTTTCCAAATTATCTTATTTTTTCACACTAAAGCAAATTATCCACATCCTTATTTGAATTATCAACTCTTCCTACAAATAATTATTTATAATTTCTTCTATTATAGGCTATTGATTAAAGAATCTCTAACACAGTTTATCAAATCTAATTTTTGAAATTGCATCGCATAATCTATATATTATTAAAAGAAGAAGAAGAAGCCTTCACATTAAGCAAAGAGATAGCCTCGTAATAGGCAACTTGGCAATTTAGGATAAAGTTAGTTAGGTTAACTAATAATTATATTTTTTTTGAATTTAAATTTATAAATAAATAAATTAACATTATGTGTTATTAATACTTAGTTATTCTTTTTGAATTTGAATTTAAACATACTTAATTAACTATTTTTTTTTACGAAGGCATGACATACAATATACTTATGAAATTATATTAAAGTTGTATGAAAATTGTATTTAAGTTGTATTCTGTTGTAATATATATTTTTATTTAAATATTGTATGAAAGTAAAAAAAATAATTATATAATATATGAATCGTTGTATGAAATTGTTATAAATACTATTTTTTTTTACATAAAGTTATTGATGTATCAAAATTATTTTAAAAGAGGAAATATTGATTGGAATTTCAGAGAGGAAGAAAAACATATCACTTACAAAATATATATAAATTATATATAAAATACATACAAAAGACATATTGTATAAAATTTGTATGAAAATTGTATTTAAGTTGTATGATGTTAAGTTGTATTAAAATTTGGAACTGTTGATGTCTGGTATCTGGTTTCCTTCTTCGTGTACACGAATAGAGTCCCCCATTCGCGAAGAGGTGTTTTGAGGCCGCTGGGTTTGGGCCTTTGCAAACGCGAGGTGGAGGTCGTGAATGCGGAGGGATTGCCTGAGGAAACTATGCGAGTGCGAAGGGTCAATTGCGAACACGTAGAAGAAATAGGGGACTGGGTCTGGAGCCATTTAGCCTTCATGAACGCGGAGCTCCAACCACGAACGCAAAGCAGTGGAGCCTGGAGCCTTCGCAAATATGAGGCTTTGATCGCGAACGTGAAGAGGGAAATTGAAGGCAGTGCAAGTTTGGCCTTCGCGAATGCGAAGGGATTTCTGCATTCGCGAAGGAGGGTCTCCTGGGCAGTGATGTTTTATAAACGGGGGTTTTACTCATTTCTCCCATTTTTCATTTGGTTGGATGAGTTATGGAGTTCTTGGAAGGGATATTTTCATCATCTATGTCAAGGTAAGTGATTTCCACCTATTGCAAGTTAAATACTTGGATATGGATTTAGACATAAAAATTGTAGAAATTGTGAGATTTGAAGAAAAACCTAGAAATTGGTATTTTTGGATTTTGACCACGAATTTGGGCATAGAATTGGAAATAATTTATGTATTTGAGTTTGTGAGGTTATATGTAAAGTTTATCTTTGAAATTTTTTGGAATCTGGGCATGTGGGCCTGAGGGTGATTTTATCAACTTTTCGAGCGGAGTTGAGAAATTTTTTAAATCGAATTGTCGCGAGTATTTGAGTATATTTTTTATGTGTTTGCACATTTATTGAATGGTTTTGGAGCATTGGGCACTGGCTTGAATTGTTGGAAAGGCTTGAGAGCCGGTTATGGAACTTCAGAGCGAGGTAAGTCTCTTTTCTAACCTTATAAGAGGGAATTTACCCCATAGGTGAAATAATTCAATATGTGCTTCTATTTGTGGGGACTACATACGCACGAGGTGATGAGAGTCCATACGTAGCTACTATTCCTATTTATGTCTGGGTAGCTTTAGGTTTATACCATGCTTTGTGGATACTGTTACTTGGTTATATTTGTTAATTGTATCAAATTGAACTAAGTTGGGGATTTTTAAGGATTTAAAAGCTTCAAGTTGAGTTGTCTTCATTTTTAAAAGAATCAAGAAAGGATTATGATTTAATGATAAATTTATATTTGATCGCTTCGCATGTATGATCTACGAGCGGGATAATTTCTTAAATTTATATTTGACCGCGTCGCATGTATGATTCACGAGCCGGGTAAATAGATGCATTTATGGTTCGCGCCGTTCGGCCTTCGGCAATGCATAGTTTAAATATTATGTTGGATCGGGCCATACGACCACGACATGATTTGTGCATGACTTAATTGGTTGTTTTGGAATTATTGATAATTGATGTGGCCTCATTGGATGGAGATATAAATTGTTAGAAGATGAAAATAAATTTGGAAATCCCCTATTAACAAAATTTTTTTTACCTGCTTCATGTTATTGAGTTTATAGTTGCCTTATAAAATCCATAACTTATCAAATTATCGGGATATTATTGTTGGCCATAGTAAGTGTCGGAGTCGACCTCTCGTCACTACTTCTTCGAGGTTAGACTGGATACTTACTGTGTACGTGTTATTTTCATACTCATACTACACTTGTTGTACATTTTGTTGTACAGGCACATGTATCGCTAGTGGCCTTGTGGGCGCAGCGGTGTGGTTGATACAGGAACTTAGGTGAGTTGCATCTTATGAGACGATCCGCAACCAGTAGAGTCTCCTTCAAAGTACTTGCATTTTCTTTTCTGTCCAAATTTGTATTCCAGATAGTTATTGTATTGTATTTTAAATTCCTAGTAAATGCTCATGCACTTGTAACACCAGATTTTGGGATGATTGTGGGATAATTCAGTATTGAAATTTGCTAAAAACATTATTATTTACTCTGTGAAGTTCAGCATTTATTATTTAATTTAAGGAAATTATGATTTCAAAAATACTAAAATGAGAACTAAATTAACTATTTGGTGTTGTCTTGCTTAACGGTGGTGTCTGGCGACATCATGACCTTTAGTGGATTTTGGATCGTGACATAATGTATCAAATCGCCGCCCTGTCCAGATTCATCTCAAGGTCTTCCAACAGGTGCAACAAATTCTTTAATGTACTCAAAAAGGATAACGACCTCGAATGGACGACCGAGTGTAAATAAGCGCTGAAGGAGCTCGAGGAATACCTGTCATCACTACCCCTACTCTCAAATCCTAAGCCTGGAGAATGCCTCTTCGTTTACCTCGCCGTCTTAGAAGTAGCGGTAAGTGCAGTCCTGGTTCGAGAAGACAAAGGTACACAATCTCCAATCTATTATATCAGTAAAACACTTATCAACGCCGAGATGAAGTATCCTCACCTTGAGAAATTGGCTCTGGCCCTTATCATAGCTTCAAGAAAGATAAGGTCATACTTCCAATGCCATCCAATATCGGTCGTCACAACATTTCCTTTGAGGAGCATATTGCACAAACCCGAATTGCTGGGGAGGCTGGCCAAATGGGCAATAGAGCTAAGTGAGCATGACATCACTTACCAGCCTTGCACAACCATAAAGTCGCAAATGCTCGACAGCTTTATCACATACTTTAGCGCCAAGGTGATGACCGAGGCCGAGAAGGAAGTCACACAAGCTTTTAGCCTAATGCAGGACCTTTGGGTATTGCACACTGACGACACATTCAATGCATGTGGATCCAGACTGGGACTCATGCTCGAAGTCCCACCGGCGAAATAACTCGCCCATCTATAAGGTGTCCAGATATGACTAATAATGAGGCTGAGTATGAGGCCGTAATAGCAAGACTAAGGCTAGAACTCGAATATGAGGTGAGGCACCTAAGACTATGCGGCGACTCCCAGCTCATTGTCAACAAAGTTACTAGGACTTTCCAGATCAAAGAGCAGAAATTACAGACTTACCAGACCGAGATCTGCAAATTGTTGCCCAAATTCGATGAATGTGAGCTCGACCAGATTCCACGAACTCCAATTGTTAAAGTGGTCGGCCTCGTAAAACTGGTCGCTGCAACAAAAAGCATAACCCCTGGGCACAAAAATGTGGTACATCTCCTTAGCTCAGCCTTAGATCACGTCGAGGTAAAATCTGTTAACTTAACCTGGGACTGGAACAATTGCATTATAAATTACTTGTGAGACGGTGTTCTCCCAAATGATAAAAGGAAGCTAGGAAGTTGATGTTGCAAGAGGCGAGATACAACCCCCTTAATAACAAATTTTATAAAAGGACGTACGGGGGCCCCCTTGGAAAAGTATTTGGGCCCAAAACAAACTCAACGACATACGGGGGGCCCTTGAAAACTTTATTTACGTGTTTGACCCGATTAACGACAATATTATATTTGCAGACTGTGAAGTGTCAACCTAACTCCAAAAGGTCGAGGTCGGATGCGGAAAATAAGTCGTTGTCGAAAGTCGAAATGATTCAATAGAAGACCAGGATGAAGACGAACATCCACTTTCAATACAAGGTGGTGACCAGTTTTAGGATTTTGATTCCCTAGAGAATATTCTAATGAATATTCCTTTCTGTTGTACTATCTAGGGTTTAGAAGCACATGTGCTTTTATAAATAGAAAGAGATGTAGAGGGGGGGGGATCAGACCATTTGAAAAGAATATCAACAACATTCTCTGTGCAAAATTCTGACTTTATTAAATAAATAAAAACTTCACTTAACACTTCCTTTCTTTCACCCATCTCTCCCGATCAAAGAAGAATCGGAATATCCAGTTGCTTCATAATCCATCATCGTCAGAAAGTAGATCTGAAGATTTTAGTCAAGTGATCTTTATCTCATCTACTATTTAAAAGCCATTTATTATCATTTATTGCTATCTTTGTCATTTATAAATATTTTGTCATGACCCGGAATTTCCACTTTCAGGATCATGATGGCGCCTAACATTTCACTTGCCAGGCAAACCAACGTTAGAGTAATTCTTTACCAATTTTAACCACTTTGAACCATTTAACCAATTAAACAGAAATGAAGTCCAAAATAAAATACGAAATAGCGTAATAATCCAATATCTAGTACAACTCGGATCTGGAGTCACAAGTACACGAGCTTCTAGAGTTTCTACAAATAGGGTTTAAAATAAGTACAACTGTCTCGGATGAAAGGAACAGTAAATAGGGAATGAGGAAAGGGACTTCAAGGTCTGCGGATGCTAGCAGATCTACCTCGAGTCTCCAAATGCTAATCTGAGCTGATGCACCTCACGTACAGCTGGGACTAGTACCAAAATCTGCATAAGAAATGCAAACTGTAGTATGAGTACAACTGACCCAATGTACTCCGTAAGTATCGAGCCTAACCTCGATGAGGTAGTGACGAGGTTATGACAGGACACCCACGTAATTAAACCTGTGCGGATGAAAATGTACATGCAACATAACAACAAATAAACTATTAATATGTACTATTGGGAAGGGACATGCGAAAGGGATACAAGATACGGTAACTACAACAGGGAATGATAACAAGAAATAGTCAATAAACCTTCAACCAACAAAACGAATAAACATAATGAATAAAACTGCACGGCATCACCCATCGTGCTTTTACTCTCAGCCTCACTATGAAACAGTAATAATGGCACGACATCACCCTTCATTCTTTTACTCTCAATCTTTCCATAAAATGAAAAATATGGCACGACATCACCCTTCGTGATTTTACTCTCAATTTCATCATGAAACAATAGATATGGCACGACATCACCCTTCGTGCTTTAACTCTCAAATACATCAAGACCTCACCATTCGTGCTTTAATACTCAAATACGGCATGGCATCACCCTTCGTGCTTTAACACTCTCACTTACCATGTAATAATGAACATATAACAATAGGGATATAGAATAAGCAAGATCAAGTCTTACGTCAACAATGGTTCCACAATACCAACCTCAACTTCAGAAACAATACTCAATTATCACAAATAGCTCATAAATGCGGAAAGGACGATCAGTTAAATAATTAACTAGTCTAAGAATTGATATCATTATCAAAGAAAAAAAAATTACAAGAATAAGTCCCACCTCATGCTTTGACCAAACAACAACACATACGTACTCATTATCTCACATATACGTTGTAGCCAACATTTTGACATGTGGCAAATAGGCAAACAAGTCCTAATTCCTCAAGTCAAGGTTAACCATGACACTTACCTCGCTCAAAAAATTAACTCAAAGCTCAACCACAGCTTTGCCTTTCGAACAAGCCTCCGAACCAGCCAAATCTAGCAAATTAGTAACCAAACGATTCAAAATAAGCCTTAGGAACTACCCACGAATGAAAAAGGTTCAATTTAGTTCATTACTAAAAAGTCAACAAAAGTCAACTCCCAGGCCCACTTGATCCAAACCCGAAATTTGGACCAAAACCCGATTAGCCATTCACCCCCAGCCCGATTATGTAATTTGTTTTGAAATTTGACCTCAATTTGAGGTCTAAATTCCAATTTTACAAAAATTCCTAATTCTACCCATACCCCCAATTTCTACCATGAAAATCTAAGATTTTAGGTTGAAATGTTATGAAATGTAATGGTAATTGAAATAAAGTAGGTTATAATCACTTACCAATGAATTGGGGAAGAAGAGCTCTTGGGAAAATCGCCTCTAGGGTTTCTAGGTTTGAAAATTTGAAAGAATGAGGAAAATCCCGTCTAGCTCAACTTTTACCCAGCTACAAATGTCGCAATTGCGATATCTTGTTCGCAGTTGCAAGAAATAGGTCGCAATTGTGAACTCCTCTCAGAATCCCAATAATCGAAATTGCGATAAAATGGTTGCAAATGCGAACCCTGATGCCCTCGCAAATGCGGACCTTTCTTCGCAAATGTGAAAATCATAAAAATATTCTGAGTCACAAATGCGACTCTGCCTTTGCAAAAGCGAAAATGGAAAGTTTACAATTGCAAACTTTACCTCGCAAATGCGAGTACCCCTAGCCATGCCCAGGCTAGCAAATACGAGATCTGCAACAGACACCAGAAACACAATGCACCAACTAAGAATTCTTAGTCCAAATTCACTCCAAGGCCTATTCAAAACTCACCTGAGCCCTCGGGGCTCCAAACAAAATATGCACACAAGTCCAAAAACATCATACAAACTTTCTTGTGCGATCAAATCACCAAAATAACACCTAGAGTTATGAATCGGACACCAAATCAAATGGAATTTTCAATGAAACTTAAAAATTTCTATTTTGACAACCGGGCGTCCGAATTACATCAAACCAACTCCGTTTCTCACTTAATTTTGTAGACAGGTGATAAATATAGTAATCGACCTATACCGAGTTTCAAAACCAAAATACGGACCCATTATCCATAAAGTCAAACATTGGTCAAATCAAGTATAGGTCGGACTGGTGAAAAGGTGTGGATATCTACTCCACATGTCCGAATCGGACTCTCAAGTAGCTGCCTTGACCTGGCTGACTCTCCATTGCACTCAAACGTAAGGATAACTCTTTGACCTCAACTACTGAACCTGTTGGGCTAGAATAGCCACTAGATTCTCCTCATAAGTCAAATCCTTGTCCAACTAGACTGAGCTGAATTCTAACACATGGAATGGATCACCCTGATACTTCCGGAGCATATACACGTGGAACACCAGATGGAGTGCTGATAAACTATATGGCAATGCGAACTGTAAGCCACCTCACCCACTCTCTCAAGAATATCAAAAGGTCTGATATACCTTGGGCTCAACTTGCCCTTTTTTCGAACCTCATCACACCCTTCATGGGTGAAACCTAGAGCAATACCCTCTCTTCGACTATGAATACAACACATGAATCCTACATTCGGCATAACTCTTCTTCCTAGATTGAGCTGTGCGAAGTCGATCCTGAATAATCTTGACCTTATCCAAGGCATCCTGTACCAGATCTGTACCCAACAACTGAGCCTCCCCCGGCTCGAACCATCCAACTAGCGAACGACACTGCCTACCATACAATGCCTCATAAGGACCTATCTAAATGCTCGAATGGTAGTTGTTGTTGTAAGCAAACTCCACAAATGGCAAGAACTGATCCCAAGAACCCCCGAAATCTATAACGCAAGTGCAGAGCATACCCTCCAATATCTGAATAGTACAATCGGACTGTTCATCTATCTAAGGATGAAATGCTCCACTCAACTCACCTGCATGCCTAACTCACGCTGTACTACCCTCTAGATGTGCGAGGTGAATTGCGTACCTCAATTAGAAATGATAGACACGGGCACATTGTGAAGATGGACGATCTCGCGGATGTAGATCTCAGCCAACTACTCTGAAGAGTAGGCAACTGCCATAGGAATGAAGTGCGTTGACTTGGTCAGCCTGTCCACAATGACCCATACTGCATCGAACTTCCTCTAAGTACGTGGGAGTCTAATAACAAAATCCATAGTCATATGCTCCCACTTCCACTCAGGAATCTCTAACTTCTGAAACAAACCATCAGGCCTCTAATGCTCGTACTTTACTTGCTGACAATTTAGACACTGAGCTACATATGCAACTATATCCTTCTTCATCCTTCTCTACCAATAATGCTGCCGCAAGTCTTGATACATCTTGGTGGCACCCGGATGAATAAATTACTGGGAACTGTGGACTTCCTCAAGAATCAACTCACGAAGTCCATCTACATTGGGCACACAAATACAACCCTACATCCTCAAAACTCTATCATCTCCAATAGTAACCTGCTTGGCACCACCGTGCCGCACTGTGGCCCTAAGGATAAAAAAATAAAGGTCAACATACTGTCGTTCCCTAATGTGCTCAAACAAGGAAGACCAAGTGACTGTACAAGCTAGAACATGATTGGGCTCTTAAACATCCAATCTCACGAACTGATTGGCCAAAGCCTGAACATTTGATGCAAGCGGTCTCTCACCGACTAGAATGTATGCAAGGCTGCCCATAATCACTGACTTTCTACTCAAGGCATTGGCCACCACATTGGCCTTCGTGGGATGATACATGATGGTAATATTATAGTCTTTCAATAGCTTCAACCATCTCCTCTGCCTCAAATTGAGATTCTTTTTGTTTGAACAAATACTATAGACTCCGATGATCCGTGAATACCTCGCACGACACACCATAATGATAGTGCCTCCAAATCTTCAGTGCATGAACAATGGCTTCCAACTCTAAGTCATGAACAGGGTAATTCTTCTCATGAACCTTCAAATGCCACGATGCATATGCAATCACCCTGCCATACTGTATTAATACTGAACCTATCCCAATACGAGATGCATCATAATACACCATGTAAGATCCTAAACCTGTGGGCAACACCAACACTGGCACCTTAGTCAAAGCAGCCTTTAGCTTCTGAAAGCTTGCCTCACACTCGTCTGACCATCTAATCAGTGCACCCTTCTAGGTCAACCTGGTCAATGGGGCTGCTATAGATAAAAACCTCTCCACAAACCGACGGTAATAACCCGCCAAACCCAAGAAACTTCGAATCTCCGTAGTTGAAGTGGGTCTAGGCCAGTTCTGAACTAGCTCAATCTTCTTAGGATCCACCTGAGTGCCCTCTGCCAATACGACGTTCCCCAAGAAAGCAAATAAGTCCAACAAAAACTCGCACTTTGAAAACTTGGCATATAGCTGGCTATCTCTTAGAGCATGAAGTACGATCTGAAGATGCTGCTCGTGCTCCTCCCGACTACGGGTGTAGATCAAGATATCATCAATAAACACAATCACAAAGGAATCCAAATAGGGCTTGAACACCTGGTTCATCAAATCCATAAATATTGTTGGGGCATTAGTCAACCCAAATGACATTACTAGGAACTTATAATGCCGGTATCGAGTCCGAAAAGCTATCTTAGAGACATCGGATGCCCTAATCCTTAACTGATGGTAGCCATACCTCAAATCAATCTTCAAAAACACCTTGGCACCCTGAAGCTGATCAAAATAAATCATCAATCCTCGGCAATGGATACTTGTTCTTGATGGTGGTTTTGTTCAACTACCGATAATCTATGCACATCATCATTGATATATCTTTCTACTTCACAAACAACACAGGCGCATCTCAGGGCGAGACACTAGGTCTAATGAAGCTCTTATCAAGAGAATCTTGCAACTGCTCCTTCAATTCTTTCAATTCTGGTGGGGCCATATGGTATGGCAGAATAGAAATGGGCTGAGTTCCCGGAGCCAAATCAATACAGAAGTTAATATCTCTGTCAAATGGCATCCCCGGTAGATCTACAGGCAACACCTATGGAAACTGTCGAATAACTGGTGTTGAATCCATGGAAGAAACCTCTGCACTAGAATCATGGACATAAGCCAAATAAGCTAGACATGCCTTCTATATGCCGAGCCTTCATATAAGAGATAACCCTGCTAGTAGAATGGCCAGGAGTCCCCCTCCACTCTAATCGAGGCAACTTCGACAATGCTAAGGTCACCGTCTTGGCGTGACAATTTAATATAGCATAATAGGGTGACAACCAGTCCATACCCAAGGTGACATCAAAATCTACCATATCAAGAAGTATGAGATCTACGCTAGTCTCAAGACTCCCAATAGTAAACACACACGAACGATAGACACGATCTATAGTAGTAGAATCTACCACAGGTGTGAACACATACATAGGAGCACTTAAAGAATCATGAGGCACAACTAGATATGAAGCAAAATAGGATGACACGTAGGAATAAGTAGAGCCCGGATAAAATAGAACTGAATCATATCTATGGCAAACTGGAACAATACCTGTGATAATAGAATCAGATGACTCAACCTCAAGCCTAGCTGGAATAGCATAAAATTGGGGCGAGGTCCCCCAACTCTAAACTACATCTCTTGGACGGGCCCTAGCTGTCTGGACTCCACCTCTAGCAACCTGACCTCCACCTCTAATGGCCTGACCTCCATCTTTGGCTAGCTGAGCGGGCGGTAAAGCAACCAATGCCAGGACCATGGCACGAGAACCCTACTACTGTGAGGTGCCCGATGCCCATCAGCAAAATCTAGCAATGTACCTCAGACCATGGACCTTCGTTGTTTTGAATGCTGACCTTGAAAATGACCCTGTCGACCTGAGTAACCATCCTAAAAACTTTGGAGCGGAGGTGCACTAATAGGAGCTGGTGGTGCACTGCAGGCTAGCTAGTCGAAATGAGACATATGAGGGCCGCGACTACCTGAAGCACTATGGGATGCCTAGAGCGCTGAGTGAAACTGCTTGGGAGGATGGACTCTACCAAAAGTACCTCTGCCTCCAGATGAGGCACCACTGAACCCACCAAAATGACGAGGCCTCTTATCAGACCCCTGCCCTCTCTCCTATGCAAGAACCATCTCGATCCGCCTGGCGACATTAGCAATCGTCTGAAAGGAAATCTCACCCCCGGTCTTCTTGGCCATATGTAGCCTAATAGGGTGAGTGAGTACATCAATAAACCTCCAACCCCTCTCTAGTCCATACAAAACCCTTCCACCACCTCCTGGATGAAGCCATCATTTGTAACACAGCAAAATCGACCCCATTGGTCTCAACTATACCTATGTTCTGCAGCACCTCATGGTATCGATCAGGATAATCCAGTGGGTCCTCAGTAGTGCACCATTAAAGTGAACTGGGAAGAGCTTTGTAAACTTGTCCAATCTCAATAATCCCTCAGAAGACATGGCAGACCTATCACCGCCCTGTGCCATAACAACCGGTTGAACTACCCCAGCTTGCGGGGCTGCTGATGTCTGATACTGGGGATCCATCTTTTCCGAAATATGGGTGTGGGAGTCTTTGCTCCTCTTTAGCTTGAGAGACGGTTGGTGCCAGAGGAAATGTACCGGCTTGGGCCACACTCTCCATAAGGCCCATCAAATGGACTAGAGCATCCTGAAGCACTAGGGTGGCGATGAACCCTTCTAGGACTTGAGCTGGTCCAACAGGTATAGTATGAGCTGAAACCTCCTCCTCAAAATCCACCTAAGGCTCCACTACTAGTGTTGCTGCTCGAGCTCTAGGCTGGGCTCTGCCTCTGCCTCGACCTCTAGAGCGACCTCTACCTCGGCCTCAACCCTTAGTAGGAGATGCCACTAGGGGCTCCGGCTGCTGTCCAGCTGAAGATGCAATACATGTTCATGCCATCTACGAGAGAACAAGTTTAGAAGAGTTCAATTATCAATAAGAGAATAAAATCGCACGACAGAGAAGAATAGAAGTGAAATTTGTCCTTGGACTTCATAGCCTCTGGAAGATAAGTACAGACGTCTCCGTACCGATCCTCCAGACTCTACTAAGCCTGCTCGTGACTTGCGAGACCTAGGCAACCTAGTGCTCTGATACCAACTTGTCACGACCCGAAATTTCCACCTTTACGATCATGATGGCGCCTAGCATTTCACTTGCTAGGCAAGCCAACATTAGAGTAATTCTTTACCAATTTTAACCACTTTAAACAATTTAACCTATTAAATAGAAATGGAGTCCAAAATAAAATACGAAATAGCATAATAATTGATTATCTAATACAACCCGGATCTAGAGTCACAAGAATACGAGTTTCTACAAACAGGGTTTGAAACAAGTACAACTGTCTCGAATGAAAGGAAGAGTAAATAGGGAATGAGGAAGGGGACTTCAAGGTCTGCATACACCAGCAGATCTACCTCGAGTCTCCAAATACTAATCCGAGCTGATGCACCTTATGTACAACTGGGACTAGTACCAAAATCTGCACAAGAAGTGCAAAGTGTAGTATGAGTACAATCGACCCAATGTACTCCGTAAGTGTCGAGCCTAACATCGACGAGGTAGTGATGAGGCTATGATTGGACACCCATGTAATTAAACCTATGCGGACAAAAATGTACATATAACATAATAACAAATAAAGAATTAAGATGTACTATTAGGAGGGGACATGCGAAAGGGGTACAAGATACGGTAACTACAACAGGGAATGATAACAAGAAACAGTCAATAAACCTTCAACCAACAAAATGAATAAACATAATGAATAAAACTGTACGGCATCACCCTTTGTGCTTTTACTATTAACCTCACCATGAAACAGTAATAATGGCACGACATCACTCTTCGTGTTTTTCCTCTCAATCTCTTCAAAAAATGAAAAATATGGCATGACATCACCCTTCGTGCTTTTAATCTCAATTTTATCATGAAATAATAGATACGACACGGCATCACACTTTGTGCTTTAAGTCACAAATACGTCACGACATCACCCTTCCTGCTTTAACACTCGAATACGACATGGCATCACCTTTCGTGTTTTAACACTCTCACTTACCATGTAACAATGGGGATATAAAATAAGCAAGATCAAGTCTTACCTCAACAACGATTACACAATACCAACCTCAACTGCAGAAAAAATACTCAATTATCACAAATAGCCCATAAAGGCGGAAAGGACGATCAATTAAATAATTAACTAGTCTAAGCATAGATATCATGATCAAAGAAAGAAAAAAATTACAAGAACAAGTCTCACCCGCATGCTTTGACCAAACAACAACGCATAAGTACTCGTCACCTCACATATACGTTGTGCCAACATTTAGACATGTAGCAAAAAGGCAAACAACTCCTAATCTCTCAAGTCAAGGTTAACCATGACATTTATCTCGCTCCAAAAATCAACTCAAAGCTCAACAGCCTTTCGAACAAGCCTCCGAACCAACCAAATCTAGCAAATTATCAACCAAACGATTCAAAATAAGCCTTAGGAACTACCCACGAATGAAAAAGGTTCAATTTATGTCATTATAGAAAAAGTCAACAAAAGTCAACTCCCGAGCCCGCTTGGTCCAAACTCAAAATTCGGACCAAACCCCGATTACCCATTCACCCCGAGCCTGGTTATGTAATTTGTTTGGAAATTCGACCTCAATTTGAGGTCTAAATTCCAATTTACAAAATCCCTAATTCTACCCAAACTCCCAATTTCTACCATGAAAATTCAAGATTTTAGATTGAAATCTTATGAAATGTAATGGGTAATTGAAATAAAGTAGGTTAGAATCACTTACTAATGAATTGGGGATAAAGAGCTCTTGAGATAATCGCCTCTAGGGTTTCTAGGTTTGAAAATTTGAAAGAATGAGGAAAATCTCATCTAACTCAGCTTTTACCCAGCTGCAGATGCCGCAATTGCGATATCTTGTTCGCAATTGCAAGAAAGAGGTCGCAATTGCGAACTCCTCCCAGAATCCCAATGATCGCAATTATGATAAAATGGTCGCAAATGCGAGCCCTGATGCCCTTTCAAATGCGGACCTTTCTTCGCAAATGCGAAGATTATAAAAAATGTGCTGAGTCGCAAATGCGAGGACCCCCCAGCCATGCCCAGCCTCGCAAATGTGAGCTAGATCTCGAAAATGCGATATCCACAACAAACACCAGAAATAATGCACTAGATTTGAATTCTAATTCCAAATTCACTTCGTAGCCTATCTGAAACTCACCCGAGCCCTCGGGGCTCCAAATTAAATTTGCACACAAGTCCAAAAATATCATACGAACTTGCTCGCGTGATCAAATCGCCAAAATAACACCTAGAACTATGAATCGGATACCAAATCAAATAGAATTTTCAATGAAACTTCAAAATTTCTATTTTAACAACCGGGCGTCCGAATTACGTCAAACTAACTCCGTTTCTCACTAAATTTGGCAGACTACGGACCCGGTATCAACAAAGTCAAACATTGGTCGAATCTTTAATTTAATTAAACCTTTAAACCTTCAATTTTTGACAAAAAGCGATAACTCAAGCTAGGGACCTCCGAATTTGACTCCGGGCATATGCCCAGGTCCCAAATCACGATACGGACCCGCCGGGACTATCAAAATACAGATCCGAGTCTGTTTGCTCAAAACTTTGACCAAGTCAACTCAAATGGATTTTTAAGAAAATTTTTATATTTTATCAATTTTTAACATAAAAGCCTCCCAAAAAAGATACGGACTGCACACGCACATCGAGGAAGGCTAAAATGAGATATTTGAGGTTTCAAAATACAAAATTAAGGTTTAAAACTCTAGTTGACCTATCAGGTCATCACATCTTTATTGCTCCATTATTGCTTCATGATAGTCCTACCTAGTATTACATATTAAATATTCACTCCAAAGTGCTAGATCCATTATTGAATATTGATATTAACTATGATGTCACGACCCGAAATTTCCATTCTCGAGATCGTGATGATGCCTAACATTTTACTTGCTAGGCAAGCTAACATTAGAAATAGATTCTATCCATTCTTAACATTTCAAATTAAATATTAACTTAGCAACTTAAATAACTGAAATCGAGTGAGGAAATCATAATAACAACGATATTTGAATACAATACTAGAACTAGTGTCACAAGTGCACGGGCAACTAGAAATATACAAATAATGATCTGAATGAAAGTAAAACTGTCTGAAATAAATTAAACATCTAGGATAAGGTAGAAGGGGACTTCAGGGTTGCGAACGTCGAGCAACTATACTTCAAGTCTCCATTGGCTATCAATCCAATTAATCTACTGACCGCCGCTAGGACCGACTACAAAATCTGAACAAGAAGTGTAGAGTGTAGTATGAGTACAACCGACCCTATGTACTCTGTAAGTGTCGAGCCTAACCTCGATAAAGTAGTAACGAGGCTAAGGCAGGTCACTTACAATAATCTGTATGATGTATGATAATAATAACAACAACAACAACAACAATAACAGGAAGGGAATGCAGGAAAAGTAAGGCAGTTAACTGATGAAAATAAACTCAATCCTCAAAACCTGTAAAACTAAGAAAATACTGAAAGCTAATACAATACAACAATGAATACAAGACACACAATCCATTGCGATGTCACACCCCATATTTTCGTACATGAAAATATACCATAAATAAATTAATGAGAGCCCGAAAGTGAGATGTCACGTCCCACAGTACTACATTACGACGATGTTGTACCTTGTAGTATTGTACGTTAAATTTTCGTAAGGTAATTAACATTAGTCCAAGGAAAAAGATTATTTGGAGATTATAAAGATTATGTTATTTTTAAACAAATGATGACTAAATTTGTGATGGTGAGAGAGGAAACAGATCAAAGAAAATGAATTTTTCGTCCAAGATTGGCATATTGGGATAAAATATGGGCTGAACATTAATACCCGATATTTATAGACTAGTTCCATACAAAGTACTACATGACCATGATAGTAAGGTGTACAAGGTATACTAAAAGCAAATAGTATTTTAAGTAAGTTGAGATAATTTCTAATTATGCAGGTAATTGGTTAATTACCGGGTAACGGGACATTACCTAATTAATTGAGGATAATTATGATTAAATGGATAAAGATCTTTTTGGGGCTACCACTTGGCATCAATCTAAGCCAAAGTGGCACTAATGAAATAATGAGTCATAAAGCATGAGATACTATCTTTACACATATGAAATTCTTGCTTTGAAAAGCTAAGGGAAGCCATTCTTGGTCTCATTATTTGATAAGTAACGTGATCTTGACCAATTCACAAAGATACGTGTTGAAACATTACTATTTCAGCAAGGAAAGCTATGCGGAATTGTGATCAAATTCACAAAAATATGGAAATGTTAACAATCTTCAGCTTCATGCGAGGTTATACGACGTAATAGTAACGAGATTTGCAATTTTAAGGGAGCCCGATATAATCTTTCTCAAGAACATCATATGGATTTTCTCTACTTCGATCCGCCGTCACATGTTTTGTCATAACCAACGTGTGTTGGAGGGATTGTCAATAGAATCGGATAAGGTATGTTAAGGCTATCCCTTCTTTCTTTTGGCATGATTCATACGATACGAACGAAATATGCAAATGCATAAATTCCATAAATGACTCTATTCATAGAAGTATTAGAGATATCTATGTTCTTGAATTTCTATGTGTCATAATATTTTATCATCTGTTCATGGATATCAGAAAAATTCAAAAGTTGAAAAGAGTTTACTTTATGATATTACTCAAAGGCAAAATGGTCTTATGACATTCCGAAAATTTTTATTAACGTACTTTTCATGCATTGCATTCACGTACATTGACCCGTGACCAGATGGAGTTATATATATATATATATGGGATATGAGAAAGGTTATGGCGTTATATACGCACCACCACCTGATCAGGTAGAATACGTTGATGATTTTGCCCACAATGGCCGATATGATATGATGGGATGCCCTCAGAGGCTGATGATGTTATGAAACATGTACCTATGTACGACATGACATTCATACACATATGCATGACGCTAACACTAATATATGATTTACAGAGTTATCCAGACTTATAGGTTGAGTCAATTACTCTATATTTCTTCCATGTCTGTTACGTACTTATTTATGTGCCTTACATACTCGGTACATTTTTCGTACTGATGTCCCTTTTGCCTGGGGACGCTGCGTTTCATGCCCGTAGGTCCTGATAGACAGGTCGAGAGCCCTCCAAGTAGGCTATCAGCTCAGCGGAAGAGGTTGATGCGCTCCATTTGCTTCGGAGTTTCTTATTTGGTTAGTATGATTTAGACGTGTATTGTTTGGTATGGAAAGACTCTGTCCCGACCTTTATGACATTTATGTACTCTTAGAGGCTTGTAGACATATGTCGTGTACGTGAAAGATTGTATCGCCTTGTCAGCCTATGTCTTGAGTTTATAAACGATTATGTTGGCTTATTAAGCCCGTATGTCACTTGTATAAGATGATGTAATAAGAAAGATACGTTATGTTGGTACTCGGTTGAGTAAGATACCGGCCCGTCGTGGCCCATCGGTTTGGGTCGTGACAGATGCGCAACCCGATCCCACCATACAACTCAATATCCTCCCTTATTTCACTATTTCAATATCAAGAATAACAAGTAAAAAAAATGGTTGCGGCGCGCAACCCAATCCCACCATATAATCAAAATCAATATCACAATCCTCCCTTATTTCACCATATTAAAATCACATGTAAAATCCGTTGCGTCGTGCAATCCGGTCCCACCATATCAATATCAATTCTCCATTATTCCACCCATTGCGGCTTGCAACCCGATCCATAAACAAAATAATAAATGAAATCAACTCAAAAACTCAATTCTCAATAATTGCTACGACTAAAGATTATAAAAGCAAAGCCATAAAGGAACCTCGTACCAAATTAAGGAATGCTACAATTAATACAAAGCAACAAGACAAGCTAAATACAAGACAATTAAAGTGTACGAGTAGGACAATTAAGGCAAGTAACAATTAATCATGGAAGCATGGGAGAAACAAACATTCTAATACGAGAATAATAAAGGACAAGTAGCAAGTGAAGGCATAAGAAGCAATTTAGAGCATGCAACAGTTAAGACATAGAATAAAATAATTGATGAAATATGGGAAAGCATGGAAATAATAACTTTGGCGGCGTATATACATTCGTCACCTCACATATACACCACTACATATGTAATTCACATATCACATAGTTCAATGGTTCCTAATTCCCTCAAGTCAAGGTTAGACCCAACACTTACTTTGCTTTCCAAGCAAATTAAAGCTCAACCGGGGTCTTTCCTCTAAAATTCGCCTCCGAACCAACTGAATTTAACCAAAACTGACTGAATATCATCAAGCAATGCTAGAGAAATCAATTACAATACATAAGGTTAAGATCTTTACACTTTTCCCAAAAGTCACAAAAGTCAACCTTGGTCAAAATCTGAGATTCGGACCAAAACCCGACTACCCGTTCATCCTCGAGCCCGATTATGTAATTTGTTTCGAAATCCCACCTCAATTCGAGGTGTAAATCCCAAATTTACAAAAATCCCTAATTCTAACCAAATCGCTAATTTCTACCATGAAAATCCAGATTTAATATTGAAAACACTTGGAAAGTAATGGGTAACTTAAAAGAAATAGATTAAAAGTTGCTTACCGATAAATTTAGGAAGAAACCTCTTGGAAAAATTGCCTCTAGGGTGTTTAGGGATGAGAGTTTGAAAGAAATGAGCAAAATACCATTTCCCCCCTCTTTTACCAGATGCGGATGTCGCAATTGCGATATCTTGTTCGCAATTGCGAACACTGCAAATGCGAGAAAGAGGTCGCAAATGCAAACCCTTCTTAGAAGGCCACTCATCGCAAATGCGACATTTTGGTTGCAAATGTGAACCCATATCACTCGCAAATGCAGACCATTCCTTCACATATGCGAAGGTAGCCCAGGAACACGCCGAGTCACAAATGCGACTCTGCCTTCCCAAAAGCGGCAACTGCAAGTTTGCAAATGTGAAGGCATCGACTATTCTTCTAAGTCCAAAATCACTTCGTAGCCTATCTGAAACTCACCCGAGCCTCTCGGCCTCCACACCAAACATGCACAGAAGTGTAATAACATCATAGAAACTCGCTTGCGCGATCCAAAACACCAAAATAACACCTAGAACTATGAATCAGACACCAAAATAAATGAAATTTTCAAAGAAACTTAAGAACTATCAATTTTTCAACCGGACGTCCGAATCACGTCAAATCAACTCCGTTTTGCACCAAATTTTGCAGACAAGTAATAAATACATAAATGAACCTATATCAAGGTTCTAAAACCGAAATCCGAACCTGGTAGCAACAAAGTCAACTTACGGTTACACTTGGGAATTCTTTAAACCTTTAAATTGCTAGTTTTCAACAAAGTACGTTAAATCAAGTTAGGGATTTCCGAATTCGATTTCAGGCGTATGCCCAAGTCTCAAATCACGATACGGAGCCAACCAGGACCGTTAAAACACTAATACAGGTCTGTTTACACAAAACATTGATTGTAGTCAATTCAACTAGTTCTAAGGCACAATTTTACATTTTCATTAATTTTCTCATAAAAACTTTCTAAAAAAAGGACATGGATTGTACACGCAAATCGAGAAAGGGTAAACGGAGCTATTAGAGGTCTCAAAAGACAAAAATGAAGGGTAAAACTATAAATGACCTATCGGGTCATCACATTCTTTACCTCTAAAACAAATGTTTGTCCTCGAACGGACATAGAAATGTACCTGGACGGGTAAAAAGGTGTAGATATCTACTTCGCATGTCCTGCTCGGACTCCCGTGTGGCTTCCTCGATCAACTGACCTCTCCACTACACTCGAACTGAAGGATAACTCTTAGACCTCACCTACTTAAACTACCGGACTAGAATAGCCACTGGCTCCTCCTCATAAGTCAAATCCTTATCTAATTGGACTGAGATGAAATCTAACACATGTGTAGATCATCGTGATACTTCTGAAGAACGGACACATGGAACACTGGATGGACTGCTGATAAACTAGGTGGCAATGCTATCTTGTAGGCCACCTAACCCACTCCCTCAAGAATCTCAAAGGGTCCGATTTACCTAGGGCTCAACTTTCCCTTCTTTCTGAACCTCATCACACCCTTCATGGGTGAAATCCAAAGCAATATCCCCTCTCCAACCATGAATGCAACATCATGAACTCTACGGTCAGCATAACTCTTTTACCAAGACTGAGTTGTGCAAAGTCGATCCTGAATAATCTTGACCTTATCCAAGGGATCCTGAACCAAATCGGTACCTAACAATCGAGCCTCTCCCTGCTCAAACCAACCAACTGGCGAACGACACTGCCTCCCATACAATGCCTCATAGGGAGCCATTTGAATACTTAACTGGTAGATGCTGATGTAGGAAAACTCTACAAGCGGCAAGAACTGATACCAAGAACCCCCAAAATCCATAACGCAAATGCGAAGCATATTCTCCAATATTTGAATAGTGTGCTCAGACTGTGCATCCATCTGGGGATGAAATGCTGTACTGAACTCAACCCGTGGGCATAACTCATGCTGTACGACCCTCCAAAAGTGCAAGGTGAACTACGTACCTCGATCCAAAATGAATGACACGGGCACACCGTGAAGACGGATGATCTCACGGATGTAGATCTCAGCTAACTGCTCTGAAGAATAGGAAACTGCCACTGGAATGAAATGTGCCGACTTGGTCAACCTGTCCACAATGACCCATACCACGTCGAACTTCTTCTGAGTCCATGGGAGTCCAACAATAAAATCCATGGTGATACGCTCTTACTTCCACTCAGGAATCTCTAGCCTCTGAAGTAAATCGCCCGGCCTCTGATGCTCGTACTTAACTTCCTGTTAATTTAGACACTGAGCTACATATGCAACTATATCCTTCTTTACCTTCCTCCACAAATAATGCTGCCATAAGTTCTAATACATCTTGGTGGCACCTGGATGAATAGAATATCGGGAACTGTGGGCCTCCTCAAGAATCAACTCACTAAGCCCATCCACATTAGGCACACAAATACGACCTTGCATCTGGAAAACCCATCATCCCCATCAATAACCTGCATGGCACCACCATATCGCACCATGTCCTTAAGGACAAGAAAATGAGGGTCATCATACTAACGCTCCTTGATGTACTCATACAAGGAATATCGAGAAATTGTGCAAGCTAGAACACGACTGAGCTCCAAAATATCTATCCTCACAAACTGATTGGCCAAAGCCTGAACATCTGCTGCAAGCGGCCTCTCCCCAACTGGAATATATGCAAGGCTACCCAAACTTAAAGTTTTTCTACTCAAGGCATCGGCCAACACATTGGCCTTCCCGGGATGATACAAAATGGTGATATCATAGTCTTTAACAAATCCAACCACCTTCTCTGCCTCAAGTTGAGGTCCTTTTGCTTGAACTAATACTGCAGACTCCAATGATCCGTAAATACCTCACATGTCACGCCATAAAGATAGTGCCTCTAAATCTTCAGTGCATGAACAATGGCTACCAACTCTAAGTCATGAACATGGTAATTGTTCTCATGAATCTTCAACTGCCACGATGCGTATGCAATCACCCTGCCATACTGTATTAATATTGCACTGAGCCCAATACGAGATGCATCACAATACACCATGTAGGATCTTGAACTTGTGGGATACACCAATACTAGCACCATAGTCAAAGCAGTCTTGAGCTTCTGAAATATCACTCACACTCATTCGACCATTCGAATGAGGCAACCTTCTAGGTCAATCTAGTTAATGAGGCTGCTATGGATGAAAACCCCTCCACAAACCGGTGATAATAACCTGCCAAATCCAGGAAAATCCGAATCTCTATAGCTAAAGTAGGCCTAGGCTAGTTTTGAATTGCCTCAATATTCGTAGGATCCACATTTATGCCCTTTGTCGATATAACATGCCCCCCAAAAGGTGACTGAGTCTAACCAAAACTCACACTTTGAAAACTTGGCATATAACTAACTATCCCTTAGAGTCTGAAGTACAATCGGAATATGTTGTTCGTGCTCCTCTCGACTGCGGGAGTAGATCAAGATATCATCAATGAATAAAATTACAAAAGAATCCAAATAGGGCTTGAACACCCGGTTCATCAAATCCATAAATGATGTTGGGGCATTTGTCAACTCAAATGACATCACTAGGAATTCGTAATGCCATACCGAGTCTGAAAAACCGTCTTAGGGACATCGGATGCCCTAATCTTCAACTGATGGTAGCCAGACCTCAAATTAATCTTCGAAAATACCTTGGCACCCTGAAGCTGATCAAATAAATTATCAATCCTCGGCAACAGATACTTATTCTTGATAGTGACTTTGTTCAACTGGTGATAATCTATACACATCCTCATCGACCCATCTTTCTTCTTCACAAACAACACGGGCACACCCCAGGGCGAGACACTGGTCTAATGAATCCTTTATCTAGAAAATATTGTATCTGCTCCTTCAATTCCTTTAACTCTGGTGGGGCCCTACGGTATGGTGGAATAGAAATGGGCTAAGTGCCCGGAGCCTAATCAATATAGAATTCAATATATCTATTGGGTAGCATCCCCGATAGATCTGTATGAAGTACCTCTAGAAACTCACAAACAACTAGTACTAAATCCTTAGAAGGAACCTCCGCACTAGAATAACGAATATAAGCTAAATAAGCTAGACACCTCTTCTCGACCATACATCGAGCCTTCATATAAGAAATAACCCTGTTGGTAGAATGGCCAGGAGTCCCCCTTCACTCTAATCGAGGCAACCTCGGTATGGCTAAGGTCACCGTCTTGGCGTGACAATCCAATATAGCATAATAAGGTGAGAGCCAATCCATACCCAAGATAACATCAAAATCTACCATATTAAGAAGTAAGAGATTTATGATAGTCTTAAGACTCCCAATAGTAATCACACACGAGCGATAAACGTGATATACAACAATAGAATCTCCCATAGGAATGGACACACACACAGGAGCACTCAAAGAATCATAAGGCACAAACAGACATGAAGCAAAGTAGGATGACACGTAGGAATAAGTAGAGCCTAGATCAAATAGAACTGAAGCATCTCTATGGAAAACTGGAACAATACCTATGATAACGGTGTTAGATGACTCAGACTCAAGCCTAGCTGGGAAAGCATAAAATCAGGATTGGGCCCCACCACTCTGAAATACGTCTCTAGGATAGCCTCTAACTGGTTGGCCTCCATCTCTAATGGCCTGACCTCCACCTACAACGGCCTAAACTATACCTCTGGTTGTCTAACCCTTGCATCTAGCTAGAGAAACAGGCGATGGAGCAACCGGTGCCGAGACCATGGCACGAGAACTTTATTATGGCATGCCGCCCAACAATCTCGGACAAAACCTCTTGATGTGACCAGTACCTCTATGCTCAAAACATCCATCCTGCTAATGTGGCTGCTGTAGCTGAAGCTAACCCGAATGGGCTAGATAACCACAGTGATAGCTCTGAATCGGAGGCGCACTAATAGGAGCTGATGGTGCATTGTAGGCTGGCTACCCAGAGTAAGGCACATAAGGACCACGACTCCCTAAAGCACTGTGAGATGCCTAAAACGCTGACTCAAATGGCTTGGCAGGATGGCCTCTACTAAAAGTACACCTACCTCTAGATGAGGCACCATTAAAACCACCGAAATGACGAGGCCTCTTATCAGATATCGTCCCCCTCTCTTTAGCATGAACCATCTCAATCTGTCTAGCAATATCTATAACCGTCTAGACAGAAATATCACTTTTGGCCTCCTTGGCCATCTGTAAACTGATAGTAAAAGTGAGCCCATCAATAAATCTCCTCACTCTCTGCCTCTCAGTAGGGAGCAAGATAATGGCATGGCGATCTAGGTCCACAAAAGGAGTCTCGTACTAGGTAACAATAATACTACCCTGTTGAAGATGCTCAAATTGCCCGCGGTAATCCTCTCTCAGAATGACAGGAATGAACTTTTCTAGAAGTAGTTGTGAAAACTGATCCCAAGTAAGTGCAAACGACCTATACGGTCTAGTCAACATATAATTCTCCACCATCTATTGGCGGTACCAGTCATCTGAACCACTGCAAAATTGACTCCATTGGTCTCAAGTATAACCATGTTCCACAATACCTCGTGGTAATGATCTAGATAATCTTGGGGGTCCTTAGAAGATGCACCGCTGAAATGAATAAGAAAAAGCTTGGTTAACTTATCCAACCTCAACAGGGCCTCAAAAGACATAGTGGGCCTATCACAGGCCTGCCCGTAACAACCGGTCGAATCACCCCAACTGGCGAGGATGCCAGAGTCTGATACTGGGAGCCACCTATTTTGGGGTGTGAGTAGCGGGTGTTTGTGCTTCTCCCTCAGCCCGGGAGAGGGCTGGTGCCACCAAGAACGTATCGGTCTGGGCCATACTCTCCATAAGGTCCACCAAACGAACTAGAGCACCCTGAAGCACTGGAGTGGCTATGAACCCCTTCGGAATCTGAGTTGGTCCGATAGGTTCAGTTTGAGCTGGAACCTCATTCTCAAAACCTACCTGAGGCTTCACTGCGGGTGATGCTGCTCGAGCTCTAAGCTAAGCTCTGCCTCTTGATGAGCGCAAAAAACCACTTAAATTATGCTCTCTAATCAAATATAGTATAGTAAAATATCGTATCCACATGGATATGAGTTAAACAGTATTATTGTATTTTGTAGCTAGATTGCTATCCAAGATGATCCACAATTGAGATTTATATTATTAAGAATCTAGGGCTAATTGACTAATGAAAATCAAAGCAAGGAATAAGCAAAAAAATATATTAATGGGAGAAGGTAGGGTTTTGATAGGATAGGTGCAAGATAATTGTCTGGGATTTAACTCTAGATAATTCACTTCTAATGGTAAAGTGATTCTCTCGAATTCAGTTAATTATTAGTTCAATTGTTTAGTAGAAACTCCTCTCTCGATTAAGTCTCAACCTCACAAGATGAATCAATTTAAGCATTGTGAAGATATGCAAGAATGCGTAGTGGATTGGTCTTTAGGAGAACCTTTCCTGATTATCCTCCTAACTAGGTTTAATCAATGATTCAACTAGCTTCTTTTGATTACTAAGAAGAATTAATGAACTCAACCAACAATATAATGCAGAGATATCACAAGTTATGCCTCTCTCTATTACTTGAACAAGTGAATATAAATGCAACAATTAAATCATCCAAAAATACTTCAATACATAAAACTAGAGTTATAATCCACAAACAATATAAATACACCAAATCCATCAAGACCTAAAGGAAACTACTCCATAGACATGGAGTAATTCATCATAAATATAATTAAAAGATATAGGAAAACATAAATTCAATCCAAACTAGGGTCTTGAGTGAGCAAGGGATAATGAAATCCATGTGCTTTTGCTCCTCCAACTCTTCCTTAGCCTCCTTAGGTTGATTATGTGTAAAAAGTCCAGAAAATAATATTTTTCATGTATTTATACCAAGTAGGGTCGGGACCAGACAAAACCACCTTCTTCTAGTCGAATTAGGACATTGGCTCTGTAACAATTGCACATGCATGCCGCATGGGGCGACGTGCCATGCGGGGCTGTAGTAGGGATATCCAGAGAGCTAACAATTCATCAGGTAGCAGGAAATGGCCAGCCGCGGCGCCCCATGCACCGCGGCTGTGGAGGTTTCTTAGAGTACAACTTTTTCCTTGCTTTTTGATATCCAGAAGTGGTTCTCGGCCCCCGAACGCGATCCCAGCTTAATCCTTTGGGCTTTTACTCAGATTTCAAAGCTCCAAATAGCTCGAATTAGTTCCATAACATCTACATCACTCGGAATCATTCCTACAAGGCATAAAGCACACAATAAGTACAAAACACTAGCGATTAAAGCTCAAACACAATTAAAGTGCAGTGAATTAGAATGCAGCAAGTGACTAAAACACGAGACTATAGCCTACCATCAACACCCCAAACATAAACCATTGCTCATCCTTGAGCAATCAAACTACACTTTATAAAGATACGACATTTTAAAACAACTCTCCTAATTCATCATTCCAAGAATTATTAAAATAGATTAAGTACAATAACATAACACCCTCGCCTCAAATTTGACTCAAAAGCACCACACATTTTTCACAACCCGCTCACTTACTCTAACATAACGGTCAACGACATTACCTTTCCTTCATGAATCAAGTGCCCTCACACAACAATAAAGAGTTGTTCCACACACAATAAAATTTAAGAACAATCAGAACATAAGATAGAAAGAATTCACTCACTCTTAGAAACAACATGCGTATGCCGCAAAAGATGCACCATAGACTTGCCCGTAGTGTACTACTCTACTAATTTAGTTCATTCAGTCAACGATCAAGTAGGACTTTCATTGGTTATAATGTAAGCTGCAGGTCAGTTAGGATACATTTAGTTATAAGAGTGACTACACCTCCCTAAGCACTTTAATACATACAATTTAATATTTAAACCCCACACTTATGTCAAACCATGACTCCACCTTCACATCAATATACATTAACTTCCTACTTCTTTAAGCACAATTGCATCAAGATTTACCATTGTCAAGGAATAATTGCACAACAATACATATATTTATTTTCTTTTCTTTTTTAATTCAATTCAAGTGACTTACTTTTTCAAAACATTGCACCTTTTATCCTTATTTCAATAGTTCCACTCAAAAGCCAAACCATCACCCCACACTTTAACTTTTATAAAGTTCATAACAATTCAAGTGCTCACGAGAGGTGAAAATGTTCAAATAGAAGGTCAATTCAAAAAAATGGGTAAGGCTTGTAATGTGGTTGTCAAAGAAATAAAATTACATTCTCAAAGGGGTTAACTAAGATTAGGTGGGTAATCGCATATAGTTGGCTAAAAAAATGCCTATGTCACTTCCAAGACTAAATAAAACTTCTATTTTGCTTTGCAAACACACAAGGCTAGTTCTAGACATCAAATGCAATGCATAGAATAACCAAAACCTCACATACACGTGGCACATAACTCACTCAGGATTGGACTCATCAAGACACTTTAGTCAAAGCAGTTAAGCAAAGTTAAGACCATATAATTTAAGGTACTTATACAAGAGTCAAAAACTGAGCCTAAGCGTCACAACTAAAACACTCACTATTCTCAAGGCATAATAAAGTCAAGAGATATTGCTTTCAATTCGAATCATAACACAAGGTTTCCTACTCCTACAAAAAATAAAACTACTTACACCCAGTTCAAACAAAACCCTTGAAAAGAACCGCGACAAAAAAAAAATCAAGGGGTAATTGTTACACTACCTATAAAAGAAAATCTTTTTGTTCTTTTTCTTTCGACTTTAATTCCTTAAGAAACTTGTCGATGATATTCATCGTCGTAAAAAATCAAAAATTTTAAAATTTCAAATTTTTATGTTTTTTCCATATTTTTTCCTATCTTTAACTACTAAAACTAATAAACAAAAACTAAGACTAATATACATAAAACATACAAGTATCCCCCACTCCACACTTTAAGTTATGGTATGGCCCCACGACACACAATTAAAAAGCATAAGGTAGATAAAACTTCCCTGAATATCTAATCGGCGTCTGAGTCAAAGTCGGGTTCCATTCCTTGCGCCCGAACTAATGCACACATCCATGCAGATAACTTCTTCTCAGCCTTCTTGGAGTACACCAAATACTTATTTTTCACTGATTGTAGCCTTCTCTTTTGAGCCCTTTACTTTCCACTCAACACTTGCAGCTGGTTTATCCTTTTTCACCCCCGCTTCTACATCCATCTTGAAAGTCACAGTCTCCTCATCCATTCTAACCATGAATTTTCTCTCATGTATAACTAATATTGCTCTTCCCATTGCTAACAATGGTCTTTCTAGATGAGGGGGATCTCTTTGTTCTTCTCCATCTTTACCAACATAAAATCTACAGGAAATACAAACTTATCCACTCGAACTAAGACATTTTCCACTATCCCCTCGGGAATCAAAGTCGTTTGGTCTTCCAGCTGCAAAGATATTGGTGCTGACCTTATCTCTCCAATCTCATTCTCCAGTTTCCTGTAAATAGACAAAGGCATTAGATTAATTTAGGCACCAGAATCACATAAAGACTTATCAAAGTTAATAGAGCCAAAAGAGCAAGGTATAGTAAAACTCCCTGGATCTCTGCACTCTTGCCATCATATTCTCTCATGAGTTGTGAAAGAAGCATGTCAGAAGCTTCAATTCTCTTCTGAAACCTCTACACATGTCTCGGCTTAACTTGCTTGCCCTCTCCTTTATGTTTTCTGGTTTGTTCGAACTAGGGCTTTATTTCAAAGACCCCTTAACTCTTTCACACTGGTTTTGAACCTCTGAATGAGTTTGGATATCTTTGTTTTCATACAATGTTGAACCTTTTCTTTCTACTGATTTTACAAAGGCATAACAAGTTTCTTTCATGTTTAACATGTCTGTATGCTTTTATATGTGATGAATCTTTCTTCAAAAAGGTTTTTAAACTTATGATTGATTCAAAATTCCTTTTTAATAGGTCTAATTGATTGTTTGCTGATTTTTCTTAAGTTAAAATCTTTCCCATCCTTCTAACTTGGTCCATTCATACCAAATCTCGGACCTTGTGATTTACTGGCTATTAATTGATTCCCTTACCTTATTTGCACAACAGTGTATTTCAAAGACCTTGTCCTTAAATAACGTTTATGTATTTGCCCCTAATTTGCTACTTTGCACAATGAGTTTGATTAATTTCTTTCCTTAATTAGCTTATACCTGTTTGAATCTGAAACCCTTAATTAAGGAAAGTTTTGTGTAATTGATTAGCAATCAGATTTCAAATTATTTCTTACCTTATTCCTGCCTGCTTTCTACACTATAAAAGGCATGACCTCTTTTTCACAAGCACACACTTTTCAATTCAGAACACTACACTTCACAATTCACAACTCTTTCTGAACTCTTACTCACACTTATAGTATTTTGTCTTTCTGTACTTTGGCTCTTACAAGACTACTGCTTTCTCTTTGTTTGTTTTCTCTGAAACTGGTATGTCCTACTTTAAGTTTTAGCATCACCCCAATGTGTTTACTTACAATTTTATATCCATGGCTACCTTACTGTTTATGTAGAGTTCAATATTTAACTTAATATGCCCATGTTCTACTATCTGATTATACTGTGAATCTTTGCTCCCTATCCCATTACCCCTATGTGTTTGTAAGTGGTGACTTAGGGCATGGCAACATGAGTTGTTGCCCATGACCTAAGTTCTGAATCAGTGAGGTCCTAACCTCTAACAGGTTGGAGGGTGTGCCAACATATCCTATTGTTGAGTATGCCCATCAGCCTACTTTTCTTGTGTTCTTGCAAATTCCCTACTCCCCTATACCCCTATGTGCACTGATTTCAAGTTATTCCCCTCTTCCCTTTCCCCTCTCAGAATTTCACTTTTGCACTCGCACTCTTTCTTAGCTTCTAAGTTCTGCCCCCCTCTTGTGAGCTTTGCCTTGGGACCTTAGGTTCCCTCTGAACTTGGACACTTGAGGGCTGACCCTTCCACACTGCACTATATCCTAATCTGGTTACACATTTGGGTGTGAGCACTGCCCGGAGTCCATTTAAGGCTCTTAGGGAACTCTAACACATCCAAATGAGAGAAATGCTTTGGTTCATGATCGCTTGAAGCTCGTTCATCTCATACTTCAGACATGGAGTCTGAATTAGGCTCCTCTTGGTTGTACTTTAATTTCTAATGTAATTTTGCTTTTCTTATCCATTCTGGGTTGTAATAATTTGTAATAACTATTGGGGCTGTTAGTGAAAAAGGGAGGGTCAATCATGCATGCAAAGGGATAGATACCATGTTCGTAGGGGATTACTATACTTCTGCATCCGCGTATCCTGCTTTCAGCTTTCGCATTTGCATTTCATATAGACACCATGTCTATAGGTTTCTGCACTTCTGCATTATATAGAGACCATGTCTATAGGTTTCTGCACTTCTGCATTATCGTATAGATAATATGCCTATAGGACTTGCTGTATTTTGCACCTGCATCTGTCACTAGGCAAATGAGTTTATAGGATCGACTGCATACAGATGACCTGCCTATAGGATTCATGTACGCCAATGACAGTGTTTTAAATTAACAACGCCTAGAAAATATGCCTATAGGAACTATCAATCAAATCTGAATCGCCTCGCTCGTTTTAAGTTTAATCTGTCAGTAGTAATGCATTATCAATCGCAGAACTTGTTTTATTCTGTTAAAACTGGCGACCTTTCTATAATCAGTTTACATCTTTGTTTCTGAAACCAGTAGATATCATGCCTATAGGTTTCGCCTAACGCCTAGGCAAGCTTTAGGGTAAAAGCTATAACTACGCTAGTCTTTGATAATTACAACCAGCGGGCAGGCCTAATTCGGACTTCTTATCTGAAAATATGTGATAAATCAGCCTGCTTTAACCTTTAAGTTTAATCAGACCCTAATCAGTACGTGTAAGACATGCTAAAACTATATGCTTTCTTTGGTTTAAGGAGGTTTATTTGAGTCGTATTTGTTTACATGATTTCCCAATACTTGCTATATATGTTTTGATTGTCGCCTTAGAATTTTGTCCTTTAAAACTGCGAAACCTCATACCCATTCCCTTTTAGGATTAGTAGTCCCAAGTACCTCCGGGGCTGATAGGAATGTGGGGGGGGGGGTAATAACATGCAATAAGTAACGAAACCATTCCGCGCTTTAATATCTTAACGGGGTGGGAAAGGGTAGATATGGATATGATGACCACACGATAACATCTCGTGTAGCCCCTCTTTGAGGAGTGATTACTGGATGTTGTGTGGGGTGATCCATATTATTTGTAAACCTAGGACCCCCTCTCCCTTTACTTGTTTATTTTTCAGAATTTTCAAACTGTTTTCCTAAAAAATTCAGCTTCCTTTTGTTTTCTTTAAACTTTAATCTATTTGCAACCATTACGTGAAAACCCCCTTATATTTGAAACTTCTATTTGCCTACTTGTTACTTAAAGTCACAATTGTAGCATAGCCGGAACTACACTAGTGGATCCTGAGGGGTGCCTAACACCTTCCCCTCGGGATAATTTCTAGCCCTTACCCAATCTCTGGTTTTCTAGATCAACTCCTTCCTAGTGTCCTAATGCACTTTAATCATTAGGTGGCGACTCTTCAATTTAAACCCAATTCCCAAAAGGGAACGAGTTGTCCTCCCAAATGTCATAAACCCGATTTCGCGAGAAAAAGGGGGCGTGACACTCAACAGCCTCAACACTTTCGTCATTTTGATCCCTTAAGAAATATTGTTCTCTCCTTGCTTCCTGAAGAATGGGTAGATGAAATAATAGGGTTAGGGACTTAGGGTAAAGACAAGGGTATTATAGAATAATGGTATATTTGTCTTTTTAGTATATCTTATTGGTTTATCGATAAACTGATAATCGAAGAGGACTAAATCGATAGGGAAAATTTCGAAATCGAAATCAAATCGATAAATCGATAAATCGATAACAAATAATCGATTCGATTTATTGATAAACCGATTCGAATGCATACCCCTAAGTGTTGCAAATCAACAGTATGTACTTCAGTTTTACAAATCATAATAATTTTAAATAACATTAACTCACAATTAAAGCCCATTGGAAATGATTCTCACTTGTTCATTACTCAGGAGAACACATCCTAAAGCTTGTGGAGAAATCGCCTACACCCCTCACTCAAGGACCACCGATTTAGGCGTATATAATGAAAGTATTCAACCATAGTATTCAAAATTCTCGAATGGCAAGACAATTCAGGTTATTTTCTCACAGTTTTATCTACCTTCCAAACCACTATTTCCATAAAGCTCTACAATATTGAGTCAAGACTACACCGGTTGCATAGACATTCAAAAGGGATAGCCAGTATCATATTTACATTACGTTTTAAAACTTATTTTAGACCAAAATTGGCTAACTCTTCTTTAGTCATTCTACATCTATTCTAATCCAATGAGAAACAAATGTCTTCCTCAAAACTTTATCTGTCTTGATTTTGCTAAGCTCAATAAGAAGATGGAATAACGAAAATATGTTTGTGTTCCGCTTCCAAAGTAAGCCATATTTTCACAAGTGTGGCAACAGATGACAATCCAATGATCCTATTAATTCCTTCTTACTAAAACAAATTGCTCTTCACTAGTAATTATAAAATCAAAATAAGAACAAAGCAAAGATAATGAAGGGTTCACACAAACTAACAGTCCAATAATCTCCAAATAAAGAGGATTTAAGTGAACTGGCAGCCAATAATAGAACACTCTTGTACTAGAACATTATGTATTCTTTCGATAATTTTTCTTTACTTCACTGTTTTGCCACCCTCATTGCGAAAATCGAAGTGTAGATTGTTAGATGAATAGGAAAACTTTCTGATTAGTAAAACCAACAACCTAGTGCGGAGAAACAGTTAGAGAAAAATGATCAAATCAGTCAAACCGAGCACATGCTTATTTCGTACAGAGACATTAGATTTATGAAAATCAGAAAAGCTCGTATCAATTAACAAAAATAAAAAGCAGTATAAATGTCGACTAGTGAATTCATATCTCAACTACTGGTAGATTTAATGAAAACATCAATATGCATCGACGACACTTAGAAAAATATCTAAATAGTCACAAGAATAACAGTAGCCTTCGAAAATATATAGAGGAACCAATTCATAATACAGTAGAGGAACATAGGAGGAATAAACTCAACCAATCGCACATTAATTTAATAGCAGCCAGTTATCACAAACGACTTAGCATATGCCGAAAAACTATACTTTCACAAATCCCAAAACGCAATAGTTGGATATCAAAAATTACAAATTTGTACCTAGTAAGCAGGTTTTTTGCCGATAAAGACAAGAAAGTGAAGGAGAAGAATGATTTATGCAACAATCTTGAACCTACACGAAAAGAGAAGTTGGATATGAACGAAAGGGAGAATACTGACGACGAAGATTGAGCATAAACGAGCAACATCAATCCAAAATCAATTGTAAATCTCACTTGCTGGATAAGAAGAGAAGTTATACCTGGGGAAGAAGAGGATTATCTCTGAAAAAAGATGACTAAGACCTGATCGATGTAGGCTTGCAGAGGAGTTGTCGTTCGATGTAGGTTGGGGCGCGATTCTGTATTTGTTCAATAAAGGGAATAGGGTTTCCTATTATTTTCTAATTGGAGGGAATAATTCATTGTTGTCCAAAAAAAAAGAGGGAAAGATTATAATTTTTCAGGTGCGGAGGGAAAGTTAAAATATTAAAAATTAATTTTAATTAGTAATTTTTAGTGGCAATTTTATTTTATTGTCGGTAAAAGGATATTTTTTACCGGCTAATGGTCATGTACCGCTAATATTTCAACTTAAATAATCTATTAGCGGCAATTGCCTTATTCCCACAAAATAATTGCCACCAAAGGCCCTTTTTGTAGTAGTGGAGGGAGTTTCACGCTCGGATAGATCATATTTCGAGCACACCACTATTACTAAAAGGCCGAGATTAAAAATAATACACGCAATTGCCATTTAAGCGAATCGCTGTAGTAGAGTTAATTTCAGAGAGGTTTAACATACCAGACATACCAAAATACGATGGGACTTCGGATCCATAGGAGCACATCATGACCTATTCCACAGCTATGCAAGGGAACGTTTTGTCTCAACATGAGATCGAGTCGGTCTTGTTGAAGAAGTTTGGTGAAACCCTCACGAAGAGGGGGCCTGACATGGTATTTTATCTTACCCGAGCATTCAATTGACTCTTTTGAGATACTTGCAGACATGTCCATTAAGGCCCATGCCAGAGCAAGGAAGTTTAGGCCAGAAAGGCGGACATATTCATGATTGCATAAGGTGAATCCGAACTGCTGCAGGAATTCGTAATTCGGTTCCAGTCATCGGTCTCTTTTTACCGTACGAGAAGGAAGATGGCATAGCAGCAGAAGGTTTCAGTCATCGGATAGGTTTTCTCTTAGTAGAAACGCCGATCGGGATCGGAACAACAAGTCATTACAGGAGAATGAGGTGACCGGGGCTAGAGATTCCACATACCCCAGGTTGTCAGATTACAACATTAATATCAATTTAGTAGAGTTGGTATCGGCAATGCAAAATATCAAAGAAGCACAGTTCCCGAAGCAAATTTGATCAGACACTAGCTAGAGGGATAACAGTTTATGGTGAGCATTCCATAGGACTCACAGCCATAGAACTAGGGACTGTCGGCATCTTCGCGAAAAGGTGGCGACATTGTTGAAGAATGGCCATATTAGGAAATTCTTAAGTGACCGAGCAAAGAACAATTACGGTCCAAGCTGGGACAATGCAGAGCCTTTGAAAAGTAGCAGAAGGGTCACCTCGGATGACTATCAACATGATCTTTAGTGGAAACGAGGTCAATAGTGTAACCTTTTCAGCAGCAAAGGAAACAAAGATATTAGTAACTCATAATAAGAGACTCTGGGAAGTCGTAGAGGATGATATCACCTTCGCGGAGGAAGACTAACAGACTCATCTTGCCTCATAATGACGCTTTGGTAATCTCTCTCAATGTTTTAGATTTTAAAATTAAGGGTGTTTGTATTGATCCAGGAAGTTCAGCCAACATCATTCAATGGAGAGTTCTGGAGCAAGCGAAGTTGACCGGAACATTATTCTGGCAACAAAACTCTTAGATGGCTTCAACTTGACAAGCTTGAGAACCCAAGGAGAGAATTTGTTGCCCACTCACGCCGATGGATTAACGAAGACCACTCTATTGGAAGTGGTGGGCGGAGATATGGGTTACAATGTAATCCTCGGAAGGCCATGGATACACAAGATGAAGGCTGTGTCCTCAACATATCACCAATTGTTGAAATTTCCCACGCCGAAAGGAATCAAGCAAATAAGAGGAGACCAACCGGCGCCGAAGGAGATGAACACGGTAACCTTTTTGGCAGCAAGGGAAAAGAGTCTGATAAATAGCAATTACAGGAACCGATGCATTCCCCCTTTCCGAATGAAGAAGGCAAGGGCGAAGAGTCATCAGAATCCTATCAGGTTCCGATATTTTTTCAGATACCAGAGGAAACGGATGCAACTAAGTCAACCGTAGAGGAGCTCGATCAAGTGGCTTTGTTCGAGGAGTTTTTGGAAAGGAAGTTCTATTTGGGAACGAGTTTAAATCCCGAGCTCAAGTTAGGATTTATTAATTTTCTCAAAGCTAATGTAGACTGCTTTATTTGGTCGCATTCGTATATATGACAGGTATCCCATTGGAGGTGGCAGTCCCCAAACTGAGTCTGAATCTAAACTTCTTACCGATAAGGCAAAAATAATGCCCAATAGCCGAGGTCAGGAACATATTTGTTAAAGAGGATGTAACCCGACTACTTAATATTGGTTCGATCCGGGAGGTAAAATATCTGAAATGGTTAGCTAACATAGTCATAGTACCCAAAAAGAATAACAAATTTAGGTTGTACATAGACTATAAGAATTTAAAGAATGCCCTAAAGATTTGTTCCCATTTCCAAATTGATCAAATGATTGATGCAATAACCAGACACGAGCTAATGATTTCCTCGATGCTTACTCTGGGTACAATCAGATTAGGATGAACCCGAAAGATCACGAAAACATTTCCTTCGTAATGAAATTTGGTAAATATTGCTACAATGTGACGCCTTACAGGCTTAAGAACGCCAGAGCCACTTATCAAAGGCTCATTAATAAAATGTTTGAGAATCAAATAGGCAAAACACTGGAGGTATACATTGATGACTTGTGAGTGAAGTCTTTAAATGCAGGAGATCACTTGAAACATCTTCAAGAAACTTTCGACATTCTAAGGAAGTACAATATGAAACTTAACCCCAAAAAGTGTGCCTTCGTGGTCAGCTTCAAAAAATTCTTGGGGTTACTCAATTCACAAAGGGGGATTGAATTTAACCCCGACAAAATCAAAGCCATCGAAGACACCCCGAACCAACTAACGAGCGTGAAGGAAGTGCAGAGATTAACCGGAAGGTTGGCGGCTTTTAGCAGGTTCATCTCAAGATCCGCAGAAAGGTGCCATCACTTCTGAAAAAGAAGAACAATTTTGAGTGGACTCCGGAATTCCAACTAGAACTGAAAGATCTAAAAAGATACATGTCCAGCCTCCCGTACTATCAAAATCGGTGGAAGGCGAGTAGCTGCTAATATACCTAGCGGTCTCAGAAGTAGCGGTATGTGTCATTTTGTTCGAGAAGAGGAAGGTACACAATTTCCTATTTATTATGTTACTAAAATATTGTCAGAAGCACAAACCCATTATCCACACCTCAAAAAGATGGCCTTAGCTCTCGTAGTTGTCTCTCAGAAGTTTAGGCCTTATTTTCAGTGCCATCCGGTATCCGTTTTGACAACCTTTCCACTTAAGGAATGTTCTTCACAAGCCTGATTTGTCAGGCTATTTGGATAAATGGGCAGTCAAAATTAGTGAATTCGACATTGAGTACAAATCCATGACTGCGATCAAGTCACAAGTTTTGGCCGACTTTGCGGCCGATTTTAGTCCAGGTTTAATGCCCTTGGCTACTAAGGAAGTAGTGGTGGTGTTGGAAATGGCATCGAGAGCTTGGACCTTATTTACGGATGGAGCATCATATGTAAAAAGGTCCGATCTTGGGATAGTTCTAATCATGCCCTTGGGGGAAACCCTGAGGTAGGCCATTAAAATTGTTATGTTAACTAACAATAAAGCTGGGTATGATTCTTTGGTTGCAGGACTAGAGCTAGCACAACGACTAGGCTCCAAGGCCATCGAAGATAAATATGACTCCCAGCTGGTAATAAACCAAGTGCCTGGGATTTTTGACACAAAGGAAAAATATCTGAACAAGGTCCAGGCATTGCTCGCATGGTTCAGAGAATGGTAAATAATCCACATTCCAAGGGAAGAAAATATGGAAGCAGATGCATTGGCTAATTTAGGGTCATCCACGCAGATGAAAGGATCTGATTCTGGTATAGTCTTCCAACTTCTGTACTTAGTGTTAGACGTGGATGGCTACTACAAGGTAAATTTGACAAACTTGGTCTAGGACTGGAGGAATGAGTTCATTGAGTATCTTCGGCATGGTAAATTACCCGAGGATCCAAAGGCATCCCAGACACTAAAGACCAAAACAGCTTGCTACTACTTCATAGATGGGCAGTTATACAAAAGGTCATACCAAGGACCACTAGCATGGTGTCTGGGAGCCTCAGAGGCGGACTACGTGATGAGGGAAGTCCTCGAAGGATTTTGCGGGAACCATTCTAGTGCAGACTCATTAGTTGTAAAGTTGATCAAGGCAGGTTACTATTGGCCCCGGATGGAACTAGGGGTGTGTATTATTTGTTATCGGTTTATCGATTTATCGATTTCGATTTTGATTTCGAATTTTTTCTTATCGAGTTATCGATTTTGATTTTGTCCTCTTCGGTTATCGGTTTATCGATAAACCGATAAGACTGATTCTGACCACTACACTTCACCTTCCAAATTTTTTCTTTTTTTTTCTTCTTCTAATATTTCAGTTTGAATTATTGTTTTTGCTACTATATTTTCATGCACAACATTACTCCCATTTCCAACTTGACATTCAATTTATTACACTAATGGTGGAGACTCTAACACCATCGTCTACATGGCGGTGGACTCAATTCCACCATCCACGTCGATGGATCCCTCCACTATTCTCCAACCAAAAAACCCTTTTCATTGCTCTTTGGATCGTCTTTATATTTTCTATTTTATATTGGCAAAGGTATGTTACTACCAGACTCTTATTTTTTCGGTGGGATTTTCCGGTAAGGCAGATGCCTAAGCTCCGTCCAATGGCATTTAACTTAACGGACTTTGGTGGGGTTGGTGATGGCGTTACATTAAATACAACAGCGTTTGATAGGGCAGTGTTAGTTATTTCTAAACTTGGTAAGAAAGTTGATGGGCAGCTCAATGTGCCAGTTATACTAAAAAGACAAATATATCCTTATTCCATAATACCCTTTCCTTTATCCTAAGTCCCTAACCCTATTATTTCCTCTACCCATGCTTGCTGACATAATTTTTATGTTATAAACAGTGTTCGTCTTATTTTAGCTTCTTTTTGTCCATATTAGTTAGGTGTGTTTATAGCGATATACTTTCCGCGGAATCCCGAAAATGATTTATTGGTGTAATCGATAACCGAATCGATAAGTCCAAAAAATCGATAAATCGAAATCGAAACCTTATTGAAACGATAACAATAAGCATATGTACAAATCGATAATCGATAAGTAATTATCGATAATGGTCAAAATCGAATCGATAAATCGAATGCACACCCCTAGATGGAACAGGACGCAAAGGCATTCATTCAGAAGTGTGACAAATGTCAATGTCATGCACAATTGGTGCACCAACCAATAGAACATATGTTTTTGGTGTTGTCTCCGTGGCCATTCATGAAATAGGGGATGGATATAGTTAGTCCTCTACTACCGGGTCCCGGAAAGGTAAGATTTCTTTTAGTTTTAACTCGCTACTTCACTAAATAGATTGAAGCAGGTCCTTACCAAACGATCGGTGAACACAAAGTGGTTGACTTCATATGGGACCACACAATCTACTGATTTGGAATACCAAAGGACATTTCTTGTGACAACGGGCTGTAGTTCATATGTTCAAAAGTCGCAAAATTTTTAGGAGGATTGAAAATCAAGAGAATTACCTCTTCATTGTACACTCCAAGTGCTAACGAATAGGCGGAATCAACCAACAAGGTAATTATTTAGAACTTTAAAAATAAGTTAGATGATGCTAAGGGCAAATGGCCCGATGAGCTACCGGTTGTGCTACGGGCATACCAGATAATGGCAAAGTCGAGCACGAGAGAAACACCTTTCTCTCTCGCGTATGGTGCAAAAGCTCTGATACTGGTGGAAGTGGGGGAGCAGACTTTAAGGTTTTCAAGAACAAACGAAGAACCAAATAATGAGGCGCTACTGGTGTGGCTGGACTTGCTCGACGAACATAGGGACTTGGCGTACGTATGGATGATGGCTCAAAAGCAAAGGTTAGAAAGATATAATAATTGTAGGGCCAATCTCCGTTACTTCAAGGTAAGAGACTTAATTTTGAGAAAGATGACTCAAAGCACTCGGGAAGTCAATACCGGGAAGACATGGGAAGGCCCTTACTGGGTTTCAGCTATCACCGACAAAGGGTCGTATGAGTTGAAAAACCAAGATGGAGTTAAATTACCTAGCAATTGGAACTTGACCCACCTCAAAAGGTATTATTGCTGATGGATCCTACCAATACAGAAAGTATGTGCTACATTATTTTTCCCTTTGACCAATTTTTGTCCTAATCGGGTTTTCTAGCAAGGTTTTTAACGAGGCATCAATGAAAAACATACTATGAAGGGAGCGGTAAGGGCTTTTCATAACCCTTAAATTTTTCCCGTCATCGGAAAAGGAATGACCTTTAAATATCAAGTCAGTTAAACTTTTCATATCGATGGTAAACAACTATGTGGATGGTTAAATAATCTTTGACTCGATGGAAAGCCTTGTCTTCCGTGATTAACAAAGATTATTTAACTAATCACAAGTTATTTTCATCGGTGAAGAAGCAATGTGGGTACATGACTTCCAGTGTTTGAATTCGCATGCTTCACATTCGAGCACTGGGGGAGATTATGGTATATGATACGACACCAAGAATGCCACGAAAATTGGGGATTGCTAGATGTCTCATGAGGGCCGGAGACTGTATGATCAGCCCCATAGAAATAAGTTGTACAAGTTATCCACATGTATTGGCAACTTTATTTATTTAAAAAAACGAATGCCTATGTACTTTTAAAAATAGAGAGAATAAAACAAAGTCCTTTTATTTTTATCTTATTTCTTGTTCAAATGATGAGTTAATTTTATCGTTTGAAAGTTAACAAAAATTTCAAATACATGTGCTAGAATGAAGACGAGACGTCCTCTTCAAGAGCACTGTAAACATAAGGGCACTCTCTTATGAAACCTTCATAGTAAAGGGTAGATTCTGGAAGAGTTTATGCCAGAATCAAAAGCCATCGGATGAAAACATACCTGAAGCTTTAATTAACTAAATATAAAAAGAATATTCTTGCACAACCCTTAAGCAAAAAATTATTTATTTATCAAGTGCCAAACTCGATGAATGGTTTGGTATATTTACAAAGTACAAAAAAAAGTTATACATCATTGCCGCCAGAACCCGAAGGGAGAGACGGATCTACGTTTCACCCGGTAGAGGAAGGCGGATTCACTACCCGTTCGTGACCTTTATCTTCTTCAGTCTCCATTTCGGTTACAAGTAGTCAGAACTAGTACTCAAGGAGTCAGTCGCAACGGGCTGGGTAGGAAGATTTTCACGAGCAAACAACTCCATTCCTCGGGCCTGGTCAATACAATTTTCTATGTTGGCGATGCCTATTTTGGCCTCCTCCAATGTCTTCCTCTTTATATGATATATAGCATAGGTTTTCTTAAAGACAAGGAAATCTTCTTGATACTGGATTTGAGCTCAGAGTTTATTAATATCAGCCTGAAGACTGTCCCTTTTAGATCTCATGACATTGAGGCGAGAGTCAAGCTCAATAGTTGTAGTTAAGTGGATCCGATTTTGCTCCATGACTCTCTTAAACCTCTCTTCCATTTTGGCCCTCTTCTCCTTGGCAGTATAGGCCTCCTTGGTTTAGGAGCATAATTCGATCTTCAATTTATTAATTTGCTCCTCGAAGGTAGACTCACGCTCGGCAGCAGTGATTAAAGAATCATGAAGCTCAGCCAACTTAGCCTTAGTTTCTTGAAGATTTTCATGTAATTGAGCGGCTTCTTGGTTGTTGGCCATTCTATCTGTTACATCTTGCGTTTCTCGTACGTTAAAGTTTCATCTTTAGTTAATTGACATAGACTCGAGGATGAGATTATCGTGAGGTTAGCATATATATGCTATTTATAACAAGCGATAAGTAAGTGCCATGAAGGATAAAAGATACACGAATTAAAGAAAATGAGTTTCGTTTAAGGTTGTCGATTTGGGATAAAATACGATCCGAGCTATAATACTCGATATTTATGGACTAGTACCATAAAAGGTACCATATGACAGTGATAGTATAATGTATAAAGTATATTAAAAAATGAGTACAATTTTAAATAATTTGAGACATTCTTAATTATGCGGGTAATAGGTTAATTACCAGGTAACGGGACATTATCTAATTAACTAATAAGTTAGATAAAGATTAAAAATCCCCCCCCCCCCAACCGTCACGTGGCAGCAAGCCACTTTTAAAGCAAATGACTCTTAGTCATTTCTTATTAGGTGGCAACTTAATACACTAATTACAAGACACCTCAGTTTCAAGACTTTCAATACAAACCATACCATAATCAGATGTGAAGTTTTACACATTAGCAACGTGAATCCTTATTAACTTCCTACACATTCCTACAAAAACACTACAATTAGAAGTGAGAACATTAGCAATTCGTATAAAGTTTCAACAAATTTCATTCCCAAAATACTTCAATCAGATTATAAATACTATATTAGCAACGTGATTCTTCATCCAATTCCTACATAAAAAATCCAACGAGAATTATTAGAACCTTAACAACGTAAAATTTTGCGGTTCTACAGTAGTACGGTGCAACCTTTTCTAAGAACATCATACGGATTTTTTCCTACTCCGGGTGTGTTAAGGCTAAGCCCTTCTTTCATTTTGGCATGATCTCGTAATTACACGAGTTTGATTATGAGGCATAAAGAAAAATTCTTATCCCGGAATTTACGTATATTTTCCTAGTCTTGTAAGTTACAATATTCTCTATATCGGGACTTCATATTCGATTAAGTATTTTCATTTTCCAGTCAAGAGAGTAGAGAGAATTTATATGTATTATTACAGTATTTTCATTACCATCAAGCTATAGTCGATGGGCAGGCCCCATATTGGGCAACCTCTGATCAGATGGTAAGTTATATACCAAGCCTACTATAGCCGAACGCATATGAGCGAGCCCAGCATGGCCGAGATATAGAGCCTAGTATGGCCGAACGCCTATGAACGAGCCTACTATGGCAGAGCATATATATATATACCGAGCCTTATAAGACCGGACAACTATTTCACTCACTATATTGAGATAATAGAGTCAGTATCAGCAGGTGAGCATATCTTCAGATTATCTTTGGCCCCCAATTGCTTTCAGTTATTATATTATTAGTTCAGTTTCAGCTTTTAGTATATTTCCTTACATACTCGGTACATTATTTCGTACTGACGTCCCTTTTTGGGGGCGCTGCATTTCATGCGTGCAGGTTCAGATAGACAAACGGGTAGACCTCCTTAGTAGGTGTTGCCCGAGTTCAGCTTTATCGGTAAGCTCCCCGTCCTTCGGAGTTGCCCAGTCTAGAAGTTTTGTGTACATCTTGTGTATATATGTAGATAGGTTATAGGTAGGTCGGGTCCCTATTCCGATCACAGTACATACATCAGTAGAGGCTTGTAGACATATCCTGTCAGTTAGTGCAGTATGTTAGGCTTGTAGGACGTGTACGTATATTTTGTTGGCCTGTCATTTATAGTAGTTATGACGGCCTTGCCGACTCAGCTTTATGTTGACATTTTGTCAGCGTCAATCTCTATTCAGTTTTATGTTTTGCTTTGCACATTATCTTGTAATGTGGCCCATGACCAAAGTATGACATTACATGTTCAGAGTATCTTAGTCGCAAGTGGTACGCAAGGATAGGTGAGACACCGGGTGCCAGTCTCGCCCCAGGCTCGGGGCATGACAAAAGTGGTATCAGAGCAGTTCTGTCCTGGGGAGTCTACAGGCCATGTCTAGTAGGTTCTTATTTATAGATGTGTGGCGCACCACATTATATAAGCAGGGGACTACAAGGCATTTAGGAGTTGGTTACCCTTCTTTTAAATCTAAATCGTGTTGTAGAACTGAGTTATAGGAAATTTGAGTTAAACTTATGTGTTGGCATTTGCATGCACAAATGACGGTAACTAGAAAGACTACAGCTAGCCAGAGGAGAGAAACAACTGTAGGTGAGGGGACTAGCAGTGTACCCCTAGTAGATGGGGCCCAATATAAGACCTAGGGAGATACCCCTACCCAACCATTACCGACTCCTCCGTCACCTGAGGAGATTCCTAGGGAAACCACACGTCTAGTTCCCCTCCAATTCCGTAAGATCAGGACTTGAGGAGTGCGGTGCATTTGTTGACACATTAGGTAGCTACCCAGCAATAGGCTAGGGCATCCGCTAGTACAGGACCTTCTGAGGGGTCTGGGAGTTCAAGGGTCCGAGAGTTTATTGCTTTGAGTCCCCCAGATTTCACAAGGATAGATTAGAGGGAGGACCCGCATGATTTCATAGATCAGCTTCACAGGATCTTTCGGGTTATGCATGGCACGGAGAAACAGGCAGTTGAGCTAGCAGCTCTTCAACTTTGATATATAGCCATCCTTTGGTACGAGGGGTGGGAAAGGTCCAAGGGACGTGATGCACCTCCATCTATTTGGGAGAATTTTTCAGATGCCTTCCTTGACCAGTACTTACCGCAGGAGATCCGACAGGCTCGAGTCGATCAATTTCTAGCCCTCAAGCAGGGCAATATGAGTGTTCGAGAGTATAGTCTCTATTTTGACTCATTTGCCAGATATGCACCATCCATAGTGCTACTATGCGGGACAGGATCCACAGGTTTATAGCAGGGTTGGCCCCAGAGTTGACCGAGGTATGTGCCATCGCTACGTTGTAGGATAGTATGGATATCTCTCGGATTCATGCATTCGCCTAGAATATAGAAAGGGGTAGGTGTCAGCAGTAGGGTATGGAGAGGACCGAGTTAGAGCAACGTAAAAGGATGATATTTGCCAGGTCTCAGGAGCAGTCTCAGGGTAGTTAAAAGCCCCAGTACTTTGAATGGCCACCTAGACCTCTGCCGCCTCAGTTATAGGGTTACGGGTATGACTGTTATACTCAGTCAGGACCAGGTGAAAGCTCTCAAGTGTCAAGTTTGCAGCGACAGTAAGGTTCGGGGCAGACATGGCCATTTCTGCCGCGGTGTGCCATATGCGGTAGAGGACACTTGGGCCAATGCCGAGCCAGTTCTAATGCTTGTTATACATATGGACGTTCGGGGCATATGATATGAGATTGCCTAAATAGAGATTCTGGGTTATGGCACAACCAGCGAATTCAGCAATATGATCATCTATGTTCGTGCGTCCTTCAGGGAGCGAATCTCAATCTTCAGCTGGTAAAGGTTGAGGCAGAGGTAGAGGTTCCAGTTCAGGTGGTAACTAGAATCGTAGCTATGCGTTAGCGGGTCGGCAGGACTAGGAATCCTCACCAGATGTTGTGACAGATATGTTGACCATTTGCTCTCACGATGCTTATGCCTTGATAGACCCAGGATCTACTTTATCATGTATTACCCCATTTGTCGCAGGGAAGTTTGGTATAGTGCCTAAAATACTAAGTGATCCTTTTGCAGTATCTACACCGGTCGGAGAATCGATTATTGCTAGACGGGTTTACTGAGGTTGTACGGTGTTTGTTTGTGGTCGTCAGACCTCAACCGACCTAGTTGAGATAGAGATGTTGGATTTTGATGCTATCATGGTCATGAACTGGTTAGCAGCTTGCTATGCCACAGTTGATTGTCGAGCAAAGATAAACATATTTTATTTTCTGGGTGTGCCAGTCCTTGAATGGGTAGGTAATACAGCAACACCCAGAGGTAGGTTTATTTCTTATCTGAAGGCGAGGAAAATGATCGCAAAAGGGTGCATCTATCATATTGTGCGAGTTAGAGATGTAGATGCTGAGATACCTACACTTCAGTTTATTCCAGTAGTAAAAGAGTACGCAGATGTATTTCCAGATGAACTTCCAGGTATTCCTCCAAAGCGAGAGATTGATTTTGGCATCGATTTGCTTCCGGGAACACAACCAATATCCATCCCTCCGTATAGAATGACACCTTCCGAATTGAAGGAGTTAAAGGAGCAGTTAAAAGATTTGCTGGAGAAAGGTTTCATCAGACCTAGTAATTCACCTTGGGGGCCACCGGTACTGTTTGTACGGAAGAAAGACGACTCGTTGAGGATGTGTATCGATTTTAGGAAACTAAACAAGGTAACTATTAAGAATAAGTATCCATTTCCAAGGATAGACGACTTGTTTGATCAGTTGCAGGGAGCTAGACGCTTTTCAAAGATAGATTTGAAGCCGGGGTACTACCAAGTCAGAGTTCGGGAGAAAGATATTCCCAAGACAGCCTTTAGGACCCGATATGGCCACTTTGAGTTCCTTGTCATGTCCTTCGGGTTGACGAATGCACTTGCCATATTTATAGACTTGATGAATAGCCTATTCCGGCCATATTTAGATCTGTTCATGATACTCTTTATTGATGATATTATGGTTTATTCACATTCAGAGGATGAGAATGTGGACCACTTGCGAGCGGTACTCCAAACCTTCCATGATAAAAAATTGTAAGCTAAGTTTTATAAATGTGAGTTCTAGTTGAAGTCTGTAGCATTCTTGAGGAACATTGTATCCGATAGAGGTATAAATGTAGACACTCAGAAGATTGAGGCTGTGAAATCCTGGCCTAGACCTACCACTCCGGTAGAGATTCATAGTTTTCTAGGCTTAGAAGATACTACCGGAGGTTAGTAGAGGGTTTTTCTTCTCTTTCAGCACCATTAACGAAGTTGATGCAGAAAGCAACTAAGTTTCAGTGGACAGAGGCATGTGAACAAAGTTTCCCGGAGCTTAAGACCAGGTTGACCTCAGCGCCAGTTCTAGCACTTCCAGAGGGCCCAGATGGTTATGCCATGTATTGCTATGCCTCGGGTGTCGGGTTAGGATGTGTCCTGATGCAATATGGAAAAGTAATTACATATGCTTCAAGGTAGTAAAGGAAGCATGAGCGGAATTATCTGACCCACGACTTCGAATTAGTTGCGGTTGTCTATGCACTTAAAATATGACGGCATTATTTATATGGTGTTCATGTTGATGTATTCACAGATCATAAAAGCATGTAATATATCTTCAAGCAAGAAGAGTTGAATTTGCGACAGAGGCGATGGCTTGAGTTATTGAAAGATTACGATATTAACATTCTTTACTATTCATGGAAAGCTAATGTTGTAGCAGACACCTTAAGTTGCCGATCTATGGGTAGCTTAGCACATGTAGAGACCAAAAAAGACAATTAACTAGAGAGATTCATCAATTGTCTTGTTTGGGGTTTCAGTTAGTAGACTCTGGCAATGGTGGAGTTGTACTCCAAAATATTGCAAAATCATCTCTCATAGCTGAAGTAAAGGAGAGGCAATACGAGGACCCAGAGTTGGTCAAGTTGAGAGAGCGAGTTCCGCAGTAGAAGAAGACGTTGTTAGAGCTCAAGGGAGATGGGGTTGTCAAATACAGGGGTCGTTTGTGTGTTCCAGACGTAGCAGAGCTACAAGACAAGATTATGTCAGAGGCACATTATTTGTGGTACTCCATTCACCCTGGGTCAATGAAGATGTATCATGACAACAAGGATGTGTACTGGTGGAACGATATGAATGAGAACATTGCTGAATGTCGCTCACTGTCCAGTTGCCAGCAGGTGAAAATAGAGCACCAGAAGCCCGGAAGGCTAATGCAAACTATAGAGATCCATATGAGCACCTAATTGTTTTACTATATTTGAGTTTTTCATCACATTTTAGTATGTAAATATATTTTAAGTTTAATCTACATATTTTAGCTCTTATTTTTCCTTTTATATATTTTACTTAAGAAAATTGAAAACAATTAAAAAAGGGTCACATTTTAATATAAGCTTTATTTTCATTTACAAATAAAGAAAATGTTTTTCAAAAAATATATTAGTTTGATAAATAAATTTTGAGCAATTAGTATTTTATCTTGCTATTCAAGTTTAGGAGTAGTACTTTTATTTTCATCTATTAATCAATAAAATAAAAACAAAATCACAAAAAAAAAAGTTTTAATTTGGACTAGTTCTCCTAAAGTATCGCTTTGTCCGAATATCCAAGTCATGACCCAAATTGGACCAAATCTGAGCCCATATCCGCTCCCCATTTGACCTAAGCTAATTGCTACTTGACATACACAAAAGAAGAGGGATAGATCTGGCGGGAGAGGAAAAGGGGAAGATCAGAAAGAATAAAAAAAAAAACGGAACCTCTTTCTTCTCCAAGCAAAAAACGCATCAAACCTCCATTAACACTCACCCCCAAAATCAGCGATCAAACACCTTATCCATTTTCCTCTAGATCTCAGTTTTCAAACACCATGAAACACAGCTAAATAGACAACAATTTCAGCCATGAAAGCACCTCTATTTTCTCACGCCAAAGGAACCTTTCAGCCAAAGTTCAGCCCGAAAACACCCTTAAGCACCCAAAAAAATCAGCTGAAATCACTCCTTAAACCCAGCCCAAAAAGGCTACAAAACAGCCCTCAAATAGAGCCAATAACCAGCCGAAAAGCAGTCCAAAAGGAGCCTAAAAAATAGCCCCAAAAATCTGCACAAAAACAGTCCATTAACGAGTTCCGAACAGCCATGAAAACCAGCGAAAAGAGCTTCAATTTCATCAAAATCAGCTCAAAACCCATCAAAATAACTTCAAAAATAAGTGTAAAAATCAGTCCCTAAACTCCACCTGAAATAACCACCCAAAACTAGCTGAAACGCAGCACCAAACCACCCCAAAAATAGTAGCCATCGCATCATGTTTGCCGACGAACAGAGGTTCGTTTCAACTGTGTAAAGACACCCAAGTTCAGTCGATTTTTTGAGTTGGGTTCAAGATTTCCGGTGTCGGCGTGGGTTTCGAACGGATCGTTGTTTGTTTGCTACTGTTTCGCTTCATTTGTAACCGAATTTGTGGCTGTTCTTAGCCTTTATTTGGTCCTGCAAGGTTTGTTTCTTGCTGTTGAGGTATGTAGCTCAGTTTAGACAATGTAATAATTAATTAAATGTCATGATATTATTCAATTTGATCACTTATGTGTCTGTTATATGTTAGATTAGTTCACTTATGTATTTGCTGACTTTAAATTACTACAATTTTGGTTTGGGAAATATGAGAAGCATTTGGCAAATAAATGATTTTGTAAAGTTGGAAGTGGGTTTTGTTTAATTCTGTTTATTAGTAGCTAGATGATAATTGTGTTAGTTTTGGACATATGAGTATAATGTAAAAATGATGAAGTTTTGGGCCTTAAGGCACTCTTATCTTTGTCGTCTTATTTGACCATTAACATTTGGTCTAAAACAAGGGAACTGGGTCACGTTACTTTTGTAACAAAAAGATATCGAATGTGACGTACTTAGGCCGAATATACAAGCTGGCAAGTAGGCAAATTAGCGATAACCATAATCCCTCTCTCACCATCTTTTCCATAATTCATGGCCTTACAAGAAATCTCAAAGATAGTTTAGGTAGAATAATTTAATATCGTAGCTTGTTTTAGGCATGTTTAATATTGTAAATTATCGTAGCTATGGGTACGGTTCCCGTGGCATAGTCATGACACGTAATCTCCACTTCGAGTGTGGATTTCACGTGACTCGACCCTAACTTCAAACAATAATAAAATAAATATATTGTAGATCGTGGGTACGATTCCCTGTGACGTGATTCGCAATATGTACAAAAATAAACGAGTGCGCGACATCGCGACTTGTCCAAACAAATTCAATAAATGTTAAAAGCGGTTAAAATGAATAAAATGCACATAGGTTTTGAATATTTCATAAATCAGATAATTACGCCAATTATTAATAGTTCAGCGACCGTGCTAAAATCACGGAACTCGGGAGTGCCTCACACCTTTTCCCGGGTTAACAAAATTCCTTACCCGGTCTTCTATGTTTGCAGACCATAAATAAGAGTCAATTTCCTCGATTTGGGATTTAAAATAAACTGGTGACTTGGACACCATAAATTATTCCAAGTGGCGACTCTGATTAAATAATCCATTTCGATTAATGTCACTTTAATTCGAAAAACTCCCTATCCCCCTCGGAAAAAGAAGGTGTGACATTCCCGACATGGAAATGGGAGGCGATAAACATGGACTTTATCATGAGTTTACCTCGTTCCCATCGTAAGTTCGATTCCATATGGGTGATAGTCGACAGGCTCACAAAATCAGTACATTTCCTATTTATACAGCAGGAGATTATGCAAAATTATATATTAAGGAGATAGTGCGACTACAAGGAGTACCAATATCTATTATATCTGACCGTGGGGCCTAGTTTACAACGCATTTTTGGAGGTCATTTCAGAAAGGTCTAGGGACTCAGGTGAATCTCAGTACAACTTTTCATCCACATACTGATGGACAAGCCGAGCGCACAATTCAGACGCTCGAGTATATGTTACGAGCATGTATATTGGATTTTAAAAGAAGTTTGGATGAACATCTATCTCTTATCGAGTTTGCATATAATAACAGTTACCATTCCAGTATTCAGATGGCTCCGTACGAGGTTTTGTATGGGCGTAAGTGCAGATCTCCTATATGGTGGTTTGATGTTGGAGAATCTGGGTTATATGGGCTGGACCTGGTTCAGCAGGCCATACAAAAGTAAAGCTTATCCGGGAGCGACCGTTGATAGCTCAGAGTCGTAAGAAGTCATATTCTGACGTGCTGCGATGAGATTTAGAGTTCGAGGTTAATGACTGGGTATTCTTAAAGGTGTCACCTATGAAGGGTGAGATGAAGTTTGGGAAGAAAGGCAAACTTAGCCCACTGTATATTGGGCCATATAGGATCATTCAGAGGGTGGGCCAAGTAGCTTTTGAGTTAGAATTGCCCTTGGAATTGGAGTCTGTCCATCCGATTTTTCACGTATCTATATTACGGAAGTGCATTGGCGATACTACCCGAGTGGTGCCCACGGATGATGTACAGATTACAGAGGACTTGTCATATAAGGAAATTTCGGTTGCCATCCTAGACCGACAAATCCGCAAGCTTCGGAATAAGGAGGTGGCCTCCGTTAAGGTCTTATGGAGAAGCAAGAATGTGGAAGACATGACGTGGGAAGCGAAGGAAGAAATGAAGTCTAAATACCCCCACCTATTTCAAACTGAAGATATGGCTCGAGATGGGATACCTCAGCACAACCCTATTCAGTCTAGTAGGTCCTCAGGTAAGCTCTTATATTTGACTTTCCGAATTTATAATAGACAGCTGTGTGAGGCCAAGTGTAGCAGGTATAGTATGTTTTCTGGTTGCGTGCAGGGTGGTTTTAGTCTAGTGTACGGAGGAGACTCTCGCAAAAGTTTTCCAAGGTATCTAAGAGTAAACATTTGAGGACGAATGTTTCTAGGGGGGAGGGGTATTACATCTCACGTTTTTCGCATGTTAAAGTTTCGTCTTCAGTTAATTGACATAGACTCGGGGATGGGATTATATTGAGGTTAGCCTATTTGTGCTATTTATAACAAGCGATAAGTAAGTGCCATAAAGGGTACACGAATCAAGGAAAATGAGTTTCGTTGAAGGTTGTCGATTTGGAATAAAATATGATCCGAGCTATAATACCCGATGTTTATGGACTAGTACCATACAAGGTACCATATAATCGTGATAGTATGATGTATAAAGTATATTAAAAATGAGTAGAATTCTAAGTAATTTGAGACAATTCTTAATTATGCGGGTAACTAGTTAATTACCGAGCAACGGGACATTACCTAATTAACTAATAAGTTAAATAAAGATTAAAAATCCACCCCCACCCCCACGTGGCAGCAAGCCACTTCTCAAGCAAATGACTCTTAGTCATTTCTTATTAGGTGGCAACCTAATGCACTAATTATAAGACACCTCAATTTCAAGACTTTCAATACAATCCATACCATTATCAGATGTGAAGTTTTACACATTAGCAACGTGAATCCTTACCAACTTCCTACACATTCCTACAAAAACACTACAATCAGAAGTGAGAACACTAGCAATTCTTATAAGTTTTCAACAAATTTCATTCTCAAAACACTTCATTCAGATTCCAAATACTACATTAGCAACGTGATTCTTCAACCAATTCCTACACAAAAATCCAACGAGAATTATTAGAACCTTAGCAACATAAATTTTGCGGTTCTAAAGGTTTACGGTGCAACCTTTTCCAAGAATATCATACGGATTTTTCCCTACTCCAGCTGTGTTAAGTCTAAGCCTTTCTTTCATTTTGGCATGATCTTGTAATTACACGAGTTTGATAACGATGCATAAAACAAATTCTTATCCTAGAAGTTACATATATTTTCCTAGTCTTGTAAGTTACATTAGTCTTCGTATCGGGACTTCATATTCAATTGAGTATTTTCTTTTTCCAGTCAAGAGGACAGAGAGCCTATATATACAGTATTACAGTATTTTCATTACCATTGAGCTATAATCGATCGACAGGCTCCTATTGGGCAACCTCTGATCAGATGGTAAGTTATCTATCGAGCCTACTATGGCCGAACGCCTATGAGCGAGCCCATCATGGCCGAGATACAGAGCCTAGTATGGCCGAGCACCTATGAGTGAGCCTACTACGACAGAGAAGCTATATATATATATATATATATATATATATATATATATATATATAGTCAGTATCAGCAGGTGAGCATATCTTCATATTATCTTTGACCCCCAGTTGCTTTCAGTTATTATATTATCAGTTCAGTTTTAGCTTTCAGTATATTTCCTTACATACTCGGTATATTATTTCGTATTGACGTCCCTTTCTGGGGGCGCTGCATTTCATACGTGCAAGTTCAGACAGACAGACATGTAGACCTCCTTAGTAGGTGTTGCCCGAGTTCAGCTTTATCGGTAAGCTCCCCGTCCTTCGGAGTTACCGAGTCTAGAAGTTTTGTGTAAATCTTGTGTATATATGTAGATAGGTTATGGGGGTAGGTCGGGGCCCTGTTCCGATCATAGTACATCCATCAGTAGAGGCTTGTAGACATATCCTGTCAGTTAGTGCAATATGTTGGGCTTGTAGGCCCTGTACGTATATTTTGCTGGTTTGTCAGTTATAGTAGTTATAACGGCCTTGCCGACCCAGCTTTATGTTGATATTTAGTCAGCATCAGTCTCTATTCAGTTTAATGTTTTGCTTCGCATATTATCTTGTAATGTGGTCCATGACCAAAGTATGACATTACATGTTCAGAGTCTCTTAGTTGCAAGTGGTACGCAATGATAAGTGAGGCACCGGGTGCCAGTTTCGCCCCAGGCTCGGGGTGTGACACTATCTTGTTTGGTTTGTTGTAACCGAGCTTCAAGCTCATCCATTTGAGCAGCTTTTGCTTACAGCATCGGGAGGCGAGCAACAAGCTAGTTCTTATCAGCTAAGAGTTGATATCGCTCGAAAGCAAGTCCTCGCTTATCAAGGATCAACCTTTGCAGGCCTTCGGAAGCAAGAAAGTTGGTCTGTAAAGAGAAAGGTGAAGTTTGGATTACCATTACAACATGTAAGTAGAAAAGAAGATATGCGAAACTAGTATGATACCTGTGATGTACCATGCATAGCATTGTTTATCAGACACTTTCCAGAAAGGGAGCACATTTTCTTCCAATCCTTCTCCGAAGCTAGCGGCTTCAGATAATTCGAAAGCTTCACTGGCTTGGATAAAAGATAACACTCTTTCGAAACCAAAAGAGTGGCACTTCTCCTCCCTCGAGCATCCAGGGAAGGGGTTGAATAATTGTGCCCCAAGTTTTCATGGATGGGAGACTGAGAAGGAGAAACATCCCTTTCTCGATCATATATTGCCAGTGGAGGTGATGCAATTGGTGCTGGTATTGAAGGAGCAGCTGGTGTTGATGGACATGAAGTTGTTGGTGTGGAAGGATGAGAAGTTGCTGTGACAGGAGCAGTGCTGGTTGATATTATCTCAATGGGTGGGGGCAGAAGAGGCCTAGGGTCAGAATTCCTTGGACCGGAGACAGCAATGGGTCCGGGAATAGAGCATAGGCATTCTTGACCAAGTTCATCTCACCCCAAAGCACCTAGGTTTCCTCAAATGTTGGGCTTTGAAGCTTTCCCGGTTGAACATCTGGTTGAGCTGACAAAGATTCTTTTCTCATTTGAAGGGTAGCCTCTTCATCACTGGCTGCCCCTTCATTAACAAGGACCACTGTGGCCGGCTCGGATAGTGTTTTCTTTGCCTTTTTCTCTTGAGTCCCAGTTGAGGAGGAGCATCTTCTTTTCGGTTTCTTGCCTTAGGGCTGGGGACTCGAGAGGAGGCACCCTCACTAGTGGCTCGAGCATATCCGCGAGCTCTAATCCAGGCAAGGGCATTTTCCAAAACCCTCCTGGCCTCCTCGGGATCAACTAAGGCATCGACCTCGGGGTAGATGACAGAGACCCTCAAAAGTCCTGTATTGGGCCAAAAATAGAGTTAGTAGTTTTCTCATGAAGATTACTTATGTTCGAACAAGGGTAAAAGAAATGGTGTTTTGACTTACCATGGTGCTTGGCCTTCCACCTGTATTTGGGGGACATTTTCTTCCACCCGCGGGATTCTGGTGTCGTAATTTCCAAAATTTTCTGAACCTACTGGTCCAAGCCTTGAACCCGTGGTAGTTTCCGTCGGGTAGCTGAAACAAAAGAAATAAGAAACTCAGCAACAACGGAAACAATCTTTTCACTAAGGAAGGAAGTGAATGGCCGAAAACTTACGAAAGCGATTCCACGACTCGTGAAAACTTAGAGTTTTGGCTGGGATGATGCCCGCGGTAGCAATGATGATGAATCGTACCATCCATCCGCGATCATTGTCATCGTCTATGCTGATGAGGAGAGCGGGGTGGTCATGCTTGCTATAGTTTATTAATCCCCCATGAAAAGTTTTAGGAGAGTAAATGTTTATTATGTGTGCAAGGGTTAGGGTTTTTCGGTCTCCATGCATAGTTGGAGAAATCAGGCCACCGTCCGTCATATAGATGCCTACTTTTTCTAATCAGACCTGATATCGGTGGCAAAACACCAAAATTATTGGATCGAGCCCTTCACTCGACCATAAGGAGAATGGACCCAAGGTAAAGGGATATGTATATGCATACATAAACCATTCCTTGGAGAAGATAACACGCTCTATCATATCCGGAGCGAGGATTTCAAGATTGGGGTAGTTGCAGTCCTCCTTCATAGTTGGAATACTAGAAGGGCGAATGGAGGAAGGATACCTACTAACTGGCCAAGTCTGTGAAGATGCAGAAGGAGCCTTCTCTTGAAAGTTGCTCATGGTGCTGAGATGATGTGGTGTGATGGTGCTAACAGTGGGAACTTTAGAATCGGCATCGACCTCCTTGTCCTTGTTTTCTTTCTGGCCTCTCCCGAAGAGAAGACCAGTGTTTGCGAAGAGAGCAGTGTAAGAAGCCGTGGTAACAAAAGGATAGTAAATTTATTGTTGAGAAAATTGAAGGTTGTGAAAGGTTTCTAAGCAAATACAGAGAAGAAGAAAGACTTGTGAGAGTTTTAAAAGTGAAGAAGTAAAAATGTTGAGTAGCAGGGAAGTATAGACGACGAAAATCGTGGTAATGATTACCTAAAAAATCAGAGAAAATATTTATTGAATCATGGGGCAACACCTGTTCAGGGTATTAAATGTGAGAAGATGAGCATCCTTTCAAGTGTTAAAGGCTGTTCAGGAACTATCCCACCAAAAAAGGAATCTTTACCAACTTTTCGGTAACACTAAGATATGTCACCGAAAGTACGGGGCCTATCTGTATGGGGTATAATTGGTTTATAATGGATGGTCGAATGGTAATATGACCCGTGGAATCGAATACAGGAAAAGCGCAATCAGGGAACAACCAATACCGGATACAACAAATGTAATTAATATCGGGTAAATCCCAAAGGGAGTTTAGTCGACGGGAGAAGGTCAATGGTTTGACATCGGATAGCATTCAATGAAGAAATATTCACTAAGATTAAATGAGAGACCGTTGCAGAGAATATTTGCATTTATGGCATGTTGTTACGCGTTCATCAACGACTCTTTTATTATCATTTAACAGGAGCTTGATCCTAGGATCTTGTTTCTCTAGGTAAAGGTATAATTAGCAGGCTCAGCAGCCAATGTAAGGACATGAAACTTTCTACATACAAACTCTTTATTTTCCTACTTTTCTCTCTCGATATAACAACTTTATTTGCACTTCATCGTTATTTTCACTTTTGCTCTCGAAGACACTATGTTCAGAGCAAGGCTCGTTATCTTCTTCAATTTCAATCGCTAATCTTAATATTAATCTTATCTTTTATCATTTTTTGGATGAAATCAATTCGCTTGTCTATAAACTAAGGAACAAATTTAATAGCACCATTTTGCGGGTAAACATATAATCTACAAGATCCAAATATGGTTCTTTAGTAGATGAATTGTATGCACTAATGCACATAGTGCTATTGCTTGAGCTTCTCATTTGGAACATCTGCTATTGTGCCTACACTTCAGTGCTTGTACTTATGATAAGATGTTAGAGATGTATAGGGTAAAATATGTTGATATTAAATACTCGCATAACAGAGCGACACATGGAACCAGAGACAGATGGAAAGCGAGATGGGTGGAAATCAATTCCAGGGGCAACAATCTCAGTTGTCCCCAAAGGGAATGTTGCTCATAAAGACAAAAAATGCCTGCCACCCGGTAAGTCTATAGCATTAAGTACATAATCTGTTACAAGGAATATAACATTCATAGCCTGTTGTTACACATTTTTCAATGGCTCCCATAATTATAATTTAAGAGGGGCTTGATCTTAGGACCTTGTTCCCTAGGTGTAACTATAAATAGTGAGTTCAACAGCCATTGTAAGGAGATAAATTTTCTAACAAACTCATGCTATATACTGTTCATAAGCTCAATAACATTTTATTTCTTGCTTATTAATATTGTTATTACTGTCTACAAAAGCTCTGCTCCCAGAACCAAGTCATCTGCTGTCTTATCTTGATTTCAATGCTAACTCTTGATTTCTTATTTAATTTATTTATCATTTTAGGATCAAATCGATTCTCTTGTCTATAAATCATGTATAAATTCAACCGTACCGTTTTACGGGTAAATAGTTTGGCACCCACCGTGGGGCTTAGATAGTTGCATAATTGAGTTGGTCCTTGCATCTGTTACTAACCTGTTGATTCTTTGTTTTTAAGTAAGAAATCATAAAAATATGGCAGATAACGATGTCAACATCGCACACAAAGTTGAGGCCCAAGGAAATTAACCTCAACACGAAGACTCGATCACTAATACCCTCAATGAGAGGGATGAGGCCACACAGGTCCATGGCGGGCAATATCTACGAAATGTTCGGGAGGCAACTCTTGATGATGCTGAAATGGAGCATGTCGCGGAAATAGTAAGAACCCTGAGGGAGAAACAAATGGCTATTATGGGCAATCTCTCGCGACACGATTAGTCATGAAGGAGTTGAGGCGGGCATTGTCGGGTGCTTCCAACAATGCAAATGGACGAGGCCTAGTTCCTCTCGGTTCTCCCACAAACCAAACAACATGGATGATTGATAATAATACCCCGAGAGGCGACAAGGCCAGAGGGAACGATAGCGGATCCGGTAATAACAATTAGAATGATCGCTTAAAAACCGAACTCATGTGGTTTATAAGAGAATTAAACGCCCGAGTGGACCAAATCCAGGGTGCACCGTCAAGACTGAAAGGATCAAATTCAAAGAAATACACACAGTTGCCGTTCAAACCAAGCATGGCACCAAAGTTGATCCTGAAGCAGTTTAAGATGCCAGACGTTCCAAAATATGATGGGACTTTAGATCCTCGGGAGGACATCACCACCTATATAATGGCGGTAAAGGGAAACGACTTAGCTCCGCACTAGATTGAGTCATTCTTATTCAAGAAATTCGGGGAGACCCTCACGAAAGGGGCCCTGACATGGTATTCACTTTTACCCGAGCACTCAATAGATTCCTTCGAGATGCTCGCGGACTCTTTTTTATCACAGGCCCGAGAGGCCGATATATTAAGGATTGCACTAGGAGAGTCCGAATTGCTGCGGGAGTTCGTGACCAAATTTCAGAAGGAAAGGATGCTACTACCGGCCGTACCAAAGAATGGGCAGCTGAAGCATTTACCAAAGATTTGAATCCAAGGATTTCCCATTACAAAAAACGGATAAATTGCAGAGGTTTATTTGCGGAGGGTACAAGTAACCTCCACAATTTGCATAATTTTGTGGCAATATATTAATGCCCAGAAAATTATACAATTTACGGGGGTCTAAAACCTCCGCATCCCTAAAATAATAGTGGGTAATTTATTTTACACTGCCTCCATTTTTTCCCCAAATTTTTTTGCCCTAGAAACTTTCGCCTCAACAACAACAAAATACTCTGTGAGACCGCTTATTCTTTTTCACTGCTTCTTCTTCATTAATCCATCTCAGTGAGACCAAGTCCATTTAGAACCTTAAAAGCTTCAAATCCAAAAGTTATTTTGAATTTGGGGATAACAAAACCTGGGCACTTTAACTTCTCTATGCTGAACAAAGAGGTGCAAACAGGTACAATTTTTGTTCTCATCTCTATCGTGTTCTCTGTTGCGAGTTCAAACAGGTGCAATTTTTGTTCTCTCTTTTTTTGGCGATTGAGATTAAAACCCTAATTTCAACAAAATTAAAATGTGCAAAGGCAAAGGTTTTTGATGATGAATTGGTTTAGTTTCTTAATATCACATTCCCCCACTCCCTCTCCAAGACAAAATTTGTTCTCTTTCTCTCCCTCTCTTTAGAGCAATTACTGAACATGCATTTTGGGGTTGATAAGTTTTTTATTCTTAAGTCTGAAAAGAGTTCTGTTTTTGTTTTTACTTCTAGCTATTTGCATATTTAGAATCGTACTTTTTCTGCTTTTTAATATTTGTTTTGCTGCTTTTGATTTTGGATGATGCATTTTTTAGTTAATCGTATGATACATACCTGATTTAAGAGGTTCTTTTGCTCATTTTTGAATGTTGTCCACTAAAACTGTGCCAACATTTCATGTTATGGGCTCTCTTTCTTGGTTATGAGATTGTTGTTGTAGGCGACACTGTTGTTGTTACAATAAAACTTAGTGCTAACAAGATGGTAATATCTAGTGTAGATAATTCAATTTTGGTTTACCTCAGTCTTTTTGGCTCTTAAGACATTGCTGTTCTTTTGTGTTTGCCTTTTTTTTTATTACCTTGAAAGATTTATGTGACTTAAAACTTGTTATTGGATAAGTTGTCTTGAATCTATTTACATTGAGTTGGCCACCCCATCCATGAGTTTTTGGCACTCCACATCTATTATATTTTTCCTCCAGTTGGTTCAATACATGTTATTTGTATTGGTTTGGATTAATTTTTACAGGCAATTGTTAATTCTAGTTAATAGATTTTTTTGATGTGTATTGTATTTAGGTCAAAATTGAGCTAGCATTGAGTGAAAGTACAGTGGATGAGTTTGAAATTTCTCCAAATGATGTTGTTGGTAAGGTGCTAGGCAAAGAGCATCCTGGAAGGGTAAGATATTTGGGATTAGGAGCTACTCCAAGCAATACTTTTAGAAAGACAAATATTCGTCCTGGTAATATTAGAATTGTGAGTAATAATGTTGGATGTTCTTCTTCTGGATGCCAAGAGAAGTACAATCAATTGATGAATACTCTCAAAGAATACATGATAATGAAAGAAGGGTCAATACCAGAACAATTTGCCGGGATCTTTGCTTCTACTCCTACAACGGTAAATGCTAAGTTCTTTTATTTTTGGTATATTGTGCAATTTTATTTTGTCTCGTGTTTTATCCGAACACATTCACATTCACACACACACTGTTTTCATCTGCAATGGACAGTTGTAAAGTAGAGAATTTGCTGGTTGAATAGTCGTAGGTGCAGGAAACCGGGATGAAGGGAAAATAGGAATATACGAGAAACCAAGTAGCTCACTAATCCAGACATTAGTTGTATAGTCCCAGTTTGCAATATGTTTATACCATAATCTCTAATTTCACATTCCCCTTTCCAAGTTTTCACCTTCATAGGCATTTGGGGTTTCAAATTCTTTGTATTTTTTCAATCTTTTTAGTAAGAACCAAGAAAACTATTTATTCTTTCTATTATCAATGTTATAATGAGTATTTTAAGAGCTCCAAAAAATTCTTGGCAACCAGTTATGACTGCTAATACAACCATTCCTAGTTACTCAACATATATTTTATCTCAATGACTTGTTTTCTGAAAATCCTCTTAATAGTTGTATTTTTTTTACTTTTTGATGCAGCCAAGTGATGCAGTTAATGTACCCATTTCACCCACGGATGAAAGAAGATCTTCCGGCTCTTGTAATCCCAGTGACAGCCATTGAGATTCATTTTAATTGAAGTGGATGTATTAGGACAATGTGATAACTGACTAATATAGACGGTTAACTATGTTCTAATTTAGCTTGATGACATATGATACTACTCCGTCATAGTATTTTTTACGGTTAATAAAATATTGATGTTTCTTAATTTTAATGTTTTGGTTTAAGCATAAATATTTTAACTGATATTAGGGAAATGGTATGGCAATTTGATGATAAAAAATCAATTCTATATATATATATATATATATTTAAAAGTAGATGGGGATAATTAAAACCCCCAAAGAGAAATTGAGCAGATCTTATGATGTACACATAAGAAATTTCGGGGGTTTACAACCCCCACACTCAAAAAATAATTAAATTTTAAAAATACATAACTACTTTCGCGCATGAAATTGCGGATGTTAAAATTGTAATTTGCGGAGGCTACAAACCTCTGCTATTTGCTGTCACGGCGGTTCGGGAAACCGCCGCATTTATCTGCCTCAAATTAATAGTGGCGATGCTTGCTGCAGGGGCCTGCTTAACCAATGTGACAACAAATAGCGGAGGTTACTAACCTCCACAAAATGCAATTTTAAACTCCGAAATTTACCCATTTTTTTGTAGTGTCCGACGCTTCCTGGAAATTGAAAGAAAGTCTACTCGAGTTCCAAGTAACAACGTGGCATATGTATACAACCACTATGAGTCAATGATAAGGATGACCAACTCGGTTTCCTGACATCAATCAAGGGTCAAGACCAAGAGAAGAATAAGGAAATATCAAAGGATGAATTCGACACAGATTGGCGGTCTTCTAGAGGTCAGTTTTTGCCCTATGAAAGGGCCGAAGGAAGTAGTAAAGGTTTCCAGTCGGCGGATAGATTTGTTACGGATAGGAGATCTGAACGCGGCCGGAATAATAGATCATTGCAGAAAAAGAGGTATCGGGCTCCGGAGACTCTGCCTACCCCAAGTTATCTGATTACAACTTCAACGTCAGCATGGTGGAACTAGTGTCGGCTGTGAGGAACATTAAGGAAGCAGAGTTCCCGAGGCCGATGAGATCCTATCCCAGTTAAAAGGATCCTAATTTATAGTGAGAGTACCATGGGACCAACAGCCACCGGTTTGGGGACTACCGACATCTGCGCGAGGAGGTGGCAACATTGTTGAAAAACAGACATCTCACAGTGTTCTTAAGTGAGCGGGCTAAAAATATCTATGGTCACAATAGGGATAATATGGAACCCTTGAAAGCAGGAGAAGATCCCCCTCGCTTGACAATCAATATGATTTTCGGGGGGAGGGGGGAACGAGATTAATGGTGTAACTTTCTCGGCAATGAAAAAGACGAAGGTATCGGTGACCCATAGCAAGAGACTCTGGGAAGTCGCTGAGGACGACATCACCTTCACAAAGGAGGACGCAGATGGACTCTTACTGCCATACAACGATGTCTTGGTAATCTCTCTTAGTGTTTTAGATTTTAAGATTAAACGTGTTTTGGTAGACCCACGGAGTTCAACCAACATTATCCAATTGAGAGTGCTAGAACTAGCAGAGCTAACCGAAAGCATTATTCTGGCCACAAAGCTCCTCACCGGGTTCAATTTGGCAAGCATAACAACCCGAGGGGAAATCCTGATGCCCACGAATGCCGATGGGGCAATGAAGACGACCATTTTGGAAGTAGTAGACGACAATATGTGTTACAATATTATTCTTCGAAGACCATGGCTAAACAATATGAAAGCTATGCCATTAACATACCATCAACTCTTGAAATTCCCAACCCTGGAGGGAGTTAAATAAATAAAAGGAGATTAACCGACAGCAAGGGAGATCAATGTGATCTCAGTTTCCAGTAGCAAAGGGAAAAAGCATGAAGCATAACAATTACAGGAACTGGAACCTACTCCCGAGCCGAACAAAGACAAAAAGAGGGAGGAGTCGTTGGAATCCTATCAGATTCCATGATATTTCTAGGTACACCATAAGAAACGAACGCAACCAAATCTACAGTGAAAGAACTCGAACAAGTCGCATTGTTTGAGAGATTCTTGGAGAGGAAGTTCCCCTTGGGGACAGGACTAAACCCCGAGCTCAGGTCAGGATTTATAGAATTCATTAAATATAACATTGATTGTTTTTCGTGGTCGCATGCGAATATGACAGGTATTCCGCTAGAAGTGGCCGTGCACAAGTTAAGCTTGGATCCTAACATCCTTCGTAAGGCAGAAGAAACACCCTATTGCCAGTGTCAGAAACAAATTCATCAAAGAAGAGGTAACTCCATTGCTTGATATCGGTTCAATCCGGGAGCTAAAGTATCCTGATTGGCTAACTAACATAGTAGTAGTTCTAAAGAAGAATAATAAATTTCACATGTACATAAATTATAAGCATCTAAATAAGGCGTGCCCGAAAGACTCGTTCCCACTGCCAAACATTGATCAAATTATTGATACGACGGCCGGGCACAAGTTGATAAGTGTCCTTGATGCTTATTCCAGGTACAACCAAATCAAGATGAACCCGGAGGATCTGGACAAACTTCATTCATAACGAACCTCAGCATATATTGCTATAATGTGATGCCTTTTGGGCTTAAGAACGTCGGAGCCACTTACCAGAGGCTTGTAAACAAAATGTTTGAGAAACAAATTGGGAAAACCATGGAAGTTTACATATAATATGTTGATTAAGTTTTTGAACGCATGTGATCATCTTAAACACCTTCAAGAAACCTTTGACATCATAAGGAAGAAGAACATGAAGCTTAACCCCGAAAAGTGTGCATTCGAAGCTAGATCTGGTAAATTCTTAAGATTACTGGTGTCAAAAAAAGGGATCAAAGTTAATCCCGATAAAATTAAAGTGATCGAGGACATCCCTGACCAGCTATCAAATGTGAAAGAGGTTCAAAGGTTGACAAGAAGACAGGATGCTTTAAGCAGATTCATTTCCCGATCTTAGTTAAAATGTCATCACTTCTTTTCACTTCTCAAAAAGAAGAACAACTTTGAAATGGACTCTGGAATGCCAACATGCTCTGAAGGATTTGAAAAGGTATTTATTGTCATGCCCCGAACCTGGACCTGGACGTAACACGACACCCGGTGCCTGACTACATATGATCGAATGAACCAATTGGCTGGCTGAATCATCAAATAATATCATAACATACTGAATGCGGAAGATAAACTAGCACATGCCGATATACTTAAAGTCTGAATGATATAAATCAAAAAGTGGAAACACTAATATAATTCTGAAACATATCTGCTGCAAATATTTCTTAACATGAAAAACCTATGACTCTGTCTAACTATTTCTTTAGCCTATGAAGCCTCTATTAAAGTACTGAAAACACTGATTGTCTGAAAATACTGAAGACTGTAAGGTAATGATAATGACCTGAAAGAATTGGGGATAGCCAAATAGCTGGTACGAGAATCGTAGCGCTTTGAATTGTCAACCTGTAAATCACTACCTACATCGTGAGATGCAGGCCTCGGACAAAAGGGACGTCAGTACATTTGAATTGCACAGGTACGTAAAGAAACTGAAAGAAAGAACTATAAATGCCAAAACTAATACTAAGCTGATAACTGAGAATTGATAATTGAAATGATAATTGTTGAAACTGAAATGATAACTGATAACTATTGAAACTGAAACTGAAACTGAAATTGAGATAATTGATAACTGAAATGATAATTGATAACTAAAATGATAACTAATAGCTGAATTAAACAAAGGAAGTAAGGATATGATTACTCCCTCTTCTGAATGATGAACAACCTGTTTATCAGAATAAACTACAAACTCGGGCCCAATATATATGCGCACAAGCTACAGCCTCATGCCCAAGTATACGTATATATATAACTATGGCCTCAGGCCTAAAAATGCATAAAACATCAACTATGTCCTCATGCCAAAATGTGCATAAAGCATAAACAACGGCCTCATGCCCAAATATTCATAAAGCATATAAACTACGACCTCAGGCCCAAATACAAGTGTTCAACATTCAGGGATTTAAATTTAGGAACTAAGAATCATACTACAATATGTGATGCTGACATACTAAATCATATTGAGTTACATGATACTGAACTACTAAATAGGACTAGACTGAGACATGTATTCTTGAACTGATTATGAAAACTGAAACTTTAAATGTTTATTAAATGCTAAGTAATCTAGACTGAGACTCATGCGCATCAAACCCAAGTCTATATTAATTACACACTAAGCTCACAACATTCATAATGAAAGTCATGAATAAGTTATGAAGCTAGATAATAGAAGTTCTGCAACTATTCAAGGAACTAGGCTTAACTATATTTCTGAGGCAATTAATAACGTCATAAAATAAATGTAGTGTAGGGAGAATCATTAATATTCCAAAACATAGAGAGTTATCCTCACATACCTTAATTTCCTACTCTTGAGCGTAATACAACATCTGCCAACCCTTTCAACTTTTATCTATATCAATACATGTCAAAAAAGATTCCATATTAGCAATAATACTCATGTTTTTGTCACTTAGGCATTTAATTAAATACCTTATGGGTGTAAAGCCTCATAGCCCTTATTAGTGGTGTTTCTACACCAAACAACCCATTCTCTTGCTCCTGGATAATTCTAAAATCTCAAATTGCAATAATCAATATCATTCTTCATCACCCATAAGATAAACAATACTCTTAATCAATAATCAACAATAAACAACCCAAATATATAACCGTTCATGCTTTTCTATCAAATCCATCAACTCATATCTCATAAACTTGGAGTCTATAATCATGAGGGTGAAGATATTACCTTTATGAAGTTCAAGCCTCTTGAATTCGAGTTCTAGGGTTTCTTTTCTTAACCATGATGACCCAATCGAATACCTAATGATTTGGAGGGTTTAACCATGTTAATAAGGTGTTGGAGAATTGAATTTAACTTAGAATCACCATTAGAACTTACCTTGGATGAGGAGGGACCTTTGAAGAGTTAGGTTATTGAGAGCTTCCCTTTCTAGAGTAAGTTTTTATGTTTTGGGGTGTGGGGGACGAAGTAGGGCTTTAAAAAGGACCCCCAGATGCTCTCCCATGCACCTGAAGGCCCAACTATGCACATGGACGCGCAGCAGGGCAGTAGCACTGCCACAAATGTGCGGCCGCGCACGGGACCATCAAGGCGCGCATACTGTGCATTGTTCAATAAAATGCTCATAACTTTTTACTTAAATATTCATTCGGGTTCCACAATATATTGTTTCAAATATATTTCAAAGGGCTACAACATTTATATTTTACATTTTCCCAAATTCTCAACGTAACTTTACGAAATATTTCTATAAGACAGACCTTCCATAAACTTAGTCGATTTTACCGAATCTTATGTACCTCACTCTCTGTCTTGATTCCAAAACAACTATTTTCTCCTATAGTCATCCCGATATTACATCATATGTATAAGATTTCATTAATACTTATTTAACACATTTACCCTAGTCCGAATTTACCGAGTGTTACATTTATCGAGCCATCCATTATTATTAAAACCGGAGGCAGGCGAACAACTGTTGATTTACTTAGCAGTCTCGGAGGTAGCGGTAAATGCTGTTTTAGTCCGTGAAGATGAAGGTATGAAATCTTCTATTTATTATGTTAGTAAAGTTTTAATGGGAGCAAAAACTCGATACCCACATCTCAAAAAATTGTCCTTGCTCTCGCAGTCGACGCTCGAAAGCTTAGGCATTATTTTCAATGTCATCCGTGGTGACAACCTTTCTCTTGCGAAATATCTTTCGCAAACCTGAACTTTCAGATCGACTGGACAAATGGGCAATCAAAATGAGAGAATTTGACATAGAGTATTAACCTAGAACTATGATTAAGTCACAAGTTTTGGCCGACTTTGTGGCCAATTTTAGTCCAGGACTGCTGCCTATGACTACCAAAGAAGTAGTGATGGTGTCACGACCCAAACCGATGGGCCGCAATGTCACTCAGTACCTTATTCAACCGAGTAACAATATAACGTATCTTTTCATGTCATACTATCATAGATAATTGAGCCGAAAGGCTGCCTTGAGATAAGTAGAATACAACATGTGATACCAACTTATACATAAGGCATACGGGCCTAAAAGACCAAAATAACCATTCGTATACTGAACATAGGCCAACAAAGCCATACAATCTTTTATGTACATGACATCTGTCCACAAGCCTCTAACAGCAACAACAACATCCCAGTATAATCCCACAAGTGAGGTCTGGGGAGGGTAGTATGTACGCAAATCTTACCCCTACCTCGAGGGGCAGAGAGGCTGTTTCCAGGAGACCCTCAGCTCAAGAAAGCACCAAATGACGATATATTAGTATTATTTATAGACTCATAATATAATAACATAAAATACATAACATACATAAAAGAAATTAAAATAGCAAAATAACAGCCATATAAGAGAATATAGGAAATACGAGAGAGATGGAAGGTAAACTAATATCCAGCGTATAAAGCCCTGCATCAGTAGCTAACCAGTAGTATCCTAAGCCTAACTCCTAACGGGCTAGTCTCACTCTAGTGCGCTGTATAGATATTCACAACTTCCCCATAACCTTCAACCTTAATGTTCGACCTCCACAATTCCCTGTCTAGGGCCATATCCCCAGTAATCCTAAGTCGTGCCATGTCTTGATTGATCACCTCTCCCCAATACTTCTTAGGTCTACCTCTACCTCTCCTCGTACCCACCACCGCCAATCGCTCACACCTCCTCACAGGTGCATCAGTGCACCTCCTCTGAATATGCCCGAACCATTTGAGTCGTGCTTCCCGCATCTTGTCCTCTATTGGGGCCAAGCCCACCCTCTCTCGAATATCTTCATTCCTAATATTATCCATCCTTGTATGCCCGCATATCCACCTCAACATCCTCATCTCTACTACTTGCATCTTCTTGATGTGTAGGTTCTTAACTGGCCAACACTCGGTACCATACAACATAGCAGGTCTAACTACTGCTCTATAAAACTTACCTTTTAGTAACGATGGCACTTTCTTGTCACACAGGACTCCCTCGCTAACTTCCACTTCATCCACCCCACCCCTATACGGTGTGTGACATCCCCGTCGATCTCCCCGGTCCCCTGAATAACTGACCCAAGGTACTTGAAACTACCCCTCTTAGGTATGACTTAAGATTCAAGCCTCACTTCTACTCCCTTGTCCACAAGCCTCTAAGAATATATAATTTTCATAAAGGTCGGGATAGAGTCCCACCATACCAAACAGTACACATCTAAATCATACTAACCAAACAAGCAACTCCGAAGTAAATGGAGCGCACCAACATCTTTCTCTGAGCTGATAACCTACTTGGAGGGATCTCGACCTGTCTATCGGGACCTACGGGCATGAAACGCAACGTCCCCAAAAAAAAAGAACGTCAGTACGAATAATGTACCGAGTATGTAAGGTGCATAAATAAGTACATAACAGACATGGAAGAATGTAGAGTAAATGACTCAACCTGTAAGTCTGGATAACTCTGTAAATCATGAAATAATTAGTGTCATGCATATGCATATGAATGTCATGTCGTGCATATGTTCATAATATCATCAAGCCTCTGAGGGCATCCCATCATATCATCTCAGCCACTGTAGGCAAAATTATCAACGTATACCAGTTGATCAGGTGGTGGTGTGTATATAACACCATAATCTTTTCCCATATCCCATATAAATATAATATACATATATACGCATATATAACGCCATTTGGTCATGGGTCAATGTACATGTATAAATGCATAAGAAATACGTTTATAAGATTTTCTCGGAATGCCATAAAAATCCATATGCCTTTCGGATAAACTTTATCAAATACGTATTTTTCTGAGACCTATGAACAGAAGATGCAATAACAATCCACAAGGGGAATTAAGAATATAGACACCCCTAGTATTTCTATGAATAGAGTCATTTATGAAAGTTGCATATTTTTCTTATTTCATTTGTATCATTTGGATCATGCCAAAAGGAAAGAAGGGATAGCCTTAACATACCTGAGCCAATTCTCTTGACAATCCCTCTAACATACGTCAATTGCCAAAAGGAAAGAAGGGATAGCTTTAACATACCTGAGCCAATTCTCTTAACAATCCCTCTAACATACATCAATTGCGACAACACATAACGACGGATCGGAGTAGGGAAAAATCAGCATGATATTCTTGGGAAAGATTGCACCGTACTTTCTTAGAATTGCAAAATTCTATTGCTATTATGTAATAAAATTTTGTATGAAATGTTCTGCACAGAATCGTTACCAAGCTGAATTTTACCCGTTGGATTCATCAAGAGAATCCATATCTTAATGAATTAGAGTTTTATACCTTAGTGGGTGTGGGCCCCACTACGGTGATGACTAAGACCTTAAAATGACACATTATCAAGTGATTTGATGTGTCACTTAAGCTTGATTTGGTTGCTGCCACGTTAAGTATAAGGTTTATCCAAAAGACCTTAGTCTTTTATCCAAAGACAACCACAATTTATTAGTTAACTAGATAGTATCCCATTACCCAATAATTAACTAATTACCCATATAATTAAGAATTATCTCCACTTACTTAGAATACTACTCACTTTTAACATACCTCATATACTTCACTACCATGGTCATGTGGTATCTTGTATGTCACTAGCCTATAAATACTGAGTATTTTAGCTTGGGTCATATTTTATCTCAAAATGACAAACTTTGACAAAATTTATTTTCTTCGATTCGCTTACCCTCTCACCTTCACAAATTAACTTATCCCTTGTTTGAAATAGCATAATACTTATAATCCTAAAATAAATCTCATTCCCGAACTTACGTCGATTAACTTACGATGTAACTTAAATGTACGAAAATCCTGGACATAACATCTCATTTCTAATCTTATGTCAATTTACTTGTTGCATACTTTCATGTACAAAAATATGGGGTGTAACAGATGGTGTCAAAATCGACATTGGGATTTTGGACCTTGTTCATAGACAGAGCTTCCAATGTGAAATGGTTCGGGCTCGGGCTCGGGGTGGTACTAATCACACCTTTGGGAGAAATCCTAAGGCAGGCTATAAGAAGTGTTCCTCTAACTAACAATGAAGCTGAGTATGAGGATTTAATTGCAGGACTCGAGTTAGCCCGGTGACTAGACTCCGAGGTCATAGAAATCAAATATGATTCTCAATTGGTAGTAAATCAGGTCTACGGAAACTTCAAATCCAAAAAGGAACGCATGCAACAATATGTAGTTAAAGTCTAGGCTCTACTCCCATGGTTCAGGGAATTGTCAATTACCCACATCTTGAGGGATGAAAATGCGAAAGAAGATGCACTAGCCAATCTAGATCGTCCACGAAAATGAAGGGATTGGACTTCGGTACGGTCCTGCAGCTTATGCATTCGGTATTGGACGTAGATGGCTATTATGAAGTAAACGCGACCAATTTGGTCTAGGACTGGGGGAATGAGATCATTGACTATCTCGAGCAGGGAAAGCTACCTGAAGATCCCAAGGCATCTTGGCCGTTGCACACTAAAGCAGCTCGATACTGCTTTATGGGAGGTCAACTGTATAAAAAATCTTTCCAAGGCCTGTTGGCCCGATGCTTAGGAGCCTTTGAAGCTAATTACGTTATGAGAGAAGTTCACAAAGGGATCTAGGAAAATCACTTGGGTGCAGACTCCTTGTTATTAAAGTTTATTAGGGCAGGATACTACTGGCCTCGGATGGAACAAGACACTAAGAATTATGTTCAGAAATGTGATAAGTGTCAATGCCATGCACCGTTGATGCACAAACCGGCAGAGTTATCACACTCGGCTCTGTCACCCTGGCCACCGGTAAGGTAATATTTCTTTTGATTTTAACCGACTACTTTTCTAAGTGGGTTGAAGCAGGTCCTTACAAGAAAATTGGCGAGCACAAACGGTCAAGTAGAATCAACAAACAAGGTGATTATCTAAAATCTCAAAATGATATTGGAAGCAGCAAAAGGCAAATGGCCCAAAGAGCTATCGAGAGTGCTATGGGTGTATCGAACAACGGCCAAATCGAGCACGGGGGAGACACCTTTCTCTCTTGTATACGAAGTAGAAGACTTGATCCCGGTGGAAGTAGTAGAACTTACCATGAGATACTTCCGGTCGAATGAAGAGGTGAATAACAAAGCATTATTGGTCAAATTGGAGCTGCTCGACGAATGTAGAGACTTGGCGCATATAAGGATGGCGGCCCAAAAATAGAGAATGGAAGGTTATTACAATCTAATAGCCAATCTCCGTTATTTCAAAGTAGAAGACTTGGTTTTAAGAAAGTAACTCAAAACACCCAGGAGCTCAACGCAGGAAAGGTAGGTCCAATGTGGAAAGGCCCCTGCAGGGTTTCAGCTATCACCGGGAAAGGATCATACGAATTGGAAAATTAAGACAGAGTAAAGTTGTCGAGAAACTAGAATGTGGAACACCCCAAAATATATTATTGCTGATGAGCACCAATTATACTGAAAGTATGTGCTGCACTCCTTTTCTCTTCGTCCAGTTTTTGTCCCAATTGGGTTTTTCTGGCAAGATTTTTAATGAATTAGCAACAAAAAGTATACTACGAAGGAATCTTCGTCAGCAGAAATAAGATCTTTAAATGACAAGGCATGCAAGCAATGAGCCACTATGGGACGGTTAGATAGTCTTTTGCTCGATAGCAATGTTCCCACCGAGAAACAAAGCTTGCTATCGCACCAAAGGTTACCCAACCGTTCATAAGTGCAAGTCACTAGGGGTGGTTAGCTAATATTTGGCTCTGTAGCAAAGTTCCTAACGGAAAGCGAAGCTTGCTATCGAACCAAAGATTATCCAACCAGTCACTAGTGGAATCTTCAAAGGAGTAAGACTTCTAGTATTTAAATTCGCATTCTTCGCTTCGAATACTAGCGGGGAGAGGGGGAATGATGTGAGAATACGGAAACATGACTTCCACATCAACCAGAACTACAAAATCCGGGAACAAAGTTTTATCATCGGGACCGGGGACTGCGCGGCCAGCCCAGTAGAAATAAGTTATATTAATTAGCCACAAGTAATGGCAATTTCTTTTTAGCACAACGAATGGTTATATTCTTTTGAAAATGAAAGGAATAAAGTAAAATTCCTTTTATTTTTATCTTGTTTCTCTTCCGAACAATGAATTAATTTTATTATTTGAAAGTTAAACAAGTACTTCAAATGCTAGTGCCAGAATGAACAGAAAACGTCCTCTTCAAGAGCACTATAAACATAAGAGGGCCCTCTCTTATGAAACCCTCACAGTAAAGGGTTGGTTCCAGAAGAACTTATGCCCAGAATACAAATGCTATCGGGGAAAAGTGCACCCGAAGCCTTACATAATTCGATGCAAAGAGAAAAACTTGTGCAATACTTAAACAAAAAAGTACTTCTCTATAATGACGTGCCGAGTAGCACAAGTACAAAAGTATGAAGTAAAAAACAAAAAGGAAAGAAAGAAAAAGGTTAAACTATTGCATCCCCAAAATCCTGGGGAAGAGAAGCATCTGCACCCCCAAGAGAAGTAGGTGGATCTCTTGTCGGTTCGAGGTCTTGACCTTCATCATCATCCCCTTCAAGTTCTTCTTCAGTTCCCGAAAGCTCAGAATCGGAACCATAGGAATCAGTCCATCAGGTTGGACTGGGAGACCCCTTCGGGCAATTGACTCTAGCTCACGCGCCTTGGCGATCTTGGCATCAAAGTCAATGACGCCCGCTTTGGCCTCTTCCAAAGTTTTACTCCTCATATTGTAGATAGAATTTGTTTTTTCAACAATGAGGGAAGACTCAGTGTTGAAGCTCTTCCTTAAGCTGGTCAACCTCAGTTGAAAGGTTATTCCACTCGGATCTAGTGGCTTGAAGGCTAACATCAAGGTCTAAGATAGTGCAGTTATAAACATTATTATGCTCCATGACCTTCTTATACTTCTCCTCTATCCTGGCATGCTTCTCCTCCGCAGCAGCAGCCTCTTCAGCTTTGGTGTTCAAGGCTGCCTCCAAATTATTTATTCTTTTAGTAGAGGCAGCCTCACGATCGACAGCAGCAAGAATAACATTTTGGACCTCGGACCACTTTGCCTTGGCCTCTTGAAATTGTACCCTTAATAGGGTGGTATCTTGGCTGAGGGTCTCCACCTCTTGCTCGCACTGCTAAAAACGAGCCTCCAACTCAATGGCCTTGGCGGCTTGTGCTTCCAGCTCCAGGAGGCGAGTAGTAATTTGATTCCGCTCAGCCAACAGTTGATCCCTCTCGAAGGTGAGTTTTTCTTTATCAAGGATCAACCTTTGAAGGCCCCCGGAAGCAAGAAAGTTAGCCTGAAGAACAAAAGTTCAAATCAAAAATCCTATCATAGCAAAGCTAGAAAAAATAGTAGAACGAATAAATATCATATCACTGCTACATTGTGTATGGCATTGTTTATCATAGACTCCCTCGAGATAGAATGTATTTTATTCCTATATGTCTCTGAAGACAAATGCTTCAAGGTAATTGGCGAGTTCTACCGGCCGGGACAACATATGGCATTCGGTAGAAATCGAGAGGGAGACGCTCCTCCTCCTCTGAGGGTATGAGGAGGGGCCAGATTAGATATTGTCACGACCCAGACTTCCCACCCTCGGGAGTCGTGATGGCGCCTACTCGTGAAACTAGGCAAGCAGAGCATTATAGATCTTATTACCCTTTTTCCTTAACTTCTTATCAATTTCAAATTAACATGTGATCAACAGCGGAATAATAATAATAATAATAATAATAATAATAATAATAATAATAATAATAAAAGAAATGCAGAAGACAAAATCTGATAACTTAACCAAATACTAGTGCAAAAACTCCAAAATACAACTCTACCCAGAACTGGCGTCACAATATCACGGACCATCTGCGAATACTACAAACAGTGGTCTGAAAAGAAAGATACAAGTCTGTCTCTGAAGTAAATGAAAACAGAATATAAAAGATAGAAGGGGACGCCAAGGACTGCGTACGTCTGCAGGACTACCTCGGGTCTCCGCCGGCCCGAAGGCAGCAACTCGCTATGGTCCAAAAGCTCTGGTACCGAGATCTGCACACAGTGCAGAGTGTAGTATCAGCACAACCGACCCCATATGCTGGTAAGTGACGAGCTTAACCTCGGCTAAGTAGTGACGAGGCTAGGACAAGACTACCAAATAAACTTGTGCAGTTAAAGCATATACAACAAGTAATAATAACGGGAACTAGCAGTTAAAGATGGGAAGGGGAACATGCTGCGGGGAATATCAAGTACCAACAGAATCTCAGGAGAAAAACATAAAGAACATCTTAAATTTCGCAACAGTAAGAATAAGGGAAACAGTAACGAATCAATGTTCACTTTCATTCTTTATTGTTGCGGCACGCAACTCGGTACAAATCATATATCAGTGTTGCGGCGTGCAACCCGATCCAAATCATAAAATACTATTGCGGCGCACAACTCGATCCAAATCATATATTACTGTTGTGACGTACAACCCGACCCCTTATGTCCTCCCTTATTACTCCTTGTTGCGGCGTGCAACCTGATCCCATATAATATTGTGATCCCAATATACCAATTAACACCAATCGCAAAAGAATCTCGGCAAGGGAACAATAAGGAAACAACAATATCCCGGCAAGGGAATCAACAACAAAAATAAACACATCCCGGTAAGGGAACCAACAGTAAGAATTAAAAACGTCCCGTCAAGGGAATCAACTATAACCAAACTTGTACCAACAATTGACTTCACAAATGAAACCTCAACTGGAGCCAATGCTCAACAATAAACAAATACCATGAATATAATCATAATTCTTGCCCAATAAGGAGAATCAACAATTTAGGCATTTGTAGTACTTATTACGAAACACAACGATTACAATTTAAGACTTACGAGCATGCTTGACAATGACATATAAATACTCGTCACCACATATATACGTCGTACACTACACTAGCACATAGCAAGTAAAGCACAATACCTATTCCCTCAAGCTAAGGTTAGACCAAACACTTACCTCGAACTTGCACGGCAAACTCAAGCCTCAAACACCGCTTTTCTTTTAGAATTCGCCTCCAAGTTACTTGTATCTAGCCCAAATTAATTTAACAACATCAATAAATGATAAACAATTCATACCCATTGCTTAGTTATAGGTCTTCTATCATTTTCCCCAAAAAGTCATAAATCGAACCCTGGGATTGCTTGGTCAAAAGTCGAGGTTCGGACCAAAACTCAATCACCCGTTCACCCACGAGCCCGAATATGTAATTAGTTTCGAAATCTGACCCCAAAACGAGGTCTAAATTCCAATTATTCAAAAAACTCTAATTCTACCCAAAATCCCTAATTCTACCATGTAAGAACAATATTTAGGCCTAGAAATATAATGGGTGTTGATGAAAAATGAAGGAGATGAGTTTAAGAACTGGAAAAGGGTCAAAACTACCCCTATCATTTATTAAATGGTTTAGAAATACCCTCCGTCCATCTATTCGTCCAAAAATACACACCACGTTATTTTTATATCTAAAAGTACCCTTTTTTTAATGGTGCAGCACATGGGCTCCACATCTAATGTGTTGTCATTTTTTTATTGGGCCACGTGGCTCTCGTTCAGAAACCAAATACTCGCCCCGACCCATTATTTTCTCTTTTTCTTAATTTTTTCCCTTTCTCTTTCTTCCTTCTTCCTCTGATGGGTTAGAAAAGAGAAGTTTTGGCTAGGTGGGAATCAGATGGGTAAGAAATAATGGAGACGATCCTTCGATAGGGAGTTTGCCGGCGACTGCTCCAGCGAAAGCCCAAGTTTAACCATGATGTAATTTGGGGAAACTTTTCTATTACCGGTGAAAAACCATGATGTATATCTCAAATTGTTTTGCTATGTAATTCTTGTAGCTCTCATTGAGAGCCACAATTCTATGAAAATTTTAACTTCTGATATTCACGGTGTAAAAAACAATCCATAAAAAAATTTGATTAATAGCTAAAAATTATAAGAATAAAAAAGGTTTTCAAGCACACGACCTTAAACATAATTTTACTTTCCTGATCGCGAAGCAGTAATGAGTGTTGTATGGAAGCCATGAAACAAAAATACATTTTGCTTGAAGCACATAAATGTAGCTAGAAGAGGCAGATGTAACCGGTTTTAGCAACCCGCCCAGCAGTTTTGCTAAGCCCGTTTTGTTTTGTAGAAGACATTTTTGTCAATACTGCAAAGCACAGAAAAATGGGTAAATGGGTTGGACCAGGTAAATGGGTTACAATAAGACCCATATTTGATTCTTGGTCAATAATGCCACGTGGCGCAGTTTAAAATTGCCACGTCATTAAACGAAAGACCCACAAATTCTGCCGTTAGTCGCGGGGGTATTATTGTTAATAGAATTAATGTCGTATATTTTTTTGGATGGATAGATGGACGGAGGGTATTTATAAACTATTTAGCAAATGATAGGGGTAGTTTAGGCCCTTTTCCGGTTTAAGAACACATACCTATAATTTGGTGTTGGAACTTTTTTTCAAAAATCGCCTAAGGTCTAATTTTAGGGAAGGAGATATGAAAATATGGCTTATTCCCGTTTTTGGTTCTGTTTTTAATTCACTGGACAGGCCTTCTTCGCATTCGCAAGAAGCATGTCACATTCGCGAAGGTTTAACCCCCCTGACCTTCGCATTCGCGAGACCTACGTCGTGTTCATGTAGGGTAAAATGCCTTCCCCCAGTTCCCTGCCCAATGGCCTTCGCGTTCGCGATAGCTAGGTCGCGTTCGCGAAGGGTAACACACCCTAATGCTTCGCGTTCATGCCCTGAGCCTCGCGTTCGTGTAGAAGAAAATCCCCCCTCAGACTAAATTACTTTTCGTATTCGTGAGAGTTCCTTCGCGAATGCGAAGGACAATACACCAGCACACCAGAAGCAGTAAAATAGCAAAAAATCCTAAGTCCAAAACACCCCGAAACCTATCCGAAACTCACCCGAGCCCTAGGGGCTCCAAATGAAATATGCATACTAACTCAAAAACATCATATGGACTTACTCGTGCGATCAAATCGCCAAATTAACATCTTTAACAACGAATTTAGCATCAAAATCAAAGAAAAATCTCAAGAACTCTTAAGTTCAAATTTTAACAACCGAGGATCCGATTCAAGTCATATCAAGTCCATTTCATACCAATTTTTACCGGCTCAACTTAAATACCATATACGACCTGTACCAGGCTCTGGAACCAAAATATGGGCCCGATACAATTTTTCAGGCTTGCGACCTCGGAATTCAATTCCGGGCATACGCCCAAGTCCCATATTTTTCTACGGACCCTCCAGGATCGTCAAATCACAGGTCCGGGTCCGCTTACCTAGAATATTGACCGAAGTCAACTTGAATTCATTTTAAAGGTCAAATTAGCATTTTTATCAAAATTTCACATAAAAGCGTTCTGGATATACGCCCGGACTGCGCACACAAATCGAGGTGAGATAAAAGGAGGCTTTTAAGGCTTCGAAACACAGAATTTACTTGTAAATAAAGTGATGACCTTTTGGGTCATCACATCCTCCACCTCTAAAAAAACCGTTCATCCTTGAGCGGATATAGAAAAGAAGTACCTGAGATGGGGAAAAGATGGGGATAACGGCTCCGCATATTGGACACGGACTCCCAGGAAGTTGCCTCGGCAGGCTGACCTCTCCACTGAACACGATCAGAAGGGTAACTCCTCGATCTCAACTGATGAACCTGCTAGTCCACAATGGCCATCGGCTCCTCCTCATAGGTCAGATCCTTGTCCAACTGGATAGTGCTGAAGTCTAACACGTGGGATGGATTGCCGTGATACCTTCGAAGCATGGACATATGAAATACTGGGTGCACAACTTAGCTTGCCCTTCTTTCCAAATCTCATCACACCCTTCATAGGCGTCACCCGGAGAAACACCCGCTCTCCGACCATAAATGCCACATCACGAACCTTGCGGTCAGCATAACTCTTCTGCCTGGACTGAGCTGTACGAAGCCTGTCCTGAATGATCTTAACCTTGTCCAAGGCATCCTGAACTAAATCTGTACCCAACAATGGAGTCTCTCCGGGCTCAAACAATCCAACTGGCGACCGACACCGCGTACCATATAATGCCTCATAGGGAGCTATCTGAATGCTCGACTGGTAGCTATTGTTGTAGGCAAACTCTGCTAATGGCAAGACCTGATACCAAGAACCTCCAAAGTCCATAACACAAGCTCGGAGCATATCCTCCAAAATCTGAATAGTACGCTCAGATTGTCCATCCGTCTGGGGATGAAATGTTGTGCTCAACTCGACCTGTGTTCCCAACTCACACTAAACTGCCCTCCAAAAATGTGAGGTAAAATGCGTACCTTGGTCAGAAATGATAGACAAGGGCACACCATGAAGACAAACAATCTCCCGGATATAGATCTCAGCCAACCGCTCCAAGGAATAGAAAACTGCCACATGAATGAAATGCGCTGACTTGGTCAGCCTATCAACAATAACCCATACTACATCGAACTTCCTCTGAGTCCGTGGGTGTCCAAAAACGAAGTCCATAGTGATACGCTCCCACTTCCACTTAGGAATATCAATCGTTTGGAACAAACCATCAGGTCTCTAATGCTCGTACTTTACCTGCTGACAATTCAAACACCGAGCTACCTAGGCAACAATGTCCTTCTTCATTCTCCTCCACCAATAGTGCTGCCGCAAGTCCTGATACATCTTAGTGGCACCCGGATGAATAGAGTACCGGGAACTATGGGCCTCCTCCAGAATCAACTCACGAAGCCCATCCACATTAGGCACACAAATACGACCCTACATCCTCAGAACTCCATCATCTCCAACTGTAACCTGCTTGGCACCTCCGTGCCAAACTGTGTCTCTAAGGAAGAGCAAATGAGGATCATCATACTGCCAGTCTCGGATACGCTCAAATAATGAAGAACGAGTGACTGTGCAAGCTAGCACACAGCTAGGCTCAAAAACATCCAACCTCATGAACTGATTGGCCAAAGCCTCAACATCCAAAGCAAACAATCTCTCACCGACTGGAATATACCCAAGGCTGCCCATACTGGCTGACTTCCTACTCAATGCACCGGCTACTACATTGGCCTTTCCCGGATGATACAAGATGGTGATATCATAGTCTTTCAACAGCTCCAACCACCTCCTCTGCCTCAAATTTAGCTACTTCTGCTTGAACAAGTATTAAAAACTCTTGTGATCCGTGAATACCTCACACAACATGCCATATAAATAATGCCTCCAAATCATCAGCGTGTGAACAATGGTTGCTAACTCCAAATCATGAACTACATAATTCTTCTCGTGGATCTTCAACTATCGTGAAGCATATGCAATAACCTTGCCATTCTACATCAACACCGCACCAAGTCCAATATGCGACGCATCACAGTATACTATATATGGCTCTGAACCTATAGGCAAAACCAACACTGGCGCCGTAGTCAAAACTGTCTTGAGCTTCTGAAAGCTCGCCTCACACTCGTCTGACCACCTGAACTGGGCACCTTTCTAGGTCAACCTGGTCATCGGGGCTGTAATAGATGAAAACCCCTCCACAAACTGACAGTAATAACCTGCCAAACCCAAGAAACTCTAGATCTCTATAGCTAATGTTGGTCTAGGCCAGTCCTTGACTGCCGCAATCTTCTTAGGATCCACCTGAATACCCTCAACTGATACAACATGACCCAAGAATACAACCAAACGCAACCAAAACTCACACTTTGAAAACTTGGTATACAACTGACTATCCCTCAGAGTTTGAAGAACGACTCGAATATGTTGCTCGTGCTCCTCCCGGCTGTGGGACTAGATCAAAATATCATTAATGAAGACAATCATGAAGGAATCCAAATAAGGCTTGAACATTCGGTTCTTCAAGTCCATGAAAGTTGCTGGGGCATTTGTCAACCCAAATGACATCACTAAGAACTCATAATGCCTGTACCGAGTGCGAAAAGCTGTCTTAGGGACATCTGAAGCCCTAATCCTCAACTGATGGTAGCCAGATCTCAAATCAATCTTCGAAAACACTTTGGCACCTTGAAGCTGATCAAACAAATCATCAATCCTCGGCAATGGGTACTTATTCTTGATTGTGACCTTGTTCAATTGCCGATAATCTATACACATCCTCATCGATCCATCCCTGTTCTTAACAAACAACACTGGTGCACCCCAAGGCGAGACACTAAGTCTAATGAAGCCCTTATCAAGCAAGTCTTGCAACTGTTCTTTCAATTATTTCAACTCTGGTGGGGCCATACGATACAACGTAATAGAAATGTGCTAAGTGCCCGTAGCCAAATCGATGCAAAAGTCAATATCCCTATCTAGCGGCATACCCGGCAGGTCTGCAGGAAATACCTTTGGAAACTCACGAACAACAGACATAGAATCCATAGAAGGAACCTCGGCACTAGAATCACGAACATATGCCAAATAAGACAAACAACCCTTCTCAACCATACGCCGAGCCTTCATATATGAGATAACCCTACGGGTGGCTGAGTATGCGGTGGAACACCCGATGCCTGAACCATGGCATGGGAACCTTGCTGCTGCGACTGAGCACCCACTAATCTTGGACAAGCCCTCCGGATATGACCATACTCACCGCAATCAAAGCATTCACCTGAGTGCTGCAGCTGAGGAAATTGAGACTAAACCTGGCAGGCCGGCTGACCATGAGAATAGCTCTAAAGAGGAGGTGCTCTAATAGGAGCTGATGGAACACGGTAGGACTACTGATCAGAAAACTACACATAAGAACCACGGCCACCTGCAGCACCATGAGAAGTCTGAAGTGCTGAATGAAATGACCTGGAATGATGGCCCCTACCAAAAGAATTCATGCCTCCAGATGAGGCACCACTGAACTTGCCTGAATGATGGGGCCTCTTGTCAGGCCCTTGACCACACCCCTACGATACAACCATCTCAACTCTCCTAGCCACATTGGTCGCATCCTGAAAAGAAATCTTGCTCCCAGTCTCCTTAGCCTTCTGCAATCGAATCGGCTGAGCGAATCCCTCAATGAACCTCCTCACCCTCTCTCTCTCGGTGGAAAGTATAATAAGAGCATGATGGGCCAAAGCAATGAATTTGGTTTCGTACTGAGTGATGGTCATAGAACCCTGCTAGAGACACTCAAACTACCTCCGATAGTCCTCCCTCTGAGTGATAGGAAGAAACTTATCCAGAAATAGCTGAGAGAACTGATCCCAAGTCAAGGCAGGTGACCCAGCTAGCCTAGCCAAACAATAATCCCTCCACCAAGTCTTGGCGGAACCTGACAGACGAAAAGCAACAAAGTCGACCCCATTGGTCTCCACTGTCCCCATATTCCAAAGAATCTCATGAAAGCTGTCTAAGTAATCCTGGGGATCCTCTAAAGATGTACCACCATAAATAGTAGTGAACAACTTGGTGAACCTGTCCAATCTCCACAAAGCATCGGCAGACATAACTGCTCCATTACCAGTCTGAGCTACCACACTCGGTTGAACTACTCCAACTGACTGAGCTGCTGGAGTCTGAAACTGGGGAGCCATCTACTCCGGAGTGCAGGTAGCGGGAGTCTATGCTCCTCCCCCAGCCTGAGAGACGGTTGGTGCTACAGGAAGTAAGCATGCTCGGGTGACACTCTCCATAAGGCTCACTAGATGGACCAGAGCATCCTGGAGTACTGGTAGCAATGAACCCCTCTAGGACCTGAGCTGGGCCCACCAAAACTGTTTGGGCCGGAACCTCATCATCAAACTCTACCTGAGGCTCCACCACTGGTGTTGCTGCTTTGGGCTGAGCTCTACCCTTGCCTCTGCCCCATCCTCTACCCCTTGTGGGAACTGCTACTGGGGGCTCGGGCTGCTGGTCAGCGGATGAAGAAGCACGTGTTCTTGCTATCTGCGAGAGAACATAGTAGAATTCCAATTAGCATTGAGAAACGAAACCGCATGACATAGATGAATAGAAGTGAAACTGTTCCTAACTCTGTAGCCTCTAGGGGATCAACACAGATATCTCCGTACCGATCCCTTAGACTCTACCAAGATTGTCCGTGAATTGTGAGACCTAAGCAACCTAGAGCTCTGATACCAACTTGTCACGACCCGGACTTCCCACCCTCGGGAGTCGTGATGGCACCTACTTGTGAAAGCTAGGCAAGCTGAGCATTATAGATCTTATTACCCTTTTTCCTTAACTTTTTATCAATTTCAAATTAACATGTGATCAACAGCGGGATAATAATAATAATAATAAAAGAAATGCGGAAGACGAAATCCAATAACTTAACCAAATACTAGTGCGAAAACTCCAAAATACAACTCTACCCAGAACTAGTGTCATAATACCACAGACCATCTACGAATACTACAAACAGTGGTCTTAAAAGAAAGATACAAGTCTATCTCTAAAGTAAATGAAAATAGAATATAAAAGATAGAAGGGGACGCCAAGGCCTGCGGACGTCTGCAGGACTACCTCGGGTCTCCACTGGACTGAAGGTAGCAACCTCGCTATGGTCCAAAAGCTCCGATACCGAGATCTGCACACAATGCAGAGTGTAGTATCAGCACAACTGACCCCATGTGCTGGTAAGTGTTAAGTCTAACCTCCGCGAAGTAGTGGCGAGGCTAGGACAAGACTACCAAATAAACCTGTGTAGTTAAAGCATATACGACAAGTAATAATAACGGGAACTAGCAGTTAAAGATGGGAAAGGGAACATGCTGTGGGGAATATCAAGTACCAACAGAATCTCAGCGAAAAACATAAAGAACATCTTAGATTTCGTATCAGTAAGAATAATAAAAACAGTAACGAATCAATGTCCACTTTCATTCTTTATTGTTGTGGCGCGCAACCCGATCCAAATCATATATCACTGTTGCGACGTGCAACCCAATCCAAATCATTGAATACTGTTGTGGCGTGCAACCCGATCCAAATCATATATCACTGTTGCAGCGTGCAACCCGACCCCTCCAGTCCTCCCTTATTACCCCTTGTTGCGGCGTGCAACCCGATCCCATATAATATTGTTATGGAGTGCAACTCGATCCAAATATACCTATCAACACCAATCACAAAAGAATCCCGACAAGGGAACAATAAGGAAACAACAATATCCCAGCAAGGGAATCAACAACAAGAATAAACACATCCCGACAAGGGAACCAACAGTAAGAATTAAATATGTCCCGGCAAGGGAATCAATTATAACCAAACTTGTACCAACAATTAACTTCACAAATGAAACCTCAACCGGAGTCAATGCTCAACAATAAACAAATACCACAAAGATAATCATAATTCTTGCCCAACACGGAGAATCAACAATTTAGGCATTTGTAGTACTTATTAAGAAACACAACGATTACAATTTAAGACTCATAGGCATGCTTGACAATGACATATAAATACTCGTCACCACACATATACGTCATACACTACACTAGCACATAGCAAGTAAAGCACAATGCCTATTCCCTCAAGTTAAGGTTAGATCAAGCACTTACCTCGAACTTCCACGGCTAACTCAAGCCTCAAACACCACTTTTTTTTTCAGAATTCGCCTCCAAGTTACTTGTATCTAGCCCAAATTAATTTAGCAACATCAATAAATGCTAAAGAATTCATACCCAATGCTTAGTTATAGGTTTTCTATCATTTTCCCCAAAAAGTCAAAAATTGACCCAGGGCCCGCTTGGTCAAAACTCGAGGTTCAGACCAAAACCTGATTACCCATTCACCCATGAGCCCGAATATGTAATTATTTTGAAATTCGACCCCAAAATGAGATCTAAATTCTAATTATTCAAAAAGCCTAATTCTATCCAAAATCTCTAATTCTACCATGGAAGAACAATATTTAGGCCTAGAAATCTAATGGGTGTTGATGAAAAATGAAGGAGATGAGTTTAAGAACACATACCTATGATTTGGTGTTGGAAATTTTCTTCAAAAATTGCATAAGGTCTGATTTCAGGGAAAGAGATATGAAAATATGGCTTATTCCCATTTTGGTTCTATTTTTAATTCACTGGACAGGTCTTCTTCGCGTTCGCGAGAAGCATGTCGCGTTCACGAAGGGTTAACCCCCTGACCTTCGCGTTTGCGAGATCTACATCGCGTTCGCGTAGGGTAAAATCCCTTCCCCCAGTTCCCTGCCCAATGGCCTTCGCATTCGCGATAGCCAGGCCGCGTTCGCGATCTGAGCCTTGTGTTCGTGTAGAAGAAAATCCCCCCTTAGACTAACTTATTCTTCGCGTTCGTGAGAGTTCCTTTGCAAACGCAAAGGACAATACAACAGCACATCAGATGTAGCAAAACAGCAGAAAATCCTAAGTCCAAAACACCCTGAAACTTATCTGAAACTCACCCGAGCCCTCGGGGCTCCAAACGAAACATGCACACTAACTCAAAAACATCATATGGACTTACTCGTGTGATCAAATCGCCTAATTAACATCTTTAACAACAAATTTAGCATCAAAATCAAACAAAAATCTCAAGAACTCTTAAGTTCAAATTTTAACAACCGAGGGTCCAATTCACGTCATATCAAGTTCATTTCTTACCAAATTTTACAGACTCAACTTAAATACCATATACGACCTGTACTGGTCTCCGGAACAAAAATACGGGCCCGATACCATCAAATTCAAGCACATTTAAATTTCCAAAAACTCTTATAATTTCAGTTAAACAATTTTCTTTAAAAATTTATTTCTCGTGCTTGGGACCTCAGAATTCAATTCCGGGTATACGCCCAAGTCCCATATTTTTCTACGGACCATCTGGGACCGTAAAATCATGGGTTCGGGTTTGTTTACCAAAAATATTGACCAAAGTCAACTTAAATTCAATTTAAAGGTCAAATTAGCATTTTTATCAAATTTTCACATAAAAGCGTTCTGGATATATGCCCAGACCATGCACACAAATCGAGATGAGATAAAAGGAGACTTTTAAGGCCTCGAAATACAGAATTTACTTGTAAATTAAGTGATGACCTTTTGGGTCATCACAAATATGCCCTAAATTCCTATGGACCAGGGACTAGGGAGGAGGGACATCCTCTTCTCGAGTTTCTAGGCCGGTGGAGATGATGTAGCAGTTGTTGATGGTGAAGGCAAGGTTGGCGAAGAAGGAGATGAAGCTGATGGCATTGTAGGTTGAGAGGCAGTTGGGGCAAAAGCAATGCTAGTTATTGGTTACTCGTTAACCGAAAATGGAGGAGGTCCGGTACTCAGCCTCGTAGTACTGGGAGCAGCGACTGGGGCTCGGACACGATAGTTGGCATCCTCCACCATATCAGACTCCCCTAGAGCTTTTGGGCATCGTTATCGGCTGGTATTATTAGCTCAGCAGATTGAGAATTCTGTTGAGCTGATGAAGGTCGCCGTTTACTCTGTAGAAAGCCCCTTCATCACTGGCTTCCCCATCATTATCGATCACTATAGTGGCTGCAGCAGGCTCGGGCACGACGCTCTTCGCCATTTTATTTTTACCCTTTGTCATAGAGGAATGTTGCCTTTTTTGTTGCTTGTTCTCCGGCCGGGGACTTTGAGAGGAAGAACCTACACCAGAAGCAGGTCCGATGACACCCATTCGAGTGAAGGCCTCCTACAACAACCTCATATCTATGGGGTCAGCCGAAACACCCTCCTCAGGGATGGTAAAAGAGCCCTGTGGAAGACCTAAATTCAACAAAGGGAAAAGTTATCCAATTTTCTTATATGTAAGATGAAAACAAGATAAGTTCGAGAATCAACTTACCATGATTTTTGGCCTTTTACCCATATTTGAGGGCCAATTCTTTCCATTAGCATATCTCAGGCGTGGTGACATCCAAAATCTTCTGGACCCATTTCTCTAAGCTTTCAACCCTTCGTGTTATCCACCGAGTTACTGAAATAATGAAAAAAGAAGGATCAAGCCCCCCGCTCAATGAGAACGGGCCAAGTTGAAGAGGTACGTGTAAACGTACGTAAAACCCTTCTTAAGGAAGCAACAACCTCACATTTGCGGGGTCAGACAAAACATCCTCCTTAGGAATGGTAACGGAGCCCCGTGGAAGACCTGAATTCAACAAAGGAAATAGTTAGCCGATTTTCTTATATGTGAGATGAAAACAAGATAAGTTCGAGAATCAACTTACTATGATTGTTTGGCCTTTCACCCGTATTTGAGGGCCAGTTCTTTCTACTGGCATATCTCAGGCTTGGTGACATCCAAAATCTTCTGGACCTATTGGCCCAAGCTTTTAACCCTTGGTGTTGTCCACCGAGTTGCTGAAATATTGAAAAATGAAGGATCAAGCCCCCCGCTCAATGAGAATGGGCCCAAATTGAAGAGGTACGTGTAAACGTACGTAAAACCCTTGTTAACCCGCTCCGCTAGATCAGGAGCGATAATGTTCAAATCATAGCAACCATAGTCTTCCTTCAAAGCAGGGATGCTAGAAGGACGGATGGAAGAACGATATACACTAACATCCAATGTGCGGGAGTTAGTAGAAGGGAACTTCTCTTCGAAGTCCTTAGTCGTAGTAAGCTTTCTGGGATAATGGTGCTCACCGTGCGAGGAGCAACATCATCAGTGCTTTCCTTGTTCTTTGAAGAATTGGAGTTTTTGGAAGAGGAGGCCATAGTTAACAGAAGGAAGTAAGGGTTTTTCTCTGGAGAAGAAGGTTAAAGGAAGTTGAAAGCAAGAGTGAGTTGAGTAAAGAAAGTTTGAGAGAGTTCGATAAATTGTGAAGTGTAAAAGAAGAAGATTGAAGCGTATAAGTGTCACGATCCGGATTTCCCATCCTCGGAAGTCATGATGGCGCCTACTGGTGAAAGCTAGGCAAGCCAAATTATTCTAATTATTAACCTTTTCCAATTTTAAACCATTATCAGTGATGAGTAGATATCATACAAATAGCTGTAATAATTAAGCGGAAGACAAAATCTGATAATTTAACTTAATACAAACTGCAGAAGTCTAAATACAACTCTACCCAGAATTTGGTGTCACAATTTCACGGACTGTCTAAGATTACTACAAATAAAGTTTCAATAAAATACACGAATCTATCTCTAAATAAGTAAAAACAGAAAAGAAATGTTAGAAGGAGACGCCAAGGCCCGCGGACGCCTGCAGGACTACCTCGGGTCGCCTGTTGGACTAAAGGCAGCAACCTCACTGCGGTCCAAATGCTCCGGTACCAGTATCTGCACACAGTGCAGAGTGTAGTATCAGCAAAGCCGACCCCATGTGCTGGTAAGTGCCTAGCCTAACCTCGGCGAAGTAGTGACGAGGCTAGGACCAGACTAACAAATAAACCTGTGTAGTTAAATCATATTCAACGGAAAATAAAAGCAGATATTCACAGTTAAATATGGGGAGGGGAAAGCATGCTACGTGGAGTATCAGATAACAACAAAATACCAAAGAGAAATGTAAAGAAACCATAATTTAGTTGCCAACAAAAATGAGGAAAACAAACACAGTATTCACTTTCATTTCTTGTTACAAGCGTGCAACCCGATCCTATTTCATATATCTCGTTGCAGGCGTAAAACCCGCTGCCATTTCACATATCTTGTTGCAGGTGCGCAACCTGCTCCTATTTCATATATCTTGTTGCAGGCGTGCAACCCGCTCCCGTTTCATATATCTCGTTGCAAGCATGCAACCTTCTCCCGTTTCATATATCTCGTTGCAGGCGTGCAACCCGCTCCCATTTCATATATCTTGTTGTAGGCGTGCAACCTACTCCTATTTCATATATCTTGTTGTAGGAATGCAACCTGCTCCCATTTAATATATTTCCGTGGCGGCGTGCTACCCGGTCCCATTTACAAATCAACAACAATCACAAAAGAATCCCGGCAAGGGAACAAGAGTATAACACAACATTCCGACAAGGGAAATAATATTGTAAACAATAACATCCCAGCAAGGGAGACAATGTCATAATAATAACATCCCGACAAGAGAGACAATATCATAAACAATAACATCCTGGCAAGGAAACCAACAATGATTATCAACGTTTTAAGTATGAATAAATCTCAACGGAGTCACTATAATTACAATACTAGACCCACGGGCATGCTTAACACTGACGTATAGATACTCGTCACCATGCTTATACGTCGTACTCCACAATTAACACATAGAAAACAAGACACAACTCCTAATATCTCAAGCTAAGGTGAGACCAAACACTTACCTCGATGCTACGAACATAATTCAAGCCTCTACTATCGCTTTACTTCTTGATTCCACCACCAATTCGCTTGTATCTAGCCACAAGTTACTTAACGATATCAATAAATGCTAAATGAGTCAATTTTAATGTATGAAAATAGGTTTTATGAAGATTTCCCCGAAAAGTCAAAAATCGACCTGGGCCCACATGGTCAAAACCCGTGGTTCGAACCAAAACCTGATTACCCATTCACCCACGAACCCAAATATATAATTTGTTATTAAATCGGACCTCAAATCGAGGTCCAAATCCCCAAAATTTGAAAAACCTAAGTTCTACCCAAAACACCCAATTTTCCCCATGAAAACACTTGATTTTGAGTTGGAATCATGTGAAAAGATGTTAAAGATTAAGAAAAACGAGTTAGAAATGACTTACAAATGATTTGGAAGAGTAGATGTCTTTGAAAAATCACCCAAAGGTGTTTAGGTTTTGAAAAGGTTGTAAAAATGGTTGAAATCCCATATGAAATTCATTTTAGCAGGTCTCTGATGTCGCAATTGGGAAGCGAACCCTCAAGAAACCTGCTTTCTTCGCATATGCGATCAGGGGTTCGCATTTGCAAACCCTGAAGATTCCTGTTCTCTTCGCATTTTCGATGCTGTTGTCGCAATTGCGATATTGCAATTGCGGTAAATAGGTCATATTTGCTACCACGACAGCCTAGCCATCATCGCATTTGCGATACAAAATTTCGCATTTGCAATCCAGGCTTCGCAATTGCGAGCCTGCAGACCTGCAACACAACAACAATTTTTCTAAGTCCAAATTTCACTCCGAGGCCTATCGAAAACTCACCCGAGCCCTCGGGGCTCCAAACCAAACATGCACGCAAGCCCAAAAACATCATACGGACTTACTCGTGCGATCAAATCATCAAAACAACATCAATAATTATGAATTTAGCATCAAAATCAAAGAAAATCTCAAGAACTTTCAAAGTTTCAAATTTTGCAACTAAGGTTCCGAATCATGTCATATGACCTCCGTTCCTTACCAAATTTTACAGGCTCAACTTAAATCACATATAAGACCTGTACCGGGATCCAAAACCAAAATACGAGACTGATACCATCAATTTCAAACATATTTCATTTCCAAAAATGCATATATATTCCAGAAAATAATTTTCTTTAAAAATTCATTTCTCGGGCTTCAGACCTCAGAATTCGATTCCGAGCATACGCCAAAGTCCCATATTTTCCTACGGGCCCTCCAGGACCATCAAATTACGGTTCTGGATCCATTTACCCAAAATGTTGATCGAAGTCAACCTAAATTTATTTTAAAAGCAAAATGCACCATTTTTCACAGATTTTCACATAATGGCTTTCCGGATACATGCCCGGACTGCACGCGCGCATCGAAGTGAGACAAAAAGGAGGTTTTAAGGCCTCGAAACATAGAATTTAGTTCTAAAACAATTGATGACCTTTTGGGTCATCACATTCTCCACCTCTAAGAAAACTGTTCGTCCTCGAACGGACATAAGAAGAAAGTACCTGAGTCGGAGAAAAGATGGGGATAATGGCTCCGCATATCAAACTCGGACTCCCATGTCGATGCCTCAACAGGCTGACCTCTCCACTGAACATGAACAGAAGGAAACTCTTCGATCTCAAATGACGAACCTGTCGGTCTAGAATAGCTACCGGCTCCTCCTCATAGGAAAAGTCCTTATCCAACTGGATAGTGCTGAAATCTAGCACGTAAGATGGATCACCGTGATACTTCCAAAGCATGGACACATGAAACACTGGATTCAAGACTGATAAGCTTGGCGGTAATGCAAGTCTGTAAGCCACCTCTCCCACTCGATCAAGAATCTCAAACGGGCTAATGAACCTAGGCTAAGCTTGCCCATCTTCCCAAATCTCATCACGCCCTTCATAGGTAACACTCGAAGCAACACCCGCTCACCGACCATTAATGCCAAATCATGAACCTTACGGTCGGCATAACTCTTTTGCCTGGACTGATCTGTGCGAAGCCTATCCTGAATAATCTTGACCTTGTCCAAGGCATCCTGTACTAGATTCGTACCCAAAAACGGAGCCTCTCCCAGCTCAAACCATCCAACCGGTGACCGACACCGCCTACCATATAAAGCCTCAAAAGGAGCCATCTGGATGCTCGATTGGTAGCTGTTGTTGTAGGCAAACTCTGCTAAATACAAGAACTGATCCCACGAGCCTCCAAAGTCAATGACACAATCTCGGAGCATATCCTCCAAAATCTGAATAGTATGCTCGGACTGCCCGTCCGTCTGAGGATGAAATGCTGTGCTCACTCAATCCGTGTGTCTAACTCCCGCTGAATTACTCTCCAGAAATGTGAGGTAAACTGCGTACCTCGGTCCGAAATGATAGACACGGGCACATCATGAAGACGAACAATCTCCTGGATATAGATCTCGGCTAACCTCTCGGAAGAATAGGAGACTGCCACAAGAATGAAATGTGCTAACTTGGTCAGCCTATCAACAATAACACACACTACATCGAACTTCCTCTGAGTCCATGGGAGTCCAACAACGAAGTCCATAGTGATACGCTCCCACTTCCACTCAGGAATCTCAATCTTCTGAAATAGACCACCAAGTCTCTGATGCTCGTACTTTACCTACTGACAATTCAAACACTGAGCCACATATGCAACAATATCTTTCTTCATCCTCCTTCACCAATAATGTTGCCACAAATCCTGATACACCTTAGCGGCGCCGAGATAAATAGAGTACCGGGAACTATGGGCCTCCTCTAAAATCAACTCTCGAAGCCCATCCACATTAGGCACACAAACTCGACCCTGCAGCCTTAAAACTCCATCATCTCCTAACGTAACCTGCTTGGCACCACCGTGCTGCACCGTGTCTCTAAGGACACACAAATGAGGATCATCATACTGTCGATCTCGGATACACTCCAATAAAGAAGAACGAGCGACTGTGCAAGCTAACATAAGGCTAGGCTCAGAAACATCTAAAATCACGAATTGATTGGTCAAATCCTGAACATCCAAAGCAAGCGGTCTCTCACCGACCGAAATATACACAAGACTGCCCATACTGACTGACTTCCTACTCAAAGCATCGACCACCATATTGGCCTTCCCCGGATGATATAAAATGGTGATATCATAGTCTTTCAATAGCTCCAGCCACCTTCTCTACCTCAAATTTATCTCCTTATACTTGAACAAGTACTACAGACTCTTGTGATCCGTGAACACCTCACATGACACGCCATATAGATAATGCCTCCAAATCTTCAACGCGTGAACAATGGCTACTAACTCCAAATCATGAACTGGATAATTCTTCTTATGAATCTTTAACTGCCGCGAAGCATAAGCGATGACCTTGCCATCCTGCATCAACCCCACACCAAGTCTAATACGAGATGCATCACAATAAACTGTATATGGCCCTGAACCTGTGGGCAAAACCAACATCGGCGTCGTAGTCAAAGCTGTCTTGAGCTTCTAAAAGCTCGCCTCACACTCGTCCGACCACCTAAACTGGGCACCCTTTTGGGTCAACCTAGTCATCGGGGCTGCAATAGATGAAAACTCCTCCATAAACCGACGATAATAGCCTGCCAAACCCAAGAAACTCCGGATCTCTATAGCTGATACGGGTCTAGGCAAGTTCTTGACTACCTCTATCTTCGTCGGATCTTCCTGAATACCCTATACTAAAACAACATGACCCAAGAAAGCAACTGAGCTCAACCAGAACTTACACTTCAAAAACTTAGCATACAACTGACTATCTCTCAAAGTTTGGAGGACCACTCTCGAATGTTGCTCATGCTCCTCCCGGCTACGGGAATAAATCAAAATATCATCAATGAGGACTATCACGAACGAATCCAAGTAACGCTTGAACACCTGGTTCATCAAATCCATAATAGCTGCTGGGGCATTTGTCAACCCGAGACATCACCAAAAACTCATAATGCCCGTACCGAGTGAGGAAATCCATCTTAGGGACATCAGATGCCCTAATCCTCAACTGATGGTAGCCAGATCTCAAGTCAATCTTTGAAAATACCTTGGCACCTAGAAGCTGATCAAACAAATCATCAATCCTCGGCAATGGATACTTATTCTTGATTGTAACATTGTTCAACTGATGGTAATCTATACACATTCTCATCGATCCATCCTTCTTCTTAACAAACAACATTGGTGCACCCCAAGGCGAGACACTAGGTCTAATAAATCCCTTATCAAGAAAGTCTTGGAATTGTTCCTTCAATACTTTCAACTCAGGCAGGGCCATATGATACAGCGGAATAGAAATGGGCTGAGTGCCCAGAGCCAAGTCAATGCATAAGTCAATATCCCTGTCGGGTGGCATACCCGGCAGGTCTGAAGGAAATACCTTAGGAAACTCACGAACAACAGGCACAGATTCAATAGAAGGAATCTCGGCACTAGAATCACGAACATATGCCAAATAAGCCAAACACCCCTTCTTGACCATACACCGAGCCTTCATATATAAGATAACACTACGGGTAGAATGACTAAGATTCCCTCTCCACTCTAAACGAGGCAACCCCGGCAAGGCTAATGTCACAGTCTTGGCATGACAATCCAAGATAGCGTGGTAAGGTGATAAACAGTCCATCCCTAATATGACATCAAAATCAACCATATCCAAAAGTAACAAATTTACTCGAGCCTCAAGATCCCCAATCACAACTATACATGAACGATGGACACAATCTACCACAATAGAATCACCCACTGGTGTAGACACATATACAAGAACACTCAAGGAATCACTAGGCATGACCAGATATGGTGCAAAATAAGATGACACATAGGAGTATGTAGACCCTGGATCAAATAGAACTGAAGCATCTCTACTACAAACCAGAACAGTACCTGTGATAACTACATCGGAAGCCTCAGCCTCAGGCCTGGCTAGAAGAACATAACATCGGGGCTAGGCCCCACCACTCTAAACTACCTCCCTAGGACGACCTCCTGCTGGCTGGCCTCCACCTCTAGCGGCCTGAGCTCCACCTCTAATACCTCTACCTCCACCTCTAGCACCCCTACCTCTACCTCTAGCTGGCTGGGCAGGCGCTGGAACACTCGGTGCCTGAACCATGGCACGGGAACCCTGGTGCTGAGAACTGCTTGGTGCATGAGGGCAAAATCTAGCAATATGCCTCGTGTCGCCACAAGTAAAACAAGCCCTCGGCTGTTGGGGCTGATGACCCTGAAGACTCTGAAGTGGAGGTGCACTAATAGGAGATGGCGATGCACTATAGGATTGCTGATCAGAATACTGCATATGAGAACCACGGCCACCTGGGGCACCATGAGAAGCCTAAAGTGCTGACTGAAATGGCCTAGGAGGATGGCCCCTACTAAAAGAATCCTTGCTTCCAGATGAGGCACCACAGAACCTGCCCGAATGACAAGGCCTTTTGTCAGAGCCCTGACCGCTCCCCTACGATAGAACCATCTCAACTCTCCTGGCCATATTGGCCGCCTCCTGAAAAGAAATCTCACTTCCCGTATCCTTAGCCATCTGCAATCAAATAGGCTGAATAAGTCCCTCAATGAACCTCATCACTTTCTCTCTCTCTCTCAGTGGGAAGTATAAGAAGAGCATGATGGACCAAGTCAATAAATCTGGTCTCGTACTGAGTAACAGTCATGGAACCCTGCTGGAGACACTCAAATTGCCTCCGATAGATCTCCCTCTAAGTGATATGAAGAAACTTCTCCAGAAATAGTTTAGAGAACTGATCTCAAGTCAAAGTTGGTGACCCAACTGGTCTAGCCGAACAATAATCTCTCCACCAAGTCTTGGCGGATCTAGATAAGCGAAAAATAGCAAAGCCGACCCCATTGGTCTCCATTATCCCCATGTTCCTGAGAACCTCATGATAGCTACCTAACTAATCTTGGGGATCCTCAGAAGATGCACCACTGAAAGTGGTAGTAGAAAGCTTGGTGAACTTGTCCAACCCCACAAGGCATCTAAAGATGTAGTTGATCCATCACTGGTTTGAGTTGCCGCTCGGCTGAAGAAGCGGTACGTGACCTCGCCATTCGTGAAAAGACAAGAGTAGAGGTTTCAATTTAGCAGTGAGAGAACAAATCGCACGACAGAGAAGAATAGAAGTGTAACTTTTCCTAACTCTGTAGCCTCTAGGGGATAAATACAGACGTCTCTGTACCGATCCCTCAGACTCTACTAAGCTTGCCCGTGAATTGTGAGACCTAAGTAACCTAGAGCTCTGATACCAACTTGTCACGACCCGGATTTCCCACCCTAGGGAGCCGTGATTGAGTCTACTGGTGAAAGCTAGGCAAGCCAAATTATTCTAATTACTCAAGCTTTTTCAGTTTTAAACCATTATCAGTTATGAGTAGATATCATACAAATAGCAGTAATAATTAAGCGGAAGACAAAATCTGATAATTTAACTTAATACAAACTGCGGAAGTCTAAATACAACTCTACCCAGAATTTGGTGTCACAATTTCACGGACTGTCTAAGATTACTACAAATAAAGTCTCAATAAAAATACACGAATCTGTCTCTAAATAAGTAAAAACAGAAAAGAAATGATAGAAGGAGACACCAAGGCCTGCGGACGCCTGCAGGACTACTTCGGGTCGTGACAATACGTAAAGGAATATGCGGCTAAAATTGCGGCCCTGATTACCTCGAGAACTGGCAAAAGTATTGTTGAATCGTGGGATGATGCGTGTTCGGGGTATTAAATACAGAGAGACGTGCGTCTAACAAGCATCAAAAACTTTTCAGAGGGGGTCAAAGAATTTTCCGTCAAGAAAGGTATTGGTATCTTCACCAACTTCCCGGTGACACAAGTATGTGCCACCGCAAAGCAGGGGGACTATCTATATAGGGCAAAATATGTTCATATTAAATACTCACATAATAGAGCGACACGTGGAATCGGAAAGAGATGGAAAGAGAGACAGGTGGAAATCAAGTTCGGGGACAAAAATCTTAGTTGTCTCCAAAGGGAATGTTGCTCATAAAGACAAATAAATGCATGCCACCCTGTAACATTCAATGGTGAATATTCTATAGCATTAAGTACATAATCTATTACAGAGAATATGACATTCATAGCCTGCCGTTACAAAATCTTCATTGGCCCCTTTAATTGTAATTTAAGAGGGGCTTGATCCTACGACCTTGCTCCCTAGGTACATTACAAATAGTGAGTTTAACTGCCATTGTAAAGAGACGAATTTTCTGACATCATACTATATACTGTTCAAAAGCTCAATAACATTTTGTTTCATGCTTATTAATATTGTTATTACTGCCTTCAGCAGCTCTGCTCCCAGAACAAAGTTATCTAATTAAGTGTTATTATTTTATATATTTAATAATCTTTTAATACAAATGCACAATAAAAAAAACTACTAAGATGTGGGCTTGTACTTCAGCCCTTGTATGATGTAGGTTGTCATGATAATGCTACTAACAAGCTGGCAGATTGGATCCAACACTGTTTTCCGCTATCTCAATGAGAAAATACAACCATTTTCTAGGATCTTTGATGAGATTATGGAGGTTAATTTAAGGTACACGTACCATATGTGTACCTCCCTAATTGTAAATGACATTATTGTTTCTCTTTTTTGTTGATTAAAGTTGCTTTTATTATCCTCGAATATCATCATGTGTTGCACTGTTGCTTTTCCGGCTAATTAGTAAACTCAAAACTAATAAACACATAAAGAGCCCGTTTGACCAAGCTGACAAAAACTACTATTAGTATTTTGAAAAATATTTTTGTTCAAAAGCACTTTTCGAAAAAGTACTTTTAGTGATAAGCAGTTTGTATTTGGCCAATTCATTTGAAAAGTACTTTTCCCGATATTTGATAAGCAAATTGTGTTTGGCCAATCTTTTCAAAAAGTACTTTTTAGCGTCAAATTATGATAAAGGAAAATAAAAATTTACTTTACAATTACCATTATATATTTTAAAAAGAGAACTTTTAAATATTTATTCGATAAAAACTTAATTAATTTTTTATTTTTATATAATTAAAGTATAAAACATAAAGTAATATATATTAAAGATTTAATCAATATAAAATATAAGTATATAAAAGAAATAATATTGGTAGGAACATACTAGCAAGTTACATGTATGAAAAACACTATCAATTCTTGAGAAAACAACAAATAAAATATTATGTCAACTGTATTATTTGCACGCACGCCAAAAAGACAATATATAAACAAAAATACAAACGTGAGATCATATAATGTTGGTATACTACAAAACAAAAAAAGAAATCATACATTATGAAAAAAAAAGTTACTTAAATCTGGTGATTAGCCTTGTTATTTCAAAGAGTAATAGGAGACGAAGAAAAATAGAAATTAACGGTGGAAGAGAAAAGAAAAGATGTATTTATAGTAGAGGGATTATTCCAAATAGGAATAACAGAAGAAGAATAAAAATACGGTAAAAAAAGAGAAAGATAGAATAGTAAAGTTTAAATTAATAAGAAATAATTTAGGAAATATAATTTTATGTTAAGCATATTTTTGTCATGAAAATAATAATTTTCTGCTTCTGCTTACAAACAACTTTGGATTAAAGTTGAGTCATAAAATTTTTAATTTCTTCTTGAAATTTTTTACTTATCTAAACTACTTTTGAAACTTATTTACCTTCAATATTAAAGTTTTATCTTAATTATAAGTTGGTATATAATTTATCAGTTGTATATAAAATAATGTATTAGAATTTAATTTTCCCTACTTTCTTTCCCTCTTCTTCCACGCCCAAATTAAATACTGAACGCTTCAAACGGAAACTGCTAATTGGATGTGATAAACACCGAGTAGTGTATCTGGGAGACCATGATTTACTAGAAATTAGTAGTAATCATACTTTTAACTTGCAATCAAGGGTCTATTTTGTTCTCTGTTTTACTTGGAGTAGTCGATGCTTTTGAACTCTATTTGACTTAAAAAATATCAGAACCTTTTTGAACAAATCAATCGAAGAAAATGAAGGGGTAAATCTTAGTCAGACATAATAAACTCTAGATCAAAGAGCTAATAGTATGGATTGTATATAGGACGAAAAAGGTATAAACTATCTTATTGAAATCCAACATTGTGACTCCCATCGATCGATGGGGGATATAGCTTTACATGTTCTTCTGTAGATTACTTCTTTCCTATCAAGATTACAAGAAGAGCGTTTTGGAGAGATAAAGGGGGGAGAAGCCCCTTTTAATCGAAGGTTTTTCCCTATTATATATAGTCACGACACCCTTGCCATTTACTTGGTCATCCTTTTAGGCATTGCTCTTTCCGACTCGACGAGTGTCGCGAAAGGGATGTAGAGTGGGCTATGTTATCTTTCACTGCCCGGTCACTTAGGCAGGACGTTGGTCAGTTCTAACGGTTAGATTTTGACCAATACAGTTAGTCCCTCCGTCTGTCGAGGTCGTCCTCTGTTGGGCTCGGCAGAAGGATCAGTATTACTATGAATTCGAGCGAAATCTAGCTTCTGACTTCTCATTCCTTAGTTCCATTAATTGGGTTTTAGGCGAGGTGGCGGCGTCCTTTCGATACCCATGAACCGTTGCGGCGGTTTCAGAACCGAAACGTTGTTTGGCATCAAAGCGTTATTTCGTGGTTACCACCATTATGACATACGTTCCTGGGGAACTGAAACGTTTCGTGCCCTATCAGGTTCGATTGGTGACTCTTGGATTTCATGTTCGGGAGATCTCTATTTCTTATAAATAGAAGGAACTTATCATTCGATTGACACACTTCTTTGCCGCTTACTCGAAAGAATTCTGCAGATATACTTTCTTTCTAACACTCTCCAGTTTTTGTTTGTCCTTTTGTTAACTGAAGATTTTCATCCTTTCTTTCCGTTGTCTTTTCGCAGTATCTTCTGGACAAAATGGCTGGTGATTCCTCTCACACTGATCTCCCTGTCACAATTCTGACACCGAAAAGTTCTACTCAGACCACTGGAGGGGCAGATGCAGTGGAAGACGAGGAGGTCCCATCGATAGTTGAGGTTTTGCCTCGCCCTAGGAGAGAATTGACCGACTTCAGCAGTCGCGCCAGGGTGGAGCTGGAGCATGTCCCTTCTGTTATGAGAGAAGAAGACATTGCAAAGTTGAAAACCAGGTGGGGGATCCCCAGCTACGTCCATATACGACCGGCGAAAGGAAACGACATAGTTCATTTTGACCATCCTGGGAACTTTGTATTTTACTCCTACCCCTTCCTTATTGGATACACACTTCCTCTCCCTCTCCTGGTGGTAGATTTCTGCCATTTTTATGAGGTATGCCTCGCCCAACTTTCGCCGTACCTGTACAAGTTGTTCCTTATATTGCTCAAGTTTGCGGAACTCGCCGGTCGTGAGATCACCTTGGATCACCTGCTTAGTATCTTCGCCCCTCAGCTTATCCGCGACACGATGCTTCACACGCATCCTCGGGGATCGAAGAGCCTGGTGGTGAAAATGGACGATAGGACTAACCGTCGTTTTTATGAGAATTACTTCTATGTGCAGACCGAACACATTGTGACGGATCCGATGGGGTTCCCTAAGAAATGGAATTTTGCACGTAAGCCTCATGTTTTTAGTCGGGGAAATATCCGACCATTTTGCGTTACAACACTAAACCCTGTTATGTTTATGCAGCTGAGAAATTGCCCATCCACCTGCGAAAATATCCATGAGTGGGTGAGCGCTATTCTCCCTCATACGGCGGGGGTCAACATGTGGGTGGCTTTCTATGACAACTACGGGCGCATGCCTCTTTCTGGTAAGATGTCATTTCTATTGGCCATTTTTCTCTTTTCCTTTTTTGTATTTAATTCCTCACATGTTGTTTGTCGATGTCAGAGAGGGTGTAGAGAGTGAGGGCTCCTCCGTTAGCTTTCCGGCAGCTAGTCTCATCTGCTTTCCCTATCGCGATACCCACTGCCCGACCTTCGTCGAGGGTTGGTTCAGTTGAGTCTGTGGTCGTGGTTACTCCTTCTCAGGCCGATGTTCCGACCCGTGCCGTTCACCCGACGGGTGAATCTCCACCTACTGGGGAAGAAGAGGGGCCATCAAAAAGACGTTGGGTGGAGTTCGAGACAGCACCTGCAACAGTGATTCATCTAGACGACTCTCCTTCGACAGGATCTGGATAAAGGGTTGTTGCGGCTCCCCCTATAGGGACGGAACCGTCTGTCGCCTTGGTTCAATCGGAGATTCCCACCTTTGTTGGTGGTCAGCAACCTATCATGGCGGAAGATCAGATTTCTGGGGCTGCCATTGTAGTTTCGGACGTACCTTCATCCTCCGCAGTTGGTCGTGCTTCCTATTCGGCTGCAGAAAGAGGAAAAGTCGTGGTGGTCGACGACTACGAATCCGAATCGGACCTCGACCCTGATGATGTCAGGATGTTTGAGGAGGGTCTTACTCACTCGGTGGTTCGTGTAGGAGGTTCGGCCCGTATTCTTGAGATCCCTTCAGATGTCAATCTCTTGGGGGACACGGAGGACCTAGTGCCGCAGTTCAGCATGCTATGCTCCGCAGCTGAGAATGTGGTTCTTCGGACCATTCCCGATGCTATCTTGATGGACGAGGTTGCCGCTATAGGCTTCAGGGTATGTTACGCTTACTTTTTCTTTCCTATATCTTTCTTGATAATAGGATTCTAAACCGTCTTTTCATTTTTCAGATGTATATGGTGGAAGTGGAGAGCATTCGCAGGGTCAACATTCGGGCCAAGATTTTCTTGAAGATATTGGAGAAATATCGTCGTTACCGCAACAAGTGTCGCAAGATTCATGAGCGGCTGAAGGCAAACCTCAGTAGTCGGGCTCTTGGTGAGGAGTTGGAGAAACGGGACTAGGAATTAATGTAGGCTATTCGCAGCAAGAGTGTGCTTGAGGAGCAACTTCGAATAAAAGACGAGGAGATTGAGTTGGGCAAGGGAGTTGCCGCAGAGTGCGAGTATCTGTAGGAGAAATTTAGGTCAATGCAGTCGGAGATGGATCAGAACTTGATCAAGGTCGAGGCGCTAAGTGCGGAATGAATGGGGAAATTGACCGAGCTGGAGAACAAGGTTGCTAGGTTGGAGAGCATCGAAAGTTCTTAGTCCGCAGCTTCGGCGAGGGCACGGGCCTGGAGAACACCATCCACGTCCTCCAGTCCGAGCAGGAATCGAAGAGAGCGACAACTACCCTTATGTAGGCAAGGCTTGAGGAGTGCATTAACGAGATTGACCAAGAGGCATCGGTTCTAAGAGATCGGGTTGTAGCACTGGAGGTAGAAAATGGGCGACTGTTGGCTCAGATTGAATCGTCCTCCACCGCCGTTCCCCGCCACATGCATGAGCTTTGGGTTTACACCGAAGCCCAGCAGGATATACACAAGAATTTTTGGGAGGCGGGTACTGTGACTGAGGCTGCATATGAAGAGGCGCGAGTGAAAGCACAGGGGGCTCGTGTCAATTGTGGGTATGATGCGGCGACTCCAGAAGCCAATGGGAGTGCGGACGCAGAAGGAGACCTTCTCGGATATGGCAGTGGAGAGGGTGGCGATGATGATGCAAAGTAGAGGGATATCGATATTGATCAATTTTCCTTTTGTTGTTTTCTTCCCAATTTTTCATTCGTAGTCGTTTGTCGTTGTTCCTTTCTTCTTTTTTCCCTTTGTTTTTTAGACTATTGACTTGGGTCTTATGTAATCCACAACCATTTGCACGGAGACTTTGTATAAAGGAGAATTTTTTGCTGTTATTTGTCTTGTATTCTACTCTTGTTTTCATTTTGCGTGATTTTGGTGCGATATAGATTCCCGCACGGCGAGTCCCGGTCTTTTGCACTTTCTGATGATCCTTGGCCTTAGGAATATTTCGCACTTTCTCATTGGCGATGGCTTATGGCCTTAAAGGATGTTTGCCAAAATAGCAACCCATTTTCGTTCGATCGAGGTCGAACTCTCCTCTTGGGCGAAGGCCCTTGGCCTTAAAGGGTGTTATTTCGAATTTTATCGAAATAGTAACCAGTCGCCGTTCGATCGAGGTCGAACTCTTCTTTTTTGGTGAAAGCCCTTGGCCTTAAAAGGTGTTATTTAGAACTTATCGAAATAGTAACCCATCGTCGTTCGATCGAGGTCGAACTCCTCTTTTTGGCAAAGGCCCTTCGCCTTAAAGGGTGTTATTTCGAACTTATCGAAATAGTAACCCATCGTCGTTTGATATAGGTCAAATTCTTCTTTTTGGCGAAGGCCCTTGGCTGTAAAGGGTGTTATTTCGACCTTATTGAAATAGTAACACGTCGTCATTTTATCGAGGTCGAACTCCTCTTTTTGGCGAAGACCCTTGGCCTTAAAGGGTGTTATTCCGAACATATTGAAATAGTAACCTGTCGTCGTTCGATCGAGGTCGAACTCCTATTTTTGGCGAAGGACCTTGGCCTAAAAGGGTGTTAATTCGAACATATCAAAATAGTAACCCGTCGTCGTTCGATCGAGGTCGAACTCCTCTTTTTGGCGAAGGCCCTTGGCCTTAAAGGGTGTTATTTCGAACTTATCGAGATAGTAACTCGTTTGTCGTTCGATCGAGGTCAAACTCTTCTTTTTTGGTGAAGGACCTTGGCCTTAAAGGGTGTTATTTTGAACTTATCGAAATAGTAACCCGTCGTCATTCGATCGAGGTCGAACTCTTCTTTTTGGCGAAGGCCCTTGGTCTTAAAGGGTGTTATTTCGAACTTATCGAAATAGTAACCCGTTGTGATTCGATCGAGGTCGAACTCTTCTTTTTTGGCGAGGTACCTTGGCCTTAAAGGGTGTTATTTCGAACTTATCGAAATAGTAACCCGTCTTAGTTCGATCGAGGTCGGACTCTTCTTTTTGGCGAAGGCCCTTTGCCTTAAAGGGTGTTATTTCGAACATATCAAAATAGTAACCTGCCGTCATTCGATCGAGGTCGAACTCCTCTTTTCGGCGAAGGCCCTTGGCCTTAAAGGGTGTTATTTCGAACTTATCAAAATAGTAACCCATTGTCATTCGATCGAGGTCGAACTCTTCTTTTTTGGCGAATTCCCTTGGTCTTAAAGGGTGTTATTTTGAACTTATCGAACTAGTAACCCGTCGTCATTCGATCGAGGTCGAACCTTTCTTTTTTGGTGAAGGACCTTGGCCTTAAAGGGTGTTATTTTGAACTTATCGAAATAGTAACCCGTCGTTATTCGATCGAGGTCGAACTCTTCTTTTTGGTGAAGGCCCTTTTCCTTAAAGGGTGTTATTTCAAACTTATTGAAATAGTAACCCGTCATCCTTCGATCGAGGTCTAACTCTTCTTTTTGGCGAAGGCCCTTGGCCTAAAAGGGTATTATTTCGAACTTATCAAAATAGTAACCTGTCGTCGTTCGATCGAGGTCGAACTCTTCTTTTTGGTGAAGGCCCTTAACCTTAAAGGGTGTTATTTCAAACTTATCGAAATAGTAACCCGTCGTCGTTCGATCGAGGTAGAACTCTTCTTTTTGGCGAAGTCCCTTCGTTTTAAAGGGTGTTATTTCGAACTTATCGAAATAGTAACCTGTTGTCGTTCGATCGAGGTCGAACTTTTTTTTTTGTGAAGGCCCTTGGCCTTAAAGGGTGTTATTTCGAACTTATCGAAATAGTAACCCGTCGTCGTTCGATCGAGGTCAAACTCTTCTTTTTGCGAAGGCCCTTTGCCTTAAAGGGTGTTATTTCGAACTTATCAAAATAGTAACCCGTCGTCGTTCGATCGAGGTCGAACTCTTCTTTTTGGCGAAGGCCCTTGTCCTTAAAGGGTGTTATTTCGAACTTATCGATATATTAACCCGTCGTCGTTCGATCGAGGTCGAACGCTTCTTTTTGGCGAAGGCCCTTGGCCTTAAAGGGTGTTATTTTGAACTTATAGAAATAGTAACCCGTCGTTGTTCGATCGAGGTCGAACTCTTCTTTTTTGGCGAAGGCCCTTGGCCTTAAAGGGTGTTATTTCGAACTTATCGAAATAGTAACCCGTTCTTAATCCTAGTTTTTGGCGAGCCAGACATTTTCTTGCAGAGTCCTAGTTCGTTTGACACTGCTTGCATCAGGGGGTGCAACATTGGAGAATATGAAACGTTTCTATTTCGCTTAGGTTCGTTCTGCGTGTAAGCACGTGACTTTTGCTTCGCGGACAATCACTCCATAAAAGAAATAAAAATAATGGCAAATGGCCTCGCTATAAAATTTTTCGATTTTTGCGTGACACGTGTTGGCAGTCATTTGTTGGTTCTGTCCATTTTTCGTTTAATCTTACCAAAACAAAATACAAAATATGTATGTCATGTGTAATTAAACCGTAATTCGATCATTAAAAGAAAATCCAAAAATATATATGCAACTTTTATTCTGGGTTGTGATTTAACCTACTTAAATATTTTCATATGTGTGATAATTGGGTTAAGTGATTAAATTAATGATGGTTTTTAATTTCATTTTTTTAAAAATTAGAAAACAAAAAGAAAAGAGTAATGAAATTGGTTTGGGCCAAAAATGAATTAAAATCAGACCCAAAAAACCAGGACACAGGTCCAGTCCAAACATAAGCTGCCCGGGTACGTCCCAAACGACGCCGTATCAGCGTCCCTGTGCTGAGCCGTTGATTTGATTCGAATGAACGGTCCCGATCAGGCCACTCATTCAACCCCAAACGACGTCGTCTTAGGCAATTGATCTGAGCCGTCCAACCCCTTGATCCAACGGATCCAGGCCTTCCCCTAGGCCCGACAAATTTAACTCGATCCAATCCCTACCCGATCTCAACCCACTATCAGTCCCTGAACGACGTCGTCTCTCTTCAAAGAGTAGATCCTGGCCCTTGATCTCGCATGATCCAACGGCCAGGATCTAAACTTCAAAATCATATATAAATCACCAACTTGGTTACCCCGCCCCCTATCCAAAACACCCCCCGACTTCATCATCTCCCTGACCAACCCTAACACCCAAACCCTAGCCGCCACCCCACCCCTTCGCCTGAAAGAAGACGGCAACGATGCCGTTGGCCGTGACTTTAACACCCCTGAACCACCATGACCCCCCTCTCCAAATCCACACTCAGGTTACCTCGAATCTTCCCCGAACGTCTCGAATCTTCATTCGAAGATCCGAGACCAAACCTAGATCTACACCAAACCACCCCATATTCACCCTGGTCACTCCCCTAACATCCCTCAGGCCTTAACTAGCTTTGGTTCCGGTCAAATACAAGCATAACTTGTCAAATCCCAAATCTGAGTTCAAGAGCCCTAAAAAACCAAACCTGTTTTCATTTGAGGTAAGTTTCCGATGTAATCGCCCTTTCTTGTGTTTTGTTTAGGTGTTATGCATATGTTTATGGTTTTGTTTAGTTTGTTTTGATTATTCTCTGTCCGTCTTCAAAGACCCTTTTGTTTGGTCGATTTCTTTTCTTGAATGTTAGTTGAGTGTTATAAGATGTTTAGTCGCTTTGATTGATATTGTCGGTTAGTTAAGTCTCATAAACTGCATAATTGAATGTCCCGAGTTTTGAAATAAATTGTTACCCTGTTTAGTCTATGTTTGTTAGTCGTTTAATTGTTACGTATGATAGTTCGTATAGTCGACCTGAGTAACGTCGTCAAATAATTAAGTTTGTAAAGTTCCATTGTAGTCCGAAAAAGGCTTGAAACACTCAGCTTGTTTCTGTTTTAAGTTTAGTTGATTAGCGACTAATTAGTATACGTTATAACTCGCGAAGTCGACTCGTCACATGTTTGACGTTAGTTTCACAGTATTAAATAACAAACGACCTAAATTAGTGATTTAGGATAGTTTCACATCCAGTTACTGGATGAGTTTTTGTGAAGGTTTGTTTTGGACTGATTATAGTTTGGTGAGGGGGGATTCGAACCGGAAAATCTGACCGAGTGTTCAGGATTGAAAGAAGCTGTCAAGTGTCAATTAAAATACTATTAATGGGGAACAAAACACAAGAGCATGGGAATTAAATGAATACTTAACTAAGCCCATAACCCTTAATTAGAGTAATGGGACAGAGACAGAGCATGGGGGGGCTGATTAAGGATTCCAGGAAAATGACTTTAGGCATGGGAAGCTAAGGGGTATGGGCAGACTGTAATTGGCAGAATCCAGGCAGCTTAGCTGCACTGGGTTGTTGGCTTATAAATAAGCTGTTTCAGAACTTAAAAGGGGCTGGACTTTTGGGTCTTCAGAAAAAAGAAAAAAAACAGAAAGAAATTTTCAGAACACTTTAACTAAACACTGTCCAAAACTGCACAAGGAACTAAGTTGGTTAAGCTGTTCGGGCCAAGTCAGTTATTCTAACTGGGGCTGTTACTGTTCCATTAGGAGAAATCTGTTTGTCTTCTGCTGTGATTGTTACTATACTGAGCTTCTGTGTGTTGCGGATTGAGTCTTGGTCTCACTAATTGTCGAAGCTGTGTTGGTTATTTGCTGAGCTTTGGTGGTTATTGAATTTCTGTTGCTATTGCGTAGAACACTCTGGTTCCTTTATCGGCTGGTTTTTTTTCTACTATCCTGTTTCTGGGATTATTTGTTCGTTGCTCGACCACTTGTGAACTTCATCCTTGTGGCTGGTTGTTTGTTGCTGGGTTGTTGTTGTTTATCTGCTGCTGCTGTGTTTGCTGTGTACTACTCAACTGATATTTTCTTTCTTCTTTTGTCTTCCCAACCAGGTACACAATTAATACTATCAATGTAACTTGAAAGTTGAGCATGAATACAAAAGAGAAGATCTGCAGATTTTTTTTACATGGACTGTTATATTGAATATCATGTAATGTATAATAGTTTACATTTTCGTTTGGATACTGGAAGTAGCCTGCATGCCTAGTAAATATCAATGTAGGATAATTGAATGTTAGTTTGTATATATGGGCTGGTAGTTAAAAGTATTCACAAGGCAGTAGGTTACATATTGAACTTTAGTCAATTTTGTTCAAGCACGTCATTGAATGCCTGTCATGCACAAAGCTATCCATTGTTAGCTAAGTTCATTTCCTTTTGATAAGCTGCTTTGTTATAATTGATAAACCACACTTTTAGAACAAAGAATGCAAGTTTACGGTCTCAACCTCATAAAGGTCGAGCCCAAGTTGAAACGGACCAAGCAGTGCCTGGTCGGAAACCCAGTGGCCCAAGCCTAGCCCATCCCGCACAAACTGGGTTTGGGCCCACGAGATTCGTTCGCTTGTCCGTGGGGCGCGACCTTGTTTCTGATTTTTAAGCATTCTGAATTCTGCTATAAACGACCTGCAAACATATAATTAACTAGGACTATCTATGCTTTCAATTAGTAGAGACAAGCGCGACAAGAAACATAGTTGCTATAGGATATCCTGTTAAAACAAAGAAGAGATGAGCCTCGACAAATAAAAACGCACAAGCTGCGGGGCCCTCGTTAAGAGTATATTATCGAAGCATTCAGTTTCCAGGATGGGTCGTTTAGCAAATCTCACGGCCCTACCCAAAATAATAATGCGCTAGTTGCTTTAGGAGCGCCTTTAATAATATTATCTCCTTAAGCTCGGGTGCACATTTATGTGACCCAAATCCAAGTCTCAACGAAATCGAAATGTGTCTCTAATCACGGGTACATTGATTGTGACGTGGTCTGAGATGCATTTCCATGACGTTGTAAATCCTTTTAATAATGAATGAGACGAGCCTCGACAAACAAAAAATGTAGAAGCTGCGGGGCCCTCTAAATGCATATATATTAAAATACTTAGAATCCGGGACAGACCGTTTAGCAAATTTTACAACCTTCCCCAAAATAACAATATGTTAGTCGCTTTAGGCGCGTCTTAATAATTTATTCTCCTTAATTCGGGTGCACATTTATGTGACCCAAATCCAAATCTCAACTGAGTCGAGATATGTCAATAACCACGGGTGCATTGATGTAACGTGGTTCGAGATATGTTTTCACGACGTTGCAAGTCCTATAAAAATAACAGTGAATGATAAAAGCGGTTAAAAGATAAAATTGGCACATAAGTTCACATTTGTATAAAATCAGATAATCAAGCCGAATATAACAGTTGAGCGACCGTGCTAGAACCACGGAACTCGGGAATGCCTAACACCTTCTCCCGGGTTAACAGAATTCCTTATCCAGATTTCTGGTACGCAGACTGTAATATGGAGTCATTCTTTTCCTCGATGCGGGATTAAAATTGGTGACTTGGGACACCCTAAATCCCCCAAGTGGCGACTCTGAAATAAATAAAGCAATCCCGTTTCGATTGTCCTTTAATTGGAATAAACTCCCTTGCACCCCCTCGGGTGCGGAAAAAGGAGGTGTGACAGCTCTGGCGACTCTGCTGGGGATATCGCCCAGAACCACTGGTTCAGGGTTAGAAATTCGAGCATAGATAAATTGTTATATTTGGCTTTATCTGATTTTTACATGTTTTGAGTCTAATGTGCTAAATGATGCTTTTACCGCTTTGATATTATTTGAACTGTATATAAACTGTGCCGAAACCTTTCTCTTCTTACCTCCGGGGAGAAGCTCGCTGGTCGAGGCTCCCTATTCTGTTAGCGTCTATACCCGAAATAAGAAAGAGGACGGATAAGTTATGAAGCCGGATGGCCTTTTGGTTCCCGGTAAGTTGCCCCTCCTCGACTCGAGTTGTCCGCTCGGATACACAATCTAGTACATATACCCAGGTTATAAACCTAGTATAACGAAACTCCATGTCGGATCCCTAGTAGGAACGCTTATTTGCATCACGTTGCATTTGACTTAGGGGACTCAACACAGGGGTTGGGTCCGTCTAGGACTAGCAACCTGATATGAAAGGACCATCCTAATGCATCCTATTTGTTTTCCGTGCATTTATTTGTCTCGCGCCCGCATGCTGATCGGTGTTTGAATATTATGAATAATGTGAAATTGGAAACAAAAAAGAAGAAGAAATAGCGGTTAGGGAGCTAATTGTTTATTTTTGGAAAAAACCAATGCCAAAATACTGTCAAAACTCTGCCGAAATTTTGAGAAAATGAAAAAAAAATGTCTTATTAGCTTGTTTTATTAAAAGCAAAGGAAAAATAGAAAAAGAAGAAAAAAAAAAGTCGTTGTTCTGTTTTGTTTTTCAAAAAATATATAGTTTGTCTTGTCATAAAAATGAAGATGAAAAAGAGTCTTATTTTTAAAAATGTTTTTTTTTATTTTTATGAAAATCCGAATAATAATAATAATATATATATATATATATATATATATGTCTTTATGTGGTGCAAAAATATTTGTCTTGCCAAAAAGTCTTGAAAAGTTTTTTGACCCCTAATTTTCAAAAAAATCCAAAAATATTTTCCATTATTAACTTCTTTAGAAAGTCTTTTAATTTTTTTTAAGACCTCCTTTCTCCTTTTAAAGTAGTCCTTTCACAAAAAAAAAAGAAAAAAAAAGATCTAAATAAAGTTTTTTTTTTCTTTTTCTCTTCACTTGGCATAATCACCCTAATAAATGTGCAGGATGAGCACGATACAAAACGAACCTTTTTCAGTAATGACCAAGATCCCTTTTGAGTTGCGATTATGGTGGAACGACTTAGGCAAAGAAGGGCAAGACAAAGTAAGGAAATATCTGAAAGATCTCCCGGATCTACTAAACGTTCAGCCTCGGGGTGATATTATCAGATCATTGGTCACTTGTTGGGATTCCGCACACAACGTGTTCCATTTTTCGGACTTTGAGCTCACCCCGACATTGGAAGAAATAGCAGGATACATCGGAAGTGATGAAGCCCCTTTAAGGTTCAAATACTTGATTGCACCTAGGGCTGTCACGGTACACCGGTTTCTGGATTTCCTAAAAATACCTCGAACGTTCCACCATCCAGATCTTGCCAAAGGATTCTGCAGTCTCCACCTCATATATGCTGGATACGGCCACGTGGGCGGATTCAATAAGCCGGATTTCAAACTATGCAGTAGAGGCAACCGACAGAAGTAGGACGAACACAGGCTAGTGGCTTTTATGACAGCCTTTCTGGGTCTTATAGTGTTCCCAAGGAAAGATGGAAACATCGATCTAAAGGTAACCGGGGTCGTCAATACTTTGCTTACCCAAGATAAAAGTACTCTGGCGCCTATGATTATGGCTGACATTTTCCGGGCTCTCACTGCTTGTCGAGCCAGGGGCGAATTTTTCGAAGGATGTAACCTACTGTTGCAAATGTGGATGACCGATCATTTATGCCATCGCTCCTCGCTCTTGGGTTATGGTTCGCCCGAGAAAACTTGTATTGGAGAATTCTACACGAGAATCAAAGGGCTCAATTTACCTGAGGGAGTCACATCATGGACCTCATTTCTCCGAACTCTCACTGCCAGCAAAATCCAGTGGACACTCGGATGGTCACCTATTGAGAAAATCATATACATGCCAGCGACCCAGCCTTACTTTCTGTTGATGGGACTTAAAAGCATCCAACCCTATGCACCGTATCGGGTTTTGAGGAAACTTGGGAGGTATCAAGTGGTGCCGAAAGATGAATTGAGTACCCAAGTGATTGAAATCAGTCCGAACGGTCATTTCCCTGAAGAAGAAGTTCGCCAAATCTGGAGTGAGTGCCAACATCTGACAGCAAACACTTGTGTGATTGATACAGCAAAAGGGGAAGTCGCCCCGGGGTATCACGCTTGGTTTAGAGGTAGCCTGTCCTACGAAAGACCGTCTAAGAGACCGCATCTCAAATATTTCGTAGAATCGTCCCAAGGGCAATAGAACTGGTTAGCAAAAGAGAAGGGTTATCGGGCAGAGATCGGTGATTTAAAGCTACAAATGGACAGTCTGAAATTCAATAACAGCGTACAAATCGCGGCGGATCGAAGCGAAAAGAATAGATTGATCCAAGAGAATAAAGAACTTAAGGCCCAAATCCAAAAATTGAGATTGTCTTTTGATGAACAGCCCAGAAGTCGATCAGACCAGCAGTTGATAAAGGGTTTGAAAAGAGAAATCACGGAATGGCGAGATGGGTTAGAAGAATCCGAAAAGGTCATGGCAGAGCTCAAGGCACAGTGGGGAACAAGAGTAGATAAGCATCGCCGATACTTGAACCAATTGAAACGTGACCACGAGAAGACTATTGCCAAAATAAAGAGAGAGATGGCTACACTTGAGTTTAAAGCAGTTAAGCAGGCCAAGGATTTCCAATTGGAGAGTAGATACTGTTACGACTTGTTGGCCCAAATGAAGACAGAAGTGCGGCAGCTGAAGAATCAGCATATACAGGATTCACAGGTATTCAAGACGTGCAATGATCAGATAAGACGTCTACTCGTAGAGAAGAAACAAACCAGAGATAAGATCAGGGCCATTGCCCACGCCATCATCAGACGGTGTCTATGGTGAGAGAACATGACCAGCGTTACCGTTCTCTCAGCAGTGATGGGTTATGTCAAATAGACCATGCACGAGTTGGAGCAGCTCGAAAGGGATCTCGCACCTAGAACCGCGAAAAGGCCGAATGATGCCTCGCGGGCCCTTAAGTTGGAAAATTAATCTTTGGTCGAGTCTTGTTTATTTAGGCTTTGATGTTTTCCCATATGGTGTTTTCTTTTCTTTTAGTCAAATCAGGTTAAGAACTGAGGAGTCTGTACTATTGCTATTCTTTGTTTGAAGTAATTTGTAATAGCAAAATTTTGAGAATGAATTTAATGATTCCAAAAGAATTTTGCGTTTCTTTACTTTATGGCAGAACTACGCCTGGTCTGATTCGCGCGGGGACGTGATACGTAGGCAATCCCCATAAGATTCGACCGTTTAATAAAGAAAGAAAAGAAAATACAAAAATAAAATAAAACACAGGGTTTCCCAAAGTACTTTAAAAAAGGGACAAATGAGCAAGTCGGGATGACGCATGTTGTTCGAAGCAAAGCATGAGAAACGGTTAACTACCTAGGAGCATTGCATCCTCTATGTGTTATGATCAAATCTGTTAAGCTCTAACGCTAACAAAGTTTGTTGTTGTCTGAATCCAGACAAGTTAGTTGTTAAAGAATTCTGGCAACACACTCTTACCAAACCAGATCCAAAGGACCAGTAGCAACAAGCATGACTACTTCAGAGAATAGTAACGAGGAAGAAAGGCCGATGAGCCAGTTGTTAAAAGAAGCAATGGAAAAGATTGAAAGGATGGGACTAGAGATGAATGCAATGCAGCTAGCTCTAGCCAAAGCACAAAAGAGCCCTGAGCCACTGGGGCACATGCCGGAATACCCTCACTCCGGCCCTTCAACAAGCCTCCCGAATCCCCGTTATCATCAGGAAAGAAGCCCACATGATTCCCAAGCTCCACCACCCCATCAACCTCTCCCAACACCAAATATTCCCACTTTTGTGGGACCCACATCAGCCACCCTACAAAGAACGACCAGTGAGCCATTGTTTCAGGCTCACGATACGCAATACTATCCCCTGAGCCTACATTCCATGCCCCCGAACCACAGGCCTACAATCCGCACTTGGAGGTACCGGCAGAGATTGAAAAGCCGGTTAAAGCCCATGAACAGGATGAGGTATTGAGAAAGTTAAAAAGCCTGGAGCAGTCCTTCAGGAACCTGCACGGATTGGGCAACCAAGTCAGCGTAGCTTACAAAGATCTGTGCCCTTTCCCGGACATCCAACTCCCGGCCGGGTTCAAGATGCCTAAGTTTGATTTATATGAAAGGCACGGTGATCCCATGGCACATTTGCGGGGATTCTGTAGCAAAATGAGAGGGGCAGGCGGCAAAGATGAGCTTCTAATAGCTTATTTCGGCCAAAGTCTGAGCGGATCTGCACTAGAATGGTATACCAGGCAGGATTCCAGTAGGTGGTACACTTGAGATGATCTGGCGCAGGCTTTCGCAGGTCATTTCCAGTACAATCTCGAGATAGTCCCTGACCGTCTCACATTATTGAGAACTGGGAAGAAACCCGGGGAAAGCTTTCGCGAGTTTGGGTTCCGCTGGAGAGAGCAAGCGGCCAGAGTCGATCCTCCCATGAGAGAGGGAGAGATGGTGGACTATTTCTTACAAACATTGGACCCAACCTACTTTGGTCACTTGGTGACAACGGTTGGAAAATCCTTCAATGAGGTGGTCAAGATAGGGGTCATGATAGAAGAGGGTCTGAGGTCTGACAAAATCCTGAACTACTCGGCACTCAAGGCAACGACCCAGGCTATTCAGAACGGCACGAGAGGTGCGCTGAGAAGAAAGAAAGAAGAAGTTGCCACGATCAAGGCAGCCAGTTGGTCTGGGTCTGGCAGGCCACACTACAACCAACCCAGACCTCACAGGACAAATTACCCATATAACCCACCACATCACAACTATCCACCCCGAGAACCGCATTTCACCGTCCATCAAGCCCAGACATACACCCAACCTCCGGTTCGCCCACAATGGCGCGCGCCAGCTCCACACAATACATACCTAGCTCCACATAATACCTACCCACCACCACAAAATACTTACCCTCCACCCAGAGCATACAGGAACCCCCCAGGGACAGGTTTTCGAGGGAGTCAAACTGCTAAAAATGATAGGCTACAGAAACATAGAGCCTTTACCAAGCTGGGAGAGTCCTATACTGCCGTATTCCACAAATTGAGATGGTTGGGTTTGGTAAGTCCTGTCGAACCCAGAGAGCAAAACCCCCGCCTCAAAATGTGAACAGGACGATAAGCTGTGAATATTGCTCAGGGATGCTGGGACATGAAACTGAAAAATGTTGGAGACTGAATCAGGCGATACAAGACCTCATTGATACTAACAAAATCGAGTTCCAGACACCGGAGGCACCTAACATCAATCAGAACCCACTGCCAGTGCACCACGAGACGCACATGATCGAGTTGGTGTATGAGAGAGGAGAGTTGAGAAAACCCTCGCAAATAGTGATGATGATCCAGGACGCTCCGAGAGAAGGATCAACTAGTGGAGGAGTGAGGGTACAGTCGCAGGGAGAAGGCGTCAAGCCAGTAATGATATTGGGAAAGATCCCGTCCGCCAAAACAAGCAAACCTGAGCCAAACAAGTTGGGGATTCCGCCCACACCCGCAGTTGTGCTGAAAGGAGTATACAGAGAACTGGTTACCATAAAGCCCGTAGTCCAGCTGCCAATGATTGATAGCAAGGCTGTGCCTTGGAAATACAAGAAGGCAGTGGTGATGTACAAAGGAAAACAGGTGGAGGAAGTTAGTTGCGAAGCGCAAGGGCTGACTCGATCAGGTCGGTGTTTTGCTCCGGTGGAGTTAAGGAAAACCCACCCAGTTGCGACCAAGAAACCTGTATCTGAAGAAGAGGCTGAGGAGTTCCTAAGAAAGATGAAAGTGCAGGACTACTCCGTGGTCGAACAGTTGAGGAAGACACCGGCCCAGATCTCGCTGCTGTCATTGCTGATCCATTCTGAGGAGCATCGTCGGGCCTTGATGAAGATATTGAACGAAGCTCAAGTGCCCAACGAGATTTCTGTGAACCACCTGGAAACCATTGCCAACAAGATTTTCGAGGTGAACAGGGTAACATTCTCAGATGATGACCTGCCGATGGAAGGTACAGAGCATAATAAAGCTCTCTACCTAACTGTCAAATGTGAAAACTCGGTAGTTACTCGGGTATTGGTGGATAACGGTTCAAGTGCCAATATCTGCCCATTATCCACTTTGAACCAGTTAAAGATCGACCACGGAAAGATCCGCAAGAATAGCATCTGTGTCCGTGGATTTGACGGAAATGGAACAGCCACTGTAGGGGATGTTGTACTTGAATTGACCATCGGTCCAGTCCTGTTCACCATGGAGTTCCAGGTGGTAGACGCCACAGTATCTTATAACTTTCTGTTAGGACGACCATGGATTCATGCAGCCAAAGCAGTGCCCTCCACCCTACATCAGATGGTGAAGTTCGAGTGGGAAAGACAAGAGGTCGTGCTACACAGCGAGGACACGGCGTGCACCATGGGTGGCGCCATTGTACCTTTCATAGAGACCGATGATGACAAAGGTCCCTGGGTCTACCAGATCTTCGATACAGTGTCGGCAAACAAAATTTCTGAAGGAGAAATCATCCCGCACCCTAGGGTAGCAGCCGCGATAGTCATGATGGTTTCAGAAATGCTGGGTAACGGATTTGTGCCGGGAAAGGGCCTGGGAGTCGAGCTTCAGGGGATTGTCCAACCTGTTTCCCTGCCTAAAAATCTGGAAACTTTCGGATTGGGGTTCAAACCAACCGCAGCAGATGTAAAGCAAGCGCGGAAAATGAAGAAGAAAGTCTGGTATCTTCCCAAACCCGTGCCACGTCTCTCAAGATCTTTTGTCAGAGCAAGTGCCAAAGGGTCGCCAGTCCCAAAAATTCTAGGACCATTGATTGGTATGGATGGGGACCTGAATCAGAGTTTTGAGAGGCTATTCGCTGATGTCAGTATGGTAGAAGCTAGAGAAAGTTCCAGCAGAGCAGAGATACAGTTTGTGGGGCCTGAGGCCAAGACCAACAATTGGACAGTTACTCCTCTTCCTGTCCGAGGGGAGTCTTGGTAGTAGGCTTTGATTTATGTTTTGTTTGTTTTGTTTTGTTCGGATTATTCCAGGGTGTAATCCAAATTTTACTTTTGTTTTGTAAAAGTGTGAACCCTTTTATCCCGCAAGTTTAATAAAGTTCTCTTCTTTTGTCCCATTTTAATTTTGTTTTGTTCTTTTTCTTTCTGAACAGTTCTCTTTTTACTGGTTCTAATGACATGGCATGCACAGCGGATCTTCGACCTAGTCTAATAAATCAATCTGAATCCGACTCAATGATGCAAGAGGTCGTTTGTGATGATGAATCTGAATGTGACGAAGGTGAAGCCTTCGAAGAGATAAACCGAGAACTGTGCCAATTTGAAGAGAAACCCAAGCCTAACCTAAATGACACTGAGGCTGTGAATCTAGGAGACGCTGATAACGTCCAAGAGACCAAAATTAGCATCCACATTGAGCCGAATGTCAGGGAAGAATTGATCAAAACCCTCATGGAATTCAAAGATGTTTTTGCATGGTCATATGACGATATGCCTGGATTAAGCACCAATTTAGTGGTTCACAAATTGCCCACTGACCCGGCATACCCTCCGGTCAAGCAAAAACTAAGGAAATTTAAAACAGAAATGAGTGTAAAGATCAAAGAAGAGGTGATTAAGCAGTTGCAGGCGAAGGTCATTCGGGTCACTCGATATCCCGAGTGGTTGGCCAATGTGGTACCAGTCCCAAAGAAGGATGGAAAAATCAGGGTGTGCGTCGACTACCGCAACCTCAACAAAGCAAGTCCCAAGGACAATTTTCCATTGCCCAACATCCATATCTTGATCGATAATTGCGCTGGGCGCGAGATCGGATCCTTTGTAGATTGCTATGCGGGTTATCATCAGATCCTAATGGACGAGGAGGATGCGGAAAAGACAGCATTTATTACGCCATGGGGAACTTACTGCTATCGGGTAATTCCGTTCGGATTGAAGAACGCCGGGGCAACGTACATGCGAGCAATGACTGCTGTGTTTCACGACATGATACACAAAGAAATTGAGGTGTACGTAGATGACGTGATCATAAAGTCTTGGCGTCAGGAGGACCATGTAGCAGACCTAAGGAGATTCTTCCAAAGACTCCGAAGGTATGATATCAAGCTTAACCCGGCCAAATGCGCATTCGGGGTTCCGTCAGGAAAGCTGTTAGGATTCATCGTCAGTCGACGGGGGATTGAGTTAGACCCATCCAAAATCGAATCCATCCGAGATTTGCCACCGCCAAAGAACAAAACAGAGGTAATGAGTTTGCTGGGTAGACTCAATTACATCAGCAGGTTCATCGCTCAACTCACAGCAACTTGTGAGCCCATATTTCGGCTGCTGAGAAAGGATGCTGCGGTAAGTTGGACGGCAGAGTGTCAAGAGGCTTTCGACCAAATCAAAGGGTATCTGTCTAATCCACCCGTATTGGTCCCGCCTAAGCCAGGGAAGCCCTTAATTCTTTATCTGACGGTCCTGGAAAATTCATTTGGTTGTGTACTGGGGCAACATGATGACACAGGAAGGAAGGAGCAGGCCATCTACTATCTTAGCAAGAAATTCACAGTATATGAAGTCAAGTACACTCAACTCGAGAAAACATGCTGCGCCCTAACTTGGGTAGCTCAGAAGTTGAAACACTACCTGTCCTCGTATACTACTTATCTCATATCCCGTTTGGACCCATTGAAGTATATCTTTCAGAAACCTATGCCCACAGGGAGGTTGGCAAAATGGCAAATTCTGCTCACAGAGTTCGATATCGTCTATGTGACGAGGACAGCCATGAAAGCCCAGGCGCTGGCCGACCATTTGGCAGAGAATCCTGTCGATGAAAAATACGAGCCTTTAAGAACGTATTTTCCCAACGAAGAGGTGATGCATACAAATGAGCTGGAGTTACCCGAGGAACCGGGTTGGAAGCTTTTCTTCAATGGAGCTGCAAACACAAAAGGGGTTGGAATAGGAGCAGTACTCATTTCTGAAACAGGACGCCATTATCCGGTTACGGCTCAACTACGCTTCTATTGCACCAACAATATGGCCGAGTACGAAGCTTGCATTTTGGGCTTGCGATTGGCTGCAGACATGGATGTCCAAGATGTCTTGGTCTTGGGAGACTCGGACCTCTTGGTACATCAAATTCAGGGTGAATGGGAAACACGGGACTTGAAACTCATACCTTATCGACAATGCTTGCACGATCTGAGCAAGCAATTTCGATCGGTAAAATTCAAACATATCCCGAGAATTCATAACGAGGTTGCGGATGCATTGGCCACCTTAGCATCAATGTTGCACCACCCTGACAAAATGTATGTTGATCCTCTGCACATCCAGGTCCGTGATCAGCATGCTTATTGCAACGCCGTAGAAGAGGAAGCAAATGGCGAGCCCTGGTTTCATGATATCAAGGAATACCTCAGAATGGGGATATATCCGGAACAGGCCACTAGAGACCAAAAAAGAGCCCTTCGGCGTTTGTCGAATGGTTTCTTCCTCAGTGGAGGAGTTTTATACAAAAGAACCCCAGCTTTGGGATTGTTAAGATGTATAGATGCCGGTCAAGCCACGACGGTTATGGCAGAGGTACATGCTGGAGTTTGCGGGCCACATATGAGCGGATATGTATTGGCAAGGAAGATCCTTAGGGCAGGGTATTATTGGCTCACCATGGAACACGACTGTATCACTTTCGTGAGGAAATGCCATCAGTGCCAGATACATGGAGATCTGATTCATTCTCCTCCAACAGAGTTACATACGATATCGGTACCCTGGCCATTTGTTGCATGGGGCATGGACGTCATTGGACCTATCGAGCCAGCAGCATCCAACGGTCATAGGTTCATTCTAGTAACCATTGACTACTTCACCAAATGGGTTGAGGCTAAAACCTTCAAGTCGGTAACTAAAAAGGCGGTGGTGGATTTTGTGCACTCCCATATCATCTGCAGATTTGGGATCCCAAAAGTGATCATCACGGATAACGGTGCGAATCTTAACAGCAGCCTGATGAGAGAAGTATGCCAACAATTCAAGATTACACACCGCAATTCCACCCCATATCGTCCCAAGGCGAATGGAGCGGTCGAAGCAGCCAATAAGAACATCAAGAAGATACTGCGAAAGATGGTGGAAGGATCTAGACAATGGCACGAGAGGTTACCCTTTGCTCTGTTGGGTTATCGCACTACCGTCCGGACCTCCATAGGTGCAACTCCTTATTTGCTGGTGTACGGAACTGGGGTCGTAATACCAGCGGAGGTCGAAATTCCATCCCTCCGGATTGTCGCTGAAGCCGAGATTGATGATGATGAATGGGTCAAAGCTCGATTGGAACAGTTGAGCTTGATAGACGAGAAAAGATTGGCAGCAGTATGTCATGGTCAGATGTATCAGAAGAGAATGGCGAGAACATATAATAAGAAGGTACGCCCCAGGAAGTTCGAAGTGGGGCAGCAGGTATTAAAGAAGATCCTCCCACATCAGGTCGAGGCAAAAGGCAAGTTCGCCCCAAATTGGCAAGGGCCTTATATTGTGACCAGAGTGTTGTCCAACGGTGCTTTGTGTTTGACAGATGTCGAGGGGAGATGTGTCAACATGGCTATCAATTCTGATGCAGTCAAGAGATATTATGCGTAATTTCTTTAATTATGGCAATTATTGGTTCGTTTGTTTGTATTTGGTATTTATTAGATAATGAAATGACGGAGGCAATTCTTTCTTCTATCCAAACACTTTTTACCCTTGTTTCCCCTTTTGAGCCTTAAGTTATTCTTTCATACCCCTCTTTTGGAATCACTAACGGAAAAGATATGAAAAGAGAAAGAAGAAGGAAAGAAATTTTTTAAGGAAAAATGAAAAAAAAAGAAGAAAAAAAAGAGAAAAAAAGAAGAAGAAGAAGAAGATAGAAATCACAAACAGTGGGAACTACGTTTGACCTGATTCCTCAAAAAGGATACGTAGGCGCCTCACGGCTCGGTCATAGTGTGCATAATATCCATAAGTGTGCATAATAGGCATAGTGTGCATAACGCATATAGCTCAACATAGTGTAAAAATAAAAACCCCCAAGCAAGAAAACTGGGGCAGAGGTTATGTTTTAAGGTTCCAACAAAGGTTTGATTCCAAAAGTTGTAGCGTATCACCCATCAAGTTATTTTATTTTGATAGCCTTTCTTTTAGCCCCACACCGAAACCGACATCGACGTCCAAAAGACCTCCCGATCAATATCCAAGAGGTGCCAAGTCAGGCAAATAAAGCCGAGAGTAATACACTGATCCCCGGCAAAGAAGAGGAGCGATAAAATGGGAAATGCATTGATATTCCGAAGGAATCTCCAGAAGAGAGGGTCATATCGACAGCACTCCAATCCTCCGTTGAAAATAAAATGGGAGAGTCTTGGCGGTGAAAACCTTCGCAGGCACCACAAGGCGACGAAAGATGAGGGATATAAAACGAGAGAGTCTTATCGGTGAAAACCTTCGCAGGCACCACAAGGCGACGAAAGATAAGGGATATAAAACGAGAGAGTCTTATCGGTGAAAACCTTCGCAGGCACCGCAAGGCGACGAAAGATGAGGGATATAAAATGAGAGAGTCTTATTGGTGAAAACCTTCACAGGCACCATAAGGCGCCGGGAGCTGAGAGAAAAGAGAGAGTCTCATTAGTGAAGACCCCTCGAAGGGCACTATGAGGCGACAAGACAGATCAACAAAAGGATCCACGTTCACAAAGAAATGGACGCCCATTTATCCCCAGCAAGTAAGGTCATCCGGCAAGTTGATTGATACAAATAGACTGGGTCGGGAATCTATGGTGCACGTCATGATCACAAGGACCAGTCATGTTATCCAGATAAGTTCTTCTCTTTTCCTTTTTTCCACCAAGTATTGGTTCAGAAAGATTCTCCTCCTTTTCTATCTTTTTCATTTTTCTTTCTAAGAATTCGTTTTGGAAAAGATTTTTCAAAGTTTACTACCAGAGGCCGAAGGGGTACGAAAGCAAAATACGAAAAGGGTAGGCCAAGAGCTGAGGCAATAAGACAAAAGGCATCGGCTGTGAAACCAAAGGACGAATTGTGTAGAAAGAAAGGTGACGTAAAGAGAGAGGAAAATGACGGGTGAAGGACTTGTGGACCAAGTTCCGAAAAGGTTTCCCCGCAGAATGTTGATAAATCCCGGACCCGAATCCGAAGTGGTCAGACGCCACAAGAAAGGGAAATCAGTCCGGTGCAAGATATCCCCGACATGTCTTGATTAAAAGCAGACTCCTACAGCATGTCCTGAAAAAAGAAAGCAGAAAGGGGGATAAAGGGAAAACCACCCCCAGCAAGCAACGTCGTCCACCAATCAGTTGTTGGAGCATAGAGCAAGGAAAAGAAAAGGGAAAAATCATCTCCCATCGGAAAGGTCACGTTGCACCACCATGATTAAAACTAACTAAATCCTTTTGTCTGCTGCAGGAAAATAAAGGTTGATGATGGCAGACGGACGCGATACCAGAAAGGCCACCAAAATCGGGGCGGAAAATTTTCTGCCGTGGCCAAATATTTTTCGGAGGAACGAGAAAACAAAATCAAATGTGTCTTAGTTTAAATAGGCGCCCACCTGTATAACGAGAGGAATACTTTTCAGTCTTAGTTTAAATAGGTGCCCACCTGTATAACGAGAGGAATACTTTTCAGTCTTAGTTTAAATAGGTGCCCACCTGTATAACGAGAGGAATACTTTTCAGTCTTAGTTTAAATAGGCTCCCACCTGTATAACGAGAGGAATACTTTTCAGTCTTAGTTTAAATAGGAGCCCACCTGTATAACGAGAGGAATAATTTTCAGTCTTAGTTTAAATAGGCGCCCACCTGTATAACGAGAGGAATACTTTTTAGTCTTAGTTTAAATAGGCGCCCACCTGTATAACGAGAGGAATAATTTTCATGTCTTAGTTTAAATAGGCGCTCACCTGTATAACGAGAGGAATAATTTTCAGTCTTAGTTTAAATAGGCGCCCACCTGTATAACGAGAGGAATAATTTTCATGTCTTAGTTTAAATAGGCGCCCACCTATATAACGAGAGGAATAATTTTCAGTCATAGTTTAAATAGGCGCCCACCTGTATAACGAGAGGAATACTTTTCAGTCTTAGTTTAAATAGGCACCCACCTGTATAACGAGAGGAATAATTTTCATGTCTTAGTTTAAATAGGCGCCCACCTGTATAACGAGAGGAATACTTTTCAGTCTTAGTTTAAATAGGCGCCCACCTGTATAACGAGAGGAATACTTTTCAGTCTTAGTTTAAATAGGCGCCCACCTGTATAACGAGAGGAATACTTTTCAGTCTTAGTTTAAATAGGCGCCCACCTGTATAACGAGAGGAATAATTTTCATGTCTTAGTTTAAATAGGCGCCCACCTATATAACGAGAGGAATAATTTTCATGTCTTAGTTTAAATAGGCGCCCACCTGTATAACGAGAGGAATAATTTTCAGTCTTATTTTAAATAGGCGCCCACCTGTATAACGAGAGAAATAATTTTCATGTCTTAGTTTAAATAGGCGCCCACCTGTATAACGAGAGGAATACTTTTCAGTCTTAGTTTAAATAGGCGCCCACCTGTATAACGAGAGGAATACTTTTCAGTCTTAGTTTAAATAGGCGCCCACCTGTATAACGAGAGGAATACTTTTCAGTCTTAGTTTAAATAGGCGCCCACCTGTATAACGAGAGGAATACTTTTCAGTCTTAGTTTAAATAGGTGCCCACCTGTATAACGAGAGGAATACTTTTCAGTCTTAGTTTAAATAGGCTCCCACCTGTATAACGAGAGGAATACTTTTCAGTCTTAGTTTAAATAGGCGCCCACCTGTATAACGAGAGGAATAATTTTCAGTCTTAGTTTAAATAGGCGCCCACCTGTATAACGAGAGGAATACTTTTTAGTCTTAGTTTAAATAGGCGCCCACCTGTATAACGAGAGGAATAATTTTCATGTCTTAGTTTAAATAGGCGCTCACCTGTATAACGAGAGAAATAATTTTCATGTCTTAGTTTAAATAGGCGCCCACCTGTATAACGAGAGGAATACTTTTCAGTCTTAGTTTAAATAGGCGCCCACCTGTATAACGAGAGGAATACTTTTCAGTCTTAGTTTAAATAGGCGCCCACCTGTATAACGAGAGGAATAATTTTCAGTCTTAGTTTAAATAGGCGCCCACCTGTATAACGAGAGGAATACTTTTCAGTCTTAGTTTAAATAGGCGCCCACCTGTATAACGAGAGGAATAATTTTCATGTCTTAGTTTAAATAGGCGCCCACCTATATAACGAGAGGAATAATTTTCATGTCTTAGTTTAAATAGGCGCCCACCTGTATAACGAGAGGAATAATTTTCAGTCTTATTTTAAATAGGCGCCCACCTGTATAACGAGAGAAATAATTTTCATGTCTTAGTTTAAATAGGCGCCCACCTGTATAACGAGAGGAATACTTTTCAGTCTTAGTTTAAATAGGCGCCCACCTGTATAACGAGAGGAATATTTTTCAGTCTTAGTTTAAATAGGCGCCCACCTGTATAACGAGAGGAATAATTTTCATGTCTTAGTTTAAATAGGCGCCCACCTGTATAACGAGAGGAATACTTTTCACTCTTAGTTTAAATAGGCGCCCACCTGTATAACGAGAGGAATACTTTTCAGTCTTAGTTTAAATAGGCGCCCACCTGTATAATGAGAGGAATAATTTTCAATCTTAGTTTAAATAGGCTCCCACCTGTATAACGAGAGGAATACTTTTCAGTCTTAGTTTAAATAGGCGCCCACCTGTATAACGAGAGGAATAATTTTCAGTCTTAGTTTAAATAGGCTCCCACCTGTATAACGAGAGGAATAATTTTCAGTCTTAGTTTAAATAGGCGCCCACCTGTATAACGAGAGGAATAATTTTCATGTCTTAGTTTAAATAGGCGCCCACCTGTATAACGAGAAGAATACTTTGCATGTTTTAGTTTAAATATTTCAGATTTTGAGAGCAGTAACCCCCCCGGAAGGCCGAAGGTTACAGCAGGAATATCCAGCAGGAAACAACAAAAATCCTCCGCATCGGGAATCAGAAGGTTGCAAACTCAGGCGCACGAGTCAAAAGGACGCGTTTTGAAAGAAGCGGCCTGTGAACATTAGGCCATGCCCAGCACAACAAATCTGATGAAGAAAGCTGTACCACCGAAGGAATCATTGAAAAGCTTAATGAAGAAGGCCATATCCCCAGCGGACCAAGAAAAATGATGAAAACTGGTACTCGGAAGAGCAAAAGGCCAGTACCATCCCTCAAGTTCACAAAATAAAAGCATCGGAGGAAAACGCAAGCCGACAAGAGAGTAAGGCGACAAGAACAAGTTGAAGATAGAGGAGATCTTATGATCCACAGTCTAGCCTAGCTTTTTGTTTTTCCTTTTAGAATAATGTAACAAGGAGATCGGTAAGCGGTAACATCCTACAGCAGCATGTAGGCAGCACACAACAGCGACAAACACTACAGTCACACGGTAGTCCCAGCTACCAAAATTTCCCGAACTACACTAACCTGATTCCTGTTCAGCCCAGGATATGTAGGAAACCTCTGAAGCAAAGGTTCGGTCAAATCTTTTTCAAAAATGCTTCACACGGAGTACTCGGACGAGCAAAAATCGCCCGCTTTATCTTTGCGCGAAAACCCTTCGTGTCTTCGGGCAAAGAGGGGCAGCTGTAAGCACGTGATTTTTGCTTCGCGGACAATCACTCCAAAAAAGAAATAAAAATAATGGCAAATGGCCTCGCTATATAATTTTTCGATTTTTGCGTGACACGTATTGGCAGTCATTTGTTGGTTCTGTCCATTTTTCGTTTAATCTTACCAAAACGAAATACAAAATACGTATGTCATGTGTAATTAAACCGTAATTCGATCATTAAAAGAAAATCCAAAAATATATATGCATCTTTTATTCTGGGTTGTGATTTAACCTACTTAAATATTTTCATATGTGTGTGATAATTGGGTTAAGTGATTAAATTAATGATGGTTTTTAATTTCATTTTTTAAAAATTAGAAAACAAAAAGAAAAGAGTAATGAAATTGGTTTGGGCCAAAAATGAATTAAAATCAGGCCCAAAAAACCAGGACACAGGTCCAGTCCAAACATAAGCTGCTCGGGTACGTCCCAAACGACGCCGTATCAGCGTCCCTGTGCTGAGCCGTTGATTTGATTCGAATGAACGGTCCCGATCAGGCCACTCATTCAACCCCAAACGACGTTGTCTTAGGCAATTGATCTGAGCCGTCCAACCCCTTGATCCAACGGATCCAGGCCTTCCCCTAGGCCCGACAAATTTAACCCGATCCAATCCCTACCCGGTATCAACCCACTATCAGCCCCTGAACGACGTCGTCTCTCTTCAAAGAGTAGATCCTGGCCCTTGATCTCGCATGATCCAACGGCCAGGATCTAAACTTCAAAATCATATATAAATCACCAACTTGGTTACCCCGCCCCCTATCCAAAACACCCCCCCGGCTTCATCATCTCCCTGGCCAACCCTAACACCCAAACCCTAGCCGCCACCCCACCCCTTCGCCTGAAAGCCGGCAGCAACGATGCCGTTGGCCGTGACTTTAACACCCCTGAACCACCATGACCCCCCTCTCCAAATCCACACTCAGGTTACCTCGAATCTTTCCCAAACGTCTCGAATCTTCATTCGAAGATCCGAGACCAAACCTAGATCTACACCAAACCACCCCATATTCACCCTGGTCACTCCCCTAACGTCCCTCTGGCCTTAACTAGCTTTGGTTCCGGTAAAATACAAGCATAACTTGTCAAATCCCAAATCTGAGTTCAAGAGCCCTAAAAAACCAAACCTGTTTTCGTTTGAGGTAAGTTTCCGATGTAATCTCCCTTTCTTGTGTTTTGTATAGGTGTTATGCATATGTTTATGGTTTTGTTTAGTTTGTTTTGATTATTCTCTGTCCGTCTTCAAAGACCCTTTTGTTTGGTCGATTTTTTTTCTTGAATGTTAGTTGAGTGTTATAAGATGTTTAGTCGCTTTGATTGATATTGTCGGTTAGTTAAGTCTCATAAACTGCATAATTGAATGTCCCGAGTTTTGAAATAAATTGTTACCATGTTTAGTCTATGTTTGTTAGTCGTTTAATTGTTACGTATGATAGTTCGTATAGTCGACCTGAGTAACGTCGTCAAATAATTAAGTTTGTAAAGTTCCATTGTAGTCCGAAAAAGGCTTGAAACACTCAGCTTGTTTTTGTTTTAAGTTTAGTTGATTAGCGACTAATTAGTATACGTTATAACTTGCGAAGTCGACTCGTCACATGTTTGACGTTAGTTTCACAGTATTAAATAACAAACGACCTAAATGAGTGATTTAGGATAGTTTCACATCCAGTTACTGGCTGAGTTTTTGTGAAGGTTTGTTTTGGACTGATTATAGTTTGGTGAGGGGGGATTCAAACTGGAAAATATGACTGAGTGTTCAGGATTGAAAGAAGCTGTCAAGTGTCAATTAAAATACTATTAATGGGGAACAAAACACAAGAGCATGGGAATTAAATGAATACTTAACTAAGCCCATAACCCTTGATTAGAGTAATGGGACAGAGCATGGGGGGGGGGGGCTGATTAAGGATTCCAAGAAAAGGCCTTTAGGCATGGGAAGCTAAGGGGTATGGGCAGACTGTAATTGGCAGAATCCAGGCAGCTTAGCTGCACTGGGTTGTTGGCTTATAAATAAGCTGTTTCAGAACTTAAAAGGGGCTGGACTTTTGGGTCTTCAGAAAAAAGAAAAAAAACAGAAAGAAATTTTCAGAACACTTTAACTAAACACTGTCCAAAACTGCACAAGGAACTAAGTTGGTTAAACTGTTCGGGCCAAGTCAGTTATTCTAACTGGGGCTATTACTGTTCCATTAGGAGAAATCTGTTTGTCTTCTGCTGTGATTGTTACTATACTGAGCTTCTGTGTGTTGCGGATTGAGTCTTGGTCTCACTAATTGTTGAAGTTGTGTTGGTTATTTGCTGAGCTTTGGTGGTTATTGAATTTCTGTTGCTATTGCGTAGAACACTCTGGTTCCTTTATCGGTTGGTTTTTTTTCTACTATCCTGTTTCTGGGATTATTTGTTCGTTGCTCGACCACTTGTGAACTTCATCCTTGTGGCTGGTTGTTTGTTGCTGGGTTGTTGTTGTTTATCTGTTGCTGCTGTGTTTGCTGTGTACTACTCAACTGATCTTTTCTTTCTTCTTTTGTCTTCCCAACCAGGTACACAATTAATACTATCAATGTAACTTGAAAGTTGAGCATGAATACAAAAGAGAAGATCTGCAGATTTTTTTTACATGGACTGTTATATTGAATATCATGTAATGTATAATAGTTTACATTCTTGTTTGGATACTGGAAGTAGCCTGCATGCCTAGTAAATATCAATGTAGGGTAATTGAATGTTAGTTTGTATATATGGGCTGGTAGTTAAAAGTATTCACAAGGCAGTAGGTTACATATTGAACTTTAGTCAATTTTGTTCAAGCACGTCATTGAATGCCTGTCATTCACAAAGCTATCCATTGTTAGCTAAGTTCATTTCCTTTTGATAAGCTGCTTTGTTATAATTGATAAACCACACTTTTAGAACAAAGAATGCAAGTTTACGGTCTCAACCTCATAAAGGTCGAGCCCAAGTTGAAACAGACCAAACAGTGCCTGCATTCTGAATTCTGCTATAAACGACCTGCAAACATATAATTAACTAGGACTATCTATGCTTTCAATTAGTAGACACAAGCGCGACAAGAAACGTAGTTGCTATAAGATATCCTGTTAAAACAAAGAAGAGATGAGCCTCGACAAATAAAAACGCACAAGTTGCGGGGCCCTCGTTAAGAGTATATTATCGAAGCATTCAGTTTCCAGGATGAGTCGTTTAGCAAATCTCACGGCCCTACCCAAAATAATAATGCGCTAGTTGCTTTAGGAGCGCCTTTAATAATATTATCTCCTTAAGCTCGGGTGCACATTTATGTGACCCAAATCCAAGTCTCAACGAAATCGAAATGTGTCTCTAATCACGGGTACATTGATTGTGACGTGGTCTGAGATGCATTTCCATGACGTTGTAAATCCTTTTAATAATGAATGAGACGAGCCTCGACAAACAAAAAATGTAGAAGCTGCGAGGCCCTCTAAATGCATATATATTAAAATACTTAGAATCCGGGACAGGCCGTTTAGCAAATTTTACGTCCTTCCCCAAAATAACAATACGTTAGTCGCTTTAGGCGCGTCTTAATAATTTATTCTCCTTAATTCGGGTGGACATTTATGTGACCCAAATCCAAATCTCAACTGAGTCGAGATATGTCAATAACCACGGGTGCATTGATGTAACGTGGTTCGAGATATGTTTTCACGACGTTGCAAGTCCTATAAAAATAACAGTGAATGATAAAAGCGGTTAAAAGATAAAATTGGCACATAAGTTCACATTTGTATAAAATCAGATAATCAAGCCGAATATAACAGTTGAGCGACCGTGCTAGAACCACGGAACTCGGGAATGCCTAACACCTTCTCCCGGGTTAACAGAATTCCTTATCCGGATTTCTGGTACGCAGACTGTAATATGGAGTCATTCTTTTCCTCGATTCAGGATTAAAATTGGTGACTTGGGACACCCTAAATCTCCCCAAGTGGCGACTCTGAAATAAATAAAGCAATCCCGTTTCGATTGTCCTTTAATTGGAAAAAACTCCCTTGCACCCCCTCGGGTGCGGAAAAAGGAGGTGTGACACTGCGCACACATTGTAGTTTCCTTGTCTGACTTCTGTCTTTCAGCTTGGAGGTGTCACCGACGGGCGGTGTTTCGGTTGTTTTGCAGTAGTTTTTTGTTCTTTAATTGAGATATTTCTTTACCCGCTCGTCTGCGCGGCCTTTGTGTTCCTTCTTGCGCAAAGAGTAGAAGGTGGGTTAAAACTCTTCGTTTTGGCGAAGGCCCTTGGCCTTAAAGGGTGTTATTTCGAACTTATCGAAATAGTAACCCGTCGTCGTTCGATCAAGGTCTCTTATTTTTTAGCGAAGGCCCTTGGCCTTAAAGGGTGTTATTTCGAACTTATCTAAATAGTAACCCGTTCTCAGTCCCAGTTTTTGGAGAGCCCGACATTTTCTGGGAGAGTCCCAGTTCATTTGACACTGCTTGCATCAGGGGGTGTAACGTTGGAATACGAAACATTGCTATTTCACTTAGGTTCGTTTTGCGCATATATTGTAGTTTCCTTGTATGACTTCTGCCTTCCGGCTTGGAGGTGTCACCGACGGGTAGTGTTTCAGTTATTTTGCAGTAGTTTTTCGTTCTTTAATTGAGATATTTCCTTACTTGCTCGTCCGCGCGGTCTTTGTATTCCTTCTTGAGCAAAGAGTAGAATGTGGGTTAAAATGATACTTTCCTTGCCCCTACCCGGTGGTCCAATGGGGGAGAACAGATTGGTAATGTTGTTTGTCTTGTTTGGCATTTCGATGGTTGACGGGGCGAAGATTTCTAAATTTGGTGATTCTACTCGGCTCTCCTCCCCTTACCGTGCTGTGCTTTTGTCCCGCGTGGGTTGGGTTTTTCCTTTACGCTCTTTTCGGTGGGTGATTGTATTTCTTGTCTTTGATCTGGGAGAGACTAGGAAATTTCACTAAGAAATCCCCATAGACGGCGCCAACTTGTTTGACTCAAAAGATATCGGAACCTTTTTGAACAAATCAATCGAAGAAAATGAAGGGGTAAATCTTAGTCAGACATAATAAACTCCAGATCAAAGAGCTAATAGTTGGTCGTACTTCCTCTTCGACTGCTGAAAGAGGAAAAGTCGGGGTGGTCGACGACTACGAATCCGAATCGGACCTCGACCCTGATGATATCAGGATGTTTGAGGAGGGTCTTACTCACTCGGTGGTTCGTGTAGGAGGTTCGGCCCGTATTCTTGAGATCTCTTCGGATGTCAATCTCTTGGGGGACACGGAGGACCTAGTGCCGCAGTTCAGCATGCTATGCTCCGCAGCTGAGAATGTGGTTCTTCGGACTGTTCCCGATGCTGACTTGATGGACGAGGTGGCCGCTATGGGCTTCAGGGTATGTTACGCTTACTTTTTCTTTTCCCATATCTTTCTTGACGATAGGATTCTAACCCGTCTTTTCATTTTTCAGATGTATATGGTAGAAGTGGAGAGCATTCGCAGGGTCAACATTCGGGCCAAGATTTTCTTGAAGATGTTGGAGAAATATCGTCGTTACCGCAACAAGTGTCACGAGATGCATGAGCGGCTAAAGGCAAACCCCGATAGTCGGGCTCTTGGTGAGGAGTTGGAGAAACAGGACCAGGAATTAATGCAGGCTATCCGTAGCAAAAGTGTGCTTGAGGAGCAACTTCGAATAAAAGACGAGGAGATTGAGTTGGGCAAGGGAGTTCCCGCAGAGTGCGAGCATCTGTAGGAGAAATTGAGGTCAATGCAGTCGGAGATGGATCAGAACTTGATCAATGTCGAGGCGCTGAGCGCGGAATGGATGGGGAAATTGACTGAGCTGGAGAACAAGGTTGCTAGGTTGGAGAGAATCGAAAGTGCTTGGTCTGCAGCTTCGGCGAGGGCACGACCCTGGAGAACACCATCCAAGTGCTCCAGTCCGAGCAGGAATCGGAGAGAGCGACGACTACCCTTATGTAGGCAAGGCTTGAGGAGCGCAATAACGACATTGACCAAGAGGCATCGGTTCTGAGAGATCGGGTTGTAGCACTGGAGGTAGAAAATGGGCGACTGTTGGCTCAGATTGAATCATCCTCCACCGCCGTTCCCCGCCACATGCATGAGCTTTGGGCTTACGCTGAAGCCCAGCAGGATATACATAAGAGTTTGTGGGAGGTAGGTACTGTGACTGAGGCTGCATATGAAGAGGAACGAGTGAAATCACGGGAGGCTCGTGTCAATTGCGGGTATGATGCGACGACTCCAGAAGCCAATGGGAGTGCGGACGCCGAAGGAGACCTTCTCGGAGATGGCAGTAGAGAGGGTGGCGATGATGATGCAAAGTAGAGGGATATCGATATTGATCAATTTTCCTTTTGTTGTTTTCTTCCCAATTTTTCATTCGTAGTCGATTGTCGTTGTTCCTTTCTTCTTTTTTCCCTTTGTTTTTTTTAGAGTATTGACTTGGGTCTTATGTAATCCACAACCATTTGCACGGAGACTTTGTATAAAGGAGAATTTTTTGTTGTTATTTGTCTTTTATTCTACTCTTGTTTTCATTTCGCGTGATTTTGGTGCGATATAGATTCCTGCATGGCGAGTCCCGATCTTTTGCACTTTCTGATGATCCTTGGCCTTAGGATTATTTCACACTTTCTCATTGGCGATGGCTTATGGCCTTAAAGGATGTTTGCCAAAATAGCAACCCATCTTCGTTCGATCGAGGTCGAACTCTCCTCTAGGGCGAAGGCCCTTGGCCTTATAGGGTGTTATTTCGAACTTTATCGAAATAGTAATCAGTCATCGTTGGGTCGAGGTCGAACTCTTCATTTTTGGCGAAAGCCCTTGGCCTTAAAAGGTGTTATTTAGAACTTATCGAAATAATAACCCGTCGTCGTTCGATCGAGGTCGAACTCCTCTTTTTTGGCAAAGGCCCTTGGCCTTAAAGGGTGTTATTTTGAACTTATCGAAATAGTAACCCATCGTCGTTCGATAGAGGTCAAACTCTTCTTTTTGGCGAGGGCCCTTGGCTGTAAAGGGTGTTATTTTGACCTTATTAAAATAGAAACACGTCGTCATTTTATCGAGGTCGAACTCCTCTTTTTGGCGAAGGCCCTTGGCCTTAAATGGTGTTATTTCGAACTTATCGAAATAGTAACATGTCGTCGTTCGATCGAGGTCGAACACTTATTTTTGGCGAAGGCCCTTGGCCTAAAAGGGTGTTAATTCGAACATATCAAAATAGTAACCCGTCGTCGTTCGATAGAGGTCGAACTCCTCTATTTGGCGAAGGCCCTTGGCCTTAAAGGGTGTTATTTCGAACTTATCGAGATATTAACTCGTTTGTCGTTCAATCGAGGTCGAACTCTTCTTTTTTGGCGAAGGACCTTGGCCTTTAAAGGGTGTTATTTCGAACTTATTGAAATAGTAACTCGTCGTCGTTCGATCGAGGTCGAACTCTTCTTTTTGGCAAAGGCCCTTGTCCTTAAAGGGTGATATTTCGAACTTATTGAAATAGTAACCCGTCATCCTTCGATCGAGGTCGAACTCTTCTTTTTGGCGAAGGCCCTTGGCCTTAAAGGGTGTTATTTTGAACTTATCGAAATAGTAACCCGTTGTCATTCGATCGAGGCCGAACTCTTGTATTTTGGCGAAATACCTTGGCCTTAAAGGGTGTTATTTCGAACTTATCAAAATAGTAACCCGTCGTAGTTCGATCGAGGTCGAACTCTTCTTTGGCGAAGGCCCTTTGCCTTAAAGGGTGTTATTTCGAACATATCAAAATAGTAACCTGCCATCGTTCGATCGAGGTCGAACTCCTTTTTTCGGCGAAGGCCCTTGGCCTTAAAGGGTGTTATTTCGAACTTATCGAAATAGTAACCCGTCGTCATTCGATCGAGGTCGAACTCTTCTTTTTTGGAGAATTCCCTTGGTCTTAAAGGGTGTTATTTTGAACTTATCGAAATAGTAACCCGTTGTCGTTCGATCGAGGTCGAACTCTTCTTTTTTGGCGAAGGCCCTTGGCCTAAAAGGGTGTTATTTCAAACTTATTGAAATAGTAACATGTCGTCGTTCTATTGAGGTCGAACTCTTCTTTTTGGAAAAGGTCCTTGGCCTAAAAGGGTGTTATTTCGAACATATCAAAATAGTAACCCGTCGTCATTCGATCGAGGTCGAACTCTTGTTTTTTGGCGAAGGCCCTTGGCCTTAAAGGGTGTTATTTCGAACTTATCAAAATAGTAACCCGTCGTCGTTCGATCGAGTTCAAACTCTTCTTTTTGGCGAAGGCCCTTGGCCTAAAAGGTTGTTATTTCGAACTTATCGAAATAGTAACACGTCGTCGTTCTATTGAGGTCGAACTCTTCTTTTTGGCGAAGGCCCTTGGCCTAAAAGGGTGTTATTTCGAACATATCAAAATAGTAACCCGTCGTCATTCGATCGAGGTCGAACTCTTGTTTTTTGGCGAAGGCCCTTGGCCTTAAAGGGTGTTATTTCGAACTTATCAAAATTGTAACCCGTTGTCATTCGATCGAGGTCAAACTCTTCTTTTTGGCGAAGGCCTTTTGCCTTAAAGGGTGTTATTTCGAACTTTTTGAAATAGTAACCTGTCGTCGTTCGATCGAGGTAGAACTCTTCTTTTTTGGAAAAGGCCCTTGGCCTTAAAGGGTGTTATTTTGAACTTATCGAATTAGTAACCCGTCGTCGTTCGATCGAGGTCAAACTCTTCTTTTTGGTGAAGGCCCTTAGCCTTAAAGGGTGTTATTTCAAATTTATCGAAATAGTAACCCATCGTCGTTCGATCGAGGTGGAACTCTTCTTTTTGGCAAAGTCCCTTCGCCTTAAAGGATGTTATTTCGAACTTATCGAAATAGTAACCTGTTGTCGCTCGATCGAGGTCGAACTCTTCTTTTTTGGCGAAGGACCTTGGCCTTTAAAGGGTGTTATTTCGAACTTATCGAAATAGTAACCCATCGTCGTTCGATCGAGGTCGAACTCTTCTTTTTGGAAGAGGCCCTTGTCCTTAAAGGGTGTTATTTCGAACTTATTGAAATAGTAACCCGTCATCCTTCGATCGAGGTCGAACTCTTCTTTTTGGCGAAGGCCCTTGGCCTTAAAGGGTGTTATTTTGAACTTATCGAAATAGTAAGCCGTTGTCATTCGATCGAGGTTGAACTCTTCTTTTTTGGCGAAATACCTTGGCCTTAAAGGGTGTTATTTCGAACTTATCGAAATAGTAACCCGTCGTAGTTCGATCGAGGTCGAACTCTTCTTTATGGCGAAGGCCCTTTGCCTTAAAGGGTGTTATTTCGAACATATCAAAATAGTAACCTGCCATCGTTCGATCGAGGTCGAACTCCTATTTTTGGCGAAGGCCCTAGGCCTTAAAGGGTGTTATTTCGAACTTATCGAAATAGTAACCCATTGTCGTTCGATCGAGGTCGAACTCTTTTTTTTTGGAGAATTCCATTGGTCTTAAAGGGTGTTATTTTGAACTTATTGAAATAGTAACCCGTCGTCGTTCGATCGAGGTCGAACTCGTATTTTTTGCGCAGGCCCTTGGCCTTAAAAGGTGTTATTTCAAACTTATTGAAATAGTAACCCGTCGTCGTTCGATCGAGTTCAAACTCTTCTTTTTGGCATAGGCCCTTGGCCTAAAATGGTGATATTTTGAACTTATCGAAATAGTAACCTGTCGTCGTTCGATTAAGGTCAAAATCTTCTTTTTGGCGAAGGCCCTTGGCTTAAAAGGGTGTTATTTCGAACATATCAAAATAGTAACCCATCGTCATACGATCGAGGTCGAACTCTTGTTCTTTGTGAAGGCCCTTGGCCTTAAAGGGTGTTATTTCGAACTTATCAAAATAGTAACCCGTTGTCGTTCGATCGAGGTCAAACTCTTCTTATTTGGCGAAGGCTCTTGGCCTTAAAGAGTGTTATTTCGAACTTATCTACATAGTAACCCATCATTGCTCGATCGAGGTCGAACTGTTCTTTTTGGCGAAGGCCCTTGGACTTAAAGGGTGTTATTTCGAACTTATCGAAATAGTAACCCGACATCGTTCGATCGAGGTGGAACTCCTCTTTTCGGCGAAGGCCCTTGGCCTTAAAGGGTGTTATTTCAAACTTATCGAAACGGTAACCCCTTGTAGTTCGATCGAGGTCGAACTCTTCTTTTTTGGAAAAGGCCCTTGGCCTTAAAGGGTGTTATTTTGAACTTATCGAATTAGTAAACCGTCGTCGTTCGATCGAGGTCGAACTCTTCTTTTTGGCGAAGGCCCTTAGCCTTAAAGGGTGTTATTTCAAACTTATCGAAATAGTAACCCATCGTCGTTCGATCGAGTTCAAACTCTTCTTTTTGGCGAAGGCCCTTGGCCTAAAAGGGTGTTATTTCGAACTTATCGAAATAGTAACAAGTCGTCGTTCTATTGAGGTTGAACTCTTCTTTTTGGCGAAGGCCCTTGTCCTAAAAGGGTGTTATTTAGAACATATCAAAATAGTAACCCGTCGTCATTCGATCGAGGTCGAAGTCTTGTTTTTTGGCGAAGGCCCTTGGCCTTAAAGGGTGTTATTTCGAACTTATCAAAATAGTAACCCGTTGTCGTTCGATCGAGGTCGAACTCTTCTTTTTTGGCGAAGGCCCTTGGCCTAAAAGGGTGTTATTTCGAACTTATCGAAATAGTAACATGTCATCGTTCTATTGAGGTCGAACTCTTCTTTTTGGCAAAGGCCCTTGGCCTAAAAGGGTGTTATTTCGAACATATCAAAATAGTAACCCGTCGTCATTCGATCGAGGTCGAACTCTTGTTTTTTGGCGAAGGCCCTTGGCCTTAAAGGGTGTTATTTCGAACTTATCAAAATAGTAACCCGTCGTCGTTCGATCGAGTTCAAACTCTTCTCTTTGGCGAAGGCCCTTGGCCTAAAAGGGTGTTATTTCGAACTTATCGAAATATTAACATGTCGTCGTTCTATTGAGGTCGAACTCTTCTTTTTGGCGAAAGCCCTTGGCCTAAAAGGGTGTTATTTCGAACATATCAAAATAGTAACCCGTCGTCATTCGATCGAGGTCGAACTCTTGTTTTTTGGCGAAGGCCCTTGGCCTTAAAGGGTGTTATTTCGAACTTATCAAAATTGTAACCCGTTGTCGTTCGATCGAGGTCAAACTCTTCTTTTTGGCGAAGGCCTTTTGCCTTAAAGGGTGTTATTTCGAACTTATTGAAATAGTAACCCATCGTCGTTCGATCGAGGTAGAACTCTTCTTTTTGGCGAAGTCCCTTGTTCTTAAAGGGTGTTATTTTGAACTTATCGAAATAGTAACCCGTTGTCATTCGATCGAGGTCGAACTCTTCTTTTTTGGCGAAGTACCTTGGCTTAAAGGGTGTTATTTCAAACGTATCAAAATAGTAACCCGTCGTAGTTCGATCGAGGTCGAACTCTTCTTTTTGGCGAAGGCCCTTTGCCTTAAAGGGTGTTATTTCGAACATATCAAAATAGTAACCTGCCATCATTCGATCGAGGTCGAACTCCTCTTTTCGGCGAAGGCCCTTGGTCTTAAAGGGTGTTATTTCGAACTTATCGAAAGAGTAACCCATTGTCGTTCGATCGAGGTCGAACTCTTCTTTTTGGCGAATTCCCTTGGTCTTAAAGGGTGTTATTTTGAACTTATCGAAATAGTAACCCGTCGTCGTTCGATCGAGGTCGAACTCTTCTTTTTGGCGAAGGCCCTTGGCCTTAAAAATTGTTATTTCAAACTTATTGAAATAGTAACCCGACGTCGTTCGATCGAGTTCAAACTCTTCTTTTTGGCGAATGCCCTTGGCCTAAAAGGGTGTTATTTCGAATTTATCGAAATAGTAACCTGTCGTCGTTCGATTGAGGTTGAACTCTTCTTTTTGGCGAAGGCCCTTGGCCTAAAAGGGTGTTATTTCGAACATATCAAAATAGTAACCCGTCGTCACACGATCGAGGTCGAACTCTTGTTTTTTGGTGAAGGCTCTTGGCCTTAAAGAGTGTTATTTCGAACTTATCGAATTAGTAACCCATTGTCGTTCGATCAAGGTAGAACTCTTCTTTTTTAGCGAAGGCCCTTGGCCTTAAAGGGTGTTATTTCGAACTTATCTAAATAGTAACCCGTTCTCAGTCCCAGTTTTTGGAGAGCCCGACATTTTCTGGGAGAGTCCCAGTTCATTTGACACTGCTTGCATCAGGGGGTGCAACGTTGGAATACGAAACGTTGCTATTTCGCTTAGGTTCGTTCTGCGCACATATTGTAGTTTCCTTGTCTAACTTCTGCCTTCTGGCTTGGAGATGTCACCGACGGGCGGTGTTTCAGTTGTGTTGCAGTAATTTTTCGTTCTTTAATTGAGATATTTCTTTACTTGCTCGTCCGCGCGGTCTTTGTATTCCTTCTTGAGCAAAGAGCAGAAGGTGGGTTAAAATGATACTTTCCTTGCCCCAACCCGGTGGTCCTATGGGGGAGAACCGGTTGGTAACATTGTTTGTCTTGTTTGGCATTTCGATGGTTGATGGGGCGAAGATTTCTAAATTTGGTGATTCTACTCTGCTCTCCTCCCCTTACCGTGCTGTGCTTTTGTCTCGCGTGGGTTGGTTTTTTCCTTTATGCTCTTTTCGGTGGGTGATTGTATTTCTTGTTTTTGATCTGGGAGAGACTAGGAAATTTCACTAAGAAATCCCCATAGACGGCGCCAACTTGTTTGACTCAATAGATATCGGAACCTTTTTGAACAAATCAATCGAAGAAAATGAAGGGGTAAATCTTTGTCAGACATAATAAACTCCAGATCAAAGAACTAATAGTATGGATTGTATATAGGACAAAAAAGATATAAACTATCTTATTGAAATTCAACAATGTGACTCCCATAGATCGATGGGGGATATAGCTTTACATGTTCTTCTGTAGATTGCTTCATTCCTATCAAGATTACAAGAAGAGAGTTTGGGAGAGATAAAGGGGGGAGAAGCCCCTTTTAATCGAAAGTTTTCCCCTACTATATATAGTCACGACACCCTTGCCATTTACTTGGTCCGATGCTCTCTCGCTTCCAGTGTGTCTTGGTCGTCCGTTTAGGCATTGCTCTTTAAGACTCGACGGGTGTCGCGAAAGGGATGTAGAGTGGGCTATGTTATCTTTCACTGCCCAGTCACTTAGGCGGGACGTTGGTCAGTTCTAATAGTTAGATTTTGACCAATATAGTTAGTCCCTCCGTCTGTCCAGGTCGTCCTCTGTTGGGCTCGGCAGAAGGAACATGATCACTATGAATTCGAGCAAAATCTGACTTCTGACTTCTCATTCATTAGTTCCATTAATTGGGTTTTAGGTGAGGTGCCAGCATCCTTTCGATACGCATGAACCGTTGCGGCAGTTTCGGAACCGAAATGTTGTTTGGCATCAAAGCGTTATTTCGTGGTTACCGCCATTATGACATACAATCCTGGGGAACTGAAACGTTTCGTGCCCTATCAGGTTTGATTGGTGACTCTTGGATTTCGTGTTTGGGAGATCTCTATTTCTTATAAATAGAAGGAACTTATCATTCGATTGACACACTTCTTTGCCATTTACTCGAAAGAATTCTGCAGATATACTTTCGTCCTAACACTCTCAAGTTTTTGTTTGTCCTTTTGTTAACTGAAGATTTTCATCCTTTCTTTCCGTTGTCTTTTCGACGTATCTTCTGGACAAAATGGCTGGTGATTCCTCTCACACCGATCCCCCTATCACAATTCCGACACTGAAAATTTCTACTCAGACCACTGGAGGGGCAGATGCAGTGGAAGACGAGGAGGTCCCGTCGATAGTTGAGATTTTGGCTCGCCCTAGGAGAGAATTGACCGACTTCAGCAGTCGCGCCAGGGTGAAGCTGGAGCCTGTCCCTTCTGTTATGAGAGAAGAAGACATTGCAAAGTTGAAAACCAGGTGGGGGATCCCCAGCTACGTCCATATACGGCCGGCGAAAGGAAACGACATAGTTACACACTTCCTCTCCCTCTCCTGGTGGCAGACTTCTGCCATTTTTATGAGGTATGCCCCGCCCAACTTTCACCGTACCTGTACAAGTTGTTCCTTATGTTGCTCAAGTTTGCCAAACTCGCCGGTCGTGAGATCACCTTGGATCACCTGCTTAGTATCTTCGCCCCTCAGCTTATCCACGGCACGATGCTTCACATGCATCCTCGGGGATCGAAGAGCCTGGTGCTGAAAATGGACGATAGGACTAACCATCGTTTTTATGAGAATTACTTCTATGTGCAGACCGAACACATTGTGACGGATCCGACGGGGTTTCGCTAAGAAATGGAATTTTGCACGTAAGCCTCATGTTTTTAGTCGGGGAAATATCCGACCATTTTGCATTACAACACTAAACGCTATTATGTTTATGCAGCTGAGAAATTGCCCCTCTACCTGCGAAAATATCCGTGAGTGGGTGAGCGCCATTCTCCCTCATACGGCGGGGGTCAGCATGTGGGTGGCTTTCTATGACAACTACGGGCGCAGGCCTCTTTCTGATAAGATGTCATTTCTATTGTCCATTTTTCTCTTTTCCCTTTTTGTATTTAATTCCTCACATGTTGTTCGTCGATGTTAGAGAGGGTGTAGAGAGTGAGGGCTCCTCCGTTAGCTTTCTAGTAGCTAGCCTCATCTGCTTGCCCTACCGCGATACCCACTGCCCGACCTTCGTCGAGGGCTAGTTCAGTTGAGTTTGTGGTCGTAGTTACTCCTTCTCAGGCCGCTTCTCAGGCCGATGTTCCGACCCGTGCCGTTCGCCCGACAGGTAAATCTCCGCCTACTGGGAAGAAGAGGGGCCATCAAAAAGACGTTGGGTGGAGTTCGAGACAGCACCTCCAATAGTGATTCATCTAGACGACTCCCCTTCGACAGGATCTGGAGAGGGGGTTGTTGCGGCACCCCCTATAGGGACGGAACCGGCCGTCGCCTCGGCTCAATCGGAGGTACCTACCTTTTTTGGTGGTCAGCAACCTATCATGGCGGAAGGTCAGATTTCTGGGGCTGCCATTGTAGTTTCGGACTTACCCTCATCCTCCGCAGTTGGTCGTGCTTCCTCTTCGGCTGCTGAAAGTGGAAAAGTTGTGGTGGTCGACGACTACGAATCTGAATCGGACCTCGACCCTGATGATGTCAGGATGTTTGAGGAAGGTCTTACTCACTCGGTGGTTCGTGCAGGAGGTTAGGCCCGTATTCTTGAGATCCCTTCGGATGTCAATCTCTTGGGGGACATAGAGGACCTAGTGCCGCAGTTCATCATGCTATGCTCCGCAGCTGAGAATACGGTTCTTCGGACCGTTCCCGATGCTAACTTGATGGACGAGGTGGCCGCTATGGGCTTCAGTGTATGTTACGCTTACTTTTTCTTTTCCCATATCTTTCTTGATGATAGGATTCTAACCCGTCTTTTCATTTTTCAGATATATATGGTAGAAGTGGAGAGCATTCGCAGGGTCAACATTTGGGCCAAGATTTTCTTGAAGATGTTGGAGAAATATCGTTGTTAACTCAACAAGTGTCGCGAGATGCATGAGCGGCTGAAGGCAAACCCCGATAGTCGGGCTCTTGGTGAGGAGTTGGAGAAACGGGACCAGGAATTAATGCAGGCTATCTGCAGCAAGAGTGTGCTTGAGGAGAAACTTCGAATAAAAGACGAGGAGATTGAGTTGGGCAAGGGACTTGCACAAAGTGCGAGCATCTGTAGGAGAAATTGAGGTCAATGCAGTCGGAGATGGATCAGAACTTGATCAAGGTCGAGGCACTGAGCGCGGAATGGATGGGGAAATTGACTGAGCTGGAGAACAAGGTTGCTAGGTTGGAGAGCATCGAAAGTGCTTGGTTCGCAGCTTCGGCGAGGGCACGGCCCTGGAGAACACCATCCATATCCTCCAGTCCGAGCAGGAATCAGAGAGAGCGACGGCTACCCTTATGTAGGCGAGGCTTGAGGAGTGCATTAACGAGATTGACCAAGAGGCATCGGTTCTGAGATATCGGGTTGTAGCACTGGAGGTATAAAATGGGCGACTGTTGGCTCAGATTGAATCGTCCTCCACTACCGTTCCCTGCCACATGCATAAGCTTTGGGTTTACACCGAAGCCCAGCAGGATATACACAAGAGTTTATGGGAGGCGGGTACTGTGACTGAGGCTGCATATGAAGAGGCGCGAGTGAAAGCACGGGAGGCTCGTGTCAATTGCGGGTATGATGCGGCGACTCCAGAAGCCAATGGGAGTGCGGACGCCGAAGGAGACCTTCTCGGAGATAGAAGTGGAGAGGGTGGCAATGATGATGCAAAGTAGAGGGATATCGATATTGATCAATTTTCCTTTTGTTGTTTTCTTCCCAATTTTTCATTCGTAGTCGATTGTCGTTGTTCCTTTCTTCTTTTTTCCCTTTGTTTTTTTAGACTATTGACTTGGGTCTTATGTAATCCACAGCCATTTGCACGGAGACTTTGTATAAAGGAGAATTTTTTGCTGTTATTTGTCTTGTATTCTACTCTTGTTTTCATTTCGCGTGATTTTGGTGCGATATAGATTCCCGCACAGCGAGTCCCGGTCTTTTGCACTTTTTGATGATACTAGGCCTTAGGAATATTTTGCACTTTCTCATTGGCGATGGCTTATGGACTTAAAGGATGTTTGCCAAAATAGCAACCCATCTTCGTTCGATCGAGTTCGAACTCTCCTCTTGGGCGAAGGCCCTTGGCCTTAAAGGGTGTTATTTCGAACTTTATCGAAATAGTAACCAGTCGCCGTTCGATCGAGGTCGAACTCTTCTTTTTTGGCGAAAGCCCTTGTCCTTAAAAGGTTTTATTTAGAACTTATCAAAATAGTAACCCGTCGTCGTTCGATCGAGGTCGAACTCCTCTTTTTGGCAAAGGCCCTTGGCCTTAAAGGGTGTTATTTCGAACTTATCGAAATAGTAACCCATCGTCGTTCGATAGAGGTCAAACTCTTCTTTTTGGCGAAGGCCCTTGGCTGTAAAGGGTGTTATTTCGACCTTATTGAAATAGTAACACGTCGTCATTTTATCGAGGTCGAACTCCTCTTTTTGGCGAAGGCCCTTGGCCTTAAAGGGTGTTATTTCGAACTTATGGAAATAGTAACCTGTCGTCGTTCGATCGAGGTAGAACTCCTATTTTTGGCGAAGGCCCTTGGCCTAAAAGGGTGTTAATTTGAACATATCAAAATAGTAACCCGTCGTCGTTCGATCGAGGTCGAACTCCTCTTTTTGGCGAAGGCCCTTGGCCTTAAAGGGTGTTATTTCGAACTTATCGAGATAGTAACTCGTTTGTCGTTCAATCGAGGTCGAACTCTTCTTTTTTGGGGAAGGACCTTGGCCTTAAAGGGTGTTATTTTGAAATTATCAAAATAGTAACCCGTCGTCCTTCGATCGAGGTCGAACTCTTCTTTTTGGCAAAGGCCCTTGGCCTTAAAGGGTGTTATTTCGAACTTATTGAAATAGTAACCCGTCATCCTTCGATCGAGGTCGAACACTTCTTTTTGGCGAAGGCCCTTGGCCTAAAAGGGTATTATTTCGAACTTATCAAAATAGTAACCTGTCGTCGTTCGATCGAGGTCGAAGTCTTCTTTTTGGCGAAGGCCCTTGGCCTTAAAGGGTGTTATTTCGAACTTATCAAAATAGTAACCTGTTGTCGTTCGATTGAGGTTGAACTCCTCTCTTTTGGCAAAGGCCCTTGGACTTAAAAGGTGTTATTTCGAACTTATCGAAATAGTAACCCATCGTCGTTCAATCGAGGTCGAACTCTTCTATTTGGCGAAGGCCCTTGGCCTTAAAGGGTGTTATTTCGAACTTAACGAAATAGTAATACATCGTCATTTTATCGAGGATGAACTCCTATTTTTGGCGAGGGCCCTTGGCCTCAAAGGGTGTTATTTCGAACTTATCGAAATAGTAACCCATCATCGTTCGATCAAGGTCGAACTCTTATTTTTGGCGAAGGCCCTTGGCCTTAAAGTGTCTTATTTCGAACTTATTGAAATAGTAACCCGTTGTCATTCGATCGAGGTCGAACTCTTCTTTGTTGGCAAAGGCCCTTGGCCTAAAAGGGTGTTATTTCGAACATATCAAAATAGTAACCCGTCGTCGTTAGATCGAGGTCGAACTCCTCTTTTTTGCGAAGGCCCTTAGGCTTAAAGGGTTATTTCGAACTAATCGAAATAGTAACCCGTCGTCGTTCGATCGAGGTAGAACTCTTCTTTTTGGCGAAGTACCTTGGTCTTAAAGGGTGATATTTTGAACTTATCCAAATAGTAATCCATTGTCATTCGATCGAGGTCGAACTCTTCTTTTTTGGCGAAGTACCTTGGCCTTAAAGGGTGTAATTTCGAACTTATCAAAATAGTAACCCGTTGTAGTTCGATAGAGGTCTAACTCTTCTTTTTGGCGAAGGCCCTTTGCCTTAAAGGGTTTTATTTCGAACATATCAAAATAGTAACCTGCCGTCGTTCGATCGAGGTCGAACTCCTCTATTCGGCGAAGGCCCTTGGCCTTAAAGGGTGTTATTTCGAACTTATCGAAATAGTAACCCATTGTCGTTCGATCGAGGTCGAACTCTTTTTTTTGGCGAATTCCCTTGGTCTAAAAGGGTGTTATTTTGAACTTATCAAAATAGTAACCCGTCGTCGTTCGATCGAGGTCGAACTCTTCTTTTTGGCGAAAGCCCTTGGCCTTAAAAGGTGTTATTTCAAACTTATTGAAATAGTAACCCGCCGTCGTTCGATCGAGTTCAAACTCTTCTTTTTGGCGAAGACCCTTGGCCTAAAAGGGTGTTACTTCGAACTTATCGAAATAGTAACCTGTCGTCGTTCGATTGAGGTCGAACTCTTCTTTTTGGCGAAGGCCCTTGGCCTAAAAGGGTGTTATTTCGAACATATCAAAATAGTAACCCGTCATCATACGATCGAGGTCGAACTCTTGTTTTTTGGTGAAGGCCCTTGGCCTTAAAGGGTGTTATTTTGAACTTATCAAAATAGTAACCCATTTTCGTTTGATCGAGGTCAAACTCTTCTTTTTTGGAAAAGGCTCTTGGCCTTAAAGAGTGTTATTTCAAACTTATCGACATAGTAACCCATCGTTGCTCGATCGAGGTCGAACTCTTCTTTTTGGCGAAGGCCCTTGGCCTTAAAGGGTGTTATTTCAAACTTATCTAAATAGTAACCCGACATCGTTCGATCGAGGTGGAATTCTTATTTTTGGCGAAGGCCCTTGGCCTTTAAGGGTTTTATTTCGAACTTATCGAAATAGTAACCCATCGTCGTTCGATAGAGGTCAAACTCTTCTTTTTGGCGAAGGCCCTTGGCTGTAAAGGGTGTTATTTCGACCTTATTGAAATAGTAACACGTCGTCATTTTATCGAGGTCGAACTCCTCTTTTTGGCGAAGGTCCTTGGCCTTAAAGGGTGTTATTTCGAACTTATCGAAATAGTAACCTGTCGTCGTTCGATCGAGGTCGAACTCCTATTTTTGGCGGAGGCCCTTGCCCTAAAAGGGTGTTAATTTGAACATATCAAAATAGTAACCCGTCGTCGTTCGATCGAGGTCGAACTCCTCTTTTTGGCGAAGGCCCTAGGCCTTAAAGGGTGTTATTTCGAACTTATGGAGATAGTAACTCGTTTGTCGTTCAATCGAGGTCGAACTCTTCTTTTTTGGTGAAGGACCTTGGCCTTAAAGGGTGTTATTTTGAACTTATCAAAATAGTAACCCGTCGTCAATCGATCGAGGTCGAACTCTTCTTTTTGGCAAAGGCCCTTGGCCTAAAAGGGTATTATTTCGAACTTATCAAAATAGTAACCTATCGTCGTTCGATCGAGGTAGAAGTCTTCTTTTTGGCGAAGGCCCTTGGCCTTAAAGGGTGTTATTTCGAACTTATCAAAATAGTAACCCGTTGTCATTCGATTGAGGTTGAACTCCTCTCTTTTGGCAAAGGCCCTTGGACTTAAAAGGTGTTATTTCGAACTTATCGAAATAGTAACCCATCGTCTTTCAATTAAAGTCGAACTCTTCTATTTGGCGAAGGCCCTTGGCCGTAAAGGGTGTTATTTCGAACTTAACGAAATAGTAATACGTCGTCATTTTATCGAGGATGAACTCCTCTTTTTGGCGAGGGACCTTGGCCTCAAAGGGTGTTATTTCGAACTTATCGAAATAGTAACCCATCATCGTTCGATCAAGGTCAAACTCTTATTTTTGGCGAAGGCCCTTGGCCTTAAAGTGTGTTATTTCGAACTTATTGAAATAGTAACCCATTGTCATTCAATCGAGGTCGAACTCTTCTTTGTTGGCAAAGGCCCTTGGCCTAAAGTGTGTTATTTCGAACATATCGAAATAGTAACCCGTCGTCGTTCGATCGAGGTCGAACTCCTCTTTTTTGCGAAGGCCCTTAGGCTTAAAGGGTTATTTTGAACTTATCGAAATAGTAACCCGTCGTCGTTCAATCGAGGTAGAACTCTTCTTTTTGGAGAAGTACCTTGGTTTTAAAGGGTGATATTTTGAACTTATCAAAATAGTAACCCGTTGTCATTCGATCGAGGTCGAACTCTTCTTTTTTGGTGAAGTACCTTGGCCTTAAAGGGTGTAATTTCGAAATTATCGAAATAGTAACCCGTTGTAGTTCGATCGAGGTCGAACTCTTCTGTTTGGCGAAGGCCCTTTGCCTTAAAGGGTGTTATTTCGAAAATATCAAAATAGTAACCTGCCGTCGTTCGATTGAGGTCGAACTCCTCTTTTCGGCGAAGGCCCTTGGCCTTAAAGGGTGTTACTTTGAACTTATCGAAATAGTAACCCATTGTCGTTCGATCGAGGTCGAACTCTTCTTTTTTGGCGAATTCCCTTGGTCTAAAAGGGTTTTATTTTGAACTTATCAAAATAGTAACCCGTCGTCGTTCGATCGAGGTCGAACTCTTCTTTTTGGCGAAGGCCATTGGCCTTAAAAGGTGTTATTTCAAACTTATTGAAATAGTAACCTGTCGTCGTTCGATCGAGTTCAAACGCTTCTTTTTGGCGAAGACCCTTGTCCTAAAAGGGTGTTATTTCAAACTTATCGAAATAGTAACCTGTCTTCGTTCGATTGAGGTCGAACTCTTCTTTTTGGCGAAGGCCCTTGGCCTAAAAGGGTGTTATTTCGAACATATCAAAATAGTAACCCGTCGTCATACGATCGAGGTCGAACTCTTGTTTTTTGGTGAAGGCACTTGGTCTTAAAGGGTGTTATTTGAACTTATCAAAATAGTAACCCGTTGTCATTTGATCGAGGTCAAACTCTTCTTTTTTGGAAAAGGCTCTTGGCCTTAAAGAGTGTTATTTCGAACTTATCGACATAGTAACCCATCGTTGCTCGATCGAGGTTGAACTCTTCTTTTTGTCGAAGGCCCTTGGCCTTAAAGGGTGTTATTTCGAACTTATCGAAATAGTAACCCAACATCGATCGATCGAGGTGGAATTCTTCTTTTTGGCGAAGGCCCTTGGCCTTAAAGGGTGTTATTTCGAACTTATCAAAATAGTAACCCGTTGTAGTTCGATCGAGGTCGAACTCTTCTTTTTTGGCAAAGGCCCTTGGCCTTAAAGGGTGTTATTTTGAACTTATCGAATTAGTAACCCGTCATCGTTCGATCGAGGTCGAACTCTTCTTTTTGGAGAAGGCCCTTAGTCTTAAAGGGTGTTATTTCAAACTTATCGAAATAGTAACCCGTCGTCGTTCGATCGAGGTGGAACTCTTCTTTTTGGCGAAGTCCCTTCGCCTTAAAGGGTGTTATTTCGAACTTATCAAAATAGTAACCTGTTGTCGTTCGATCGAGGTCGAACTCTTCTTTTTTGGCGAATGACCTTGGCCTTTAAAGGGTGTTATTTTGAACTTATCGAAATAGTAACCCGTCGTCGTTCGATCGAGGTGGAACTCTTCTTTTTGGCGAAGTCCCTTCGCCTTAAAGGGTGTTATTTCGAACTTATCAAAATAGTAACCCGTCGTCGTTCGATCGAGGTCAAATGCTTCTTTTTGACGAAGGCCCTTTGCCTTAAAGGGTGTTATTTCGAACTTATCGAAATAGTAACCCGTCGTCGTTCGATCAAGGTCGAACTCTTCTTTTTGGCGAAAGCCCTTGGCCGAAAAGGGTGTTATTTCGAACATATCAAAATAGTAACCCATCGTCATACGATCGAGGTCGAACTCTTGTTTTTTGGTGAAGGCCCATGGTCTTAAAGGGTGTAATTTTGAACTTATCAAAATAGTAACCCTTTGTCATTTGATCGAGGTAAAACTCTTCTTTTTTGGCAAAGGCTCTTGGCCTTAAAGAGTGTTATTTCGAACTTATCGTCATAGTAACCCATCGTTGCTCGATCGAGGTCGAACACTTCTTTTTGGCGAAGGCCCTTGGCCTTAAAGGGTGTTATTTCGAACTTATCGAAATAGTAACCCCACATCGTTCGATCGAGGTGGAACTCTTCTTTTTGGCGAAGGCCCTTGGCCTTAAAGGGTGTTATTTCGAACTTATTGAAATAGTAACCCATTGTAGTTCGATCGAGGTCGAACTCTTCTTTTTTGGCAAAATCCCTTGGCCTTAAAGGGTCTTATTTTAAACTTATCGAATTAGTAACCCGTCATCGTTCGATCGAGATCAAACTCTTCTTTTTGGCTAAGGCCCTTAGCCTTAAAGGGTGTTATTTCAAACTTATTGAAATAGTGTGGAACTCTTCTTTTTGGCAAAGTCCCTTCGCCTTAAAGGGTGTTATTTCGAACTTATCGAAATAGTAACCTGTTGTCGTTCGATCGAGGTCGAACTCTTCTTTTTTGGCGAAGGACCTTGGCTTTTAATGGGTGTTATTTCGAACTTATCGAAATAGTAAGCTGTCGTCGTTCGATCGAGGTGGAACTCTTCTTTTTGGCGAAGTCCCTTCGCCTTAAAGAGTGTTATTTCGAACTTATCGACATAGTAACCCATCGTTGCTCGATCGAGGTTGAACTCTTCTTTTTGTCGAAGGCCCTTGGCCTTAAAGGGTGTTATTTCGAACTTATCGAAATAGTAACCCAACATCGATCGATCGAGGTGGAATTCTTCTTTTTGGCGAAGGCCCTTTTGCCTTAAAGTGTGTTATTTCGAACTTATCGAAATAGTAACCCGTCGTCGTTCGATCGAGGTCAAACACTTCTTTTTGGCGAAGGCCCTCTGCATTAAAGGGTGTTATTTCGAACTTATCGAAATAGTAACCCGTCGTCATTCGATCGAGGTAGAACTCTTCTTTTTGGCAAGTCCCTTGGCCTTAAAGGGTGTTATTTCGAACTTATCAAAATAGTAACTCGTTGTCATTCGATCGAGGTCGAACACTTCTTTTTTGGCGAAGGCCCTTGGCCTTAAAGGGTGTTATTTCGAACTTATCGAAATAGTAACGCGTCGTAGTTCGATCGAGGTCGAACTCTTCCTTTTGGCGAAGGCCCTTTGCCTTAAAGGGTGTTATTTCGAACATATAAAAATAGTAACCTGCCGTCGTTCGATCAAGGTCGAACTCCTCTTTTCGGCGAAGGCCCTTGGCCTTAAAGGGTGTTATTTCGAAGTTATCGAAATAGTAACCCATTGTCGTTCGATCGAGGTCGAACTTTCCTTTTTTGGCGAATTCCCTTGGTCTTAAAGGGTGTTATTTTGAACTTATCGAAATAGTAACCCGTCGTCGTTCGATCGAGGTCGAACTCTTCTTTTTGGCGAAGGCCCTTGGACTTAAAAGGTGTTATTTCGCACTTATTGAAATAGTAACCCATCGTCGTTCGATCGAGTTCAAACTCTTCTTTTTGGAGAATGCCCTTGCCCTAAAAGGGTGTTATTTCGAACTTATCGAAATAATAACCTATTGTCGTTCGATTGAGGTCGAACTCTTCTTTTTGGCAAAGGCCCTTGGCCTAAAAGGGTGTTATTTCGAACATATAAAAATAGTAACCCGTCGTCATTCGATCGAGGTCGAATTCTTGTTTTTTGGCGAAGGCCGTTGGCCTTAAAGGGTGTTATTTCGAACTTATCAAAATAGTAACCCGTTGTCGTTCGATCGAGGTCAAACTCTTCTTTTTTGGCGAAGGCCATTGGCCTTAAAGAGTGTTATTTCGAACTTATCGACATAGTAACCCATCGTTGCTTGATCGAGGCCGAACTCTTCTTTTTGGCGAAGGCCCTTGGCCTTAAAGGGTGTTATTTCGAACTTATCGAAATAGTAATCCGTTGTAGTTCGATCGAGGTCAAACTCTTTTTTTTTTGGTGTAGGCCCTTGGCCTTAAAGGGTGTTATTTTGAACTTATCGAAATAATAACTCGCCATCGTTCAATCGAGGTCGAACTCTTCTTTTTGGCGAAGGCCTTTAACCTTAAAGGGTATTATTTCAAACTTATCGAAATAGTAATCCGTCGTCGTTCGATCGAGGTGGAACTCTTCTTTTTGGGGAAGTCCCTTCGCCTTAAAGGGTGTTATTTCTAACTTATCGAAATAGTAACCTGTAGTCGTTCGATCAAGGTCGAACTCTTCTTTTTTGGCGAAGGCCCTTGGCCTTAAAGGGTGTTATTTCGAACTTATTGAAATAGTAACCTGTCGTCGTTCGATCGAGGTCGAACTCTTCTTTTTGGCAAAGGCCCTTGGCCTAAAAGGGTGTTATTTCGAACATATCAAAATAGTAACCCGTCGTCATTCGATCGAGGTCGAATTCTTGTTTTTTGGCGAAGGCCCTTAGCCTTAAAGGGTGTTATTTCGAACTTATCAGAATAGTAACCCGTTGTTGTTCGATCGAGGTCAAACTCTTCTTTTTTGGCGAAGGCCATTGGCCTTAAAGAGTGTTATTCGAACTTATCGACATAGTAACCCATCGTTGCTCGATCGAGGTCGAACTCTTCTTTTTGGCGAAGGCCCTTAGCCTTAAAGGGTGTTATTTCGAACTTATCGAAATAGTAACCCGACATCATTCGATCGAAGTGGAACTCTTCTTTTTGGCGAAGGCCCTTAGCCTTAATGGGTGTTATTTCGAACTTATCGAAATAGTAATCCGTTGTAGTTCGATCGAGGTCAAACACTTCTTTTTTGGTGAAGGCCCTTGGCCTTAAAGGGTGTTATTTTGAACTTATCGAAATAGTAACTCGTCATCGTTCGATCGAGGTCGAACTCTTCTTTTTGGCGAAGGCCCTTAACCTTAAAGGGTGTTATTTCAAACTTATCGAAATAGTAATCCATCGTCGTTCGATCGAGGTGGAACTCTTCTTGTTGGGGAAGTCCCTTCGCCTTAAAGGGTATTATTTCTAACTTATCCAAATAGTAACCTGTTGTCGTTCGATCGAGGTCGAACTCTTCTTTTTGGCGAAGGCCCTTGGCCTTAAAGGGTGTTATTTCGAACTTATTGAAATAGTAACCTGTCGTCGTTCGATCGAGGTCAAACTCTTCTTTTTGGCGAAGGACCTTTGCCTTAAAGAGTGTTATTTTGAACTTATCGAAATAGTAACCCGTCGTCGTTCGATCGAGGTCGAACTCTTCTTTTTGGCGAAGGCCCTTGTCCTTAAAGGGTGTTATTTCGAACTTATTGAAATAGTACCCCGTTGTCGTTCGATCGAGGTCAAACTCTTTTTTTGGCGAAGGTATTTGGCCTTAAAGGGTGTTATTTCGAACTTATCGATATATTAACCCCCCGTCGTTCGATCGAGGTCGAACTCTTCTTTTTGCCGAAGGCCCTTGGCCTTAAAGGGTGTTATTTCGAATTTATAGAAATAGTAACCCGTCATTGTTCGATCGAGGTCGAACTCTTCTTTTTTGGCGAAGGCCCTTGGCCTTAAAGGGTGTTATTTCGAACTTATCGAAATAGTAACCCGTTCTCAATCCTAGTTTTTGGAGAGCCAGATATTTTCTTGCAGAGTCCCAGTTCGTTTGACACTGCTTGCATCAGGGGGTGCAACATTGGAGAATAAGAAACGTTTCTATTTCGCTTAGGTTCGTTCTACGCTCACATTGTAGTTTCCTTGTCTGACTTCTGTCTTTCAGCTTGGAGGTGTCACCGACGGGCGGTGTTTCAGTTGTTTTGCAGTAGTTTTTCCTTCTTTAATTGAGATATTTCTTTACCCGCTCGTCTGCGCGGCCTTTGTGTTCCTTCTTGAGTAAAGAGCAGAAGGTGGGTTAAAACTCTTCTTTTTGGAGAAGGCCCTTGGCCTTAAAGGGTGTTATTTCGAACTTATCGAAATAGTAACCCGTCGTCGTTCGATCAAGGTAGAACTCTTCTTTTTTAGAGAAGTCCCTTGGCCTTAAAGGGTGTTATTTCGAACTTATCTAAATAGTAACCCGTTCTCAGTCCCAGTTTTTGGAGAGCCCGACATTTTCTGGGAGAGTCCCAGTTCATTTGACACTGCTTGCATCAGGGGGTGCAACGTTGGAATACGAAACGTTGCTATTTCGCTTAGGTTCGTTCTGCACACATATTGTAGTTTCCTTTTCTGACTTCTGCCTTCCGGCTTGGAGGTGTCATCGACGGGCGGTGTTTCAGTTGTTTTGCAGTAGTTTTTCGTTCTTTAATTGAGATATTTCTTTACTTGCTCGTCTGCGCGGTCTTTGTATTCCTTCTTGAGCAAAAAGCAGAAGGTGGGTTAAAATGATACTTTCCTTGCCCCTACCCGGTGGTCCAATGGGGGAGAACAGGTTGGTAACATTGTTTGTCTTGTTTGGCATTTTGATGGTTGATGGGGCGAAGATTTCTAAATTTGGTGATTCTACTCGGCTCTCCTACCCTTACCGTGCTGTGCTTTTGTCTCGCGTGGGTTGGGTTTTTCCTTTACCCTCTTTTCGGTGGGTGATTGTATTTCTTGTCTTTGATCTGGGAAAGACTAGGAAATTTCACTAAGAAATCCCCATAGACGGCGCCAACTTGTTTGACTCAAAAGATATAGGAACCTTTTTGAACAAATCAATCGAAGAAAATGAAGGGGTAAATCTTAGTCAGGCATAATAAACTCAAGATCAAAGAGCTAATAATATGGATTGTATATAGGACAAAAAAGATATAAACGATCTTATTGAAATTCAACAATGTGACTCCCATCGATCGATGGGGGATATAGCTTTACATGTTCTTCTGTAGATTGCTTCTTTCCTATCAAGATTACAAGAAGAGACTTTGGGAGAGATAAAAGGGGGAGAAGCCCCTTTTAATCGAAAGTTTTCCCCTACTATATATAGTCACGACACCCTTGCCATTTACTTGGTCCGATGCTCTCTCGCTTCCAGTGTGTCTTGGTCATCCTTTTAGGCATTGATCTTTCCGACTCGACCGGTGTCGGAAAAGGGATGTAGAGTAGGCTATGTTATCTTTCACTGCCTGGTCACTTAGGCGGGACGTTGGTCAGTTCGGCCGTGACAGTCAGATTTTGACCAATACAAACTTCTAATACTTTAATATGATACGATTTTAAATTGCTAATATTTTAATGGGGATTATGTTTATAGCATATTCTCTTTAGCCAAATTTAACTATTTTCACCTTTTCTTTAACAACTATTAGAAAGCTTAGAAGCTTTGAATTCTAAAATTAAAATTTATAAAATTATTATTTGTTTGGATTGGGTATTATTAAAAATGATCGGAAATATTCTTTGGAGTTTATATCTCAAATTTGAGAGAATTTGGTGAAGATTCGAGATGGTTTTCGTTGAATTTCAGATTAAAACTCGAAAAAGAAGACATAAACAATTGTATAAATTTTATATGTCGAGTGTAGAAACGGTATACAAAACATTTACAACTTACATAGTTGTAGATAAGTTGTATTTAAATTATTTGTAAATTGTAATTGTTGATCGAATTCTATACAAAAAATATGTATTTAAGTTGTAGATAAGTTGTAGATTTTGACCGAATTTGTATATATTTTGCAAAAAAATTTAGTCACTTTCTGTAAATATGAAAACATAGACAAAATCGAGTAAATAAGTTTAAAATCTCGTATATATACGAAAAAGTCACTTTCTTCTACAACTTTAGATTATCGTAAAGGTTATTTCGGTAAATTGATGCATGAGTTGAGGTTCCTATGTCCCGCCGACCCTCCAAAAAAGTAAGGGCTCATAGAGAGTCAGAAGCAAGCAGAGTAAACGGCGGGTAAAACTCACATAAGTAGAGGGGGAGACATATTCGAGTTTCCAAACTTGAATGTATGACCAAAAAATTAGATCTTGGTTTTTATACAATTAGATTTATAAAAAATAGGGTTAATCATATGTGATGACCCGATAAGTTATTTATAGTTTTATACCTTATTTCTGTATTCCGAGACCTCGAATAGCTCTGTTTAGCCTTCCTCAATTTGCATGCGAAGTTCGCGTCCTTTTTCCGGAAGTTTTTATGAGAAAATTGATGAAAATGTGAAAGCGTGCCCTAAAACTCATTTGAGTTGAGTACAATTAATTTTTTGTGGAAACGGACCCGGATCAGTATTTTGACGATCCCAGTGGGTCCGTATTGTGATTTGGGACTTGGATGTATACCCGAAATGGAATTCGGAGATCCCTAACTTTATTTAATGTAATTTGTTGAAAACTAGCAATTTAAAGGTGTAAAGAATTACTAAGTTTGACCGTAGGACTTTGTTGCTACCGAGTTCGGAATTTGGTTCCGGAACTTGGTATAAGTTCATTTCAGTATTTATGACTTATCTGCAAAATTTGAAGCAAAACGAATTTGATTTGACGTGATTCGGACGTCCGGTTGAAAAATAAAAATTTCTCAAGTTTCTTTAATTTTTTTTTTGCTGTCCGATTAATAGTTCTAGATGGTATTTTTGTATTTTGATCGCGCGAGCGAGTTTGTCTGATGTTATGACACTTGTGTTCATATTTTGTTTGGAGCCCGAGGGTCTCGAGTGAGTTTCGGATAGGCTACAGAGTGATTTTGGACTTAGAATAATAGCTTATGTCTTCATTGTTGATGGTGCTCTGCTGCAGATCTCCTATTTGCGAGATCTGGCTCGCATTTGCGGACTCTCCTTTGCGAACAAGGCTTCACATTGGCGAGCATGGGCTAGATTGGGGGGCGAGCATGGGCTAGATTGGGGGAGTCTCGCATTTGCGAGGTAAATATTCGCATTTGCGAACTTGCAGCTGCCGCTTTTGCGAAGGCAGAGTCGCATTTGCAACTCAGTGTGTTCCTGGGCTACCTTCGCCTATGCGACAAAATGTTCTGCATTTGAGAGTGGTATGGGTTCGCATTTGTAACCAAAACATCGCATTTGCGATGACGAACCTTCTGAGAAGGGTTCGCATTTGCGGGATCTTTCTCGTATTTGCGATGTTCTCAATTGCGAACAAGATATCGCAATTGCGACATCTGCAGCTGGTAAAAGAGGGGGAAAATAGGATTTAGCTTATTTCTTTCAAACTCTCAACCCTAAACATCCTAAAGGCGATTTTAACAAGAGGTTTCTTCCTAAATTCATTGGTAAGAAACTTTAATCTATTTCTTTTCAGTTACCCATCACTTTCCAAGTGTTTTCAACATTAAATCTAGGATTTTAATGGCAGAAAATAGGGATTTGGGTAGATTAGGAATTTTTATAAATGTGGGATTTAGACCTCGAATTAGGGTCGGATTTCAAAACAAATTACATAACCGGGCTCGGGAGTGAATGGGTAATAGGGTTTTGGTCCGAATCTCGAGTTTTGACCAAGCAAGGCCGAGGTTGACGTTTGAAAAAAGTGTAAAGATCTTAACTTTTTGTATTGTATTTGATTTCCCTAGCATTGTTTGATGATATTAAGTCGATTTTGGTTAGATTCGGTTGGTTTGAAGGCTAATTTTATCGGAAAGGTCCCGGTTGAGCTTTGATTTGCTTGCATAGCGAGGTAAGTGTTGGGTCTAACCTTGACTTGAGGGAATTAGGAACCCTTGAACTATGTGATATGCGAATTACATGTGTAGTGATGTATATGTGAGGTGACGAGTGTATATACGCAGCCAAAGTTGTTTCCACGCTTTTTCGTATTTTATTAATTATTTTATTCCATGTCTTAACTATTGCATACTTTAAATTACTTCCTATGTCTTAACTTTCTACTTGTCACGTATTACTCTCATATTAGAATATTCATTTCTCCCATGCTTCCATGATTAATAGCTACTTGCCTTAATTGTCTTACTTGTACACTTTAACTGTCTTGTTGCTTTGTATTAATTATAGCATTCCTTGATTTGGTACGAGGTTCTTTAATGGCTTTGTTTTCACATTCTTTAATCATACCGAATCTTGATCCCACCAGTTGCGACGTGCAACCCGATCCATATACAAGAACACAGAAGGAGCAAGTACACGTAAAGGAAAAGGAAAGTCAAAAATCATGTAAACATTTTAGAAAACCCTAGATCAGAAAAGAAAGACCTTAAAAAAAGTAATTTTTGAAAGAAAAAATTGGGGAAATTGTTTGAAAACACAAGTAGAGCATAGATATATAACAGATCTAAGAAAAATCGGAGAAAACCTCGGAGGGTTAGGGTTTCAGAAGAACCCTAGAATGAGAAAGGATTTGAAAAGGTCTCCGATCTGAGTCGGAAAAGTTAGAAACAGGCTCATAAGACCAGGATACGCCGGAGCAAAGCCGAAGATGGCCGTGAAACCTCGAGCCGACAAAGATCTGAGTGAGAACCTTCGAGGTCAGACCTCGAATCCTCAAGTACCAAGTGTACAAGAGCAAAGGGAGGTGAGTTTAAGACTCTCATAGCCTGAGAAGCCATGGATTCTGGTGAGTTTAAGGTGAAAGACAGTGAGAGGGGGCTAGGGTTAGGGAAGGTTCGAGAGTGTTTGAGAGAGTTTGAGAGTTTAGAGGTGGCGGTTAGTGACAAATGAAGTAGGGGTGGGGGTGTTTGTGAATTAAAAGGGAAAGGGGAAATCGTGGTCGTTGATCAAAATGATCAACGACCTGGATCAAAAGGGAAGGTCGGGCGGGTTAGATTAGTTGGGTCAGGGGCGGGTTAAATTGAAATTGGGCCGGTCAATTGGGGATCTGAAATTGGGTTAATTGGGGGGTTGATTTGGGCTATAATTGAAATGAAATAGGGCTAGTGTTTAAATAGCCACTTTTCCCCTTTTTATTTTATAAAAATAAGTAGATTGATTTCTGAAACAAATTAAAGGTACTAAATTAATTAATAATATAGTAATATTAAATTAAAAATACTGGAATCAATTTTGTAATTATAAACGCAATTAAATCTTAAAGTAGACTAAAATTGCAATTATATGCAATTTAGTTTTAAAATGCTAAATAAATTTATAAAAAATGTGCAAAAATTATCTTAGCTATATTTTGGTTAAATGTGAGAATAAAATAAATTATTCACCAAAATGATGATTTTGGAAATAATTATTAGTTTTTGTACTGCTAAAATGAGCAATAAATTGTTTTAAAAAATCTTTTAAAAATTAGAAAAAAATACTAAAACACTTGGGCATACTTATATATGCATATATATGCTATTTTGAAAGTATTTTGCATATATAAAATGCATAGGGAAAAATTGTGTAACAACAGCTGCCCCTCTTTACCCGGGAAGGATGAAAGAGTTGTGGGTAAAGATGTGATGGCCAATTTGACCGAAAAAAAATTATTTGAAGGGGTTGACCGTGCTCTGGTTCCTGAGCTGCCTACATATCCCTGGTCTTACAGGAATCAGGTCATATGTAGTTCAGGATTCGTTGGCGGAATATGCTGATGGAGATTTTCAAGAACGAACGAGATGTTCGGGTTGGGATGGTTGGTTAAAGTCTAGTAGAGCTGTGGGAACTGGAGCGGGGTTGCTCCTGCTAAGACGGCTGTTGCTCGCCGGTTTACCTGCAAATAAGCAATACAAGTGTATATTGTGCGTAAATTTAAACATGATGCAAGTTCCCGTTGGACCATGAATGTTGTCTTTGGACGGTTAGGATGACGTCCTTGGACCATGATGTCCTGGTCCATGAAGTGTATAATAACGGATTTGCAGGCCATGAAATGATGCTCTCGGGCTATGAGGATGATGCCTCCAAACCATGATGCCTTTGGATAATGATATACAAAAGATTAAAAGGGATCATCGGGCCATGGCATGGTGTTCTCGGGCTATGCAAATGGTGCCTCTGAACGATGATGCCCTCGGATAATTTGGCGATCTTTCAGCCCATGAGATGCAGTAGGGTGGCGATCTTTCAGCCATGTAAATGTAAATGAGGTGGCGATCTTTTAGCCATACAAGAAGTAAATGAAGGTGACGATCTTTCAGCCATGCAAGAAGTAAATGAAAGTGGCGATCTTTCAGCTATGCGAGATGGAGGTAAAGCTTAACCTCGAAAGGCAGAATGGTAGCCTTATGCAATGCAGGAAATGCAAATGGAGACAGAGCTTAGTCTTAGAAGGCAGAATGGTAGCCTTATGCAATGCAGGAAATCATGGAGGCAGACCTTAGTCTCGGAAGGCAGAATGGTAGCCTTAGCAATGCAGAGAATGCAGATGGAGGTAGAGCTTAACCTTAGAAGGCAGAATGGTAGCCTTATGCAATGCAGAGAATGCAGATGGAGACAAAGCTTAGTCTCGGAAGGTAGAATGGTATCCTTATGCAATGCAGATGGAGGTAGAGCTTAACCACAGAAGGCAAAATGGTAGCCTTATGCAATGCAGAGAATGCAGATGGAGACAGAGCTTAGTCTCGGAAGGCAGAATGGTAGCCTTATGCAGGAAGTAAAAAGGCAAATAATAATAGAATTTTCTTAGCTGATAGCGGATTGCAATATTGCGACTGCTGGGGACACTGCGTGCGGATAGTAGCTGTGAGTAAGTGCAACGGTTCTGAGAGTTGCATTTCTGAGCAATGTGAGTCTTGTGAGTGTATAGTATATTTGATGATTTTTCAACTCAAGTGCCTGCATCCAAAGAAAAATTGTGAGTTTTGTAAAAGGGGGGAGGTTAGTTCGTATTCCCGCTGGCTCTGCTTGACTTGCTCGGCTCTGTTCCGGTGATACTGTGCGTATCATTGGGGTAGCATTGTTAAACAAATCAACTTTGGTAATATGCATGCATGATTTAGTAAAAAATATAACATAAATACATAATCGAGAATAGTTTTCCTTAGATGGACCTACGACTGCGACGTGGTTCAAGACATTGCAACTTCTCTTGCTCCAGAATTTTGAGGGTGCTCCTCAAAATTCTGCCCCAGTTTACTGGGCTGCTACTTCTAATGGTTGCTTGCGGTGAATGGCTGAAATCACTTCGGAATTTTGAGGGTCCTCCTTAAAATTCTGCCCCAGTTTCCAGTTGCGGGAGAAATAAATTTTTTATTGAATTATGACCGAACCCATAGGGCTGCCTACGTATCCCCTCTTAAATGGGAATCAGGTCAGGCGTAGTTCAACTTACATCATAAAGGAAAGCATAAAGGTTACATATAGTATCGCTTCACTTCATCTGAATTGATCGGCTTCTTCCAAACTTCTCTGTCCATTTCTGCAAGTATGAGGGCTCCTCCTGTTAAAATCTGGTGGACCATGTACGGACCCTGCCAGTTGGGAGAGAACTTTCCTTTGGCCTCATCCTGATGTAGGAAAATCTTCTTTGGCACCAGCTGCCCCGGTGTGAATTGTCTTGGCTTGACTCTTTTGTTGAAGGCTCTGGACATTCTATTCTGATAAAGCTGACCGTGGAAAACTACATTCATTCTCTTTGTGTTTATAGGATCTAGCTGTTCGTAATGACTTTTCACCCATTCTCCATTGTCGAGTTCAGCTTCCTGTATAATCCTTAGGGAAGGAATTTCTACCTCAGCGGGAATAACAGCCTTTATGCCGTAAACCAGCATATAGGGGTTGCCCCGGTTGATATGCAGACTGTGGTGCGATACCCCAATAAAGCAAGTGATAATTTCTCGTGCCACTACTTATTCTTCTCTATCATTTTCCTTAGTATCTTCTTGATATTCTTATCGGCGGCATCTACGGCTCCGTTCATCTAAGGTCTGTAGGCTGTAAAATTCTTGTGTTTGATGCTGAAGGTTTCACACATGGCTTTCATCAAGTCACTGTTGAGATTGGAACCATTATCAGTAATGATTGATTCTGGAATTCCGAACCGACAAACGATATGGTTGCGGACGAAGTCTGCTATGAATTTCTTAGTCACTGCCTTGTACGATGCTTCTTCAATCCATTTGATGTAATAATCAATTGCCACTAGGATGAACCTGTGCCCATTTGATGCGGCAGGTTCGATTGGTCCGATAACATCCATTCCCCAAGCGGCGAACGACCATGGTGAGCTTGTTGCATTAAGCTCGTTTGGAGGCACCTTTATCATATCTACATGTATCTTATAGCGGTGGCACTTTCGGACATACTGGATGCAGTCCGTTTCCATAGTCATCCAAAAATAACCAGCTCATAGTATTTTCTTGGCTAAGACAAAGCCATTCATATGTGGCCCGCAGGTCCCAGCATGGATTTCTTCTAGTAATTTAGATGCTTCCTTTGCGTCAACATACCTTAGTAATCCCAGATCCGAAGTCCTCCTATAGAGGATTCCTCCGTTGTGGAAGAAATTGTTGGATAATCTTCGAAGTGCACGCTTTTGAATAGGGTTTGCAAGCTCTGGGTATTCTCCTTTCGCCAAGTATTCCTTGATATCATGAAACCAAGGCTTTCCGTCTGCTTCTTCTTTGACATGAGCACAGTAAGCTGGCTGATCATGGATCTTTATCGGAATGGGATCAATAAAGTTCTTATTTGGGTGCTATATCATGGATGATAGGGTAGTCAATGCATCGGCAAACTCATTTTGGACTCTGGGAACATGCTGGAACTCTGTCTTTGTGAACCTCTTTCTCAACTCATGTACGTGGTGCAGATAAGGGAGTATCTTGGAGTTCTTGGTTGCCCATTCTTCCCGGACCTGATGTATAAGCAAGTTTGAATCCCCGATCACTAGCAACTCTTGAATATTCATGTTAATGGTCATCTTGAGCCCCAAGATGCAGGCCTCATACTCAGCCATGTTGTTGGTGCAAGGGAATCTGAGTTTGGCAGACACCGGATAATGCTAACCGATTTCTGACACTAGGACTGCTCCTATGCCAACTCCTTTAAAATTTGTTGCTCCATCAAAAAACATTCTCCAACCGTCATAGGATTCTGCAATGTCTTCTCCTATGAATGATATCTCTTCATCAGGAAAATACATTTTTAAGGATTCGTATTCTTCGTCCATGGGTGTCACGACCCAAACTGAAGGGCCATGACTAGCACCCGACCACACTTGCCGAGCACCAACGTACATTTCATCTAACCTTCATTATTATCTTTTAAGGCTGACGAGATCAATATAAATGGTAGACCTAGATCATGGACAACCAGCAATAAAATATGACGGCATGAACATACATAGCAGGGGATGACCAGACAATCAAGAAACTACATATAAGGTATGAGCTACCACGCTACTATGAAAGACTATACAACAAAAACTAGCCGACAAGGCATACCAAACTATACATGAGCCGACACCTGTCTATGAGCCTCTAAAAGAACATAAGTGTTGCAACATAGCCGGAACAGGGCCCCGACATACCCATAATGTCTATAACAAAAATTGCATACCAAGACCAAGGCAAGTCCGGAGAAGGGATCTCGCCAATCACCGCTGAACTGGACAGTCTACTGTGGTGGGGGAGCTGCACCTGCCTGTCTATCAGGACCTGCAGCACGACATGCAGCGTCCACAAATAAAAGGACGTCAGTACGAATAAAGTACTGAGTATGTAAGGCAAGGAACCATAAATACGATCAGTAATGTAAGAAAGGATAGAGAATATACAACCTGTAACATCTTAGTACCTCTGAGGGCTACTTACATGAAATGCATGATACATATGTATAAATACATAAACCTTTAAAACATTCGCCTCTGTGGGCATCATCATCATCATATTGTACCCGGCCATCATCATCATCATCATATCGTACCCGGCCATAATAGGCTCGGTAGAATCGTACCCGGCCACGTGGAGCTCGGTAAAACCCAACTGATCAGTGGTTGCACAATAGGTGCCGTACCCGGCCAACTATAGCGTGGCTCGGTAGAGTAAAATAGATACATATATATAATGCATGCTCGACTCATGGAATCACATTCTAAACCTTTCGGAGTGACGTAAGGTCGGTATCCTCTGTACACGTTATTAGGACTAACTCTTCACTATGAACCTTATAAGAATCAGGAAGTACCAACAACATTGATAACATAAGAATAAGAGAAGCAACATTAACATCAATCGTTCCATAAGAGGGAAAACAATGTAAGTACTGCTAGCTTCTAAGAGTAGAGTATCTTGGAAGCTCGTTCATTACATTATGTACAATCGGAGTCGTGCAAAAGAAGGAAAGGGATAGCCTCACATACCTTGTATATACTGCCCCAATCTCAAGCTATGCAATTGTCAAAACTCCTTAGTCTACAATAAGAGAAACGATACTATCGTTATCATTTAAGCGTCATAACTATTATGTATCGACCACAACCTATTTTACGATGAAACGGACAACACCTCCCCTATATATATGACCTCACACCATTCAAAACAGTCACCAAACAGCCCAAACAACATCAATAATAAACGTATTGAGCCTCCCAAAATAGTCCACACACAGCCTAATCACTCCATACATACGACGACCACCGTAGTCGTGTCAAACAACCTGGAAATGTTACGAATAACTATCAGCCCATAACCCTACATATATATGGTGTTTCTCCACACCCTTCCTCCTCCAAAACTCCACAAGATAGTAGTAAAATACGCAGCCCAACAACAACGCAAAACAGTCCACAAAACAATAACATTACTACCAAGCCTTTCGATATATATCTCACAAGTTCTAGCTTCAATGGCTTAGCCGCAACTTGGATAATCTTAAATACATATAGAGTAAGAGGTTCCTTACCTTTATACAGAAATAACAACTCCAATTTGACCTTAAATTTCCATGAAATATCCCTCCAATGCTGCCACAACAACAAAAGAGCGAAACTAGCGATCAATTAGTGTTTTTCGGCACTAGAATCACTTTAGAAGGCTTGAAATCACCTAGGATTGATATTAAGAACATGAGGGAGTATTTACAGAACATAAACCCTTTAAAACAACCTCCCACACGAGCTGGAACGACACAAAAATGAGCAACAACAAGAAGAACAAGAGACTTACTAGCGCCACGGAATTCCCGACACTTGATTTGTGTTGTTTGCCCTTTTTTGGGTCTTGAATCTTGAGAGAACCTTGAGAGGATGTTCCTAGGGTTCTAAGGTCTGAAAATAGTGAAAAGAAATGACTTAAAACGGGTTGGAGGCATCCTATATAGGTCCAAATATCTTAAACCGACTTAGTGGGCCCCATAGAGAGGTGTTTGGCGTAGTCTCGTGAAAACGCGAATATCTCTCTACTCCGAGATCGTATCGATGAACGGTTTAATGCGTTTGAAACTAGACTCATAGATCTTTAATTTGGTTGGTAGATCACCCCGTAATTCCTTGTAAATTATGAGAAAAGATTAGAAACATTTGACCCAATGTTTAAGTAAAATTATGAACCTAAGTTGCGACAACTTTTGTCGACTTTTGTTTCATAACTCGTTTGACTTCATGACTTATGATACGGATATTATATGATTAAAATACCTTAATAAATGACCTCTTGAGTTTATTAAGCACCGCTAGATTACCTGAAAATACGAGTTACAACATCCTTGATTCGTTTAACTTCTAATACTGGTTAATCACCCTTATACACTCTTGTATCACTTAAGACCAATAGGATTGACTTCTTATCATCTCAAAGATAATTCCTTCTTGGATTTATGTTAACTAATATATGGCATGAACTAACACATGTGGATATGGGTTGTAACACCCTCCCCCCCTTAGGAACATTCGTCCTCGAATGTAAGGGTTTATGGGGAGTTTAAATCATCGTGGATTCCAATGGAAATTTCCGATCAATTTTCCCCTATAAAATGGTCACTAGCAAAACTTGCAAGTAATTAAGCCCAACATATGGCTTCACAAGGCTACACAAAGCATTATGCGTATTTACATTATCTACATATCACCATTTTGTATTAAGGAGGAGTATTCTCAAATTATTGCTTACCTCATAGAGCCGTTTCTTCTTCCAATGTATCCTGTCTTCCACCAGCATCCTTGTTATCTTCATTCTGGAATAAGTAAGGGTATTTAGACTTCATCTCCTCTTCTGCTTCCCATGTCATTTCTTCCATATTTTTGTTCCTCCACAATACTTTGACGGAAGCTACATCTTTTGTTCTCAGCTTGCGGACTTGCCGATCTAATATCGCCACTGGCACTTCTTCATATGATAGGTCCTCTGTAACTTGTACATCTTTGATAGGGATGACTCGAGAAGGGTCTCCAATACATTTTCTCAACATAGATACATGGAATACCGGGTGGACAAATTCCAATTCGGATGGCAATTCTAACTCATAAGCAACCTGTCCAATCCGTCGAAGAATTTTATACGGCCCGATATACCTTGGACTCAGCTTACCTTTCTTCCCAAAACGCATAATACCCTTCATTGGTGAGATCCTCAGGAAAACCCAATCACCAACCTCAAACTCTAGATCACGACGTCGGACATCAGAATAAGATTTTTGCCTGCTTTGTGCCGTCCTCAATCGCTCCTGTATCACTTTCACCTTCTCAATAGCTTGGTGAATCAAATCTGGCCCATATAATTCTGTTTCACCGACTTCGAACCATCCAACTGGTGATCTACATCTCCTCCCGTATAGTGCCTCGTATGGGGCCATTTTAATACTGGAATGGTAGCTATTGTTATAGGCGAATTCTATGAGTGGAAGATGATCATCCCAATTCCCCTTAAAATCTAGAACACATGCTCGTAGCATATCTTCCAGTGTCTGAATGGTACGTTCAGCCTGTCCGTCAGTCTGCGGATGAAATGCAGTGCTGAGATTTACCTGTGTGCCTAAACCCTTCTGGAAAGACCTCCAAAAGTTAGCCGTAAATTGAGCTCCTCGGTCTGATATAATAGATATGGGCACACCATGAAGCCTAACAATCTCCTTGATATACAACTTTGCATAATCTTCAGCCGTGTAAGTTGTCTTCACTGGCAGAAAATGGGCACATTTTGTAAGTCGATCAATTATCACCCAGATGGAGTCAAACTTATGATAAGAGCGAGGTAATCCAATAATGAAGTCCATATTAATCACCTCCCACTTCCAGGTCGGAATCTCTATATTTTGAAGCAATCCACCGGGTTTCTGATGTTCTATCTTTACTTGTTGACAATTGGGACACTGGGCTACAAATTCTGCAATAGACTTCTTCATATTATCCCACCAATATTGCTCCTTGACATCATGATACATCTTTGTCGAGCCGGGATGGATGGAATATCGGGATTGATGAATCTCATTCATAATCTTCTCTCGCAACCCTGCCACATTAGGCACACACAATCGGCTCTGGTATCTCAGTGCCCCATCTTTTCCGATCCCAAAAGCCATACTTTTACACTGTTGAATGCTTTCTCTTAATCGTACTAAGATAGGATCTTCATATTGTCGTGCTTTTACCTCGGCTACCAAAGATGATTCTGATGTATTCTGTACAGTAACACCTCCGTCATCAGAGTCTAACAATCTGATTCTCATATTGGCTAGCTGATGAAGCTCTTTAATCAACCCCCATCTACCTGCCTCAATATGTACTAAGCTTCCCATTGATTTACGGCTGAGAGCGTCTGCCACAACATTGGCTTTACCGGGATGATACAATATCTCGACGTCGTAGTCTTTCAATAATTCAAGCCACCTACGCTGCCTCAAATTCAACTCTTTCTGCTTGAAGATGTATTGTAAACTCTTGTGATCTGTGTAGATGTCAACATGGATGCCGTATAAGTAGTGCCGCCATATCTTCAAAGCATATATTACTGCAGCCAATTCCAAATCATGGGTTGGATAATTCTTTTCATGCTTCTTCAATTGTCTTGATGCATAAGCAATCACATTCCCACGCTGCATCAATACGCACCCCAAACCTATACCTGAGGCATCACAATATACCACATAACCTTCTGTTCCTTCAGGAAGAGTGAGCACTGGTGCAGATGTCAATCGATTCTTCAGCTCCTGAAAACTACGTTCACAAGTGTCAGACCACTGGAATTTGGTAGCTTTTTGTGTTAACTTAGTCAATGGTGATGATATAGAGGAAAATCCTTCTACAAACCGCCTATAATATCCTGCTAGTCCTAGGAAGCTGCGGACTTCTGATGGTGTTGTAGGTCTCGGCCAATTCTTTACTGCATCGATCTTCTGAGTGTCGACACTAATACCCTCATCAGATATCACATGGCCAAGGAATGCTACTGAGTTCAGCCAGAATTCACATTTGGAGAGCTTAGCATATAACTTACGATCCTGAAGCGTCTGTAATACTATCCGCAAGTGGCCCGCATGTTCCGCCTCCGAACGAGAATACACTAGAATGTCATCAATGAATACAATCACGAACACATCAAGATAGGGCCTGAATATAGTATTCATGAGATCCATAAAAGCTGCTGGGGCATTTGTTAGCCCGAACGACATCACCAAGAACTCAAAGTGCCCATATCTTGTCCGGAAGGCTGTCTTTGGAATATCCTTCTCCCTAACCCTCACCTGATGATACCCTGAACGTAAATCAATCTTAGAGAAATACTTGGCACCCTGGAGTTGGTCAAACAGGTCATCAATTCTTGGAAGTGGATACTTGTTCTTTATAGTAGACTTATTCAACTGTCGATAGTCGATACACATCCGTAACGACCCGTCTTTCTTCCGCACGAATAGGACTGGTGCACCCCAAGGTGAAGTGCTAGGCCTAATAAAGCCCTTATCCAGCAAGTCCTTCAACTGCACCTTCAACTCTCGCAACTCTGCCGGGGCCATTCTGTATGGAGGAATAGAGATCGGTTGAGTGTCAGGCAACACATCAATGCTAAACTCAATCTCCCTTTCAGGAGGAAGGCCTGGGAGTTCATCTGGGAAAACATCTGGGAATTCGTTGACCACAGGGATTGATTGTAAAGTAGGCGGTTTCGCCTCCGCATCCCTAACGCGAACGAGATGATAAATGTAACCTTTTGAGATCATTTTCCTTGCCTTAAGATAGGAAATAAACCTACCTTTCGGTGTAGCAATGTTCCCTTTCCATTCAATGACGGGTTCACCCGGAAATTGGAACCTAACCATCTTCGTACGACAGTCAACATTTGCATAGCATGAGGCCAACCAGTCCATTCCCATTATCACATCAAAATCAACCATTTCTAACTCAAATAAATTTGCCGAGGTTTGACGACTACAAATCATCACAGTGCAACCTCTATATACCCTTCTAGCAATCACAGAATCTCCTATCGGAGTAGATACCGCGAGGGGTTTACTTATCAATTCAGGTTCAATGCCAAACTTATTAGCCACAAAGGGTGTAACATATGATAATGTAGATCCCGGATCAATCAGCGCATATACATCATAAGAAAACACAGATATAATACCTGTAACAACATCTGGAGACGACTCGAGATCCTGTCGACCTACTAGAGCATAGGTTCGATTTTGAGCACCACTCGAACTCGGCACTGCACCTCTACCCCTACCACGACCTGTCGACTGCTGAAAACCCCGTGCTGGAGGTCGAACTGATGAGGAAGAACCAGACACAGATCCAGTCGGCTGAGCCATACCATCACCTCCTCTATTAGGACAATCCCGCATCATATGGCCAGGCTGCCCGCACGAATAGCATGCATCAGAACCTCGACGACACAGTCCAAAGTGGGCCTTGCCGCACTGATCACAATGTGGTGTTGGGGGTCTCATCTGACTAGTATCCCTGTGATGTTGCGAGCCAGATGCCCGCGAACTCTGACCTGGACCAGAATAGGATCGATCATATCGAGGCCTCTGAAACTGTGGAGGAGCACTAGCTACAGGTGGCGCCGAACTCCTCGAAAACTGTGGCCTGATGCGGCCTCTGAAGTCATCAGAATACCCTGCAAATCTCGCCCTCTTATGCTGGCCTCTATCCTGCTCCCTAACTGCCCTCTGCTGGCGCTTACGATCCTCTAGGGTCTGGGCATAAGCTTGAATACGGGAAATATCCATGCCCTCCACCAAGGAGGCTGTCGTACACTCATTTATTAGATGTGGTCCCAACCCATTCACGAACATATGCACCCTATCACTCATCTCGGCCACCATATGGGGAGCATACCTTGCCAAAGAATCAAACTGCATACTGTACTCTCGCACACTCATATTACCTTGTCTAAGGTTCAAGAACTTATCAGCTCTAGCTCGTCGTATCTCAACTGGCAAGTAGTGACGAAGAAAGGCCTCAGAAAATTCCTTCCACACAGCTGGAGGAGGGTTCGGACCCCTGGATCTCTCCCAACTATCATACCAGAGAACCGCTAAATCCCGTAGCCGATAAGAAGCCAACTCTACTGCCTCTGTATCACTAACATGCATAACCCGAAGTGTACGATGAACCTGGTCAATAAAAGTCTGTGGGTCCTCCTTGGGGTCTGATCCGGTAAACACTGGAGGGTCTAAATTAATAAAATCACGAACTCTTGTACTAACTGGTTTCTCAGCAGCACCTGTATTCTGCCTCTGAGCCTGAGCAGCTACCAAGCTAGTCAATAACTGCAAAGCACTCCGCATATCCTGGTCTGGAGTGCCAGACGGAGGAACTGGAGGCGCTGGGTGCCTTCTAATATCCTCTGGAGGAGATGGAGTAGATGAGGTATGAGAGGGCATCTCACTTTGAGCCTCACTTTGTCCTGCTCTGACTTGGGGCACCTGACTGGTACCCTCTCCCGCTGCTGTATCAAGCCGTCTACTAATCGTTTGCTTCCTAGTCGAAGGCATCACTGAAAAAAACAAGGTGAATATTAGAGACAAACACTTACGACTCAACTCTACGCACGATCTAGATTCAGGAAGAAGGTAACAACCCTAGATGTCATGTAGCCTCCTGATTATAAATGTGGCGCGCTACACATCCATAATCAAGACTCTACTAGACACGGCTCATAGACAACCCCTAGGACAGACTTGCTCTGATACCAAGTTTGTCACGACCCAAACTGAAGGGCCATGACTAGCACCCGACCACACTTGCCGAGCACCAACGTACATTTCATCTAACCTTCATTATTATCTTTTAAGGCTGACGAGATCAATATAAATGGTAGACCTAGATCATGGACAACCAGCAATAAAATATGACGGCATGAACATACATAGCAGGGGATGACCAGACAATCAAGAAACTACATATAAGGTATGAGCTACCACGCTACTATGAAAGACTATACAACAAAAACTAGCCGACAAGGCATACCAAACTATACATGAGCCGACACCTGTCTATGAGCCTCTAAAAGAACATAAGTGTTGCAACATAGCCGGAACAGGGCCCCGACATACCCATAATGTCTATAACAAAAATTGCATACCAAGACCAAGGCAAGTCCGGAGAAGGGATCTCGCCAATCACCGCTGAACTGGACAGTCTACTGTGGTGGGGGAGCTGCACCTGCCTGTCTATCAGGACCTGCAGCACGACATGCAGCATCCACAAATAAAAGGACGTCAGTACGAATAAAGTACTGAGTATGTAAGGCAAGGAACCATAAATACGATCAGTAATGTAAGCAAGGATAGAGAATATACAACCTGTAACATCTTAGTACCTCTGAGGGCTACTTACATGAAATGCATGATACATATGTATAAATACATAAACCTTTAAAGCATTCGCCTCTGTGGGCATCATCATCATCATATCGTACCCGGCCATAATAGGCTCGGTAAAAAAACGTACCCGGCCATCATAAGGCTCGGTAGAATCGTACCCGGCCACGTGGAGCTCGGTAAAACCCAACTGATCAGTGGTTGCACAATAGGTGCCGTACCCGGCCAACTATAGCGTGGCTCGGTAGAGTAAAATAGATACATATATATAATGCATGCTCGACTCATGGAATCACATTCTAAACCTTTTGGAGTGACGTAAGGTCGGTATCCTCTGTACACGTTATTAGGACTAACTCTTCACTATGAACCTTATAAGAATCAGGAAGTACCAACAACATTGATAACATAAGAATAAGAGAAGCAACATTAACATCAATCGTTCCATAAGAGGGAAAACAATGTAAGTACTGCTAGCTTCTAAGAGTAGAGTATCTTGGAAGCTCGTTCATTACATTATGTACAATCGGAGTCGTGCAAAAGAAGGAAAGGGATAGCCTCACATACCTTGTATATACTGCCCCAATCTCAAGCTATGCAATTGTCAAAACTCCTTAGTCTACAATAAGAGAAACGATACTATCGTTATCATTTAAGCGTCATAACTATTATGTATCGACCACAACCTATTTTACGATGAAACGGACAGCACCTCCCCTATATATATGACCTCACACCATTCAAAACAGTCACCAAACAGCCCAAACAACATCAATAATAAACATATTGAGCCTCCCAAAATAGTCCACACACAGCCTAATCACTCCATACATACGACGACCACCGTAGTCGTGTCAAACAACCTGGAAATGTTACGAATAACTATCAGCCCATAACCCTACATATATATGGTGTTTATCCACACCCTTCCTCCTCCAAAACTCCACAAGATAGTAGTAAAATACGCAGCCCAACAACAACGCAAAACAGTCCACAAAACAATAACATTACTACCAAACCTTTCGATATATATCTCACAAGTTCTAGCTTCAATGGCTTAGCCGCAACTTGGATAATCTTAAATACATATAGAGTAAGAGGTTCCTTACCTTTATACAGAAAGAACAACTCCAATTTGACCTTAAATTTCCATGAAATATCCCTCCAATGCTGCCACAACAACAAAAGAGCGAAACTAGCGATCAATTAGTGTTTTTCGGCACTAGAATCACTTTAGAAGGCTTGAAATCACCTAGGATTGATATTAAGAACATGAGGGAGTATTTACAGAACATAAACCCTTTAAAACAACCTCCCACACGAGCTGGAACGACACAAAAATGAGCAACAACAAGAAGAACAAGAGACTTACTAGCGCCACGGAATTCCCGACACTTGATTTGTGTTGTTTGCCCTTTTTTGGGTCTTGAATCTTGAGAGAACCTTGAGAGGATGTTCCTAGGGTTCTAAGGTCTGAAAATAGTGAAAAGAAATGACTTAAAACGGGTTGGAGGCATCCTATATAGGTCCAAATATCTTAAACCGACTTAGTGGGCCCCATAGAGAGGTGCTTGGCGCAGTCTCGCGAAAACGCGAATATCTCTCTACTCCGAGATCGTATAGATGAACGGTTTAATGCGTTGGAAACTAGACTCATAGATTTTTAATTTTGTTGGTAGATCACCCCGTAATTACTTGTAAATTATGAGAAAATATTAGAAACATTTCACCCAATGTTTAAGTAAAATTATGAACCTAAGTTGCGACAACTTTTGTCGACTTTTGTTTCATAACTCGTTTGACTTCATGACTTATGATACGGATATTATATGATTAAAATACCTTAATAAATGACCTCTTGAGTGTATTAAGCACCGCTAGATTACCTGAAAATACGAGTTACAACATCCTTGATTCGTTTAACTTCTAATACTGGTTAATCACCCTTATACACTCTTGTATCACTTAGGACCAATAGGATTGACTTCTTATCATCTCAAAGATAATTCCTTCTTGGATTTATGTTAACTAATATATGGCATGAACTAACACATGTGGATATGGGTTGTAACAATGGGATTCTCGACAAGATGATCTGCCAAGGCCTATCCCTTGATTGCTTTCTGAGTTACGTAGACAATGTCGAATTCACTCAACAGGATTTGCCACTTGGCTAGCTTGCCTGTGGGCATGGGCTTCTGAACGATGTACTTTAACGGATCCATCCTTGATATAAGATATGTGGTATAGGCACAAAAGTAGTGCCTCAACTTCTGAGCTACCCAAGTCAGAGCATAACAGGTGCGTTCTAACAGAGAATATCGGGCCTCGTAAGGGGTGAACTTCTTGCTAAGATAGTAGATGGCCTGCTCCTTCCTCCCTGTTTCATCATGTTGCCCAAGAACACAACTGAACTCTCCATCTAGCACTGCAAGGTAGAGTAATAGGGGTCTGCCCGGCTCGGGCGGAACCAAAACCGGTGGTGTGGACAGGTACTCCTTGATTCTATCGAAGGCCCTCTGGCAGTCATCAGTCCATTTGGTAGTGGCGTCCTTCTTTAACACCTTAAAGATTGGCTCACAGATGACAGTAGATTGAGCTATGAACCGGCTGATGTAGTTGAGTCTCCCCAAGAAACCCATTACTTCTTTCTTGTTCTTTGGAGGTGGCAATTCTTGAATGCCTTTGACCTTTGATGGATCCAGTTCTATTCCTCGGTGGCTCACAATAAACCCAAGTAGTTTTCTGGCAGGAACCCCAAATGCACATTTCGTGGGATTTAGCTTCAAGTTGTACCTTCTCAGTCTATTGAAGAACCTCCTCAAATCTTCCATATGATCAATGGCTTTCTTGGATTTGATGATGACATCATCTACATACACTTCGATCTCTTTATGTATCATATCATGGAAAATGGTAGTCATGACCCTCATGTAGGTGGCCCCAGCATTCTTTAACCCGAACGACATTATCTTGTAACAGTACATTCCCCATGGTGGAATGAAAGCCGTTTTCTCAACATCTTCTTCATCCATCCAGATCTGATGTTACCCAGCAAAACAATCCATGAATGACTGAAACACGTGCTTAGCGCAATTGTCAATCAGGATGTGTATGTTTGGCAAGGGGAAGTCATCTTTTGGACTGGCCCGGTTGAGATCCTGGTAATCGACACAGACTCTGACCTTTCCGTCCTTCTTCGGCACTGGCACGATGTTGGCTAACCATGTCGGATATTCTACTACCCTGAGAACCTTAGCTTTGACTTGCTTGGTGACTTCTTATTTGATTTTCAAACTCATGTCAAGCTTGAACTTTCTGAGCTTCTGCTTTACCGGTGGACATGTCGGATCAGTTGCCAATTTGTGAGCCACAATAGATGTACTCAGACCAGTCATGTCATCATACGACCAAGCGAATGTGTCTTCATATTCCCTTAGAAATTCTGTATATTCCTTTTTTTCTGATGGTGATAAGTGGACACTGATTCTCGTTTCTTTGATGTTCTCTGCATCTCCCAGGTTAACAATCTCGGTCTCATCTAGGTTGGACTTAGGTCTGTTCTCAAAATTTTCAACCTTTTTAACAATCTCTTCTGGTATGTTATCTTCCTCTGAATCTATGTTCGTTCATTGCGTTGTCTCATTGCATATCACAGTCATCGGTTCATTAAGATAAGTAATAGTAATGTTGTATGAGTGAAGTAATGAGAGAAAAATAATAAGAGTAAGATTTATAGAGAAAATGTTTTGCTAAATTCCATAACTATTTTGAATATTGAAGATCTTATTGCGAAAATTCAAAAATGCGAAAGGAAAATCAACTAGTAGAAATGAAAGATAGTGCATGATGCTTTGTTCAGCCTTGCTACCCGAGGCTTTCCGGGCTCTGGTGGTTCTGACAGTCCAATTGTTGAGGCATGCTCCTCGGCTTACGGCTTGTATAGAAGGTCCTTCCTCCCCCTCCTCCTTAAAAATGACACAGCAATCCATGCCATCATCTTCCACGAATAAATTCCTCATTGCTACCAGTGCTTCTTCTTCTTCCGACCTATATATAACATCGGCTGGCTGGAAAGTCTGTTCTAAATGGGGTATCAGCTGCTCCAGTGGGTAGCAAGGGTCGTGCCATGGTGGCGACCAGTTGTTGAATTCCCTCCAAGTATACTCGTATCCTAGACCGAAAGTGGTGCCATGCTTCTTTAGCTTGATAATTTTAGCGATTCCTTGGAGGTTCTTGCCAAGTCCCTTGCTAGGTTCATATCCGCTCCAGTTCAATATGCTTTCGATTTTGTTGTCCCACCATTTGTCCTTATCAATGGCGTTGACTCGCTCGATATGGTGATAGGTCTCTCCGCCTATCTTTCTTCTACCTTCGATCGTTGGGATGGTTTGGCAACTGTATATGGGATTGCTACCATTGTTGTGAATGATCACCTCTTGGTGATTCCACTCAAACTTCACTACCTGATGTAGGGTTGATGCTATAGCCCCAGCTGCATGAATCCAAGGCCGTCCCAAAATCATGTTGTAAGATGTCGGCATGTCTATCACTTGAAATTCAACATCAAACCAAGTAGGCCCCATCTGCAAACACAAGCTAATTTCCCAATAGTGGACCTTTGGGAACCGTCGAAAGCTTTGACATTGATGGCCTCGTCCTTGATCTCATGCAACCCCTTTCCCAATGTCCTGAATGTTACCAACGGACAAATGTTGAGGCTGGACCCACCGTCAATTCGGATTCTGGTAATGAAATAATCCTCGCATTGCACAGTGATGTGCAGCACCTTGTTGTGACTCAACCCTTCTGGTGGCAACTTATCTTCATGAAAAGTGATCTTGTGACTCTCCAATACCTGCCCTACCATGTTTTCCATTTCTCCTCCAGTGATGTTGCTCGGTACATATGCCTCACTCAGCACCTTCAACAAGGTGTTCCTATGTGCATCAAAGCTTTACAGCAAAGCTAGGATAGAGATCTGTGCCGGTGTTTTGTTCAATTGATCGATGACTGAGTACTCCTTTGCTTGTATTTTCCTCCAGAGATCATCGGGCCCAACTTCAGTGATGGTTGGCCGTCCAGAGGCCTGCTTGCTTGATTCAGCCAAATGTTCCGAGGTATATATTCTACCGGTTCTTGTCATACCCTGTGCCGCGACTGCTTCTCCAGATTTGGCTTTCCCTTTCCTTCTTGCCTCGGCTGTGTAGTCCCAAGGTATGACATTTGTATGGAATGACGTTATAGCTGACATTGCTACTAGAATGGGCACCTTTACTCCGAACGGAGCCTGTATTTTGGAAGGCAAGACCGCAACTTCAAATGGTTCATGTATATTTGTCGGGGACCCAAACTCGACCTCGATCGGTGCTGGCGTCTTTGCAGAGGATGGTATTTCAAACTCAAGTGGTATGAACATGTTCACCTCAGCATCCCCAAAAGGCTGAATCTGGACTACAATCAGATTAAGGGTGACTGTTGGTTTCTTTAGATCGTCGCCTTCTGTGATCAAACCTATAGACCCCTTGGGGGGACAGTCATCCTCTATTTCAATCATGTGAACGCCTCCACCCGTGTGGTCTGGTAAAGGGTTATTGCGGACATTCGGAGAGGGCTCCTTTGCCATAATAATCTTGTTATCAATCGATGCTTCAATTTTATCTTTCAGATAGCAGCATTCATCAATGGTATGCTCTTTCATGCCAGAATGGTATGCATATGGTTTATTAGGATTGACCCATTGGGAAGGGTTTTCAGGAGTTATAGCGGGGATGGGGGTGATATAACCAGCAGCTTTGAGCCTTTCATACAGCTGGTCAATTGGTTCGGTAATGGCGGTATATTGTTTGGGAGGTCTGCGGTCGAAATTTGGTCGGGGTCTAGGAAAGATTTGGCGAGTGGGAGGTGATTGATAGTGAGAGGGTTGAGTATTGTAAGCTTGGTAGACATGTGCGGGTTAGGAATATCTGGGTAAAGTAGGCTGATATGTGGGAGGTGGAGGTGATTGGTAAGTAGGTGGTGGAGTTTGGTAAAAGGGCGAGGGTGCTTGGTAATTTGGGGTAGGTTGATATGTGAGTGGAGGCATCAGGTAGGTTTGGTATTTGATAGGGGACTCGGTTCTCTGTGCAACCATCATGGCGCTCACGTCCCTTTTCTTTGTCGTGCCACCAGACTGTAGAGCCTTGTTGGTAGCCTGTAAAGCCTCAAAGTTTGTGACCATACCACTTTTGATGCCTTCCTCGATCCTCTCACCTAGCTTGATGATGTCGAAAAATTTCTGGCTTTCAATCAGCATCAAGCTTTCATAGTACTGTGGGTATTGAGCTCGGACAAAAAACCTGTTCATTTGTTCTTCTTCTAAAGTTGGTCTGACCTTAGCAACTTCTGATCTACAGCGAGTAGCATACTCGCAGAATGTCTCTGCGGTTTCTTCTTCAGGTTCTGGATGTAGAACATATCTGGCGCATTTTCTGTGTTGAACCTGAACCTATGTATGAAATCAGACGCCATGCTTACCCAGTTCGACCACTTCTTCAGATCTTGGCTAATGTACCAAGACAGAGCTTCTCTCTTCAGACTCCTCATGAAAAGTTTCATGCGGATCCTTTCGTCCTTTCCTACTCCGACCAGCTTGTCACAGTATGTTCTCAAATGAGCTCTCGGATCTCTTGTACCATCGAACATCTCGAACTTCGGAGGTTTGTATCCCTCAGGCAGTTCAACATCAGGTTGTATGCAGAGATCTTCATAGTTTAGCCCCTCAATTCTTTTGCTTCCTTCGACGCCCTGAATTCGGCTAGTCAACTTCTTAAGCTCTTCAGCCAGACTCCTGATGAGTGAGTCTTTATCATCAGACTCAGGTGTGCTTGAAATGGGTTGGGTGGAGTGTGGCATGGTTTCCACGTAGATGGGGGTGTTATGAGTGTGGAAATGGTCATTTGTGGAGTTCACCAATTCTGGGACGAGCAGTGAAGTATGACAGGTGTTGCAGTGGTGGTGAGGAGCGGGATGGTTTTATGGTTTTGAGATGTTTTGTGGATGTGTGGGGTTCTGAACGTTAGGAAAATTGACATCTGGGGTGGTGAGGGAAAATGATAAGCTCTCCAAGTTCCGGACCTGATCAAGTTCCTCCTGAAATTTCAACAATTTTTTCTCGAGTTGGGACACACTTTCTTTGGAGACCTGAGTACCATGAGTGACCTCTACCCGTTCAGTTGAGTTTTCCTTTATGGTGTTGTTCAAATCTTCCATCTTTCCTTTGTTCCTGTTTTTGATGGGGCTAGGAGGAGGAGTGGGTGGAGGCCTTTGGATCTTGTGGAATATGATGATGATGCCAGAGTGCACAAACTAACCTTGGGGGAGGGGAATAAATAAACAAAATAAAAACAAGAAGGTAACAAGTTAGTGAGGATTATAAAAATGTTGCGATATTTAAACACATAGTGCAAGAATGTAAATCGTGTCCTAATTTGGGGAACCTCTTTGTGCCCGAGGTAGGCCTAGCGACAAGTCGATTTGGAGATCTTATAATGGTAAATGCGTCATTTTATTGATAAAAAGTAGACGAATCCCAAAACGATGCTAAATAATATGAAATAAAATGTCACTAGTGGTCATGGGCCTTATTACATTCATAAAACAAAAAGTAAAGACTCCTATCTACTTGGTCCCAGAAGGACCTTCCTCAGGTTGAATGCTCTCGTTGATCAAATCCTTCAGTTCGTGTAGGTTCACCAGTAAAAATGCCTTGTCCAGGTGTTCTCCTTCGTTTCCCTCAGCGTTCTAGCAGTCGGTGACTCTCTTCCTCACTTTTCCTTCTAATTCCAGCATACTGTATTCTAGATATTCCAACTTTTTGCTAGCTCTAGCGACCCTCTCTTTCCACTTATTGATTTGGTCATTTGATGGAAGACTCCTCCACCAGTCTAGGAAGAGTGGGGGCATGCTAACCATTCCGAAACTGGGGACCTCGTCCTTCATTTTCTGCAAAACAAAAGGGTTAAGACCATACCCCTACCGGACTCGACTATTTAACATCAACAATTAGCATGAAGCATTTAGTTCTCCAAATAAATACTGATAGTGACCATTTGGGTTTTTGGGAAACCCAATGGACTTTGGATAAAGCTATCTTAAAGAGTCATTATGCGGACAACATAACTGACTCGGCTAGGTTTAACCATGATGCATGCGCAGTTTGAACAGAGTAAGGTTTCTATGAGGTTTTAGACTGGTACCCTTGAGCGGACAACTCAAAAGGAAAAGGCACGGAACCGTCGACTACACCATTGATCGACTGGTTTTACCGCAAATACGCCTTTGCGGAATTTAAAGGGTGATAATATCGGAAGAGCGCAACCCCTCATTATAAGCGTTTCTATGGTATTTGTTTGGCATGAGTGGAATATGATGTTGAAAACATGCTTATGTAATAATTAAAACAAGTTGTCACATATTTGCACGTTCATAAAGTAATAATTACAATAATTTAAAACAGTAATAAAGGAGTGTCGTAAAGGAAAGCAGTAAAAGAAACAGGGGAAAGAAACAAGAGATGAGTCAGTTTTTGCGGTAGAAGAGGGAATTAAATACTTAAAGGTATTAAACAAATAAGGCACATAAGAAATGTAAAGTCACAGTAATAGCTTGAAATGGTAAAAGCCTAAAAGTCCTCAGCAGAGTCGTCACGCTGTCGCGCCCCCTTTTTCTCGCTAAATCGGGTTTATGACATTTGGGAGGACAACTCGTTCCCTTTTGGGAATTGGGTTTAAATTGAAGAGTCGTCACCTAATGATTAAAGTGCATTAGGACACTAGGAAGGAGTTGATCTAGAAAACCAGAGATTGGGTAAGGGCTAGAAATTATCCCGAGGGGAAGGTGTTAGGCACCCCTCAGGATCCACTAGTGTGGTTCCCTGCCATGCTACAATTGTGACTTTAAGTAACAAGTAGGCAAATAGAAGTTTTAAATATAAGGGGGTTTTCACGTAATGGTTGCAAATAGATTAAAGTTTAAAGAAAACAAAAGGAAGCTGAATTTTTTAGGAAAACAGTTTGAAAATTCTGAAAAATAAACAAGTAAAGGGAGAGGGGGGTCCTAGGTTTACAAATAATATGGATCACCCCACACAACATCCAGTAATCACTCCTTAAAGAGGGGCTACACGAAATGTTATCGCGTGGTCATCATATCCATATCTACCCTTTCTCACCCCGTTAAGGTATTAAAGCGCGGAATGGTTTCGTTACTTATTGCATGCTATTACCCGCCCCATTCCTATCAGTCCCGGAGGTACTTGGGACTACTAATCCTAAAAGGGAAGGGGTATGAGGTTTTGCAGTTTTAAAGGATAAAATTCTAAGGCGACAATCAAAACATATATAGCAAGTATTGGGAAAGCATGTAAACAGATACGACTCAAATAAACCTCCTTAAACCAAGAAAGCAAATAGTTTTAGCATGTCTTACACGTACTGATTAGGGTCTGATTAAACTTAAAGGTTAAAGCAGGTTGATTTATCACATATTTTCAGATAAGAAGTCCGAATTAGGCCTGCCCGCTAGTTGTAATTATCAAAGACTAGCGCAGTTATAGCTTTTACCCTAAAGCTTGCCTAGGTGTTAGGCGAAACCTATAGGTATGATATCTATTGGTTTCAGAAATAAAGATGTAAACTGATTACATAAAGATCGCCAGTTTTAACAGAATAAAACAAGTTCTGCGATTGATAACACATTACTATTGATAGATTAAACTTAAAACGAGCGAGGCGATTCGGATTTGATTGATAGTTCCTATAGGCATATTTTCTAGGCGTTGTTAATTTAAAACATTGTCATTGGCGTACAGGAATCCTATAGGCAGGTCATCTGTATGCAGTCGATCCTAAAAACTCATTTGTCTAGTGACAGATGCAGGTGCAAAATGCAGGAAGTCCTATAGGCATATTATCTATACGATAATGCAGAAGTGCAGAAACCTATAGACATGGTCTCTATATAATGCAGAAGTGCAAAAACCTATAGACATGGTGTCTATATGAAATGCAGAAGCGAATGCTGAAAGCAGGATACGTGGATGCAGAAGTATAGTAATTCCCTACGAACATGGTATTTACCCCTTTGCATGCATGATTGACCCTCCCTTTTTCACTAACAGCCCCAATAGTCATTACAAATTATTAAAGTCCAGAATGGATAAGAAAAGCAAAATTACATCAGAACTTAAAGTACAACCAAGGGGAGCCTAATTCAGACTCCATGTCTGAAGTATGAGATGAACCAGCTTCAAGAGACCATGAACCAAAGCTTTTCTCTCATTTGGATGTGTCAGAGTTCCCTAAGAGCCTCAAATGGACTCCAGGAAGTGCTCACACCCAAATGTGTAACCAAATTAGGATATAGTGCAGTGTGGAAGGGCCAACCCTCAAGTATCCAAGTTCAGAGGGAACCCAAGGTCCCAAGGCAAGGCTTACAAGAGGGGAGAAGAACTTAGAAGCTAAGAAAGAGTGCGAGTGCAGAAGTGAAATTCTAAGAGGGGAAAGGGAATAGGGGAATAACTTGAAATCAGTGCACATAGGGGTATATGGGAGTAGGGAATTTGCAAGAACACAAGAAAAGTAGGCTGATAGGCATACTTAACAATGGGATATGTTGGCACACCCTCTAGCCTGTTAGAGGTTAGGACCTCACTGATTCAGAACTTAGGTCATGGGAAACAACTCATGTTGCCATGCCCTAAGTCACCACTTACAAACACATAGGGGTAATGGGATAGGGAGCAAAGATTCACAGTAGAAACAGATAGTAGAACATGGGCATATTAAATTAAATATTGAACTCTACATAAACAGTAAGGTAGCCATGGATATAAAATTTTAAGTAAACACATTGGGGTGATGCTAAAACTTAAAGTAGGACATACCAGTTTCAGAGAAAACAAACAAAGAGAAAGCAGTAGTCTTGTAAGAGCCAAAGTGCAGGAAGACAGAATACTATAAGTGTGAGTAAGAGTTCAGAAAGAGTTGTGAATTGTGAAGTGTAGTGTTCTGAATTGAAAAGTGTGTGCTTGTGAAAAAGAGGTCGTGCCTTTTATAGTGTAGAAAGCAGGCAGGAATAAGGTAAGAAATAATTTGAAAACTGATTGCTAATCAATTACACAAAACCTTCCTTAATTAAAGGTGTTTCAGATTAAAATGGGTATAAACTAATTAAGGAAAGAAATCAATCAAACTCTTTGTGCAAAGTAGCAAATTAGGGGCAAATACATAAACGTTATTTAAGGACAAGGTCTTTGAAATACATTATTGTGCAAATAATGTAAGGGAATCAATTAATAGCCAGTAAATCACAAGGTCCGAGACTTGGTATGAATGAACCATGTCATAAGGATGAGAAAGATTTTAACTTAAGGAAAATCAGCAAACAATCAATTAGACCTATTAAAAAGGAATTCTGAATCAATCATAAGTTTGAAAACCTTTTTGAAGAAAGATTCATCACATATAAAAGCATACAGACACGTTAAACATGAAAGAAACTTGTTATGCCTTTGTAAAATCAGTAGAAAGAAAAGGTTCAACATTATATGAAAACAAAGATATCCAAACTCATTCAGAGGTTCAAAACCAGTCTGAAAGAGTTAACGGATCTTTGAAATAAAGCCCTAGTTCGAACAAACCAAAAAACATAAAGGAGAGGGCAAGCAAGTTAAGTCGAGACATGTGTAGAGGTTTCAGAAGAGAATTGAAGCTTCTAACATGCTTCTTTCAGAACTCATGAGAGAACATGATAGCAAAGTAACATGCAAACAGTAGCAGGATTCAGAGGATAGAATGGAAAATACTGATAAGAATAGCAGAGGAAACATGCTTAAGAGGCTCTTTTAGAAGAACTCAAACAAAGTTCAGTAGAAGAAAAGTAGTAAGCACACTTAAGAACGCGGTAGAAAAATACAGTAGAGAGATTCACAGAACATAATGGAAATACTGGTAGGAATAGTAGAAGAAACATGCTTAAGGAGTTTTCTAAAAGGAACATAAACAGGGCTCAGTAGAAGGCGAACAAAGAACTTTAAGAACTTAGTAGGAAAATACAGTAGAAGAACACAAAAACATCAGAAAATTATAGCATAAAAGCACATATAGAAGAACACAGTAAGATAGACATACAAGAGCATGGTAAAAGGAAGAATACAAGAACACAGTAGGAGCAAGTACACGTAAAGGAAAAGGAAAGTCAGAAATCACTTAAACATTTTAGAAAACCCGAGATCGGAAAAGAAAGACCTTAAAAAGTAATTTTTGAAAGAAAAAATTGGGGAAATTGTTTGAAAACTCAAGTAGAGCATAGATATATAACAGATCTAAGAAAAATCATAGAAAACCTTGAAGGGTTAGGGTTTCAGAAGAACCCTAGAATGAGAAAGCATTTGAAAAGGTCTCCGATCTGAGTCGGAGAAGTCAGAAATAGGCTCATAAGACCAGGATAGGCAGGAGCAAAGCTGGAGATGGCCGTGAAACCTCGAGCCGGCAAAGATCTGAGTAAGAACCGTCGAGGTCAGACCTCGAATCCTCAAGTACCAAGTGTACAAGAGCAAAGGGAGGTGAGTTTAAGACTCTCATAGCCTGAGAAGCCATGGATTCCGGTGAGTTTAAGGTGGAAGATGTGAGCACGTGATTTTTGCCCTATATATGATTATTCCCAAAATCCCAAACAAAATAATTTTTTTTTATTTTTACAGTTTTTGTGCATTTCGGTGTCATTTTCTAATAATTGTTGCATTTTATTTGCGCATGTTAATTTTTATAAAATATAAAAATATGCATTTTCGCATTTAGGTTTTAGTTTTATATTTAGTATCAATTAAGGGTTAATTTGTTTAGAACAAAACATGAAAAATCACAAAATTAGTTCACTTTTGCATTCTAATGATTTTTATTGTGAATTTGTCATGAAATAGTTTTTAAAACAATTTTAGGAATTATTACTCTTTATTTTGAAATAATTAGGATTTCATGTTGGTGTTACATCTTTATAAAAATTAGAAAATTATAAAAAATTTAAAAATGAGAAAAAGGAAATAAAAGAGAAAAGAAAATAAGAGTAGGAAAGTGGTCTTAATAAAGACCCAAATTTGGGCCAATTCATTGATAATTTTCAGGCCCAAACGCCCTTAGACCATTCCAACCGGATCCAGGACCAATGCTTCAATACCCGGTCTACCCAACAAAGTCCAAACGACGTCGTTTCCTCAGCCTTTAATCACGACCGTTGGATCTCATCAATCCAATGGTCCGGATCTAACTAGGATGTTTGGTATATAAGTGTCTGAACTTCCCCCCCCCCCTCACCCCCATTCGTACCGTATCCTTCTTCCTTATGAACCCTAATCCGCGCCGCCCCTAAATCCCTCGTCGGCGGTGAACGTCACTTGCACCGTTCAAACCCAAATTAACACCATAGATCCCCCATGAATCCCACTTGTCATTCCCATTATTGGTTTCCCTCGAATGTTGTCGGGGCTCGTTGAATCTCCGGTTGAAGTTTTCGGTCAGTTTGCAGGTTTATCCAAACCAGCCCAAAATCACACCACACAATCCCCGGACTTCCCTCAACCCAAATACATGATTATTTTCCTTCAAATATCTGTGAAGCGGCTCGAATTTCAGATCTAAGAATTTCTGGCCAAAACCCTAAACCAAAATCTTTATGATTTCGAACCGTAATATCCTTAACCATGTGTTCTCTTGTAAGAACACATGGTTAGGGATGTTGCGTGTCAAAAATCTGAAAGGATTAGGACGTCAGTGACTGGCCGGTGTTTCTCGTGCTTCAGTGAGTTTTCCTGTTTCTTTTTACTTGCATGGTTGAAGTTTTAGTTATAGTCTGGATTTCATGTGGGAGGTGACGTGGCATGTGGGAGACCAGCTAAACGACCTCATATCGAAGATTTCGCCAAGTCATCCTAAGAGTAGTGGGACTGGTTAGCAAAGGAAGAAGGCTATCGAGTTGGGATTGGTAAACTGAAGCAGCAAGTTAAGGGTCTAAAATTCGAGAACAGTGTACAGGTTGCCGCGGATCAAGGTGAAAAGAATAGAGTGGCTCGAGAAAATGAAGCACTTAGGGCCCAAATCCGGCAATTGAAGATAACCGTCGATAAGCAACCGAGGAGCCGATCCGATGAGCAATTGCAAAAAGATTGGAAAACGAAGTCAGGGAATGGCGGGATGAATTAGAAAAATCTGAGAATATCATGGCATAACTTAAAGCACAGTGGGCTACAAGAACAAATGAGCGTCGCCAGTACTTGAATCAGTTGAAAAAGGACCATGAGAAAATTGTTGCCAATTTAAAGAGAAAAGTGGTTGCCCTTGAGGGTAAAGCGGTTAGGCAGGCTAGAGATTTTGAAATTGCAAGTGGACATTGTTACGACTTGTTGGCCCAAATGGAGGTAGAAGTGCAGCGGTTGCAAGATCAACACCTGTAGGACTCTCGAGCTTTAAAGACGTGCAGCGATCAGATAAGACGCTTGCTCATAGAAAAGAAACAAACAAAAGACAGGATTAGAGCCATTGCTCATGCCATTTTTAGGAGATGTCGGGTTTGTGAAGACATGACCTATACTACTTTTGTCTCAGCAGTAATGATCTATGTGAAGCTAACCATGAATGAATTAGAGCAGCTTGAAAGGGATTTGGATCCTAGGCCCGCGGCGAGGCCGAACGACGCCCCGCGGACACCTAAGTTTGAAGCACTAGAGTATGCATAGTCCGTGTCTGTAATTTTCTACCATTTTAAGTCAGTCTTTTGTATGTCTGTTATCTTTCCAGGTCAAGTACGTCTGCAGTCTTAGAGTCTGTATTTGCTTTTGATTTGCGTCTGTTAGTTTCATTCCGAAAAGTGTTGAGTTTGTAATAGTTTGTTTTAGTAATGAAAATTGAAAATTTCAAAACAAAAAAAATTTCACCCTTTATTGTTGCATTTATTTTCATGAACTACGCTTGGTCTGATTCGTGCGGGGTCACGATACGTAGGTAATCTCCATAGGATTCGACTGTGATAGTAAGGAAAAAAGAAGGAAAAGGAAAACCAAAGAAAGAGAGAAAGAAAGAAAAGAGCAGAAAAACAAGAAGAGAAATGAGCGGGAACACAAAAGAGAAAGAAATAAAAAAAAGAGAAGAGCACAAGAGAGGGATGAGGTGAGGAAATTTGAAAGAATGGTAAAAAGAAACAAGGAACGAAGTGTCGGGATGACGCATGCGATCGAGCAAATGCATAATAGAAATGACTAACTGTATAAGTGCATTCATACCAACGTGTGGTTGTTAAATCTGTTAAAACTTAATCGCTAACAAAGTGGTTGTCTAAATGTGTGTGCTCAAGCAGGTGGTTAGTTGATTGGCAATTCTGGTAACTCACCCGTACAACACCCGGTCAAAAGATCAAGTAAAAATGATAGGGCAGGATTCGGAAATCAGCATCGTAGACCCTTCAAATGAAGTTGAGGTAACAGATGTGGGTGCTATGAAAGAAGAGATGAGGAAATTAAAAGCACAAATGGCTGAAATGCATCGGGCATGGTCTCAGGGACATCCGACACCACTATATCCCGCTAATCCATCTTACATCCCACCCCTGGCTCAAGCTCAGGATCCCACCACTCCTCACACATCTTCAGCCTTACCTTATCACGCCCAGGGTTATGGTACCACTTCATACGCTCCCTCAGCTCCACCCCCCAAACAGAACCCTCCCCCACCCATGGTTCCAGTCTTTGTGGCACCTCCCCCAGCCCCACTACATAGATTGTAAAGTGAGCCGCTACTCCAAGATCACGACACCCAATATTACCCTCTCGAACCCACTTTCAAAGCGCCTGAGCCATATACATATTCTCCCCATTTTGAAATCCCGGGAGAGGTTGAGAAACCGGTCAAGAATACAGAACAGGAGGAAGTAATTCGTAAAGTCAAAAGCCTGGAGCAATCCTTTAGGAACATGCATGGTTTATGTAACCAAGTCAGCGTCGCATACAAAGATTTGTGCCCTTTCCCTGATGTTCAGTTGCCTGCGGGGTTTAAAATACCGAAGTTTGACTTGTATGAGGGGCACGGTGACCCAGTAGCCCATCTGCGTGGCTTTTGTAGCAAAATAAGAGGTGCTAGGGGGAAGGATGAATTGTTGATATCATATTTAGGTCAAAGCCTGAGCGGATCCGCACTAGAATGGTACACGAGACAGGACCCCGGCCGATGGTATACATGGGATGATTTAGCACAGGCATTCATTGGCCATTTTCAATATAACCTTGAGATAGTCCCCGACCGTCTTTCATTGTTGAAACTGGAAAAGAAGCCTGGGGAAAGTTTTAGAGAGTTTGGTTTCCGCTGGAGGGAACAAGCAGCAAGGGTTGATCCTCCAATGTGAGATGGTAGATTACTTCTTGCAAACATTGGAACCTACCTATTTTGGTCATCTAGTGACATCTGTCGGGAAGTCGTTTAATGAAGTGGTAAATATTAGGAGCCATGATTGAAGAAGGATTGAAGTCTAACAAGATCTTGAGCTACTCGGAGTTCAAAGCAACCACCCAGGCCATCCAAAGCGGCACTGGTAGTGTGCTTGGAAAGAAGAAGAAGGAAGAAGTTGCCACGGTTGAAGCTAGTGCTTGGTCCAGGCCCAATAACCCTCCACTCTACTACAACCGACCCAGACCCCACCACTCAAACTACCAATGTACCCCATATGGCCCACCGCAACACTACTATCCACCACTAGAACCACACTTTTCTATCCACCACGCCCAGACCTACACTCAGCCTCCGGTGCACTCGCAATGGCGTGCACCGAATCCCTAAAACACACATCCACCCCCACAAAACACCTATCCACCTCCCAGGGCAAACAGAACAGGAACCAGCTTCTGCCCAAACCAAGCTTTTAGAAGTGAGAAGGCCCCAAACAGAAAAACATTTACTCCGCTGGGACTGCTCTTTTCCATAGATTGAAACAGTTGGGAATGTTGACCCCAATTGAATCCAAAGAACCAAACCCCCTTCCCAGAAACCTGGACCATTCTGTTAGCTGCGAGTATTGCTCAGGGATGTCGGGGCATGATACTGAAAAATGTTGGAACTTGAAAAACGCGATACAAGAGCTCATTGATAATCGCCGTATTGAAGTATAGTCTCTAGAGGCACCAAACATCAATCAAAATCCGTTACCAGCGCATTATGAAGCCAATATGATCGAACTAATACATAAGGGGACAGAGCCTAAAAAATCCTCGCAGGCGGTTATGGTGATTTATTCTACGGAAGCCAAAGAAAACACAGTGAGCGCAAGGCCAGTGGTTCAGTTAAAAGCAATAAAAGATAGGCCAGTGTTGGTAATGGGAAAGGGACCATTTGTTGCTGCAAAAAAGCCAGAGCCAGTCAAGTTAAGGGTACCAGGGTCATCATATGCACCCGTGGTGGTTGTGAAAAGGGCCTACGTAGAACCAGTTGTCATAAAACCAGCAGTCCAGTGACCCATAGTTGATAGCAAAGCCGTACCGTGGAAATATGACAAGGTAGTGGTGACATACAAAGGAAAGGAAATTGAGGAAGAGAGTTGTGAAGCAGAAGGACTAACTCGGTCGGGACGTTGTTTTGCTCCCGAAGAGTTGAGAAAGGCTAAAGGCGCTAAAGACAGTCCAGTGCTAATCAAAAAAGCTGTAACGGAAGAAGAGGCAGAAGAGTTTCTGAAAAAAATGAAAGTGCAAGATTATTCCATTGTTGAACAACTGAGAAAAACACCGGCCCAAATCTCGTTGTTGTCGTTATTGATTCATTCTGATGAGCATTGCCGAGCTTTGATGAAGATATTGAATGAAGCTCATGTGCCCGACAAAATTTCAGTGAACCATCTGGAGACAATTGCCAACAAGATCTTTGAAGTGAACAGGGTAGCATTTTCTGATGATGAATTGCCTGTGGAAGGCACAGAACACAATAAAGCTCTCTATTTGACGGTCAAGTGTGAAGGTTCAATGGTTACTCGGGCACTGATCTATAACAGGTCGAGTGCTAATATTTGCACGTTGTCCACATTGAACAAGTTGAAGATTGATGATGATAGAATCCGTAAAAATAGCATTTGTGTTCGAGGGTTCGACGGAGGGGGAACAAACACAGTAGGGGATATTGTACTCGAATTGACTATTGGCCCAGTTGAGTTCACTATGGAATTTCAAGTGTTGGATGTTGCAGCATCTTACAATCTTTTGTTGGGTCGACCATGGATCCACGCGGCCAAAGCCGTGCCTTCCACGCTGCACCAAATGGTCAAGTTCGAGTGGGACAGACAAGAAATTGTGTTATACGGGGAAGATCCCACATGCGCTATGAATGATGCCATTGTGCCCTTTATAGAAACTAAAGATGATAAGGGACCATGGGTTTATCAGGTCTTCGACACGGTCCCGGTGAGCAGAGTGCCTGAGGGTAAAAGCATTCCATGTCCAAGGGTGGCAGCTGCGACCATCATGGTAGTATCAGAAATGCTGAGTAACGGGTTCGTGCCAGGAAAAGGTCTGGGGGCTGAACTTCAGGGCATTATTCAACCCGTTTCTCTGCCCAAAAATCTTGACACTTTCGGATTGGGGTTCAAACCAACAGCGTCAGATGTTAGAAGGGCCCGTAAATTGAAAAAGAAAGCTTGGGTTCTTCCCAAACCAATTCCACGCTTGTCCAGGTCCTTCGTCGGGCCGGGTAGCAAGAAACAGTCATTGGCAAAGGTGTTAGGTTCACTGATTGGGGCAGAGGGGAACTTGGATAAGGTGTTCGAGAGAGTATTTGCTGAAGTGAACATGGTTGAGGCCGGGGAAGGGTCAAGCGGAGCAGATATACAGTACATCGGACCACATGCTAACATCAACAATTGGGAAGCTACTCCTCTTCCAATTCGGAGGGAGTCGTGGTAGTGGGTTTTGTTTTCCTTTTGTCACCTGGATTATTCCAGGGTTTGTAATCCAGTTGCTATGTTCCGTCCGTTTGGATGAGTTAAAACCTTGTTATCTTTACATTCAATGAAATGCAATTTTCTTCGTTCCTAATTTTGTTTCCATTTTTCTTTTCTTTTGTACAGTTCTTTTTATGCTGATATCAATGATATGACATGCATGAGGAATCTTCGGCCCAGTTTTAAAAGCCAATCTAGCTCGGAAGTAATAATACAAGAAATCGAGTGTGATGATGGGGTGGATTGTAACAACGATGAAGCTTATGAGGAAATTAGTAAAGAATTAAGTCATTTTGAAGAAAAACCCAAACCTAACCTAAATGACACAGAAGCAGTTAATCTAGGGGACCAAGACAATGTGCGAGAAACTAAAGTAAGTGTTCATTTGGAGCCACAACTCAAGGAGGATATAATTAAAGTACTGCATGAGTACAAAGATGTTTTTGCATGATCATATGATGATATGCCAGGTCTAAGTACCGATTTGGTGGTTCATAAATTACCCACTGATCCGGCACTCCTCCCTATCAAGCAGAAGTTGAGAAAATTCAAAACGGACATAAGTGTGAAGATCAAAGAAGAGATTGCCAAGCAGTTTGAGGCAAAGGTAATTCAGGTTATGCGGTACCCCACTTGGTTAGCTAATGTTGTGCCTGTGCCGAAGAAAGATGGCAAGACCAGGGTATGTGTCGATTATCGGGATCTTAACAAGGCAAGTCCAAAAGGCAATTTCCCACTACCCAACATCCATATACTGATTGACAATTGTGCCAAACATGATATTGGCTCTTTTGTGGATTGTTACGCGGGTTATCATTAGATTCTAATGGACGAGGAAGATGCAGAAAAGACGGCATTCATCACGCTGTGAGGAACGTATTGTTATCGGGTCATGCCGTTTGATTTGAAAAATGCTGGGGCAACTTATATGAGGGCCATGACAACCATATTCCATGATATGATACACAAAGAAATCGAGGTGTATGTGGATGATGTGATCGTGAAATCAAGACAGCAATCCGACCATGTCAGAGATTTGAGAAAGTTCTTTCAAAGGCTTCGCAGGTACAATCTTAAGCTCAATCGTGCAAAATGCGCTTTCAAGGTGCCATCTGGGAAGTTGCTGGGGTTTATAGTCAGTCGGCGGGGTATTGAATTAGACCCGTCGAAGATCAAAGCTATTCAGGAACTGCCACCTCTAAGAAACAAAACCGAGGTGATGAGTTTGTTGGGAAGATTGAACTATATCAGCAGGTTCAGTGCTCAGCTCACGACAACTTGTGAGCCGATTTTCAAATTGTTGAAGAAAGACGCTGCGGTTAAATGGACGGATGAATGTCAGGAGGCTTTTGATAAGATAAAGGGGTATTTGTCGAACCCACCCGTGTTGGTCCCTCCAGAACCAGGGAGGCCCTTAATTCTATATTTGACGGTTTTGGATAATTCATTCAGTTGTGTACTGGGGCAGCACGATGTTACGGGTAGAAAGGAGCAGGCTATCTACTATCTCAGCAAGAAGTTCACATCTTACGAGGTTAAGTATACTCATCTGGAAAGGACATATTGCGCTCTAACTTGGGTGGCACAGAAGTTGAAACATTATTTGTCATCCTACACTACTTACCTTATATCTCGCTTGGACCCGTTGAAGTATATTTTTCAGAAATCCATGCCCACAGGGAGGCTTGCAAAGTGGCAGATCCTGCTTACAGAGTTCGACATTATCTATGTGACACAGACTATAATGAAAGCACAGGCACTAGCTGATCATTTGGCTGAGAACCCCGTCGATGAAGATTATGAACCTTTGAAAACTTATTTCCCTGATGAAGAGGTGATTCACATTGATGAATTGGAACAAGCTGAGAAGCCGGGATGGAAACTTTTCTTTGATGGGGCTGCAAATATGAAAGGCGTGGGAATATGAGCGGTACTTATTTCTGAAACAGGTCAGCATTACCCTGTTACAGCTCGGCTTCGTTTCTACTGTACGAACAACATGGCAGAATATGAGGCATGTATATTGGGATTGAGATTAGCTGTGTATATGGGTGTACAGGAAGTCTTGGTCATGGGTGAATCGGACCTACTGGTACACCAGATTCGAGGAGAATGGGAAACACGGGATTTGAAGCTTATACCGTATCGGCAGAGTCTGCATAAGCTTTGTCAATGTTTCCAGGCCATAGAATTCAGGCACATTCCAAGGATTCATAACGAGGTTGCCGACGCTTTGGCTACTTTGGCATCGATGTTGCATCATCCAGATAAGGCTTATGTTGATCCATTGCAGATTTAGGTCCGTGATCAGCATGCTTACTGTAATGTGATAGAAGAGGAAATTGATGGCGAGCCGTGGTTCCATGATATCAAAGAGTACATTAGGACGGGAGTATATCCGATACAGGCCACTGGTGATCAGAAAAGAACAATTCGGCGATTGGCAAGCGGGTTTTTCTTTAGTGGAGGAGTGTTGTACAAAAGAACTCCAGACCTCGGGTTGTTAAGATGCATGGATGCAAGACAGGCCACATCTATCATGACTGAGTTACATTCCGGAGTTTGTGGACCTCATATGAGTGGGTACGTTCTAGCAAAAAAGATTCTCCGAGCAGGTTATTATTGGCTCACGATGGAGCGGGATTGTATCAGTTTTGTGCGTAAGTGTCATCAGTGCCAAGTGCATGGAAATTTGATTCATTCTCCACCATCGGAATTACATACGATGTCCGCACCATGGCCTTTTGTTGCATGGGGAATGGATGTTATTGGGCCAATTGATCCAGCAGCGTCAAATGGGCACAGGTTTATTTTGGTAGCTATAGACTATTTTACCAAATGGGTGGAAGCTAAGACGTTCAAGTCTGTGACTAAGAAAGCTGTAGTCGACTTCGTGCATTCAAATATCATCTGTCGGTTTGGGATTCCAAATGTAATCATCACGGATAATGGGGCTAATCTTAATAGTCATTTGATAAAGGAGACATGTGAGCAGTTTAAGATTACCCATAGGCATTCCACTCCATACCGTCCCAAGGCAAATGGTGCGGTTGAAGCAGCCAATAAGAATATAAAGAAAATACTCCGAAAGATGGTTGAAGGATCTAGACAGTGGCATGAGAAATTACCTTTTGCATTGTTAGGATATCGCACCACCGTTCGTACCTCGGTGGGGGCGACTCCTTATTCATTGGTGTATGGCACCGAGGCAGTAATACCCACAGAGGTGGAAATCACGTCTCTGCGAATCATTGCAGAGGCTGAAATCAATGATGATGAATGGGTGAAAAGCCGTCTTGAGCAGTTGAGTTTGATTGACGAGAAGAGATTGGCATCAGTGTGTCATGGCCAACTGTACCAACGAAGAATGGCAAGAGCATACAACAAGAAAGTGCGTCCAAGGAAATTCGAAGTTGGACAGTTAGTACTGAGGCAGATTTTGCCTCATTGGGCTGAAGCAAAGGAAAGTTTGCCCCAAACTGGCAGGGACCATTTGTAGTAACCAAAGTGTTGTCTAACGGAGCATTGTATTTGACAGATGTGGAAGGAAAATGTATAGAAATGGCCATCAATTCCGATGTGGTCAAGAGATATTATGTATGATTTCTTTATTTCTGAATGTATCTGTTTGTATTTGGCATATCTTAAAGATTGAAATGATGAAGGCGTTTTGTCCTGCTATCCAAACACTCTTATCCCTTGTCATCCCCTTTGAGCCTTACTTATTTTTCACACCCCTCTTTCGGAATCAACGGCACTATCAGGGAACATAGATGCCGAACATAAAAGAAAGAAGAGAAAAACAAAGGAAAAGAAAAAGAAAGAAAAGCAAAAGGAAAAGAAAGAAGAGAAAAACAAAGGAAAAGAAAAAGAAAAAGAAAGAAGAAGAAAAGAAAAGAAAGAAAAGGAAAGAAAGAAAAAATACAACAACAAAAGTTAATTATGATACAGTGAACTACGTTTGACTTGATCCCGAAAGGGTACGTAGGCAGCCTTACTCTGAGGCTCAGTCATACCAAAATAGAAATCCAAAAATCCCCAAGCAAGAAACTGGGGCAGAAGTTGTGATTGTTGTGAAAGTTGGATTCCGAAAGTTGTAATTTGAACCTATTTGAATTGTTTTGAGCCTTTCATACCTTTCTTTCTAACCCAATCCAAAAGCCTACATTACGGTCCAAAGAAAGACCTTCTGATCAATTTTTGATAAATGCCAAGTCGAGTAGGTAGCGGTAATTCGTGGCAATGGCAACACTCTGGTTCAAGCAAGAAGAACAAAAGATAAAAATGAGAGTCTTATGGGTGAAAACCCTCACAGGCACCGTAAGGCGACAGGAGCTGAGCGAAAAATAAATGAGAGAGTCTTGTTGGTGAAAACCTTTACGGGCACCTCAAGGTGAAGGTGAGGTAAGAAATGGCAAACTGAGAAAGGTCTGTTGATAGAAACCGTTTCGCGGTACCGCAGGGAAACAAGGTTAAAGTCTGGATAAATCAAACAAGTGATGGAAGTTCTGGGCAATGAGGTACGGCAATTGAGAGTTGTTTGGTTGGACAGATTGGGCTGATTAATCCAAAATGCATGTCATGACCATTGGTACTAGCTGTCTCGCTCAGATAAGTTTCTTTTCCTTCTATTTTCAAACAGTCATCTGGTTTTGGATTCTTCTTATCCTTAACTCAAAAAGTCATCGCATTTCATTTTCTTTTGAGGGTTTATCTAGCTGAGATGTTTCAGTGCCAGTTTTGTTCAAAGCAAGCAGAGGGGAATTTCAAGGCTCACTACCAGCTTCCGGAATTGTAAAGCACAACGTGGTCAGAGCATATCAAAAACAACATGATGTAAAATGGAATAGGGGAAGTCGCCGGAAGTTGCATCGGCAGAATATTTGGGAAATGTTATGGGAAATGGAAGGTTCAGGCAAAAGGGCCAGAAAGATGAGACAACAGTATGGGTACAAAAGCATTCAGGTGGTCAGAAATTGGGGAATGTGGAAGTCGGTTGGAAAGTCAGGCAGCTCAGAGGATGTCAGGCAATACAAAGCAAGGCAATGGAAGGACGATGCAGCAAGAATTCCATAAACTAACCACCATTTTTTTAACTAATGAAAATTTCGGTGATTGAAACAGGGGCAGAAAAATTGCTTGTCAGGAGGAATTTGCCGTGAGGGAAGAGCGGGTATTAATCAAGTTTAATCGCAAGTGTGGCATGGTTAAAATACAAGATAATCATGAATAGCATAGAGGAATATAAGTTGGTTGCAAAGTTCGCCTGTTTAGGATAAATGCAAGTTGTCAGGAGTCCGCCTGGAGAATAGAGACATATTTTTCAAGTTTGATGTCAGTAGTCCGCCTAAAGAACGGAGACATACGGTTTAAATTTTAAAAGTCAGGAGCCCTCTTGGAGAATGGAGGTGTTAAATATTTTAAGCAGTCGAAGTCAGGAGCCCGCCTGGATAATAGAGGAGTAGTTTCAATTTTAAGTTCAGCAGTCAGGAGCCCGCCTGGAGAATGGAGGTGTTAAATATTTTAAGCAGTCGAAGTCAGGAGCCCGCCTGGATAATAGAGGTGTTAAATATTTTAAGCAGTCGAAGTCAGGAGCCCGCTTGGATAATAGAGGAGTAGTTTCAATTTTAAGTTCAGCAGTCAGGAGCCTGCCTGGAGAATGGAGGTGTTAAATATTTTAAGCAGTCGAAGTCAGGAGCCCGCTTGGATAATAGATGAGTAGTTTCAATTTTAAGTTCAGCAGTCAGGAGCCTGCCTGGAGAATGGAGGTGTTAAATATTTTAAGCAGTCGAAGTCAGGAGCCCGCTTGGATAATAGAGGAGTAGTTTCAATTTTAAGTTCAGCAGTCAGGAGCCTGCCTGGAGAATGGAGGTGTTAAATATTTTAAGCAGTCGAAGTCAGGAGCCCGCCTGGATAACAGAGGAATACATTCGAGTTCGAGTTTATTCAAGTTCAGCAGTTTGGAGAGAGGGAATAACATCTCAATTCACCAGGGGAATAGCAACATGGAATTTTATCGAGAAAGCACAAGACAATTAGGCAACAAGGAAACACAAGACAACAAGGCAGCAAGGAAGTACAAGAGCAAATTTGAAGAATTTAGATAGGATTTTTGTAATTCATAGAGCATAGTTAGTTTAGCTTCTTTTATCTTTGACGTGGTGTAATAAGGGAGGTCAGCAAGTAGTAGCAGCAGCAAGCGCAGTGAAATCACAGTTCCTGGTAGTCCCAGCTACCAGACATTCTCGAACTACACTGACCTGATTCCGGTTTAGCCAGGATATGTAGGCAACCTCTGAAGCAGGATGCGGTCAAACTTTTCAAAATGCTTCACAACGGAATATTCGAACGGGCAAAAATCGCTCGTATTTGCTCACTTATCTTTGCCCGAAAACCTTTCGTGTTTCCGAGCAAAGAGGGGCAGCTGTGAGCACGTGATTTTTGCCCTATATATGATTATTCCCAAAATCCCAAACAAAATAATTTTTCTTTATTTTTACAATTTTTGTGCATTTCGGTGTCATTTTCTGATAATTGTTGCATTTTATTTGCGCATGTTAATTTTTATAAAATACAAAAATATGCATTTTCGCATTTAGGTTTTAGTTTTATATTTAGTATCAATTAAGGGTTAATATGTTTAGAACAAAACATGAAAAATCACAAAATTAGTTCACTTTTGCATTCTAATGATTTTTATTGTGAATTTGTCATGAAATAGTTTTTAAAATAATTTTAGGAATTATTACTCTTTATTTTAAAATAATTAGGATTTCATGTTGGTGTTACATCTTTATAAAAATTAGAAAATTATAAAAAATTTAAAAATGAGAAAAAGGAAATAAAAGAGAAAAGAAAATAAGAGTAGGAAAGTGGTCTTAATAAAGACCCAAATTTGGGCCAATTCATTGATAATTTTCAGGCCCAAACGCCCTTAGACCATTCCAACCGGATCCAGGCTCAATGCTTCAATACCCGGTCTACCCAACAAAGTCCAAACGACGTCGTTTCCTCTGCCTTTAATCACGATCGTTGGATCTCATCAATCCAATGGTCCGGATCTAACTAGGATGTTTGGTATATAAGTATCCGAACTTCCCCCCCCCACCCCCATTCGTACCGTATCCTTCCTTCTTCCTCATGAACCCTAATCCGCGCCGCCCCTAAATCCCTCGCCGGCGGTGAACGTCACTTACACCGTTCAAACCCAAATTAACACCATAGATCCCCCATGAATCCCTCTTGCCATTCCCGTTATTGGTTTCCCTCGAATGTTGCCGGGGCTCGTCGAATCTCCAGTTGAAGTTTCCGGTCAGATCGCAGGTTTATCCAAACCAGCCCAAAATCACACCACACAATCCCCGGACTTCCCTCAACCCAAATCCATGATTATTTTCCTTCAAATCTCTGTGAAGCGGCTCGAATTTCAGATCTAAGAATTTCTGGCCAAAACCCTAAACCAAAATCTTTATGATTTCGAACCGTACTATCCTTAACCATGTGTTCTCTTGTAAGAACACATGGTTAGGGATGTTGCGTGTCAAAAATCTGAAAGGATTCGGACGTCAGTGACTGGCCGGAGTTTCTCGTGCTTCAGTGAGTTTTCCTGTTTCTTTTTACTTGCATGGTTGAAGTTTTAGTTATAGTCTGGATTTCATTAAGTGTTCTGTTAATTTTACGATTTATTTTTGTGTATTAGTATAGTTCTGTCAATTTCTTTTAGTTCTGAATTTGATGTTTGAATGGTCGATTGTGAGCTTATTGGTTAAGAGTTAGTTTAATTTCATTTAATGTTGATCAGTAGCTTAAGCTTTGCTTTGATTTATCCTGGTCTCTGGTTTTCCTAGTTTGATTGAGTTGGTGTGATTGAACAATTGGGATTGGTTATTTCGATTAGTTAATTTCTGAGTTCTAATTAATCAGTCCTAGTTAGTTTTGGATTAATTTAGGGGATTGGTTATAGCTGTTGAGAATGTGGGTAGAATCAGTAACTTTGAGAAGCTTTCAGGGGTAGTTTGGGTATGGAAAAGGGTAATTCTGATAGGAATAGTAATTTCAAAGTAATGAAAGGGCAGTATAGGTATTGCATGGGTAGAAGAATACCCTAGAGCCTTCCAGAATAAGATTTTAGTGCACATTTCAGCACAATAGAGGTGCTTACTTGAGTAACAAGTTAAAAATAAGAGGACTAAACTGAAAATAGGGGAGGGACTAAAAAGAAAACCCAAAATCTGATTAACCCTCTTGTATCACCTATAAAAGGGCATCAAGTGCCTTGAGGAAGGGGATTTGAATTTTCAGCCCAAAAATCCCCACCAAAAGTTTTCCTCATTGCTTTCAATTTCAGCTAGCACTTCAATTCCAATACTTAAGAAGAAACATCAAAAGATGGAAAAATCAAAAACAGTTTCACTAGTTCATCACTAGTATTAGTGATTCTCAGTCTTTCTTTGGGCATTCTTCATTCCAACTCGAGGTTCTCTTCCTAAAAAGTGTTTGGGAGTGGCTAACGACTGATTCAAATGAGTTTGGGGCCTATTAGTTTGGACTTCAGTGGAGATTCGGGTCCAGCAGGATTTGAGAGCATCTAGGCTCAGCCGTGAGTGCATTCCAAGTGTGTGTTGGATTGATCTGTTGAGTCTGCTTATATTTCTGATTTTTCAAAAGCAGTTCCTGGCCTGTTCTGTGATGATATATTGTTGAGTTTGTTGTTGTTGCTGTTCAAAGTAGCTGACTTCTTTCCTTCTCATATTTTCCCTTATCCAGGTACACAATTGTACCCCTGATGACTGTGAGCTCAAGTGGGCAGAAATGAATTATGTGAAGAATGAATTTACTTGCAGAATTGAGTTCTGATTTAGCTAATTTCCAGATCTACGTATTCAGTGCTTAATTCATGGATATTTTTTAAGTTTTGCTTGCTTTTGTGCTAAATGGACTATATAAACTGTTATATTTCGGAGTCATGTGATTACTATGAAGTGAACACTAGTGTTAGTTGATTACATGATAGGTTGATAGTAATGTTGGCGTGAATTAATTCAGAAGTAGTTAGTCTGCTTTATGCTATTGAGATCGTGTTTACAGCTTGGTTTTCACCTTGATGATGTCTAAGAACTCACCGGAATATCAGTTGATAAATTAGTCCGTGCATAAAACTGGAATTCAATTGACTAGTATCCTTCTAATTCGAGTAGATGTGTATTATTTCCCCTTTGCTAATTATTGAACACTTAAAATAATTTAGAGGTAATTTTAGGGGGCGTTTGGTTGAGCTAAAATCAAGGCCTCGCTGGGCTCAGCGATAATCCATCTCAGGTTGTCACACGGACGGCCTTCATGAGTTTGGGCTTCCTAAGGGATTCGATCCCAGGTGCTGTTATCTATCACCTGGGCTTCCCTTTCTCCTGCCTGATCGAATTTTGGGCCGTTTCTGAAGCCCATCAGTGGTCCAGCTCATTGTTGAGGTTGGACTACTGAATTTTATTCAGTTTACATGTAATTAAGTTCTCTTTCTTCTTTTAGGGACATTTGATCACTAGAAAATAGTAGTCACTCTCAAATGGGCCTTTTAATAAGTGTTGAGACGAATCTCGCCAAACAAAATCTCAAATACATGGCCCTCATTTAATTAACATGTGAATCCTTAGAATTCGAGGCGTGCCATTTGGTTGAATTTCCATGGCCCTCGCAAATTTAAAAACGCGTAATTGCTTTAGGCGCGCTATTTAATAATCTACTTTCTTAAACTCGGGTGCGCATTGTAGACGTATGATTTTTGACCCTCCCCAAGATCTTTCATATATTAGAGTAAAATATTCAATTTAGACATAATATAGATATTTTAAGTAATTTTGACTCTTTTACTTTATTTTAGTTCAAGAAAATAAAAAAAAAATAATAATAATAATAATAAGTTCATTATTATTTGTAATCATTTTTAATCCAAAAGAAAAATATAAAAATAGTATCGTATTTTTATTTTTAATATAATGTTTGAAAATACAAAAAATAGATTTGTTTTAATGGTTAGTTTTGTTTTAATAAATTGTTTTAATAGTAGGACTAATTAATAAATGGGCGCGTATTTTTAATCTCATTCACGGCAAAAGAATAAAGCTTGGGCTCGAGCAACCCATCGTTAGGCCTAATTTTGGACCTAGCCCACAATTGTCAAGCCCATAATTCCTAGGCCCATACCCCTTAACCTAAAACCCTACAACCTAGACTCTACACTATAAAAAAGAGAAAAAGAATAAGAAAAGAAAAAAGGAGGAAGGAGCTGAAGAAAAACGCAGCAAAGCTGTGCATGAAAGAAGCTGCATGAAGCTTCTTCGTCTCTTCTTCACGTCTTATAACAGTAGCTAGAACAAGCTGCACAACACAAAAAACACCCCTCTTCACGTCATCATCTTCTTCGACGGACATAGAGAACCAGCCATCACCTCACTTCCATCTTCATCCTCACCCTTCTCCCAACGAACTGGACCACCTCCACCACTCCCCCGCCATCTTCTCCACATGCACAAACACAGCCATATACAGAGAAGAGAGTGGTTGCTCATCCAGAAATCTTTCGTTGTCTTTTGGAGTCGCCGACGACCAGCTACGACCTCATCCTTTGCTTTTCTCACTTTGTTTAAACTGCTAAACATTCCGGCGACAGATCTGGCCGGATGTTACATTTTCGGGGATCTTCATTAAAACCGATGTAGTTTCATTTGAGTCGAGTTTGCCGGTTTGAGGTTTCGTCAATAGCTTGTTCCGTTTGTTCATCAGGTAAAAACCTTTAATTCCTTTGATCTTCAATTAAAATGCTTGTTATCAATTAAAATGCTTTGTTTAATTCCTTTGATTTTTTTTTATTCTTTCAATAGACCTATGAGTCAGTTGTTATCATATTAAAATAGCAATAAAAGGTGTGTATCTTTGTTATAAATTGGATTTACGTTTATGTGTTAAATGAGACTTGTTGTCGTTGCTTTTCTGATTTGAGAAATGAAGCATATACAACTTTGAGACTTAGCTTCTGCTTGTGAGGACTTTGATATATGTTATACCGGGAGATTTTCAAGTTTGTTGCGAGCTGCTGTGTGTTAAAGTTGCTACTTGCTAAAATGTCGCGGCATATTTGAGCAGATATCCATTTACTACGGCTACACTAGCAGCCATCCACACTCGGTTCAAATTCATTATCGTGTATGTTGCTTTATTGATTGATATAAGAAATGATAAGTATATTTCTCTTTTGTCAATCGAGTTATAGTTTAGATTAGTATTTTTAGTTGATATTTTCGTTATGAGCATGCCCGGGCCGCTAACATCCAGGAACTCTCGAAATTTGCTTTAGACCCGTTAATTAAATAATTGTCATAAATACGGGTATGGTTCCCGTGACGTAGTTGCGATACTTCCTTTCAAAGTCGCTTTAAATATGAATATCCGTAGTTCATCTAGTTGAATGCTTTTACTTTAGAATTCGAGGCGTGCTATTTAGTTTAATTTCCTTGGTCCTCGCAAATTTAAAAACGCGTAGTTGCCTTAGGCGCGTTAGTTTAACAATATTACTTTCCTAAACTCGGGTGCGCATTGATGCGACCCAAATCCAAATCTCGATGAAGTCAAATGTGTTGACAATCACGGGTGCATTGATTGTGACGTGGTTCGAAACATGTTTTCATGACGTCGTAATTTCTAAAAATAAATAATTATAGAAAAGAGGTCCACAAATTGAGACGAGCCTCACCACACAAATAGATAAATGTGGGGCCCTCAATAAATAATTATCAAAATAATTAGAATTTGGGATGGCCGTTTAGCGAACTTCATGGCTTTTCCCCAAAATAATACTACGTTAGCATCTTTAGGCACGATTTAATTAAATTACTTTCTTAAACTCGGGTGCGCATTGATGCGACCCAAATCCAAATCTCGATGAAGTCGAAATGTATCAACAACCACGGGTGTATCGATTGCGACGTGGTTCGAAACGCATTTTCACGACGTCCCAATTCTTTTAAAATAAATAATGATAAAAAGCAGTTTACGAATAAACAACACATAAGCTAGCATGTATTAAAATCAGATAATATCAAATACAACAGTTAAGTGACCGTGCTAGAACCACGGAACCCGGGAATGCCTAACATCTTCTCCCGGGTTAACAGAATTCCTTACCCGAATTTCTTGTTCGCGGACTGTTAACAGAGTCATATATTTCCTCGGTTCGGGATTCAACCGGTGACTTGGGACACCATTAATCTCCCAAGTGGAGACTCTGAATAATTAATAATTAAATCCCGTTCTGATTGTCCTTTAATTGGAAAAACTCCTTTACGCCCTTTTGCGGGGTGTAGGTTGTGAAAAAAGGAGGTGTGACAGCTCTGGCGACTCCGCTGGGGACTAACCCAGAATCTCTAGTTCAGGGTTCAGAATTCGAGCTTAGATAAATTATTGTATTTGATTGTATCTAATTTTCCTACATGTTTTGTGCTAAATGTGCTAAATGTTACCGCTTTGATATTATCTGAACTGTATATAAATTGTGCCGACACCCTTCTCTCTTCACCTCCGGGGATGTGCTTACTGGTTGAGACTCCCTATTCTGTTAGTGTTAGACCTTGAAATAAGAAAGAGGCCGGACAAGTTACGAAGCCGGATGGCCTTTTGGTTCCCGGTACGTTGCCCCCTCCTCGACTTGAGTTGTCCGCTTGGGTACACAGTCTAGCACACCGACCCAGGTTTTGAATATAGAATAACGTGACTTCATGTCGGATCCCTAGTAGGAACGATTATTTGCATCATGTTGCATTTGACTTAGGGGACTCAACACAGGGGTTGGGTCCGTCTAGGACTAGCAACCTGAAATGAAAAAATCATCTTGATACATCCTACTTGCTCTGTACATATATTTGTTTCGAACCTGCATGTTGACCGGTTTCTGAATCTCGGGAATGTTGGAAAATTGAAAAAAAAAGAAAAGAGAAAAAAAAGAAATATCAGTCAGGGAGTTAATTGATTATTTTTGAAATAAAAATCAATGACCAATTACTGGCGAAACTCGGCCGAAATTTTGAGGAAATAAAAAAAAGGGAAAATGTTTTATTTTGTTTAACTAAAAAAAAGCAAAGAAAAATAGCAAAAAAAAGAGTCTTTTAATTTTGGAAAGTTGGTTGTTGAAAAAGAAAAGGATAAAAAGAGTCTTTGTTTTAGTTTGAAAAATATAAGTTGTTTCATTATTTGTTGAAAAAGGAAAGGAAAAAAGAGTCTTTTATTTTTAGTTTGGAAAAATAGGTTGTTTTATTGTCTGTGGAAAATGAAAAGAAAAAGAGTCTGTTATTTTTAGCTTGGAAAAATAGGTTGTTTTATTTGTTGAAAAGAAAAAGAAAAAAAGAGAGTCTTGTTTCTAAAAATAGTTTTTATTCGCTTATGAAATGCCAAAATAAAAAATGGAAAAGAGTCATGCTTTAAATAGTTCGGTTAATTTGCCCGAACTACGCATGGTTTGATTCTCACAAGGCGTGAGATACGTAGGCAACCCTCATCGGGTCCAACCTCCCCTTTGCAAAAATAACCAAAAAAAAATATCAAAATTTTAATTTTTGTCATAAATAAACCAGGTGATGCCGTTTTCGTCAAAAATAGTCAAATGTTCCCAAACGGGGCACCGGAAGGTTGACTTTGCATAAACAGCCATTTTTGGTCGTATTTTGATTTTTGACCCTCACAACCTTAAAATCTTCGCCCTCGAGGCGCAGGAAGGCCGTGGTTGCAATACCGGGTCATTTATTTTAATTTTGAAAAAAAAAAGAGTCAGTGGTCAAGTGAATACCGTTCGTATTTTTGGGTCAAAGTTGGCATATAGGGGAAGGAATCTGTCATTTTGTTTTTGGGTTTGTATTTCTTTTGATTAGAGTAAATGGGTCGTTTGATTTTCGAGTCTGTATTGCATCGTTAAGTTGGTCAGTTTTGTCGTTATTATGAAAATGGAAAATTCCAAAAATATTTTATTGTCGTTTACCTTTTATTTGCAAGAACTACGCACGGTCTGATTCATGCGGGGTCATGATACATAGGTAATCTCCATAAGATTCGACCGCAACCAAAAAAATGAAAAGTGAAAAATAGAAAAGAAGAATTGAAAAAAATGGGAAAAGATGTTGTGAATAATGAGGACCGACCCAATCCATTCTAACATGTTTTGTTTTGAATTGTGAAGAAAGTTGAGGTGGTCGGTTGTGGTAAGCTGGAAACACAAGATCCAAGGAAAATGATAACTGACATCGAAGCTGTTACGAGTGCTCAAGAGACTCAGGGTCAGAGGGTTCAACAAGGGTCTACTGTGGTTGAGGAAAATAGAACACTGAAACAACAAATGACCAAAATGCGTCAAGCCTGGGCCAATGGCCAAGGACAGCCTTGTCACGAGTCACAATTTGCTACACAGCAAGAACAGTACCACTATCCCGAGTACCACTCGTACTCGTTTGATCTTCCTGCAAACATCGAGAAGCCTGCCCGAAAGAGGGTACAGGAAGAAATAACCCAAAGAGTGAAAAGATTAGAACAACGGTTGAAAAACACGCAAGCAATGGCAGGACAAAAGAGTGTTGCTTTCAGAGATCTATGCATGTTCCCCGATGTCCGCTTGCCGCCTGGCTTCAAGATCCCCAAATTTGAAAAGTACAATGGACATGGAGACCCCATAGCCCACCTGAAAAGGTATTGCAACCAATTGAGAGGTGTGGGAAGAAATGAAGAATTGCTTATAGCTTATTTTGGGGAAAGCCTCACGGGTGTAGCATCTGAATGGTTTTTGGATCAAGACACATCTTGATGGTACGTCTGGGATGACATGGCATCGGACTTTGTCAAACAGTTTCAATACAACATCGACATCGCCCCAGACCGCATTTCCCTTTCTAACCTAAAAAAGAAACCAACCGAAAGTTTCAGGAATATGCCATCAAATGGAGAGAGCAGGCAGCTAGAGCTAAGCCACCCATGGATGACCACGAGTTAATCACTGTCTTTCTACAGGCTCAAGAGTCAGATTATTTTCAATTCATGACGTCCGCAGTGGGTAAATCCTTCCCGGAAGCAATCACAATGGGAGAAATGGTGGAGAACGGTCTTAAGACAGGCAGAATTATAAGTCAAACAGCTCTCAAAGCTGCAGCTCAAGCTGTCCAAATTGAATATGGTAACACGAATGAGAGGGATGAAGAAATCATGGTGATATCAGGGTCGAGAAGAGGTCCTAGGAGAACATCTCGAAGGTATGTGCGGCCTCATCAGGTCTTCCATGACCCCCCTAAGCATTACTATCCACCTACGAACCCCCCATACTCGCCACCAAATCACCCAAGAAAGCGAGCACGAGTATCACAAAATCTCCACCAGCCTCCGCAATATTTTGAATTACCATGTAACCCACATCCAAGCCAGGGGTATAGAAGGGAACAAAAGTTGAAAGATAGTTTTACACCAATAGGAGAGTCATATGCAAGATTATTTGAGAAGTTAAAACAACATGACATGATTGCACCCATTCCTCCAAATCAGGCGGACCGACGTGCGAGAAGCTTTGACTCATCTAAAAGGTGTGAATACCACTCCAATGCTCTGGGGCACAATGAGGAAAATTGTCGGGATTTGAAAAGAGAAATAGAAAGGATGATCTAGGAAAATTTGCATCAAGACAGTGGCACCCAGAATATCACGCTGCATCCCTTACATGAGGAGGCACACTTGGCGGGGATGATGCCCGGTGACATGGGGTATGAGAATGCTCTTGGGAACTTGTTGACTGAAGTTGAAGATACTGAGGCATATAGTGGTCATGGCAATATGGATGCGAAGGTTAGTGGCTAAGATGTTGTGCTTGTAATTGGAAAGACGCTCCAATCCTGAGTCAGCTATAGAAGAGCTTTGGTGGTCCATTTGGCTGTCATTTCTGTTGTCTGGATTATTTGCAGGGTTGTAATCCAGATATTGTCTTGTGTTCAAACCCTCCTATCCTTTCATTTTTGTCTAGCTTGTTTAGTCGTAGTGGTTTGTCTAGGGTTGTCTAGGTTTGTTTCAGTTCATTCTAGGGTTGCAATCCAGTTTGTTTTGTTTTTGTTTTGTTATTCGAACTGTTTCATCGTTTGTCTAATGCAAATTCCGATCTGTCGTTACTCCCAATCATTTTCTTTGTTTAGTTTTTTTCTAACTTTTTGTTTTGCCTTTTGCCGGTTCTAATGACATGACATGCACGCATAATTCTCAGTCTGATCTTCAAAAGTTGCGAAGCAATGAGACCATTTTGAAAACGATAAGGACACTTGAGGAAATGAGAATAGATTGGGACATTTTGAGATTGTTTGCCCGAACCATGTGAAACTGGGGCAAGTAAAACATAAAAATCCCCGTAAAAGCAAGGTGGCCAAATTGACAGGGGGCCGGTCGTGGTAATAAGAGTAAAAGTGTTGTCGAATGGCACATTATATCTAACAGATGTAGAGGGAAAATGTGTGGAAATGGCCGTCAATTCCGATGCGGTCAAGAGATGATGTGTATGGTTTCTTTATTCTGATTGTACTTGTTTGTATTTGGCATATTTTGAAGTTTGAAATGACGAAGGCATTTTGTTCTGCTATCCAAACACTTTTTTCCATTGTCACCCCTTTTGATCCGTGTTTATTTTCTTTCGTACCCCTCTTTCGGAATCAACGACACAATTAAGAAACGCAAGTGCCGCAAATAAGCAAATGAAAGGAAGGAAAGAGAAAAAGAAAAGAAAGAAAAGAAAGGAAAATGAAAGAAAAGAAGAACAGAAAAGAAAAGAAGAGAAAGAAAAATCACAAAAAAGGGTAATTTCTATGTCGTGAACTACGTTTGACTTGATCCCGAAAGGGTACGTAGGCAGCCTCTCTGAGGTTCAGTCATACCAAAACAAAAATCCAAAAATCCCCAAGCAAGAAAATGGGGCAGAGTTTGTGATTGTTGTGAAAAATTGGATTTCGAAAGTTGTAATTTAAGCCCGTTGAAATTGTTTTGAGCCTTTTATACCCTTTCTTTCTAACCCATCCAAAAGCCTGCATTACGATCCAAAGAAAGACCTTTTGATCAGTCTTTGAGAAATGCCAAGTCAAGCAGGTAAGGTAATTCCTGTCAGAGGCAACACTCCGGTCCAAACAAGGAAAATGAAAATGAGAGAATCTTATTGATAAAAATCCTCATGGGTATCGCAAGGTGATGAAAGCTGAGAGAAATAAAAAATGAGAGATTCTTATTGGTGAAAACCTTCACGGGCACCTTGAGGCGACAGTAAGTTGAGAGAAAGAACAAAATGAGAGAGGTTTGATGGTGAAAACCCTTTGGGGCACTACAAGCCGAATAAGGAATGCGAATCAAATTGGATAAGCGGAGCAATGAAGCCCAGTTTCACGGCAAAAAGGAACAACAAGAGCTGACCATCAGGTTTGCTTAACAGAATAGGTAGGAGGTGCATGTCAAGGTCATTAGAGTCGGTATCCACATCCGATAGGTTTCTACTGTGTAATTTTCTTATTAGGAATCATTTCTTTCTATTGTCCTTTACTCTGTTCCTTTTGTTTTGTTTATTTCCCCTTTTTGAGTCTTTTGGTCGTAACAAGTGAGGAATGACTTCAAAATTTTCCACCAGCTTTCCAATTGCACAAAATGGGGTCACAAGTCAGGAAAAAATAACAAGAGCACTGAGCTGGTAATAATCAACATACTTTGGGATCCTTATGAAATACAAAGGTTTGGTAGACATCGATTCAGGAGCAATGCAACAGATAGAGGGTATTGGGATTAAACGGGGAAAAAGGGTATTTCAGTGACACAGATGACGGGGAAAGTGGTTAATCAGTAAACATGCAAGACCTTCATGAAGAATCAGTTGTCACAGAAAACATATGGGGTCAAATAAGAAGACTAGAAGTAATAATTGAGAGATAGTTGTCAAGAAGGGCGGAAGTTATCAGCCAAGTTTCAAAGATGGTCGGACAGCGCAAAGCATGGGAAGGAGAAAAGGAAAGCCATCCCAGCGGGAGTACCACAATCAACCACCGCACTTTTAAACTGACAGAATTTTCTTTGATTTGAAATAGGGGCATGGAAATGATATTGATGGCAGAAAGATATGCTACAGGAGGATTATCAAACTGGGGAGAAAATTTTCTGTCGTGTTGAAATTTTTTCGGGTACCCATCTGAAGAACAGGAACATCAATACAAGTGTTTTAAAAAAAAAGAAGTAATTTTCAGGAAAGAAACACCAGTTCTAAGAAAAGTAATTTTTGGAGGAATGAAACACTAGTTTTTAGGGAAGTGGTTTTTGAAGGAGGACAACACCAGTTTTTAGGGAAGCAGTTCTGAAAGAAGATAATTCAAGTTAGTGGGTAGATAAAACAAATTTTGAAGGAAAATGGTTAAAAGAAATCTTAGTCTGATGAATTTTTCACCTAAGATGAAGAAATCTTAGTCTGTTGAATCTTTCACCTAAGATAAAGAAATCTTAGTCTGTTGAATTTTTCACCTAAGATAAAAATCTTAGTCTGGTGAATCTTTCACCTAAGATAAAGGCAGAAGTTGGAAAAACGAAAGGAAGGCATAATTTGGAAAAAGATAAAGGCAGAAGTTGGAAAAGAAAGGAGGGCATAATTTAGACAAAGGCAGAAGTGGGAAAAACGAATGGAAGGCAGAATTTGAGGAAAAAGAAAGGAAGGCATAATTTAATGAAGGGGAAGACAGAAGTCGAAAAAAAGGAAGAAAGGAAGACATAATTTGGGAACAAGAAAGGAAGGCGGAATTTGAAAAGAAAGGAAGTTGGACTTTGGAAAATTAAGAAAGTCGGGATCACGCAAAACGGACCTAGTCTGATGAATTATCTCCTAGAGTCACAATCTTGGTCTGTTGAATCTTTCTCCTAAGATGAAAATCTTAGTCTGATGAATTTTTCACCTAAGGTAAAGATAAAAATCTTAGTCTGTTGAATCTTTCTCCTAAGATGAAAATCTTAGTCTGATGAATTTTTCACCTAAGATAAAGACAAAAATCTTAGTCTGTTGAATCTTTCTCCTAAGATGAAAATCTTAGTCTGATGAATTTTTCACCTAAGATAAAGATAAAAATCTTAGTCTGTTGAATCTTTCTCCTAAGATGGAAATCTTAGTCTGATGAATTTTTCACCTAAGATAAAGACAAAAATCTTAGTCTGTTGAATCTTTCTCCTAAGATGAAAATCTTAGTTTGATGAATTTTTCACCTAAGATAAAGTTTAAATTTTAAAATACATTGTAGTCTTTAAATTTTTAAAAGTTGCATTTCAGTCTTATCACAATTCAAGTTTTGGTTCTTATTAGTATGTGGTAACAAACACCCAGTTTCCAAATTGGTGCAGAAAGTTTTCTTTGTTTTGTCTATTTTTGTGAAGTCAGGAACCCGCCTGGATAATAGAGGAATACATTCGATTTCCAATTCAGCAATCAGGAGCCCGCCTGAAGAACAGAGGTGATATAATTCAAATATTACTTTTCAATCGATTTTTTTTGTCTTTTTGAAGTCAGGAGCCCGCCTGAAGAACAGAGGCATACAATTTAAGTTTCGGAAGTCAGGAGCCCGCCTGTATAATAGAGGTATTTCAAGTCAAGTTTTAATCAAATTCTTATTAATATCAAGTAACATGTACCTAGTTTCCAAACTGGGGCAGAAAGTTTTCTTGGTTCGTTTATTTTTATGAAGTCAGGAGCCCGCCTGGATAACAGAGGAATACATTCAGTTCAAGTTCAGTAGTCAGGAGCCCACCTGAATAATAGAGGTGATACATTCAATTTCAAGTTTCGGAAGTCAGGAGTCCGCCTGGAGAATAGAGACATACAATTCAAGTTTCAGCAATCAGGAGCCCGCCTGAAGAACAGAGGTGATACCATTCAAATTTTTAGTTCTCAAATGATTTCTTTGTCTTTTTGAAGTCAGGAACCCGCCTGAAGAACAGAGGTATACAATTCAAGTTTCGAAAATCAGGAGCCCGCCTGGATAATAGAGGAATACATTTCAAATTTCAGAAGTCAGGAGTCCGCCTGGAGAATAGAGACATACAATTCAAGTTTCGGAAGTCAGGAACCCGCCTGGATAATAGAGGAATACATTCGATTTCCAATTTAGCAATCAGGAGCCCGCCTGAAGAATAGAGGTGATATAATTCAAATTTTAGTTTTCAATCGATTTTTTTTGTCTTTTGAAGTCAAGAGCCCGCCTGAAGAACAGAGGCATACAATTCAAGTTTCGGAAGTCAGGAGCCCGCCTATATAATAGAGGAACCCGCCTGAAGAACAGAGGTATACAATTCAAGTTTCGAAAATCAGGAACCCGCCTGGAAAATAGGGCGCTCACCTGGAGAACAAAGGAAAACAACTCAAGTTTCTAGGGAAAACAACTTCGAAGGAAGACAGATCGAGTTTCAGGGAAAATGGCTCAAAGTGTAAGGGAAAATAGTGTCAAGTAACAAGGGAAGACAGTTCAGGTTCAGCAATCATGCGCCCACCTGAAAAAGCAGAAAAAGAGAATGCAATTCAGAATGCAATTCAGAAGTTGATGAAGGATGTGAGCTGATCAAGACATGGCCGAGGTCACAAGCACTACACGACTGGTCTTGACCCGGAAGAGGATTGAACCAACACCTGCGGCCAACAAGAATCAAGATTCAGATCAGGGTCCGCATGAAGCACCAACCAAGACTCAAGATTAAGCTTCAGAAGACTCATAGATAGGAATCTTGTAACTTGTAGCTGATAGGCTTAGTTAGTCTTTTTCAATTTTGACTTTGATGTAATAACGGGACAGCGGACCAGAGCCTCGGACGGAACCTCGACTCTCAACCTCGGTACTCCATCACCTCGTTCACTTCTGAACTACACGTGGCTTGATTCCTTTATAGCCAAGGATATGTAGGTAGCTCAGATACCAGGGCTCGATCACATTTCCCTTTTCTCTTAGTTTCAGTCTCTCCAAATAAGGGTCGGGTCAAAAACCTGTCTAGTCAGTCTTTGTCTGAAAAATCCGTACGTTTCCAGTCAAAGAGGGGCAGCTGTAGACATGTGATTTTTGACCCTCCCCAAGATCTTTCATATATTAGAGTAAAATATTCAATTTAGGCATAATATAGATATTTTAAGTAATTTTGACTCTTTTACTTTATTTTAGTACAAGAAAATAAAATAATAATAATAATAATAATAATAATAATAATAATAATAATAATAATAATAATAATAAGTTCATTAATATTTGTAATCATTTTTAATCCAAAAGAAAAATATAAAAATAGTATCGTATTTTTATTTTTAATATAATGTTTGAAAATACAAAAAATAGATTTGTTTTAATGGTTAGTTTTGTTTTAATAAATTGTTTTAATAGTAGGACTAATTAATAAATGGGCGCGTATTTTTAATCTCATTCACGGCAAAAGAATAAAGCTTGGGCTCGAGCAACCCATCGTTAGGCCTAATTTTGGACCTAGCCCACAATTGTCAAGCCCATAATTCCTAGGCCCATACCCCTTAACCTAAAACCCTACAACCTAGACTCTATACTATAAAAAAGAGAAAAAGAATAAGAAAAGAAAAAAGGAGGAAGGAGCTGAAGAAAAACGCATCAAAGCTGCGCATGAAAGAAGCTGCATGAAGCTTCTTCATCTCTTCTTCACGTCTTATAACAGTAGCTAGAACAAGCTGCACAATACAAAAAACACCTCTCTTCACGTCATCATCTTCTTCGACGGACATAGAGAACCAGCCATCACCTCACTTCCATCTTCATCCTCAACCTTCTCCCAACGAACTGGACCACCTCCACCACTCCCCCGCCATCTTCTCCACACGCACAAACACAGCCATATACAGAGAAGAGAGTGGTTGCTCATCCAGAAATCTTTCGTTGTCTTTTGGAGTCGGCGACGACCAGCTACGACCTCATCCTTTGCTTTTCACACTTTGTTTAAACTGCTGAACATTCCGGCGACTGATCTGGACGGATGTTACATTTTCAGGGATCTTCATTAAAACCGATGTAGTTTCATTTGAGTCGAGTTTGCCGGTTTGAGGTTTCGTCAATAGCTTGTTCCGTTTGTTCATCAGGTAAAAACCTTTAATTCCTTTGATCTTCAATTAAAATGCTTGTTATCAATTAAAATGCTTTGTTTAATTCCTTTGATTTATTTTTTATTCTTTCAATAGACCTCTAAGTCAGTTGTTATCATATTAAAATAGCAATAAAAGGTGTGTATCTTTGTTATAAATTGGATTTACGTTTATGTGTTAAATGAGACTTGTTGTCGTTGCTTTTCTGATTTGAGAAATGAAGCATATACAACTTTGAGACTTAGCTTCTGCTTGTGAGGACTTTGATATATGTTATACCTGGAGATTTTCAAGTTTGTTGCGAGCTGCTGTGTGTTAAAGTTGCTACTTGCTAAAATGTCGCGGCATATTTGAGCAGATATCCATTTACTACGGCTACACTAGCAGCCATCCACACTCGGTTCAAATTCATTATCGTGTATGTTGCTTTATTAATTGATATAAGAAATGATAAGTATAGTTCTCTTTAGTCAATCGAGTTATAGTTTAGATTCGTATTTTTAGTTGATATTTTCGTTATGAGCATGCCCGGGCCGCTAACATCCAGGAACTCTCGTAATTTGCTTTAGACCCGTTAATTAAATAATTGTCATAAATACGGGTATGGTTCCCGTGACGTAGTTGCGATACTTCCTTTCAAAGTCGCTTTAAATATGAATATCCGTAGTTCATCTAGTTGAATGCTTTTCCTTTAGAATTCGAGGCGTACTATTTAGTTGAATTTCCATGGCCCTCGCAAATTTAAAAACGCGTAGTTGCCTTAGGCGCGTTAGTTTAACAATATTACTTTCCTAAACTCGGGTGTGCATTGATGCGACCCAAATCCAAATCTCGATGAAGTCAAATGTGTTGACAATCACGGGTGCATTGATTGTGACGTGGTTCGAAACATGTTTTCATGACGTCGTAATTCCTAAAAATAAATAATGATAGAAAAGAGGTCCACAAATTGAGACGAGCCTCACCACACAAATAGATAAATGTGGGGCCCTCAATAAATAATTATCAAAATAATTAGAATTTGGGATGGTCGTTTAGCGAACTTCATGGCTTTTCCCCAAAATAATACTATGTTAGCATCTTTAGGCACGATTTAATTAAATTACTTTCTTAAACTCGGGTGCGCATTGATGCGACCCAAATCCAAATCTCGATGAAGTCGAAATGTATCAACAACCACGGGTGTATCGATTGCGACGTGGTTCGAAACGCATTTTCACGACGTCGCAATTCTTTTAAAATAAATAATGATAAAAAGCGGTTTACGAATAAACAACACATAAGCTAGCATGTATTAAAATCATATAAAATCAAATACAACAGTTAAGCGACCGTGCTAGAACCACGGAACCCGGGAATGCCTAACACCTTCTCCCGGATTAATAGAATTCCTTACCCGGATTTCTGGTTCGCGGACTATTAACAGAGTCATATATTTCCTCGGTTCAGGATTCAACCGGTGAGTTGGGACACCATTAATCTCCCAAGTGGCGACTCTGAATAATTAATAATTAAATCCCGTTCCGATTGTCCTTTAATTGGAAAAACTCCTTTACGCCCTTTTGCGGGGTGTAGGTAGTGAAAAAAGGATGTGTGACACGCATTGATGCGACCCAAATCCGAATCTCAACGGAGTCGAAATGTGTCAACGACCACGGGTGCATTGATTGTGACGTGGTTCGAGACCCGTTTTCACGACGTTGCAATTCTCATAATAATAATAAAAGCGGTTTGAAATTAAAAAAAAAACATAAGCAAAAACATGTTCTGAAATCAGATAAAATTAAATACAACAGTTAAGCGACCGTGCTAGAATCACGGAACTCGGGAATGCCTAACACCTTCTCCCGGGTTAACAGAATTCCTTACTCGGATTTCTGGTTCGCGGACTGTTAACAGGGTCATAAATTTCCTCGGTTCGGGATTCAACCGGTGACTTGGGACACCATTAATCTCCAAGTGGCGACTCTGCATAATTAATAATTAAATCCTGTTCCGATTGTCCTTTAAATAGAAAAACTCCTTTACGCCCTTGCGGGTGTAGATGAAAAAGGAGGTGTGACAGAAGACAGTGAAAGGGGGCTAGGGTTAGGGAAGGTTCGAGAGTATTTGAGAGAGTTTGAGAGTTTAGAGGCGGCGGTTGGTGAGAAATAAAGTAGGGTTGGGGGTATTTGTGAATTAAAAAAGGAAAGGGAAAATCGTGGCCATTGATCAAAATGATCAACGACCTGGATCAAAAGGGAAGGTCAGGCGGGTTAGATTAGTTGGGTCAGGGGCGGGTTAAATTGAAATTGGGCCGGTCAATTGGGGATTTGAAATTGGGTTAATTGGGGGGGGGGGTGATTTGGGCTATAATTGAAATAAAATAGGGCTAGTGTTTAAATAGCCACTTTTTCCCTTTTTATTTTATAAAAATAAGTAAAATGATTTTTGAAACAAATTAAAGGTACTAAATTAATTAATAATATATAAATATTAAATTAAAAATACTGGAATCAATTTTTGTAATTATAAAAGCAATTAAATCTTAAAGTAGGCTAAAACAATTGGGAATAATTATATATATATATATATATATGCTATTTTGAAAGTATTTTGAATATATAAAATTCATAGGAAAAATTGAGTATAACATTGAGAATCCTAGATCAATTGCAGTTAAGGTTGTTCTATTGTTGTTGCTCGGCACTGTCATTGATGTCGTGTTTGCTGATCCCCTTGTGGATGTTGTCAATAATTTCTCCAGCGCCACAAGCATTCCTTCTTTCTTCATCTCATTCATTGTGCTACCATTTGCAACCAACTCCAGTGAGGTAGTGTCAGCTATTATCTTTGCTTGCCAGAAAAAGTTGAGATCAACATCATTAACATTTTCGGAGGTTTGTTTTCCTGATGCAGCTTCTATCAACTCTGCTTTATAGTAGATGTGCTTTCGCTACCCATTACTTGCATCAGTGAACCTGAAAGATAATTAATGAACATTAAGGGGTCGTTTAGTTGCAAGGATTAGGGATAATAATCTTGGGGTAAAATGTAGGATTGTGTTATCCGCCTTTGATTGAATTTTTTGTTCTGGTATAAGAAATCTTCAATTATTTATACCACAATTGTGGTATTGTTTTTATACCCTTATTCTATAATACCCTTTTCTTATTGGTGTAATCGATAACAGATTCAATAAGCCCCAAAAATTGATAAATCAAAATCTAAAAAATCGAAACCTTATTGAAACGATAACTATAAGCATATGTACAAATCGATAATCGATAAGTATCAAAATTGAATCGATAAATCGAATACACACCCCTAGCAGCACTTATGGGATTTTAATATTCAATTAGTAGTTAGTACTTCTTGTGCTGCAAATGTTCTAGTTTAGAGACTGTTGCCTCTTAAACATAGGAGCAAAATTAGTTTTCCCATGGTTTCTTTAAATGGTCCTTAGTTTCTTATTTGGTTTTGAAATAATATGATTACTGTCATCACACAGCAAAAGCAAATTGCTTGGTGGTGTTTAAATATTGAAGGAATTAAATTGATAGCAATAGCAAATCATGCCTTTTTAGCAACTTAATTTCCTTTCTTTTTGTGTGGGCAAACTAATGCATTGCTACTTCTTTGCTTTGAGAATCTTTCCAAATAGTTTTTGCTGAAAGACACTTGAAAAAAATATTCATGTAATTTATACAAGTTGATTTCTTGTATATAAATGCTGCCAAGAAGAATATAATATCATGTATCTGATGTGTTACATGTATTATGGGTAAGTGGATCAGTAAATTATTTCTGCAAGTGAGGCATTTGCAATGTACTTTATGAATTTTACGGATGTTTTGTTTCAAAAGTTACATCTTCAACAGTGTGTAACTTATAATGGAAACCTGAGATCAATAAAGGAACAAGGTGAATAGGTATCCTTTGTTGTACACCTATCATAATGTTGTTCTATAAAGGTCATGCATTAGAGGGATTTCCTCATCCTCTATAAAGGTCAATTGTTCTTGCAATCAAGGTAATTGTAGCAGGCACATTGCATCAGAAAAAGAAAATAAAAGGGCTTTGGTTCTAATCTCTTTTTGTGGTTTCTTAAGGTGACTTCATATATTTATCTCTTCTTTAAGCAATATTATGTGAGTAATGGACTATTATATTGTTATGTGAATTCTTAAGCAATATTATGTGAGTAATGGACTATTATACCTAATGTTACTGAAAATACTTCAATGTCTCACGGTACTACTCATCTTTATCCTTCGGCAAGCTACTATTTTGGGTTTTCTATTGTTTGAATTTCCCTCCTTAAAGGAAAGAAAAGACCTACCTTCCACCTGAAACATGAGATTTAGAGAGAATAAAGAACAACTTGGGAATCAAATTCTGGAGCAACTTCCAGGCATATTTTGCTTTCGGATTTTAACGCTTTTAACATCACCAACTGAAGCTTGACTTGAATCCCCAAAACCTTGACCTACTGATTTTGGTGTTATTTGATTGGTTTTAGGTTATTTTTAAAACTATACAACTAAAATTTTGTTCTGGAGCCAACTTAATCATTTCTAGGATGCTTGGTTATCAAAGTTAATTCCTGATTTCTTTGTTTCATGAATTCTTATGCCACTGCTATCCTAATTGGGTGAGATGGACTAATAAGAAAGCCTAGTACAGTGTCTTAGTTGCCCTTTATTTCCTGACATACATGAAACCTCAAATTCCCTAACTTTCCATCCTTCTGTTGTATGGACATGGAGCTTCCCGTCTCTCAGATGTACATGTAGAATAGCAATTAGCAAGAAATATGACATATCTCCAATTTGTCCTTCAGGTCAAATTATTAAATTGTTTGACGCTTTAAATGTAAGAATATAAATAGTGTAGATGCATTATATTGGACTTAATAATAAAACGTGAATAATGTAAAGATTAAGTTTGAGTTCAAATGTGTGTACACTTTATTATCCTTCTATCTTTCTTTATGGATATTCCCTGTCCCACTCTGTTAGCTAAAATCTTTTTATGAAGCTTAGGATTTCTAATCCAAGCTTTTCATTGGACATGGTGTGAACAAAGCAAATTTGTATGTGGATCTGTCTCTTTGTGTGAACCATCATTTTGCATATCTTTTGCATGTTTACACTATTTTTTAGTCAAAAGGTGTAAAAATAGAGAGTATTTGAAAAGTGCACTTAGAGAATAAGTATAAGGTATACTTGATTTTGATCAACAAACCTACTTATCTGATAGAAAAATAGGTGCCCTTTGAATCTGGAAAGCTAGTTTCTTCAGTGAAAGCTTAGGGCAGTGTTTTGTAGTGAGTGTAGAAGAAAAGCTCAAACATTTTGCTTGTTATTGCCGAAAAAGTTGTTATCAACAATATCAAACCAACAGGTAAACTAATCTCTCCTGGTACATTTGATATGTAATGTGGATCCAATTTTAGCATCTGCATTAAACCAAATATAATAATTAAGATATGATCAAAATGAATAATATATACTGACAGTAGGAAAATTGAGGTTTATAGAAGATTGAGGATCTAAGAAGGAAGTCCAATGATGTAGAAGTTGAATCTCTGTAAGAAGAGTACCATCAAAAAGTTTCTGCTCTTGAGATAAAGGTATGTATGTGTTCAAAGGATATTTCAGTTTGAACATCCACTGCTATATTATTTACTTGCATTATGACTTAATCATCAGTTGTTTTTCATTGCAACAGTAATATGAATTTCTTGAAAGATAGTTTGATTGAGCTTACACATTGTTGCTTAGTTTTGTTGCTTCATTTAGGCATCACTAAATTGCTCTGCTTCATCTTTTATGCCTTTAACTTCTTCATATTTTATGCTTGGAGATTCTGTATAATGTTTGTGTGGTCCTTAGTTTTTTTAGTTTTTAAATGGTTCTAGTAGACTCTAACAATGCAGGAATGCTTGCTGATGAGTGAATAAGTGAAGGAAGTTGTGCTTCTTATGGGGAGAACCCCTTTCATTTACTAAATATATGAATGGCTTGTTATTTTAAAAGTGAAAGAAATTAAAAGTAGAAGCAGCTTCTTTTATACTGCACATAGATGATATTTGGAGAATGAAGAGCTTTTGTTGGCTGGAAAATTTTCAAGCTTTCTAAGTTAATTGATAATTTTGAAGAAATTTTACCATCCTTTCCTAATATATATATTTACTGCTGAAACCTCATATGTACTTTCTAGAATTACAGTTCCCCGATAAATTTTTCTAAAGCAAATCCTCTTACCTTTAATTTTAGTCTTTGTTTGTGTCATGTTTGAGGGCATCATTGTTATTTGTTTCTTTAATACGAAAGTGTGAATAGGCATATCACAATGTTTTTTTACTGATCAAAATATTTCTTCAAAGTCCCTAGGGCTTTGTTTTAGCGGTAAGATTGCAATATGTGATGTGCGAGTTAGACACGCTTCATTAGTTGTACCCTGCCGCAGACAAAGTTCTTAGACAATGTCTTTGTAAAGATGAAAATAGTATTTTGTAAACGTCTTTGTATACTCTTTTCCTTTCTTTCCCTATTCTGTGATCCATATGCTCATATTACTTCAAGCACATATTAACTTACTGACACTTTCTTTATCTAATTTTTTTAGTATTATGAGCAGATTAAAGTGACATGCTTTACTATTATCGCAGTTTAATGGTGGTTAAAACTTACCGTTACAGCTTGTGACTTTTAGCGATAATTTTACAGGATATACCGGCTTAATAATAAAAGGATAAATTAAGACATTTATATAGGGATATTGTAGCCATTATATTGCTATTAAAGATGACTTTTGCGGAAATTTAGTTGACTTTACTAGCCATTAAGATGGACGCTAAAGGGGCATACTAATATATTTTTAGAAGAGATATTATTGTCATTCTAATTGCTACAAAACAATTACCGCTAAAGGTATGGACTTTTAGCGACAAATGTTTTGAATTTAGCAGCTATAAAAATGGACGGTAAAGGGGTATTATTAGCCGTTTTAGAATGGGTTTAGCAGCCATAATAATTGCCGTAAAATATTGCCGTTAAAGCAAATGAGTTTTAGCGGCAATAAGCCATACCTTTTACCAGCTTTTGTCAGAAACACCGCTAAAGGCTTTACCGACCCTGACTTCAGTGGCTAAAGACCAATCGCCGGTAAATGATATAGCGGCTATTGTTATTGCTGCCAATGCTATTTTTTATCGCCGCTAAAGCCCATTTTTGTTATAGTGCTAGCATTATGCATTTCTCTCATAAACCTCGTGAGCTCGGTTTTAAAGGGATCATTCCCGTTGTTATTCTCAGATCCGCTGCCGGTCCCTCCGGCTTCGCGGAATCCGACTTCACCCCTTGGGGTGTTATTATCGACCCTCTGGACCATTTGATTTGCAGGAACACTGGGAGGAATCGGGACCCTTTTGTTTGCGTTATTGGAGGTGCCTGACAATGCTTGTTTTAAATCTGTGATCACCTGATCTTACCTTGTGAGGTAATTCATAATCGCTTTCTGCTGTTCTCTCAGGAGTTTAACTGTTTCCATGACATGTTCCTCCTCCGCGTCATCGAGAGTAGATTCCCGCACATGCCGAGGGTACTGACCTTCTCAAACCGGGGTCGTCTCATCCCCTTCATTACGAGTATTACTGATTGAGTCATCTTGCCGGGCCAATTCTTCGTGTGCCTCAGCATTGTGTGTGTTGTTGACATTATTAGCTGTCATATCTGATTATTACTAAGGAAAGAATCAAAACTAGTTAATAATAATGTATGAATCAAAGCAATTGCACAGTTGTCTTTGCCACACGGTGGGCGCCAAACTGTTTACTCATAAAATGGTACAGTTAAATTTGTTACATGATTTATAGACAAGCAAATTGATTTGATCCAAAAAATGATAAAAATCATGATTAATATTAAGATTAGTGATTGAAATTGAATAAGATAACGAGCCTGGCTCCGAACACAGTGTCTATGAGATCAAAAGTGAAAATAACGATGAAGTGCAAATAAAGTTGTTAAATCGAGAGCAAAAGTAGGAAAATAAAGCGTTTGTATCAGAAAGTTTTAGGATCAAGTTCCTCTTAAATGATAATAAAAGAGTCATTGATGAACACGTAACGACAGACCATGAATGCAAATATTCTCTGCAACAGTCGATTATTTAATGTTAGTGAATATTTCTTCCTTGAATGTTATCCGATGGAAAACCCTTGACCTTCTCCCATCGACTATGCTCCCTTCGGGATTTACCTGATATCAATTACATTCGTTGTATTCAATATTAATTGTTCCTTGACTTGCCCTTTGCCTATCTTTGGTTCCACGTGTTATGTTACCCTTCGACCATTCGTTATAAACCATTTTTACCCTATACATTATGTATATTCTTGTGTCGGGAAGAAATTACCAAAACAGCAACATGCTATTTTATAGTATCTTCCCCTCTTTCGCATGAATAATCACTCAGAATTTCTAGTATGGGAATTCAAAAAATGCAAGATTATCATACTTGAAATTTGAAAAATGTGATCTAACGAAATTTTAATTTTGAGTCATATTTGCCACTACATTATATTCTTCCCTTATATCAAACGAATTCGACAATTTAAACATATAGCAAAAATTTATTTTTGTAACATAGTATTCTATATAGTAAAAGATAATGGGCTCAGCATAAGAGCTCCATCCTTCGATGCTGAAAGCCCGTGGTGATGAGGGGAGTGTACGTGGTTGAATAGTTAATGGAATAAAAATCCTGCTAATATTATTTAGCAAATTGTCAAGCTTCTGCAACTTGAGTATGGCATCAAACTTCATAAACAATACAAGAAACCATGAACTAGAAAAACTGATCATAAATTTTGAAATATACTATTACATCTGATTTTATCTGGCAGTATTTTACTAAAAGAAAATTTAAAATGTTAATTTGACATATATGTATTTTTTTTTTATTCCTAGTTCTTCATTAGTACATGTTGTGTTATTCGCTTCTATTGCGTTATTACCTTGTTGTTACTAATATTTGTTGATTTCGTTCACTGTTCCTTGAGCCGAGGGTATACCAGAAATAACCTCTCTATCTCCATAAGGTAGGGGTAAGATCAGCATACACACTACCCACCCCAGACCCCAGTTATAGGATTACACTGGATTTGTTATTGTAATTTGACATATATATTTTTTATTAATAACAGAAGAATCATTAAAATATTTGTTTAAAAATTAATCAGTAGAAAAATATCGCATCAATAATTTAAAAATTGAATAGTTTAAATTCTTCAATTTCACACAGAAAATAAAAGTGTATCATATGAAAGTCGAAAGAGTGTCATATATACGGGGATTGAGTTAGCAAAAGACATGACGGGACGATAACATTCAGCTAATACTTTATACAATATATGACACGGTAAAATTCAATAAAACCTTGAAATAGTCTTTAATAGCTAAGCAAGAGTAAGATTGTCACGATCCCGATTTCTCACCCTCGGGAGTCGTGATGGCGCCTACTAATATGAGTTAGGCAAGTCAATCCTTTAAACTAATTACTTCATTATCCACTTATTTCTTTTTAATAAACATAAAGCGAAAACGTATAAACAGCGGAAATTTAAATTAAGCGGAAGAAAACAATAAAATATCTGAAATCTGCATCTATTACAACTGCTTAAGCCTTAATCACCCAAAACCTTGTATCACAGTACCACAGACGGTCTAAGACTGCTAAATACAAGGTCTGAAAATAAAAGACACACTGTTTCTAAAGCAAAAAGATGAAACATGAAATAAAAGATAGAGAAGACGTCAGGGCCTGCAGACGCCTGCAGGTCTATCTTGGATCTCCGCGTAGACTGAAGGTAGCCTCCAAACTACGGTCCAAGAGCTGCTCCGGGATATGCACATAGTGCAGAGTGTAGTATAAGCACAACCGACCCCATGTGCTAGTAAGTGTCTAGCCTAACCTCGGCGAAGTAGTGACGAGGCTAGGACCAGACTACCAAATAAACCTGTGCAATTCAAATATATACAACATAAAGAAATACATGAATAAACAGTCAAGTATGGGAGGGGGAGCATGCTGCGGGGGAGATATCAATTCTGAATAGAAAGACAATAGGTAAATGAAAGAAGCAAAATATCTCGGATATCAACAAAAGAACCAGAAATCAATAAATGCACGGCATCACCCTTCGTGCTTTTACTCTCGTCCTCACCAAAACAATCAAGTAATGAAAGTGTGCACGGCATCACCCTTCGTGCTTTTACTCTCATCCTCACCATATAATCAATATAATCGGCACGGAATGGTATATCGTGCAGCGCTGCATCACCCTTCGTGCTTTACACTCTTTCCTCACAAATCATACACGACATCACCCTTCGTGCTTTAACACTCTTTCCTCACAAAAATAATACACGCCATCACCCTTCGTGCTTTAACACTCTTCCTCACCCAAACAACAATCACAAACAAGAGGGCAAGGGAACCAATGAAATTACGATATGAATCCCGACGAGGGAACAATGGTCAACAATTAAGTCCCGTCAAGGGAACAACATCAATAATATCAACATCTCGGCAAGGGAGATAACAAATAAAGCAACAATATCCCGGCAAGGGAGGCAACATAATGATCTCTTCTCTTTCTCACTTTTACTTCACAATTCACTTCACAACTCGACTCAATGCTCTAAAGGTTCAATTATCACTTATACTTTCACTTCTCATTATACAACTCGAGCCAACGCTCCTCAAAGTTCAAGTGTCACAACTACTTCTACAAGCTTTGCATAATAAATAAAAATCTTCACCATAGCATGAATAATACAACGAAGTCATGAAAATCACAATATAAGACTTACGGGCATGCTAGACACCAACGTATAAATACTCGTCACCATGCCTATACGTCGTACTCAACAATTACCACATAGCAAATAGGACTCGACTCCTAATCCCTCAAGCTAAGGTTAGACCAAACACTTACCTCGATGCCACGAATACAATTCACGATTCAATTATAGCTATACCCCTTGATTCCACCACCAATTTGCTCGTATCTAGTCACAAGTTACTTAATTACATCAACAAACACTAAATGAATCAATTCTGATGCATGAAAATGAGTTTTCCAAAGTTTTGCCCAAAATGTCAAAAATCACCCCCGGCCCACATGGTCAAAACCCGAGATTCGAACCAAAACCCGATTACCCATTCCCCCATGAACCCAAATATATAATTTGTTTTGAAATTGGACCTCAAATCGAGGTCCAAATCCCCAATTTTTTGAAAAACCTAGGTTTTACCCAAAACACCCAATTTCCACCATGAAAGTCATTGATTTTGAGTTGAAATCATGTTAATGATAAAAGGAAATAAGTTTAAATTAACTTACAATCAATTTGGAAGAAGAGTTGTTCTTGAAAAATCGCCCTAGGGAGTTTGTGTTTTGAAAGATGTGAAAAATGGTTAATTTTCGGCTAAGTATAAAAGTTGGAGGTCGCAGATGTGGGAATTGCGAACCTCGACCTCTGTTAAGTTGGGAATTGCGAAAGGAGTGTCGCATTTGCGACTAAGGAAGATCCAGGAGGGTGTCGCATTTGCGACAAACACTTCGCATTTGCGAAGAAGGCTGCCCAGGCCACCTCTCGCATTTGCGAGACAGGCTTCGCAATTTGCGAAGCCTGTAGGTCTAAAACATACCAGCATTTCCTAAGTTAAAATTTTCACTCTGTGGCCTATCCAAAACTCACCCGTGCCCTCGAGGCTCCAAACCAAACATGCACACCAACCTAAGAACATCATACAGACTCGCTCGTGTATTCAAATCACTAAAATAACATCAACAACTATGAATTTAGCATCAAAATCATGAAATTTTCTCAAGAACTTTCAAGTTTCCAATTTTCTCAAAAATGATCCGATTCACGTCGTTTCAGGTCCGTTCCTTACCAAACTTCACAGAATTATCTTAAATCACATATAAGACCTGTACTGGGTGCCGAAACCAAAATACGGGCCCAATACATCAAGTTCTAATGACAATTCATTTCTAAATCTCATAAATAATTTCAGAAAATAATTTTCTTTAAAAATTCATTTTTCGGGCTTGGAACCTCGGAATTCAATTCCAGGCATACACCCACATCCCATATTTTCCTACGGACCCTCCGGTTCTGTTTACCCGAAATGTTAACCGAAGTCAAATTAATTCATTTTATAGTCAAAATTTATCATTTTTCACAGATTTTCACATATAGGCTTTTCGACTACGCGTTCGTACTACGCACGCAAATCGAGGTGATGCTAAAAGAGTTTTTTAAGGCCTCGGAACGCAGAATTTTATTTTAAAACAAGTGATGATCTTTTTGGGTCATCACATTCTCCATCTATAAAACAATCGTTCGTCCTCGAACGGACAGAAGAAGAAAGTACCTGAGTCGGGGAAAAGATGGGGATAACGGCTCCGCATATCGGACTCGAACTCCCAGGTTGATGCCTCAGTAGGCTGACCTCTCCACTGAACACGAACAGAAGGAAAACTCTTCGATCTCAACTGACGAACCTGCCGGTCTAGAATAGCTACCAGCTCCTCCTCATAAGACAAGTCCTTGTCCAACTGGACAGTGCTGAAATCTAACACGTGGGATGGATCGCCGTAATATTTCTGAAGCATGGACACATGAAACATTGTATGCACGGCTAATAAGCTCGGCAGCAACGCAAGTCTATAAGCCACCTCTCCCACTCGATCAAGAATCTCAAACGGGCCAATGAACCTAGGGCTAAGCTTTCCTTTCTTCCCAAATCTCATCACGCCCTTCATAGGTGACACTCGAAGCAATACCCGCTCACCGACCATGAAAGCCAAATCACGAACCTTTCGGTCGGCATAACTCTTTTGCCTGGACTGAGCTGTACGAAGCCTATCCTGAATAATCCTGACCTTGTCCAAGGAATCCTAAACTAGATTCGCACCCAACAACCGAGCCTCTCCCGGCTTAAACCATCCAACTGGCGACCGACACTGCCTACCATACAAAGCCTCATACGGAGCCATCTGAATACTCGACTGGTAGCTATTGTTGTAGGCAAACTCTGCTAAAGGCAGAAACTGATCCCAGGAGCCTCCAAAGTCAATGACACAAGCTCGGAGCATATCCTCCAAAATCTGAATAGTCTGCTCGGACTACCCATCCGTCTGAGGATGAAATGTCGTGCTCAACTCAACCCGCGTGCCCAACTCTCGCTGAACTGCTCTCTGGAAATGTGAGGTAAACTGCGTACCTCGATCCGAAATGATAGACACGAGCACACTATGAAGGCGAACAATCTCCCAGATATAGATCTCACCTAACCTCTCAGAAGAATAGGAGACTGCCACAGGAATGAAATGTGCTGACCTGGTCAGCCTATCAACAATAACCCACACTGCATCGAGTTTCCTCTGAGTCCATGGGAGTCCAACAACAAAGTCCATAGTGATATGCTCCTACTTCCACTTAGGAATCTCAATCTTCTGGAACAAACCACCAGGCCTCTGATGCTCGTACTTAACCTACTAACAATTCAAACACCGAGCCACATATGCAACGATATCATTCTTCATTTTCCTCCACCAATAATGCTGCCGCAAATCCTGATACATCTTAGCGGCTCCAGGATGAATAGAGTACAGGGAGCTATGGGCCTCCTCTAAAATCAACTCTCGGAGCCCATCCACATTAGGCACACAAACTCGACCCTACAATCTCAAAACTTCATCATCACCTAAGGTAACCTACTTGGCACCTCTGTGTTGCACCGTGTCTCTAAGGACACACAAATGGGGATCATCATACTATCGATCACATATACGCTCAATAAAGAAGAACGAGCGTCCGTGAAAGCTAACACACGACTGGGCTTAGAAACATCCAACCTCACGAACTGATTGGCTAAAGCCTGAACATCCAAAGCAAACTGTCTCTCACAGACCAGAATATAAGCAAGACTGCCCATACTAGCTAACTTCCTTCTCAAAGCATCGGCCACCTCCTTGGCCTTTCCTGGATGATATAAGATGGTGATATCATAATTTTTTAATAGCTCCAACCACCTTCTCTGCCTCAAATTCAACTCCTTTTGGTTGAACAAATACTGTAGACTCTTGTGATTCGTGAACACCTCATATGCCACACCATACAGATAATGCCTCCAAATCTTCAACGCGTGAACAATGGCTGCTAACTCCAAATCAAGAACCGGATAGTTCTTCTCATGAACATTCAACTTCCGCGAAGCGTAAGAAATGACTTTGTCATCCTACATCAACACCGCACCAAGCCCAATGCGAGATGCATCACAATAAACTGTATATGGCCCTGAACCTGTGGGCAAAACCAACATTGGTGCCATAGTCAGGGCTGTCTTGAGCTTCTGAAAGCTTACCTCACACTCGTCCGACCATCTGAACCGGGCACCCTTCTGGGTCAACCTAGTCATCGGGGCTGCAATAGAGGAAAACCCCTCCACGAACCGACGATAGTAGCCTGCCAATCCCAAGAAACTCTGAATCTCTGTAGTTGATGTTGGTCTAGGCCAGTTCTTGACTACCTCAATCTTCTTCAGATCAACCTGAATACCCTCTGCTGATACAATATGACCCAGAAATGCAACTAAACTCAACCAGAACTCACACTTCGAGAACTTAGCATATAACTGACTATCCCTCAAGGTTTGAAGAACCACTCTAAGATGCTGCTCGTGCTCCTCCCGGCTGCGAGAATAGATCAAAATATCATCAATGAAGACTATCACGAACGAATCCAAATAAGGCCTGAACACTCGGTTCATCAAATCCATAGAAGCTGATGGGGCATTTGTCAACCGAATAACATCACCAAGAACTTATAATGCTCGTACTGAGTGCGGAAAGCTATCTTAGGGACATCGAATACCCTAATCCTCAACTGATGGTAGCCAGATCTCAAGTCAAGCTTTGAAAATACCTTGGCACCTTGAAGCTGATCAAACAAATCGTCAATCCTCGGCAATGGATACTTATTCTTGATTGTAACCTTGTTCAACTGCTGGTAATCAATACACATTCTCATCGATCTATCCTTCTTCTTAACAAACAACACTGGCGCACCGTAAGGAGAAACACTCAGCCTAATGAAACCCTTCTCAAGAAAGTCTTGCAAATGCTCCTTCAACTCTTTCAACTCAGGCGGGGCCATCCAATATGGTGGGATAGAAATGGGCTGAGTGCCCAGAGCCAAATCAATGCAAAAGTCAATATTCTTGTGGGGTGGCATACCCCGTAGGTCTGAAGGGAATACCTCAGGAAACTCACGAACAATGGGCACAAAATCAATAGAAGGGACCTCAGCACTAGAATCACGAACATATGCCAAATAGGCCAAACACCCCTTCTCGACCATACGTCGAACCTTCACATAAGAGATAACACTACGGGTAGAATGTCCAGGAGCCCCTCTCCACTCTAAATGAGGTAAACCCAGCCAGGCTAAGGTCACAGTCTTGGCATGACAGTCCAAGATAGCGTGGTACGGTGATAACCAGTCCATCCCTAATATGACATCAAAATCAACCATGTCTAGAAGAAGAAAATCTACACGAGTCTCAAAACCCCCAATCACAACTATACATGAATGATGGACTCGATCTACCACAAAAGAATCACCCACCGGTGTAGACACATACACAGGAGCACTCAAAGAATCACTAGGCATGACCAGACACAGTGCAAAATAAGATGACACATAGGAGTACGTAGACCCTGGATCAAATAACACTAAAGCATCTCTATCAAAAACCAGAATCGTACCTGTGATAATTGCATCGGAAGCCTCAGCCTCGGGCCTGGCTAGAAGAGCATAACATCGGGGCTGGGCCCTACCAACCTGAACTATATCCTTGGGACGGCCTGCTGCTGGCTGGCCTCCACCTCTAACACCTCTACCTCTACCTCTAGAACCTTTATCCCCACCTCTAGCTGGTTGGGCGGGCTGTGGAACACTCGGTCCTGAACCATGGCACAGGAACCTTGACGCTGAGAGCTACTCGGTGCTCGAGGGCAAAACCTAGCAATGTGACCCATATCACCAGAAGTGTAACAAGCCCTCGACTGTTGAGACTACTGGCCCGGACGACCTGAATGACCACCCCGAAAACTCTGAAGCGGCGGTGCACTAATAGGAGTTGGTGGTGCACTATAGCACTGCTGATCAAAATACTACGTCTGAGGACCACGGCCACCTGAAGCACCAGGAGAAACCTGGAGTGCTGACTGAAAAGGCCTAGGAGGATGGCCTCTACCATATGAATCCCTACCTCCAGACGAGGTACCACTGAATCAGCCTGAATGACGGGGCCTCTTGTCTGACCCATGACCACCTCCCTACGACAGAACCATCTCCACTCTCTAGGCCACATTGGCCGCCTTCTGGAAAGATATCTCACTCCAGTCTCCCTAGCCATCTGAAGATGAATCGGCTAAATAATTCCATCAATGAACCTCCTCACCCTCTCTCTCTCTCTCGGTAGGAAGTATGATAAGAGCATGATGAGCCAAGTTGATGAATCAGGTCTCATACTGGGTAACAGTCATAAAACCCTGCTGGAGACGGTCAAACTGCCTTTGATAGGCCTCTCTCTGAGTGATGGGGAGAAACTTCTCCAAAAATAGCTGTGTGAACTACTCCCAAGCCAAAGCTGGCGATCCGGCTGGTCTAGCCAAGTAATAATCTCTCCACCAAGTCTCGACGGATCCAGACAAGCGAAAAGTAGCAAAATTGACCCCATTGGTCTCAACTATCTCCATGTTCCTAAAAACCTCATGACAGCTGTCTAGAAAACATGGGGATCCTCAAGAAGATGCACCGCTGAAAGTAGTAGTGAAGAGCTTGGTGAACCTATCCAACCTCCACAAAGCATCGACGGACATAGCTGCTCCATCATTGGTCTGAGCTACCATACACAGTTGAACTGCTCTAACTGGCAGAATGGCTGGAGTCTGAAACTGGGGAGCTACCTACTCCGGAGTGCGAGTAGCAGGAGTTTGGGCTTCTCCTCTAGTTTGAGAGACGGCTGGTGCTACCGGAAGCAAACCTTCCCAGGTGATACTTTCCATAAGTCCCACTAGATGGACCAAAGCATCCTGGAGTACTGGGGTAGCAATAAACCCCTCTAGGACCTGAGTTGGGCCCACCGGAACTGCTGGGGCCGAAACTTCATCATCAAAGTCAACCTGAGGCTCCGCCGTTGGTGCTGCTGCTCAGGGCTGAGCTCTTCCCCTACCTCGGCCTCTAGCACGGCCTCGGCCTCGCCCTCTGCCCCTACTGGGAGCTGCTGCTAGGGGCTCGGGTTGCTGATCAGTGGATGAGGAAGCGCGTGTTTTCGCCTTCTGCGAGAGAACAAAGTAGAAATTCAATTAGCATTGAGATACCAAACTGCACGACAAGAAAGAATAAATGTGAAGTTTTTCCTACTCTGTAGCCTCTGAGGGATAAATACAGACCTCTCCATACCGATACCTCATATTCTACTAAGCTTGTCTGTGAATTGTGAGACTCATGTAACCTAGAGCTCTGATACCAACTTGTCACGACCTGGATTTCCCACCCTTGGGAGTCGTGATGGCGCCTACTAATGTGAGCTAGGCAAGCCAATCCTTTAAACTAATTACTTCATTATCCACTTATTTCTTTTTAATAAACATAAAGTGATAACGTATAAATAGCAAAAATTTAAATTAAGCGGAAGAAAACAATAAAATATCTGAAATCTGCATCTATTACAACTGCTTAAGCCTTAATCACCCAAAACCTGGTGTCACAGTACCACAAACGATCTAAGACTGCTAAATACAAGGTCTGAAATTAAAAAACATACTATTTCTGAAGCAAAAAGATGAAATAGGAAATAAAAGATAGAGGAGACGCCAGGGCCTGCGGACGCTTGCAAGTCTACCTTGGATCTCCGCGTGGACTGAAGGTAACCTCCAAACTACGGTCCAAGAAATGCTCCGGGATCTGCATATAGTGCAGAGTGTAGTATCAGCATAACCGACCCTATGTGCTGGTATGTGTCTAGCCTAACCTTGGTGAAGTAGTGACAAGGCTAGGACCAGACTACCAAATAAAATTGTGCAATTCAAATATATGCAACGGAAAAGAAATACAGGAATAAACAGTCAAGTATGGGAGGGGAGCATGCTAGGGGGAGATATCAATTCTGAATAGAAAGACAACAGGTAAATAAAAGAAGCAAAATATCTCGGATATCAACAAAAGAACCAGAAATAAATAATTGCACGGCATCACCCTTCGTACTTTTACTCTCATCCTTACCAAAGCAATCAAGTAATAAAATTGTGCATGGTATCACCCTTCGTGCTTTTACTCTCATCCTCACCATATAATCAGTATAATCGGCACGGAATGGTACATCGTGCGGCACGACATCACCCTTCGTGCTTTACACTCTTTCCTCACAAATCATACACGGCATCACCCTTCGTGCTTTAACACTCTTGCTCACCCAAACAACAATCACACACAAGAGGGCAAGAGAACCAATGAAATTGCGATGAGAATCCCGGCGAGGGAACAATGGTTCAACAATTAAGTCCCGGCAAGGGAACAACATCAATAATATCAACATCCCGACAAGGGAGATAACAAATAAAGCAACAATATCCCGGCAAGGGAGGAAACATAATGATCTCTTCTCTTTCTCACTTTTACTTCACAATTCACTTCACAACTCGAGCCAATGCTCTAAAGGTTCAAATATCACTTATACTTTCACTTCTCATTATACAACTCGAGCCAACGTTTCTCAAAGTTCAAGTATCACAATTACTTCCACAAGCTTTACATAATAAATAGAAATCTTCACCAAGGCATGAATAATACAACGAAGTCATGAAAATCACAATATAAGACTCAAGGGCATGATAGACACCAACGTATAGATACTCGTCGCCATGCCTATACGTCGTACTCAACAATTACCACATAACAAATAGGACTCGACTCCTAATCCCTCAAGCTAAGGTTAGACGAAACACTTACCTCGATGCCACGAACACAATTCACGATTCAATTATAGCTTTACCCCTTGATTCCACCACCAATTCGCTCGTATCTAGTCACAAGTTACTTAATTGCATCAATAAACGCTAAATGAATCAATTTGATGCATGAAAATGAGTTTTCCAAAGTTTTGCCCAAAAAGTCAAAAATAACCCCGGCCCACATGGTCAAAACCTGAGGTTAGAACCAAAACTTGATTACCCATTCCCCAACGAACCCAAATAAATAATTTGTTTTGAAATCGGACCTCAAATAGAGGTCCAAATCCCTAATTTTTTGAAAAACCTAGGTTTTACCCAAAACACCCAATTTCCCCCATGAAAATCATTGATTTTGAGTTGAAATCATGTTAATGATTGAAGGAAATAAGTTAAAATTAACTTACAATCGATTTGGAAGAAGAGTTGTTCTTGAAAGATCGCCCTAGGGAGTTGGTGTTTTGAAAAGATGTGAAAAATGGTTGATTTTCGGCTAAGTATAAAAGTTGCAGGTCGCAGATGTGGGAATTGCGAACCCCGACCTCTGCTAAGTTAGGAATTGTGAAAGGAGTGTCGCATTTGCGACTGAGGTTTCGCATTTGCAACTAAGGAAGATCCAGGAGGGTGTCGCATTTGCGACAAACACTTCGCATTTGCGAAGAAGGCTGCCCAGGCCACCTCTCGCATTTGCCATACATGGCTCGCATTTGCGAGCTTGCATTTGCGAGACAGGCAGGTCTAAAACATACCAGCATTTCCTAAGTTAAAATTTTCTCTCCGTGGCCTATCCAAAACTCACCCGTGCCCTCGGGGCTCCAAACCAAACATGCACACTAACCTAAGAATATCATACAGACTCGCTTGTGCATTCAAATCACTAAAATAACATCAACAACTATGAATTTAGCATCAAAATCATGAAATTTTCTCAAGAACTTTCAAGTTTCCAATTTTCTCAAAAATGATCCGATTCACGTCGTTTCAGGTCCGTTCCTTACCAAACTTCACAGAATTATCTTAAATCACATATAAGACCTGTACCGGGCACCGGAGCTAAAATATGGGCCTGATACCATCAAGTTCTAACCACAATTCATTTTCAAATCTCATAAATAATTTTCTTTAAAAATTCATTTCTCGGGCTTGGGACCTCGAAATTCAATTCCGGGCATACGCCCACATCCCATTTTTCACATTAATTTATTTTATAGTCAAAATTTATCATTTTTCACAGATTTTCACATATAGATTTTTCGCTACGTGTCTGTACTTTGCACACAAATCGAGATGATGCTAAAATAGGTTTTTAAGGCCTCGGAATGCAGTATTTTATTTTAAAACAAGTGATGACCTTTTTGGGTCATCACAAAGATTTATGCACTTTTTAGCTTTTACTATCTGTAAGTATGAAGGCAATACAATTATCAAACTTTGTTGGAAATTAATTCAAAGTCGTAGCAGGAAATCAAAATTATTTTGAATTTGATTTATTTAATTAATGTTTAAATAGGATTTCTAGTCATAATTATATAGGAGTAGATTTTCCTGTTTCTAGTTAAAATAGATGTCATACTATTATAAATATGAGCATTGGTAGCTTATTTCATGCGTGGAGGAAATAGAGAACTGTAGAGAGAATTAAAAGATTTTTAATAAAATATTTTTTCTTCAAATTAGTATCAGAGCTTTCACGATCTTGGGAGAGAATCAAGTTGCTTCCGCTGTCGGCGGGTGGTGTTAGCTAATATATGCCTCCCACTTGTTGATCACGCCCAACTATGCCTTATAAAAAGGACCAAGCGGTCGTTGTAAATATAATCCGATTTACAAGTACAGAGTCGAATACCACAGAGAACTAAGGCTTAGCTACAACTGTTCAATATAGCTAAGAAGACAAGGTCGAACAATTCCTAAGTAATAAATATTAAGATTCTTATATCTAATTAAGTAAATAATAAAAGTAGTAGATTAACAACTAAAGATACTACGAGTTAGAGAAAAGATTTAGGAGGTCTAGAGTTATGATTTCCCCAATTGTCGGAATCCTTCCCGCTACGTTTTCTATAAATTCGCATAAGTCTTATCTATCGATCATGAGCACTCTGACTGTCGTAACCATCTCCCAAGTAATTACCACAATTTACTAGACATATTCTCCCGAATTACTCTAGCTGGAATTAAGTATGGCTCACTCGGATCGCACCCAAGGTTTCGTTATCCCTAATCCCACCTTTAAACCCTCCGTATTGATCCCTCATATATGTTAGGAGTGATGTTGTTCAACAACTACCTAAATATGCACTCTCTCCTAAGTAATACACAGTAAATAGGCACAGTCGATTGAGGGCCCTTCAATAAACAACAATAATAACGTAGCTGAATAAATAGAAAAAATACTATAGCAAATCTATATTAACGTAACAGGAAAATCATCCTCCAATAGGTTACATCAAAACCCTAGATAACAAATTAGCTATTCATAATAGTATGCATAACTACAATACTAGAATTCATAACCAATAATGGAAATAGGAAGAAGGAAGTGAAAAACTCGTAGAAGAATTCTCCACCTTGCTCATAGTGTGTTCTTAACTCCTTAGGTCGAATCTCGGCCTCCACGGCGGCTCCAGGCTCTTCCTAGGTCTAAAGTGTGTCCAGATTCCACAAAATAATGTTTTCCATGTATATATATCAAGTAGGGTCGGGCCCAGACGAAACACCTTCTCCCGCGTGAAATAGGACAATCACTCTGTAAAATTTGTATACGCGTGCCGCATGGGCTGACGCACTGTGCGGCACGGCAGTTGGGAAGTTCAGAGAGTTGTTTCCTGACACACTGTTGGAATATTACACAGATGCGGTGCACGCTGCGGCGAACTGTGCAGTGCGGTAGTGTGAATTTGCAAGAATTCAAAACATGAAAGTTGTAGCCCTTTCGAATAGCTTTCCAACGATATATTGTGGAGCCCAAACAGAGTTTTGAGTTAAAAGTTATGTATATTTTACTAGACAATGCACTGTATGGCCGCTTGATTTTTCGTTTCGTTCTTAACTATCATCCGTTGATCCTCAAACACGATCCCGGCTTAATTCCTTTGGATTTTACTCAGACTTCAAAGCTCCAAATCACTTGAATTAATTCCATAACATCTACATAGCTCGAAATCACTCCTACAAGGCACAAAACACACAATTAGTGCAAAACACTATCGATTAAAGCGCAAACTCAACTGAAGTGCAGTGAATTGGAATGTAATAATCGACTAAAATATGTAATTATAGTTGATCATCAATACCCCACACTTAAACCATTGCTCGTCCTCGAGCAACCAAACTACACTTTATAACATTCATATGCCACAAAATATGCACCATAGGCTTGCCCGTAGTGTACTACTACACTAATCGAGCTCATTTAGTGAAGGATCAAGTAGGACTTTATTTGGTTGTAATGTAGGTTGAGAGACGGGTATGATACATTTAGATATAAGAGTGACTACACCTCCCTAAGCACTTTAATACATACATAACATTTAAAACCCCACTTATGTCAAATCATAACTCCACCTTCACATCAATATATATTTACTCCATACTTCTTTAAGCACAATTACATCAAAAGCCACCACTTATCAAGGAATTTTTTTTTACAGCAATACAACTATATTTTGTTTCCAATTCAAGTGGCTCTTACTTTTTCAAAACAGTGCACCTTTCTCCTTATTTCATTAGTTCCCTTCAAAAGCCAAACCAACCAACCCACACTTTAGCTTTTACAAAGTTCATAACTATTCAAGTGCTCATGAGAGGTGAAAAGGTTCAAATAGATGGTTAGTTCAAACAATTGGGTAAGGCTTATACTGTGGTTGCCAAAGAAATAGGATTACAGGCTCAAAGGGGTTAACTACGATATATAACAATTAGGCGGTTAAAATATACATATCTGGCTCAACAAAGAAACGCCTATATCACTTCCAAGATTGAACAAAACTATTATTTCGCTTTGCAGACACACGAGGCAAGTTCTAGACATCAAATGCAATGCATAGAATAACACAAAACCTTACACACACATGGTACATAACTCACTCAGGATTGGACTCATCAAGACACTCTAGTCAAAGCAGTTAAGCAAAATTACAATTTAAGGTACATCTACAAGAGTCAAAAACTGATCCTAAGTGTCACTACCAAAGTACTCTCTATTCTCAAATCATAACAAAGTCAAGAGATATTGCTTCAATTTAAAACACAACACAAGTTTTCCTATGTCTAACAAAAAATAAAATCTAACTACACCCAGTTCAAACAAAACCCTTGGAAAAGAACAGTGGCACAAAGAAAACCCAAGGGGGAATTACTACACTACCTACAAAGAAAATCTTTTTGTCTTTTATTCTATAGACTTAAATCCCTCAAGAAAATTATCTAATAGATTCATCATCGGGCAAAGTCTAATCATTTTTAAAAAAAAATGTATTATTCAATTAAACTAACGCATCTAAAGTAGCATAGGAAGTCACCCAAACAATCTCCTCACCCCACACTTAATATTGTGCATTGTCCCCAATGCACACCATACTAATAAGAGGGTAAAAGAAACTCCCTGGTAGGCTAAAGGCCGAAGCACTAGCAGCTCATGGGGTACTTAGACTTCTCCCAAGCTTGGTACTTCGTGCGGTTACCTCACACTTAGTTCCAACCATCTGGTTTGTTGTTGCATCCTTTCAATAGCTTTGATTTCCATGCTCCTAGAAAATAAAAAATTGACACTACAAAAATAATACAATTAAAAAAATAAATAAAAGAAAGCAGTAAAGTTGGGTTGCCTCCCAACAAGCGCTTGATTTAGCGTCGTGGCACGACGTGAATCACTTTCTGCCTCCATTTTGAACTTATGAATTGGACCCCAAGTTTTGATTCTACTCTATGAGCATGCTCCTGGGGTGGTAGAATGAATCTAACTAGCCTAATAAAACAATGTAGTATTCTGCACTTCTTGGCCTTTGGATGAGATGTGTATTCTCGACTTTCTGGCATGAAGAATTCCAGAATGTAGGCATCTTGTTCCTTACTCCTTCACTCCTCAAGTGGATCGGATGACTCTATTTTCATATCATTATTCAAACACAATGTGGAAAAATGCTTTCAGTGTGGACCAATGCGCTCAATTACATGAACATTGGGGCTGTCTACATTCTCAACACTAATGACAATAGAGTCAACTAAATATGTATCCTCAATATCCTTGGTTGACTCTAGTATCTCTTCTACAACATCGGCATCCTCAAAATCTAGTTCGATTGATTGTTGGTGTTCTACTTTGGTCTTCTCCACTAGAACCTCAATTTCTGTATCTAATTCACGCTCTTCTTGGATACTATTCACAATATTGGCTTGTTGAGCATTAAAATCTGCAACCAGTTGGCTCACTTGAACTTTCAAGTTGTGAATAGTTTCCTCTTACCTTTCTATCTGTAGTTGTAATTTACTATGTTGTTCTAAAAGGCACTTTAACATATCCTCGATCTTCTTTAGGTCAGCTTCCCTGGGTTCTTTGTTCCTATTAACTCCACTAGAAAAAGAAGTACCATCAAAGTAAGGGGTTGAGGGAAGGTAAGAAATATAAGTAGAACCGTGAAAGTGACCATCTTTACCACCACACATATCACACACATTCCACACATAAGATTGAGTTGGTGCACAAAACTCGCTCTCGGGAATATTTTGATAATTTTGCCCTAGGTGGTTTCCTTCACAATATGCATAAGGAGGATTAAAAGTAGAATTACCAACATCAAAATTCTCATAATTACATGATGCCATATTTCTCGAATAAACAAATAAAACTAAAAAAAATAAAGAAAATTCAAATACTAAAAAATAAAATATAAGTTCAAACTTGAAACCTAGCAATATGTACACCTACAACTACACCGTTAGTTCCCCGGTAACGGTGCTGAAATTTGATCACGGCCAACTATGCCTTATAAAAAAGACTAAGCGGTCGTTGCAAATATAATCCGGTTATAAGTCCGGAGTCGAATCCCACCGAGAATTAAGGCTTAGTTACAACTGTTCAATATTGCTAAGAAGACAAGGTCGAACAATTCCTAAGTAATAAATATTAATATTCTTATATCTAATTAACTAAATAATTAAAGTAGTATATTAACAACTAAAGATACTACGAGTTGGAGAAAAGATTTAGGAGGTCTAGAGTTATGATTTTTCCAATTATGGGAATCCTTCCCGCTACGTTTTCTATAAATTTGCCTAAGTCTTCTCTATCGATCATGAGCGCTCTGAATGTCGTAACTCTCTCCCGAGTAATTACTATAATTTACTAGACATATTCTTCCGAATTACGCTAGCTAGCATTAAGTACGGCTCACTCAGATCGCACCCAAGGTTTCGCTATCCCTAATCCCACCTTTAAACCCTCTGTATTGATCCCTCATATACGTTAGGAGTGATGTTGTTCAACAACTACCAAAATATGCACTCTCTCCCAAGTAATACACACTAAATAGGTACAGTCGATTGAGGGCCCTTCAATCAACATCAATAATAACATAGTTGAACAAATAGAAAAAATACTACAGCAAATCTATATTAACGTAACAGGAAAATCATCCTCCAATAGGTTCCATCAAAATCCGAGATAACAAATTAGATATTCATAATAGTATGCATAACTAGAATACTAGAATTCATAACCAATAACGGAAATAGGAAGAAGGAAGTAAAAAAACTCGTAGAAGAATTCTCCGCCTTGCTCTTAATGTGTTTTTGACTCCTTAGGTCGAATCTCGGCCTCCACGGCAGCTCTGTGCTCTTCCTAGGTCTAAAGTGTGTCCAGAGTCCATAAAATAACATTTTTCCATGTATATATACCAAGTAGGGTCGGGCCTAGACGAAAATACCTTCTCCCGCGCAAAATAGGACAATTACTCTGTAAAATTTGTACAGGCGCGCTGCATGGGGCGACGCACTATGCGGCGCGGCAGCGGGGAAGTTCAGAGAGCTGTTTCCGGATAGACTGTTGGAAAATTGCATAGATGCGGCGCACGCTGCAACGACATGTGCAGAGCGATAGTGGGAATTCGCAAAAATTCAAAACATGAAAGTTGTAGCCCTTTCGAATAGCTTTCCAACGATATATTGTGGAGCCCAAATGAAGTTCTAAGCAAAAAGTTATGTGTATTTTACTAAATAATGCACTGTATGCCCGCTCGATTCTTCGTTTTGTTCTTAACTATCATCCGTTGATCCTCGAACACGATCCCGGCTTAATTTCTTGGGCTTTTACTCAGACTTCAAAGCTCCAAGTCACTTGAATATATTCCACAACATCTACATAGTTCAAAATTACTCCTACAAGGCACAAAATACACAGTTAGTGCAAAACACTAGCGATTAAAGTGCACACTCAACTAAAGTGCAGTGAATTACAATGTAATAATCGACTAAAATACGTAATTATAGCCGATCATCAACACCACCCACTAAAACCATTGCTCGTCCTAGAGCAATCAAACTACACTTTATATAGGCACAACATTTTAAAGCAATTTTCCTAACTCATCACACCAAGAATATTTAAAATAGACTAATCCCAAAAGCCTAACATCTTCACCTCAAGATTTGACTCACAAGTACCACGCATTATTCATAACTCACCCACTTACTCTAATATAGAGGTCACTGAAATCACCTTTCCTTCATGAATCAAGTGCCCTCACAATACAAAAGAGAATAGTTCCACACACACAATAAAATTTAAGAACAATTAGGAACTCAAGATAGAAAAAATTCATTCCCTCTCAGAAATAACATTCATATGCCACAAAATATGCACCATAGGCTTTCCCGTAGTGTACTACTCTACTAATCGAGCTCAGTCAGTCTAGGATCAAGTAGGACTTTATTTGGATGTAATGTAGGCTGAGAGACGGGTAGGATACATTTAGATATAAGAGTGACTACACCTCCCAAAGCACTTTAATACATACATTTTAGTATTTAAAACCCCACTAATGTCAAACTATAACTCCACATTCACATAAATGTATATTTACTCCATACTTCTGTAAGCACAATTACATCAAAAGTCACCACTTATCAAGAATTTTTTTTTACAGCAATACAACTATATTTTTTTTTTTCAATTCAAGTGGCTCTTAATTTATCAAAACAGTGCACCTTTCTCCTTATTTCATTAGTTCCACTCAAAAGCCAAACAACCCACCCCACACTTTAGCTTTTACAAAGTTCATAACTATTCAACTGCTCATGAGAGGTGAAAAGGTTCAAATAGATGGTTAGTTCAAACAATTGAGTAAGACTTGTAATGTGGTTGCCAAAGAAACAGTATTACAGGCTCAACGGGGTTAACTACGATACATAACAATTAGGCGGTTAAAATATACATATCTGGCTCAATAAAGAAACGCCTATATCACTTTCAAGACTGATCAAAACTACTATTTCGCTTTGCAGACACACGGGGCAAGTTCTAGACATTAAATGAAATGCATAGAATAACACAAAACCTTACACACACATGGCACATACTCACTCAGGATTGGACTCATCAAGACACTCTAGTCAAAGCAGTTAAGCAAAATTAAGGTCATACAATTTAAGGTACTTCGACAAGAGTCAAAACTGAGCCTAAGCATCACAGCCAAAGTACTCTCGATTCTCAAGGCATAACAAAGTCAAGAGATATTGCTTCAATTTAAAACACAACACAAGTTTTCCTATTTCTAACAAAAAATAAAACTACTAACTACACCGGGTCAAACCCTTGAAAAAGAACTGCGGCACAAAGAAAAACCAAGGGGGAATTACTACACTAAGTACAAAGAAAATCTTTAGTCTTTTATTCTTTAGACTTAAATCCCTCAAGAAAATTATTTAATAGATCCATCGTCGGGCAAAGTCTAATCACTTTTAAAAAAAATGTATTATTCAATTAAACTAACACAGCTAAAGCAGCATAGAAAATCACCCACACAATCTCTTCACCCCACACTTAAAATTGTGCATTGTCCTCAATGCACGTCATACTAATAAGAGGGTAAAAGAAACTCCCTGGTAGGCTAAAGGCCGAAGCACTAGCAACTCATGGGGTACTCAGACTTCTCCCAAGCTTGGTCCTTCGTGCGGTTACCTCACACTTAGTTCCAACCATCTGGTTTGTTGTTGCATCCTTTCAATAGCTTTGCTTTCCATGCTCCTAGAAAATAAAAAATTGACACGACAAAAATAATACAATTAAAAAAAACAGTAAAGTTGGGTTGCCTCCCAACAAGCGCTTGATTTAACGTCGCAGCACGACGTGAATCACTTTCTGCCTCCACTTTGAACTTATGAATTAGACCCCAAGTTTTGATTCTGCTCTATGATCATACTCCTGGGGTGGTAGAACGAATCTGACTGGCCCAATAAAACAATGTAGTATTCTCCACTTCTTGGCCTTTGGATGAGATGTGTATTCTCGACTTTCTGGCACGAAGAATTCCAGAATGTAAGCATCTTGTTCCTTACTCCTTCACTCCTCAAGTGGATCGGATGACTTTATTTTCATATCATTATCCAAACACAATGTGGAAAAATGCTTGGAGTGTGGACCAATGTGCTCAACTACATGAACATTGGGACTGTCTACATTCTCAACACTAATGACAATAGAGTCAACTAAATATGTATCCTCACTATCCTTGGTTGACTCTAGTATCTCTTCTACAACATCGGTATCCTCAAAATCTAGTTCGATTGATTGTTGGTGTTCTACTCTGGTCTTCTCCACTAGCACCTCAATTTCTGTATCTAATTCACGCTCTTCTTAGATACTATTCACAATATTGGCTTGTTGAGCATTAAAATCATCAACTAGTTGACTCACTTGAACTTTCAAGTTGTGAATAGTTTCCTCTTGCCTTTCTATCTGCAGTTGTAATTTACTATGTTGTTCTAAAAGGCATTTTAACATATCTTCGATCTTCTTTAAGTCAGCTTCCCTGGGTTCTTTGTTCCTATTAACTTCACTAGAAAAAGAAGAACCATCAAAGTAAGGGGTTGGGGGAAGGTAAGAAATATAAGTAGAACCGTGAAAGTGACCATCTTTACCACCACACATATCACACACATTCCACACATAAGATTGAGTTGGTGCACAAAACTTGCTCTCGGGAATATTTTGATAATTTTGCCCTAGGTGGTTTCGTTCACAATATGCATAAGGAGGATTAAAAGTAGAATTACCAACATCAAAATTTTCATTATTACATGATGCCATATTTCTCAAATAAACAAATAAAACTAAAAAAACAAAAAAAAATCAAATACTAAAAATAAAATAAAAGTTCAAACTTGAAACATACAATATTTGCACCTACAACTATACTGTTAGTTCCCCGATAACTGCGCCAAAATTTGATCACGCATAACTATGCCTTATAAAAAGGACTAAGCGGTCGTTGCAAACATAATCCGATTTACAAGTCCGGAGTCGAATCCCACAGAGAACTAAGGCTTAGCAACAACTGTTCAATATTGCTAAGAAGACAAGGTCAAACAATTCCTAAGTAATAAATATTAAGATTCTTATATCTAATTAACTAAATAATTAAAGTAGTAGATTAACCACTAAAGATACTACGGGTAGGAGAAAAGATTTAGGAGGTCTAGAGTTATGATTTTCCCAACTGTGGGAATCCTTCCTGCTACGTTTTCTATAAATTCGCCTAAGTCTTCTCTATTGATCATGATCACTCTGACTGTCATAACTCTCTCCCGAGTAATTACCACAATTTACTAGACATATTCTCCTGAATTACGCTAGCTGGCATTAAGTACGGCTCACTCAGATCGCACCCAAGGTTTTGTTATCCCTAATCCCACCTTTAAACCCTCTGTATTGATCTCTCATATACGTTTGGAGTGTTGTTGTTCAACAACTACCTAAATATGCACTCTCTCCCGAGTAATACACACTAAATAGGCATAGTCGATTGAGAGCCCTTCAATTAACAGCAATAATAACGTAGTTAAACAAATAGAGAACATACTACATCAAATCTATATTAACGTAACAGGTTCCATCAAAATCCTAGATAACAAATTAGCTATTAATAATAGTATGCATAACTACAATACTAGAATTTATAACCAATAATAGAAATAGGAAGAATGAAGTAAAAAAACTCGTAAAAGAATTCTCCGTCTTGCTCCTAATGTGTTTTTGACTCCTTAGGTCGAATCTCGGCCTCCACGGCAGCTTCGTGCTCTTCCTAGGTCTAAAGTGTGTCCAGAGTCCATAAAATAATATTTTTCCATTTATATATACCAAGTAGGGTCGGGCCCACACGAAAATACCTTCTTCCGCGCGGAATAGGACAATCACTCTATAAAATTTGTACAGACTGTTGGAAAATTGCACATATGCGGCGCAGTGTGCGGCGCGATAGTGGGAATTCGCAAAAATGCAAAACATGAAAGTTGTATCCCTTTCGAATAGCTTTACAACGATATATTGTGCAGCCCAAACGGAGTTCTGAGCAAAAAGTTATGTATATTTTACTTGACAATACACTGTATGCCCGCTCGATTCTTTGTTTCGTTCTTAACTATCATCCGTTGATCCTCGAACACGATCCCGGCTTAATTCCTTGGGCTTTTACTTAGACTTTAAAGCTCCAAATCACTTTAATTCATTTCATAACATCCACATAGCTCGGAATCACTCCTACAAGGCACAAAACATATAATTAGTGCAAAATACTAGCAATTAAAGCGCAAACTCAACTGAAGTGCAGTGAATTGGAATGTAATAATCGACTAAAATACGTAATTATAGTCTATCATCACCTGTCCATAAATTATGTTGGCTAAATCATAGATAGTTGTCAACAAAAGTAGATTATTCGTTGCAAAGTTTCAAGATTGATTCAAGGGAAAAAAGCAAGTTTAAGGAGGTGCAAACAAATAGGGACAAGAGGAAGAAAGATCTTCTCTAAAGGTTTGAGAGAGGTGGATAAAAAAAATTACAATATTGCAAGTTTAAGAGGTGCAAGCAATTTTACACAAGAGGAAGAAACTCTTCTCTAAAATTTGGAGAGAGGTTAAAAAAATTGTAAGTTGATTACAAGTGAATCAACAAATTTGGGAGTTGATGACAAGTGCAATGACAATTGGATATTGATGACAAAGTGCATTAACGGGAGTTGGAGACAAGTGTTTCAATAAAATTGAGTGTTATTGACAATGTGCATCAACGGATGTTGAAGACCGATGCTTCAACAAAATTGATTATTGGTGACAAAGTGCATCAATAGGAGTTGGAGACAGGTGCTTCAACAAAATTGGGTGTCGGTGACAAAGTACATCAACGAGGGTTGGAGACATATGCTTCAACAAAATTAGAAGCTGAAAAAAAATCCTCCAACACAATAACAACAAAAACGAAAGACGTGTATAACTTTGAATTGCGGGAGAATGCTGAAAATTAATTTAAAGTTATAGCAGAAAATCAAAATTATTCAGAATTTGATTTAATTAATTAATGTCTAAATAAAATTTCTTGTCATAATTATATATGAATAGATTTTACTGTTCTAGTTAAAATATATTTCGTATTATTATAAATAGAAGTATTGATATCTTATTTTATATGTGAAAAATATAAAAAATTATAGAAAATTCTTCAGAGAGATTTATAATAAAATACTTTTCCTTCAAAATTGTATACAAATCTTTCGTTACAAAAAAAAAAGTTTCTAACGGTAGCTGTCAATCATATTTTTAATGTAATAGGCAAGTTGGAAATTAGATAGATCTACAAATTGATGAATGCCTCTCTTTCTATGCCTCTCTTTGGGAGCTGATGACAAGTGCAACGACAATTGGATATTGGTGACAAAGTGCATTAACGGGAGTTGGAGACAAGTGTTTCAATAAAATTGAGTGTTGGTGACAATGTGCATCAACGAAAGTTGAAGACCGATGCTTCAACAAAATTGATTATTTCTGACAAAGTGCATCAATAGGAGTTGGAGATAGGTGCTTCAACAAAATTGGGTGTCGGTGACAAAGTACATCAACGAGGGTTGGAGACATATGCTTCAACAAAAGTAGAAGCTGAAGAAAAATCCTCCAACACAATAACAACAAAAACGCAAGACGTGTATAACTTTGAATTGCGGGAGAATGCTGAAAATTAATTTAAAGTTATAGCAGAAAATCAAAATTATTCAGAATTTGATTTAATTAATTATTGTCTAAATAAAATTTCTTTTCATAATTATATATGAATAGACCTTACTGTTCTAGTTAAAATATATTTCGTATTATTATAAATAGAAGTATTGATATCTTATTTTATATTTGAAAAATATAAAAAATTATAGAAAATTCTTCAGAGAGATTTATAAAATAATACTTTTTCTCAAAATTATATACAAAACTTTCGTTACAAAAAAAAAAAAAGTTGCTAACGGTAGTTGTCTATCATATTTTTAATGTAATAGGCAAATTGGAAATTAGATAGATCTACAAATTGATGAATGCCTATCTTTCTATGCCTCTCTTTGGGAGCTGATGACAAGTGCAACGACAATTGGATATTGGTGACAAAGTGCATTAACGGGAGTTGGAGACAAGTGTTTCAATAAAATTGAGTGTTGGTGACAATGTGCATCAACGGAAGTTGAAGACCGATGCTTCAACAAAATTGATTATTGGTGACAAAGTGCATCAATAGGAGTTGGAGATAGGTGCTTCAACAAAATTGGGTGTCGGTGACAAAGTACATCAACGTCAATTGGATATTGGTGACAAAGTGCATTAACGGGAGTTGAAGACAAGTGTTTCGATAAAATTGAGTGTTGGTGACAATGTGCATCAACGGAAGTTGAAGACCGATGCTTCAACAAAATTGATTATTGGTGACAAAGTGCATCAATAGGAGTTGGAGATAGGTGCTTCACCAAAATTAGGTGTTGGTGACAAAGTACATCAACGAGGGTTGGAGACATATGCTTCAACAAAAGTAGAAGCTGAAGAAAAATCCTCCAACACAATAACAACAAAAACATAAGACGTGTATAACTTTGAATTGCGGGAGAATGCTGAAAATTAATTTAAAGTAATAGCAAAAAATCAAAATTATTCAGAATTTGATTTAATTAATTAATGTCTAAATAAAATTTCTTGTCATAATTATATATGAATAGATTTTACTGTTCTAGTTAAAATATATTTCGTATTATTATAAATAGAAGTATTGATATCTTATTTTATATGTGAAAAATATAAAAAATTATAGAAAATTCTTCAGAGAGATTTATAATAAAATACTTTTCCTTCAAAATTGTATACAAAACTTTCGTTACAAAAAAAAAAAAAAAGTTGCTAACGGTAGCTGACAATCATATTTTTAATGTAATAGGCAAGTTGGAAATTAGATAGATCTACAAATTGATGAATGCCTCTCTTTCTATGCCTCTCTTTGGGAGCTGATGACAAGTACAACGACAATTGGATATTGGTGACAAAGTGCATTAACGGGAGTTGGAGACAAGTGTTTCAATAAAATTGAGTGTTGGTGACAATGTGCATCAACGGAAGTTGAAGACCGATGCTTCAACAAAATTGATTATTGGTGACAAAGTGCATCAATAGGAGTTGGAGATAGGTGCTTCAACAAACTTGGGTGTCGGTGACGAAGTACATCAACGAGGGTTGGAGACATATGCTTCAACAAAAGTAGAAGCTGAAGAAAAATCCTCCAATACAATAACAACAAAAATATAAGACGTGTATAACTTTGAATTGCGGGAGAATGATGAAAATTAATTTAAAGTTATAGCAGAAAATCAAAATTTTCAGAATTTGATTTAATTAATTAATGTCTAAATAAAATTTTTTGTCATGATTATATATGAATTGATTTTACTGCTGTAGTTAAAATATATTTTGTATTATTATAAATAGAAGTATTGATATCTTATTTTATATCTGAAAAATATAAAACAATTATAGAAAATTCTTCAGAGAGATTTATAATAAAATACTTTTCCTTCAAAATTGTATACAAAACTTTCGTTACAAAAAAAAAATAAGTTGCTAACGGTTGTTGTCAATCATATTTTTAATGTAATAGGCAAGTTGGAAATTAGATAGATCTACAAATTGATGAATGCCTCTCTTTCTATGCCTCTCTTTGGGAGTTGATGACAAGTGCAACGACAATTGGATATTGGTGACAAAGTGTATTAACGGGAGTTGGAGACAAGTGTTTCAATAAAATTGAGTGTTGGTGACAATGTGCATCAACGGAAGTTGAAGACCGATGCTTCAACAAAATTGATTATTGGTGACAAAGTACATCAATAGGAATTGGAGATAGGTGCTTCAACAAAATTGGGTGTCGGTGACAAAGTACATCAACGAGGGTTGGAGACATATGCTTCAACAAAAGTAGAAGCTGAAGAAAAATCCTCCAACACTATAACAACAAAAATGCAAGACGTGTATAATTTTGAATTGCGGTAGAATGCTGAAAATTAATTTAAAGTTATAGCAGAAAATCAAAATTATTCAGAATTTGATTTAATTAATTAATGTCTAAATAAAATTTCTTTTCATAATTATATATGAATAGATTTTATTGTTCTAGTTAAAATATATTTCGTATTATTATAAATAGAAGTATTGATATGTTATTTTATAAGTAAAAAATATAAAAAATTATTGAAAATTCTTCAGAGAGATTTATAATAAAATACTTTTTCTCAAAATTGTATACAAAACTTTCGTTACAAAAAAAAATAAGTTGCTAACGGTAGCTGTCAATCATATTTTTAATGTAATAGGCAAGTTGGAAATTAGATAGATCTACAAATTGATGAATGCCTATCTTTCTATGCCTCTCTTTGGGAGCTGATGACAAGTGCAACGACAATTGGATATTGGTGACAAAGTGCATTAACGGGAGTTGGAGACAAGTGTTTCAATAAAATTGAGTGTTGGTGACAATGTGCATCAACAGAAGTTGAAGACCGATGCTTCAACAAAATTGATTATTGGTGACAAAGTGCATCAATAGGAGCTGGAGATAGGTGCTTCAACAAAATTGGGTGTCGGTGACAAAGTACATCAACGAGGGTTGGAGACATATGTTTCAACAAAAGTAGAAGCTGAAGAAAAATCCTCCAACACAATAACAACAAAAACATAAGATGTGTATAACTTTGAATTGCAGGAGAATGATGAAAATTAATTTAAAGTTATAGCAGAAAATCAAAATTTTCAGAATTTGATTTAATTAATTAATGTCTAAATAAAAAAATTTCTCATAATTTTATATGAATTGATTTTACTGCTCTAGTTAAAATATATTTCGTATTATTATAAATAGAAGTAATTATATCTTATTTTATATGTGAAAAATGTAAAAAATTATAGAAAATTCGTCAGAGAGATTTATAATAAAATACTTTTCCTTCAAAATTGTATACAAAACTTTCGTTACAAAAAAAAATAAGTTTTTAACGGTAGTTGTCAATCATATTTTTAATGTAATAGGCAAGTTGGAAATTAGATAGATCTACAAATTGATGAATGCCTCTCTTTCTATGCCTCTCTTTGGGAGCTGATGATAAGTGCAACGATAATTGGATATTGGTGACGAAGTGTATTAACGGGAGTTGGAGACAAGTGTTTCAATAAAATTGAGTGTTGGTGACAATGTGCATCAACGGAAGTTGAAGACCGATGCTTCAACAAAATTGATTATTGGTGACAAAGTACATCAATAGGAATTGGAGATAGGTGCTTCAACAAAATTGGGTGTCGGTGACAAAGTACATCAACGAGGGTTGGAGACATATGCTTCAACAAAAGTAGAAGCTGAAGAAAAATCCTCCAACACAATAACAACAAAAACGCAAGACGTGTATAATTTTGAATTGCGGTAGAATGCTGAAAATTAATTTAAAATTATAGCAGAAAATCAAAATTATTCAGAAGTTGATTTAATTAATTAATGTCTAAATAAAATTTCTTTTCATAATTATATATGAATAGATTTTACTGTTCTAGTTAAAATATATTTCGTATTATTATAAATAGAAGTATTGATATCTTATTTTATATGTGAAAAATATAAAAAATTATAGAAAATTCTTCAGAGAGATTTATAATAAAATACTTTTTCTCAAAATTTTATACAAAACTTTCGTTACAAAAAAAAAATAAGTTGCTAACGGTAGTTGTCAATAATATTTTTAATGTAATAGGCAAATTGGAAATTAGATAGATCTACAAATTGATGAATGTCTATCTTTCTATGCCTCTCTTTGGGAGTTGATGACAAGTGCAAGGACAATTGGATATTGGTGATAAAGTGCATTAACGGGAGTTGGAGACATGTGTTTCAATAAAATTGAGTGTTGGTGACAATGTGTATCAACGGAAGTTGAAGACCGATGCTTCAACAAAATTGATTATTGGTGACAAAGTGCATCAATAGGAGTTGGAGATAGGTGCTTCAACAAAATTGGGTGACGGTGACAAAATACATCAACGAGGGTTGGAGACATATGCTTCAACAAAAGTAGAAGCTGAAGAAAAATCCTCCAACACAATAACAACAAAAACGCAAGACGTGTATAACTTTGAATTGCGGGAGAATGCTGAAAATTATTCTAAAGTTATAGCAGAAAATCAAAATTATTCAGAATTTGATTTAATTAATTAATGTCTAAATAAATTTCTTTTCATAATTATATATGAATAGATTTTACTGTTCTAGTTAAAATATATTTCGTATTATTATAAATAGAAGTATTGATATCTTATTTTATATGTGAAAAATATAAAAAATTATAGAAAATTCTTCAGAGAGATTTATAATAAAATACTTTTTCTCAAAATTGTATACAAAACTTTCGTTACAAAAAAAAAATATGTTGCTAACGGTAGCTGTCAATCATATTTTTAATGTAATAGGCAAGTTGGAAATTAGATAGATCTACAAATTGATGAATGCCTATCTTTCTATGCCTCTCTTTGGGAGCTGATAACAAGTGTAACGACAATTGGATATTGGTGACAAAGTGCATTAACGGGAGTTGGAGACAAGTGTTTCAATAAAATTGAGTGTTGGTGACAATGTGCATCAACGGAAGTTGAAGACCGATGCTTCAACAAAATTGATTATTGGTGACAAAGTGCATCAATAGGAGCTGGAGATAGGTGCTTCAACAAAATTGGGTGTCGGTGACAAAGTACATCAACGAGGGTTGGAGATATATGCTTCAACAAAAGTAGAAGCTGAAGAAAAATCCTCCAACACAATAACAACAAAAACATAAGACGTATATAACTTTGAATTGCGGGAGAATGCTGAAAATTAATTTAAAGTTATAGCAGAAAATCAAAATTATTCAGAATATGATTTAATTAATTAATTTCTAAATAATATTTCTTTTCATAATTATATATGAATAGATTTTACTGTTCTAGTTAAAATATATTTCGTATTATTATAAATAGAAGTATTGATATCTTATTTTATATGTGAAAAATATAAAAAATTATAGAAAATTCTTCAGAGAGATTTATAATAAAATACTTTTTCTCAAAATTGTATACAAAACTTTCGTTACAAAAAAAAATAAGTTGCTAACGGTAGCTGTCAATAATATTTTTAATGTAATAGGCAAATTGGAAATTAGATAGATCTACAAATTGATGAATGTCTATCTTTCTATGCCTCTCTTTGGGAGCTGATGACAAGTGCAATGACAATTGGATATTGGTGACAAAGTGCATTAACGGGAGTTGGAGACATGTGTTTCAATAAAATTGAGTGTTGGTGACAATGTGTATCAATGGAAGTTGAAGACCGATGCTTCAACAAAATTGATTATTGGTGACAAAGTGCATCAATAGGAGTTGGAGATAGGTCCTTCAACAAAATTGGGTGACGGTGACAAAATACATCAACGAGGGTTGGAGACATATGCTTCAAAAAAAGTAGAAGCTGAAGAAAAATCCTCCAACACAATAACAACAAAAACGCAAGACGTGTATAACTTTGAATTGTGGGAGAATGCTGAAAATTAATTTAAAGTTATAGCAGAAAATCAAAATTATTCAGAATTTGATTTAATTAATTAATGTCTAAATAAAATATTTTATCATAATTATATATGAATAGATTTTACTGTTCTAGTTAAAATATATTTCGTATTATTATAAATAGAAGTATTGATATCTTATTTTATATGTGAAAAATATAAAAATTATAGAAAATTTTTCAGAGAGATTTATAATAAAATACTTTTCCTTCAAAATTGTATACAAAACTTTCGTTACAAAAAAAAAAAAAATAAGTTGCTAACGGTAGCTGTCAATCATATTTTTAATGTAATAGGCAAGTTGGAAATTAGATAGATCTACAAATTGATGAATGCCTCTCTTTCTATGCCTCTCTTTGGGAGTTGATGACAAGTGCAACGACAATTGGATATTGGTGACAAAGTGCATTAACGGGAGTTGGAGACAAGTGTTTCAATAAAATTGAGTGTTGGTGACAATGTGCATCAACGGAAGTTGAAGACCGATGCTTCAACAAAATTGATTATTGGTGACAAAGTGTATCAATAGGAGTTGGAGATAGGTGCTTCAACAAAATTGGGTGTCGGTGACAAAGTACATCAACGAGGGTTGGAGACATATGCTTCAACAAAAGTAGAAGCTGAAGAAAAATCCTCCAACACAATAACAACAAAAACGCAAGACGTGTATAACTTTGAATTGCGGGAGAATGCTGAAAATTATTTTAAAGTTATAGCAGAAAATCAAAATTATTCAGAATTTGATTTAATTAATTAATGTCTAAATAAAATTTCTTTTCATAATTATATATGAATAGATTTTACTGTTCTAGTTAAAATATATTTCGTATTATTATAAATAGAAGTATTGATATCTTATTTTATATGTGAAAAATATAAAAAATTATAGAAAATTCTTCAGAGAGATTTATAATAAAATACTTTTTCTCAAAATTGTATACAAAACTTTCGTTACAAAAAAAAATAAGTTGCTAACGGTAGCTGTCAATTATATTTTTAATGTAATAGGCAAGTTGGAAATTAGATAGATCTACAAATTGATGAATGCCTATCTTTCTATGCCTCTCTTTGGGAGCTGATAACAAGTGTAACGACAATTGGATATTGGTGACAAAGTGCATTAACGGGAGTTGGAGACAAGTGTTTCAATAAAATTGAGTGTTGGTGACAATGTGCATCAACGGAAGTTGAAGACCGATGCTTCAACAAAATTGATTATTGGTGACAAAGTGCATCAATAGGAGCTGGAGATAGGTCCTTCAACAAAATTGGGTGTCGGTGACAAAGTACATCAACGAGGGTTGGAGACATATGCTTCAACAAAAGTAGAAGCTGAAGAAAAATCCTCCAACACAATAACAACAAAAACATAAGACGTATAAAACTTTGAATTGCGGGAGAATGCTGAAAATTAATTTAAAGTTATAGCAGAAAATCAAAATTATTCAGAATATGATTTAATTAATTAATGTCTAAATAATATTTCTTTTCATAATTATATATGAATAGATTTTACTGTTCTAGTTAAAATATATTTCGTATTATTATAAATAGAAGTATTGATATCTTATTTTATATGTGAAAAATATAAAAAATTATAGAAAATTCTTCAGAGAGATTTATAATAAAATACTTTTTCTCAAAATTATATACAAAACTTTCGTTACAAAAAAAAAAAGTTGCTAACGGTAGTTGTCAATCATATTTTTAATGTAATAGGCAAGTTGGAAATTAGATAGATCTACAAATTGATGAATGCCTCAGTTTCTATGCCTCTCTTTGGGAGCTGATGACAAGTGCAACGACAATTGGGTATTGGTGACAAAGTGTATTAACGGGAGTTGGAGACAAGTTTTTCAATAAAATTGAGTGTTGGAGACAATGTGCATCAACGGAAGTTGAAGACCGATGCTTCAACAAAATTGATTATTGGTGACAAAGTGCATCAATAGGAGCTGGAGATAGGTGCTTCAACAAAATTGGGTGTCGGTGACAAAGTACATCAACGAGGGTTGGAGACATATGCTTCAACAAAAGTAGAAGCTGAAGAAAAATCCTCCAACACAATAACAACAAAAACGCAAGACGTGTATAACTTTGAATTGCGGTAGAATGCTGATAATTATTTTAAAGTTATAGCAGAAAATCAAAATTATTCAGAATATGATTTAATTAATTAATGTCTAAATAAATTTCTTTTCATAATTATATATGAATAGATTTTACTATTCTAGTTAAAATATATTTCGTATTATTATAAATAGAAGTATTGATATCTTATTTTATATGTGAAAAATATAAAAAATTATAGAAATTTCTTCAGAGAGATTTATAATAAAATACTTTTTCTCAAAATTATATACAAAACTTTCGTTACAAAAAAAAAAATAAGTTGCTAACGGTAGCTGTCTATCATATTTTTAATGTAATAGGCAAGTTGGAAATTAGATAGATCTACAAATTGATGAATGCCTATCTTTCTATGCCTCTCTTTGGGAGCTGATGACAAGAGCAATGACAATTGGATATTGGTGACAAAGTGCATTAACGGGAGTTGGAGACAAGTCTTTCAATAAAATTGAGTGTTGGTGACAATGTGCATCAACGGAAGTTGAAGACCGATGCTTCAACAAAATTGATTATTGGTGACAAAGTGCATCAATAGGAGTTGGAGATAGGTGCTTCAACAAAATTGGGTGTCGGTGACAAAGTACATCAACGAGGGTTGGAGACATATGCTTCAACAAAAGTAGAAGCTGAAGAAAAATCCTCCAACACAATAACAACAAAAGCATAAGACGTGTATAACTTTGAATTGCGGGAGAATGCTGAAAATTAATTTAAAGTTATAGCAGAAAATCAAAATTATTCAGAATTTGATTTAATTAATTAATGTCTAAATAAAATTTCTTTTCATAATTATTTATGAATAGATTTACTATTCTTGTTCAAATATATTTCGTATTATTATAAATAGAAGTATTGATATCTTATTTTATATGTGAAAAATATAAAAAATTATAGAAAATTCTTCAGAGAGATTTATAATAAAATACTTTTTCTCAAAATTGTATACAAAACTTTCGTTACAAAAAAAAATAAGTTGCTAACGGTAGCTGTCAATAATATTTTTAATGTAATAGGCAAATTGGAAATTAGATAGATCTACAAATTGATGAATGTCTATCTTTCTATGCCTCTCTTTGGGAGCTGATGACAAGTGCAATGACAATTGGATATTGGTGACAAAGTGCATTAACGGGAGTTGGAGACATGTGTTTCAATAAAATTGAGTGTTGGTGACAATGTGTATCAATGGAAGTTGAAGACCGATGCTTCAACAAAATTGATTATTGGTGACAAAGTGCATCAATAGGAGTTGGAGATAGGTCCTTCAACAAAATTGGGTGACGGTGACAAAATACATCAACGAGGGTTGGAGACATATGCTTCAAAAAAAGTAGAAGCTGAAGAAAAATCCTCCAACACAATAACAACAAAAACGCAAGACGTGTATAACTTTGAATTGTGGGAGAATGCTGAAAATTAATTTAAAGTTATAGCAGAAAATCAAAATTATTCAGAATTTGATTTAATTAATTAATGTCTAAATAAAATATTTTATCATAATTATATATGAATAGATTTTACTGTTCTAGTTAAAATATATTTCGTATTATTATAAATAGAAGTATTGATATCTTATTTTATATGTGAAAAATATAAAAATTATAGAAAATTTTTCAGAGAGATTTATAATAAAATACTTTTCCTTCAAAATTGTATACAAAACTTTCGTTACAAAAAAAAAAAAAATAAGTTGCTAACGGTAGCTGTCAATCATATTTTTAATGTAATAGGCAAGTTGGAAATTAGATAGATCTACAAATTGATGAATGCCTCTCTTTCTATGCCTCTCTTTGGGAGTTGATGACAAGTGCAACGACAATTGGATATTGGTGACAAAGTGCATTAACGGGAGTTGGAGACAAGTGTTTCAATAAAATTGAGTGTTGGTGACAATGTGCATCAACGGAAGTTGAAGACCGATGCTTCAACAAAATTGATTATTGGTGACAAAGTGTATCAATAGGAGTTGGAGATAGGTGCTTCAACAAAATTGGGTGTCGGTGACAAAGTACATCAACGAGGGTTGGAGACATATGCTTCAACAAAAGTAGAAGCTGAAGAAAAATCCTCCAACACAATAACAACAAAAACGCAAGACGTGTATAACTTTGAATTGCGGGAGAATGCTGAAAATTATTTTAAAGTTATAGCAGAAAATCAAAATTATTCAGAATTTGATTTAATTAATTAATGTCTAAATAAAATTTCTTTTCATAATTATATATGAATAGATTTTACTGTTCTAGTTAAAATATATTTCGTATTATTATAAATAGAAGTATTGATATCTTATTTTATATGTGAAAAATATAAAAAATTATAGAAAATTCTTCAGAGAGATTTATAATAAAATACTTTTTCTCAAAATTGTATACAAAACTTTCGTTACAAAAAAAAAATAAGTTGCTAACGGTAGCTGTCAATTATATTTTTAATGTAATAGGCAAGTTGGAAATTAGATAGATCTACAAATTGATGAATGCCTATCTTTCTATGCCTCTCTTTGGGAGCTGATAACAAGTGTAACGACAATTGGATATTGGTGACAAAGTGCATTAACGGGAGTTGGAGACAAGTGTTTCAATAAAATTGAGTGTTGGTGACAATGTGCATCAACGGAAGTTGAAGACCGATGCTTCAACAAAATTGATTATTGGTGACAAAGTGCATCAATAGGAGCTGGAGATAGGTCCTTCAACAAAATTGGGTGTCGGTGACAAAGTACATCAACGAGGGTTGGAGACATATGCTTCAACAAAAGTAGAAGCTGAAGAAAAATCCTCCAACACAATAACAACAAAAACATAAGACGTATAAAACTTTGAATTGCGGGAGAATGCTGAAAATTAATTTAAAGTTATAGCAGAAAATCAAAATTATTCAGAATATGATTTAATTAATTAATGTCTAAATAATATTTCTTTTCATAATTATATATGAATAGATTTTACTGTTCTAGTTAAAATATATTTCGTATTATTATAAATAGAAGTATTGATATCTTATTTTATATGTGAAAAATATAAAAAATTATAGAAAATTCTTCAGAGAGATTTATAATAAAATACTTTTTCTCAAAATTATATACAAAACTTTCGTTACAAAAAAAAAAAGTTGCTAACGGTAGTTGTCAATCATATTTTTAATGTAATAGGCAAGTTGGAAATTAGATAGATCTACAAATTGATGAATGCCTCAGTTTCTATGCCTCTCTTTGGGAGCTGATGACAAGTGCAACGACAATTGGGTATTGGTGACAAAGTGTATTAACGGGAGTTGGAGACAAGTTTTTCAATAAAATTGAGTGTTGGAGACAATGTGCATCAACGGAAGTTGAAGACCGATGCTTCAACAAAATTGATTATTGGTGACAAAGTGCATCAATAGGAGCTGGAGATAGGTGCTTCAACAAAATTGGGTGTCGGTGACAAAGTACATCAACGAGGGTTGGAGACATATGCTTCAACAAAAGTAGAAGCTGAAGAAAAATCCTCCAACACAATAACAACAAAAACGCAAGACGTGTATAACTTTGAATTGCGGTAGAATGCTGATAATTATTTTAAAGTTATAGCAGAAAATCAAAATTATTCAGAATATGATTTAATTAATTAATGTCTAAATAAATTTCTTTTCATAATTATATATGAATAGATTTTACTATTCTAGTTAAAATATATTTCGTATTATTATAAATAGAAGTATTGATATCTTATTTTATATGTGAAAAATATAAAAAATTATAGAAATTTCTTCAGAGAGATTTATAATAAAATACTTTTTCTCAAAATTATATACAAAACTTTCGTTACAAAAAAAAAAATAAGTTGCTAACGGTAGCTGTCTATCATATTTTTAATGTAATAGGCAAGTTGGAAATTAGATAGATCTACAAATTGATGAATGCCTATCTTTCTATGCCTCTCTTTGGGAGCTGATGACAAGAGCAATGACAATTGGATATTGGTGACAAAGTGCATTAACGGGAGTTGGAGACAAGTCTTTCAATAAAATTGAGTGTTGGTGACAATGTGCATCAACGGAAGTTGAAGACCGATGCTTCAACAAAATTGATTATTGGTGACAAAGTGCATCAATAGGAGTTGGAGATAGGTGCTTCAACAAAATTGGGTGTCGGTGACAAAGTACATCAACGAGGGTTGGAGACATATGCTTCAACAAAAGTAGAAGCTGAAGAAAAATCCTCCAACACAATAACAACAAAAGCATAAGACGTGTATAACTTTGAATTGCGGGAGAATGCTGAAAATTAATTTAAAGTTATAGCAGAAAATCAAAATTATTCAGAATTTGATTTAATTAATTAATGTCTAAATAAAATTTCTTTTCATAATTATTTATGAATAGATTTACTATTCTTGTTCAAATATATTTCGTATTATTATAAATAGAAGTATTGATATCTTATTTTATATGTGAAAAATATAAAAAATTATAGAAAATTCTTCAGAGAGATTTATAATAAAATACTTTTTCTCAAAATTGTATACAAAACTTTCGTTACAAAAAAAAATAAGTTGCTAACGGTAGCTGTCAATCATATTTTTAATGTAATAGGCAAGTTGGAAATTAGATAGATCTACAAATTGATGAATGTCTCTCTTTCTATGCCTCTCTTTGGGAGCTGATGACAAGTGCAACGACAATTGGATATTGGTGACAAAGTGCATTAACGGGAGTTGAAGACAAGTGTTTCAATAATATTGAGTGTTGGTGACAATGTGCATCAACGGAAGTTGAAGACCGATGCTTCAATAAAATTGATTATTTGTGACAAAGTGCATCAATAGGAGTTGGAGATAGGTGCTTCAACAAAATTGGGTGTCGGTGACAAAGTACATCAACGAGGGTTGAAGACATATGCTTCAACAAAAGTAGAAGCTGAAGAAAAATCCTCCAACACAATAACAACAAAAACATAAGACGTGTATAACTTTGAATTGCGGGAGAATGATGAAAATTAATTTAAAGTTATAGCAGAAAATCAAAATTTTCAGAATTTGATTTAATTAATTAATGTCTAAATAAAAAATTTTGTCATAATTATATATGAATAGATTTTACTGTTCTAGTTAAAATATATTTCGTATTATTATAAATAGAAGTATTGATATTTTATTTTATATGTGAAAAATGTAAAAAATTATAGAAAATTCTTCAGAGAGATTTATAATAAAATACTTTTCCTTCAAAATTGTATACAAAACTTTCTTTACAAAAAAAAAAATAAGTTGCTAACGGTAGGTGTTAATCATATTTTTAATTTAATAGGCAAGTTGGAAATTAGATAGATCTACAAATTGATGAATGCCTCTCTTTCTATGCCTCTCTTTGGGAGCTGATGACAAGTGCAACGACAATTGGATATTGGTGACAAAGTGTATTAACAGGAGTTGGAGACAAGTGTTTCAATAAAATTGAGTGTTGGTGACAATGTGCATCAACGGAAGTTGAAGACCGATGCTTCAACAAAATTGATTATTGGTGACAAAGTGCATCAACGGAAGTTGAAGATAGGTGCTTCAACAAAATTGGGTGTCGGTGACAAAATACATCAACGAGGGTTGGAGACATATGCTTCAACAAAAGTAGAAGCTGAAGAAAAATCCTCCAACACAATAACAACAAAAACATAAGACGTATATAACTTTGAATTGCGGGAGAATGCTGAAAATTAATTTAAAGTTATAGCAGAAAATCAAAATTATTCAGAATTTGATTTAATTAATTAATGTCTAAATAAAATTTCTTGTCATAATTATATATGGATAGATTTTACTGTTCTAGTTAAAATATATTTTGTATTATTATAAATAGAAGTATTGATATCATATTTTATATGTGACAAATTTTTAAAAATTATAGAAAATCCTTCAGTGAGATTTATAATAAAATACTTTTCCTTCAAAATTGTATACAAAACTTTCGTTACAAAAAAAAAAAAAAAAATTGCTAACGGTAGCTGTCAATCATATTTTTAATGTAATAAGCAAGTTGGAAATTAGATAGATCTACAAATTGATGAATGCCTCTCTTTCTATATATATATATATATTCAAAAAATCAAGTCATCTCACGTTCAAATTTTAGTAGCGATAAAAATACTAAGTTATTTCTTTTCATTGTCTAAGTTTTATTGGATAGAATTATTTGTACTAGTAAAGGTAACATGTACCGGGTGAACTTAGTCGAGGTGCACACAAACCGCAAGCTGACCGAACATCACCGTTATAATTTTAAAAAAAAATTAAAAAAATCAAGAAAACTATAGTCCGAAATTAGCAAGAACCCCATTGGATAAGATAATAACGGAACTTTTTTGTTTTTCGTCACTAGTCAGGTTTTTTTTTTTTTTTTGGGGGGGGGGGGGGGTCATAATATGAGCATTAATTCCTTAATTGGATGTCATAATTCGTAACATCTCCTCATTTTATAACACTAAAACTTATAATCAAAGAACTGCGAGGCTGTTTACAAAATTACAAAGAAAAAGAAACAAAAAATTTAGATGTTTACCTCAGGCCAGTTCATGTTGCCAAAAGACCTAGTAGGTTTAGCAACTGCGAAAGAAAAATAAGAATCTAATTTATAATAAGTTGTTTGATTTCAATAATAATAGATACTGCAAAATCATTTCTGGGCCATAAAAATATGAGGCTGCAAAATTGCTACTTATTTTCCATATTAAAAGTATTTGTTAGCATAAATGAATAATGTAAAGAGAAAAGAATTTATGAATCCCTAATTGCTAGGTCTTTGTAGAAGCCCTAAACCCTTAATCAATTTCAGTGGAAAGACATCATAAGGGTTCTGTATGCAAATTTCTTGGGGTTTTCCCATCTTCTTTTTTCTTATTTTAACCATCCAGCAGAACTCGCCATATATATAATCCAGATTCGTTTTGAAAGAACTTGACCCGATTACTTCAGATTTGCACCATATAAAGCTTACCATAGAAATTTTAGGGTTTTTTACAAAAAGGGAATATCATTCTCAAACTCAAACCCGAGACGGCGAGAAAAACTTTACCATTCTTGAATTACTGGACTTTCCCCTCCCCTCCAAAAAACCCCAATCCCAAAAAGAACTGAGATGAATATTTAGAGAACTGCAAATTGCTAAAAATTCCATTAGTATGAAAAGAGAAAGAGAGAAAGAAAGTGGGTGACAGATAGAGAGTGAGCACGCATAGTTTCAAGCATGAATATATATATCTCATGTAAGAAAACACCATGTGTGCTCATTCTCTTCTGTCACCTCCTTTAATTACCCCAATTTATTTAGGACCGAAACGTTTTTATTATTGTTGTTGTTATCCGAATCTTGAAGTCAAGTCTTGGACTGCAAATAGTGAAATTTGGAACACATAAAATAAGAACCCTAGACTTCATAGAGTTGCTACTATTTTCTGTTCCATAAGAAGGGAACAAGGCTATTGATATATGATTTGAATTGTGAGGAAATAATGTGTAGTCTTGTGGCCTTTATATAGGATGAGAACTCGACAGTTTCATCACGTAAGGAATAAATGTGTGTCTCTCTTTATGGTAATACTTTTTTTTAAATATATTTGGGATAATCACAGGCACAAATAGATAAGAGATTTATATGTCCGCACTAAGCGGAAGAGTCCAACTCAAAAAATTACTTTATAAGGCACATTCAATCTATATAAACTCAATTACCAAATACTCTTTACTATGAATGGAAGACTCAATTGGTGCACAAATGTATATTATTTTTGTATATCAATGTCTAACATATATATATATATTGCTCATTCGGCTAGAGGATATAATTAGTTTTAACCGATATGTGTAATTTACCACAAAACAAAAACCCTTGGCTGACTTACCAGAACCTCTATATATTCAAGTTACTCTTACCAATGCTTCTTGTAATTTTAAATAATTTTTATTTATCTAGTAGCCACCCCTCATCCTTTGTCATCTTTATTGGCCAGAACAGTTTCTCAGTTGATGACAAGAGGATTACATGCACAAGTGAAGCAGTGAATTCTGAGTTTTCTTGCTATTTGGATAATTTCCATAGCTGTGAAAGCTGATACATAGCCATTGTTTAGATGGATTTCTCTTCTTTTAATAAAAGCTTGATATGCTTTAATCGAGATTTTGCATAACAGTTTCATATATTCTAGAAAAATTACTTGTTAATTATAAGTATTTGTGGTCCAAACACACACCTGAAAATTAAAAGGCCAATGAAGACAACTGGAAATGTGAGCAACATGATTGATGCAATTACCTATAGAACACTCAAAAGTACTACAATTAGTAGGATTAGGGTTTAAGCAAAGGTCAGAGGCAAGTGTGTTATTTCTATATAAGATCTAGAAAAAATGTATTAGTTCTTAAACTTCTAAATTTATGATTTAACAATGTGACAATAAATAGTATAATTAACTATGATTTTGTGATAAGAATACGTGAAGACATGTGTCATATATTTACTATGTATTGACATAAATATCGTATATGATATTCAGCTTAAAGTATATATATTTATATGCATATTGCCTCGCATTTTACTCATGTTTTGTAGATTTCGTAATTTGTGCTAATTCATGGTATATTTATGTGTAGGAGCCATCCGAAGGTGATGTGGAACGAAAGTGCACGACTTGAAGCAAAAAGAGAACAAAAGAAGAAAGGTGGATAGTGTAGTGCCCAGGCTAGTGTGGGCGCTACCTGTGCCCCAATTCCAGAAGCAAGTTTTTTCCGGGTCCAATAAAAAAAATTAAAAAACAGAAAAATCCAAAACACATGTCTTTTATTTTCCTTTAGGTAAGTGTAAACCCCGTAATTTTTTTTTGTGCCTCGATTCTTTTTTATGGGATATAGTTGACCCTGGTAATAAATTTTTTTTATCTTTAGAATAGATTAAGATTTAGGAAATAAAAGGAAGAAGAATGATGTAATTCTTAGGCATCCTTGACTTGTTTGAGCCTATAGACTTTTATTTGGCACCCACATTACAAGTCTATACTCTTTTTGTTCATAATTGATATTATTTTGATCCTTTTACCTCTTAAGGCATTCTAATTGTGAAATGAGCATTAAAAGAAGTAAGAAGGGACTAATTGTGGGGTGACTTTTGAGTGGAACCAATGAAAGGAAGAAAGGTGCATTTGTTTTGTAAAAGAATACGCCACTAGTGAAATTGCAAAAGAGAAAAAAAACAAGATAAAAAAAGGGGGAAAAAATAGATGAATAAATATCTTATTTTTGCTAGTGGAGTGTAAATGACGATAGTGCTTAAAGAAAAAGAAAATATTTTTGGGGGTGATATTGTTTGTGAAGTTGAAGTTGGATTGAGGAAATATGTGCTTAAAGTTAATTATATGATATGTTAAAGTGCTTAGGAGGATGAACCACTATTCCTAAATATATCATACTCGTCTCTTAGCCATATTATAACCATGAAAAAGTTCGAATTGATTTTAGATCGAGCGAGCCTACATTAGTAGAGATCCACATCATGCGCAAGCCTATGGTACCAATCGCTTGTATGTGACTTCTTTTGTGAGAGTGAGCGATTTTCTTTGATATATGTGAGTCCTTAAAATATATTTGACCATTTAATTTGAATGTTTCGTATTCTCTTGTTCTGTTGTGAGGGCACAACATTATTAGATTAAAAAAAACAATTTGGATGTGTATATTGGATGATCTATCAACCATGGTCATTGGTAGAGTGTATATTAAAATAAAATAATTGAATTGCTCCTCTCTTGTTGATATATACATTGTTGGAGTGTAGTTGTTAGTTTCATTGCTCGAGGGCGAGCAAGAGTTTAAGTGCGGTGTTGATATTCAACTTAAAGTATGTATATTTATATGCATACTGCCTCGCATTTTACTCATTTTTCATAGATTTCAGACGTGTAATGTTATAATTTGTGCTATTTCGTGGTATGTTTATGTGTAGGAATCATCCTGAGGTGAAGTGGGATGAAAGTGCACGACTTGAAGCAAAAAAAGAACAAAAGAAGAAAGTGTAGCGCCCAAGCTATCATGGGGCGCTACCTGTGGCCCCACTTCCAGAAGCAAGTGTTTTCCAGCGCCCCACGCCACCCTGGGCGCTGGGTGGCGGAAAATTGTTCTAGTTTGCTCTTTCGGTCCTACATGGTCCCAACTCATATATAAGGGGTTAACCTACTTTAGAGGGATCTAACATATTTTAGGGAGGAGAACACGCCAATTTGGAGGGGAGAACATAAACCACGCTTGGAGGAGGCTTTCAACTAGTTTTTCTTCTCTTCTCTCCTTTAATTTCATAGTTTATTAGTTCTCTTGATGCTACATGAACGTTGTAGTTTGAAGCTTGAATTATTTTTACTATTTTATCCTATTGGTTTATTTATTCAATCTTGCGCTTAATTGTTTGATTGTTTGATCACCAATTGAATACTATCTATGAATCTAGGATTGAACCCGGGAGAGAAAATTCTAGATTTCATATAAGATTGAGTAGAGAAAGATCTTGAACCTGAGTATCGGGAATGGATTTGCAGTTAGGATAGGGATATACCTAATCTTCTTGCTTGGTTATTATATGGAAATTATTAATGCATTTTTGTTAATCCTAATTATTCCATAGGAATATAGTCGTTAGGTTAGCTTGAATAGACGATTAGTACTTCGGGAGAATACTACGAGTAATATTAACACTATCAACCAATAAACCAGATAATAATTAGACAATTTAAGTGGAAGATTCAACGGGATTGTTAGTTAAATCATAGCTCTAGAATATCGTCTCTCATAAATTCTTGTCTAATTTCGCCAACTTGTTTCCTTTAATCTCTTAGTTTGTTATTCTAGATTAGTTTTAGTTAAATATTCATATTTTAGAATTCACTTGAATATATTAATTGTTTAGGTTTAATTTAGTTAATAGTTAATCACAAGTCTTTATAGGTACGATATCTGGACTTATAATTCTATTTTACTTGTATGACCATGTATACTTACATGTGCGTTTGGAAGCAACAGTATACGACTAAGCTTATACCGTAATCACCGGTAAACAGAGATAGCAGGATTATAGTGGCAGTCCCCCACTATACCGCATTCCCCTGGACAAAAAAATTACTAGCATAAATTATATGTGTACTTCTGTGTAAAAAGATTAAGTTATAGTTGTATTTTAATGGATTATAACAGATTATTGATTACATTTCAAATTATTGATAATCACAAACAATTACCTATTATTGGAGATTAATTTTACTGTAACAAAATTGCATACTATCGGTGTACAAAAAATTAAGGGAAAAAGGGCATTATTATTCATGTACGTTTGTCCTCTGTTTCACTTTACGTCCATAATTCACCCTACCGTTAACAAACTTGATGGAATTGCCCCTAACCATAACGGATCTACACCGTGGTAGCTGACCCCTTCATTTTTTTCCATGTCAGCTGCCAAGTCACTCGACCCCACCAAATTAAAACTCCACTGACCCATTACATTCTCTATTGACAAAGAATTAGGACTCACACGACCCCAATTCTATTTCCTCACACCGCTATGCACATTAATAAGTAAAACTTGATTGGATGGATAGACTTCAATTAAATTATTCAGGGAAATAATAATAGAGATGGATTTGTCTTTGTTGTGTTTTTAGCATTAGAAGCCAAAGAAAATATTCCAACACATACACCACGAATATGGAAGATAGATAGATTTAATTACTAGCTTTTTAACCATTTCAATTGGAATATATGTTTAAATCATGTAAAGTAATTGACTGCGAGTATATAAATGAAAGAGAAATCAAACATTCAGTGACAGAGCTAAAGAGTAGGAAAATTAATTAAAGTATAAAGAGATATCGTTGTATTCCATTGAAGTAAGATAAATTCTACTTACAGAGATTGTTTAACGAATTTGGGTATAAATTATGTATTTATTAATAAATCCGTCTGAAAATCGAGCGAAGATGGAAGCAGCATCCACCGGCGATGATGTCATCATAAAATCAACCGTTTTCTTCTTCCATCTCAAAAATCAACCATTTTCTTTTAGGAATTAATTCTAGGGCTCAATACTCTTAAAACCCATAAGTTTTCGCTACCCATTCTCCACATCAATCAATGGCGGCTCAGCCATTTACCAGAAAATTCTGCCGTTGTTAATTCGCAACAACCGTCGGTGGATTCCAATAATAAAACCTCCCAATCAGATCCATCTCCGGCATCGTCGATCCAGCCTTACTTTGTTGTACCTCCGTTGTTTCTTCTTTCTGGCGCCGCCAGCACTGGTAGCGGGTGAAAGAGATATTTGGGGGAAATATTTTGAGGCAGGTTGATGAAGGGTCACAGGTGGGCGACAGGTGATGTAATGGGGTCTGTAGGGTTTTAATTTGGTGGGGTCGAGTGACTTGGCAGCTGACATGGAAAAAATTGAAGGGGTCAGCTGCCACGGTGTAGATCCGTCAGGATTAGGGGCAATTCTATCAAGTTTGTTAACGGTATGATGAGTTTTAGATGTAAAGTGAAACGGAGGACAAACGTGTACTATTTACAATAGTACATGGGTAATAATGGCCTTTTTCCCAAAATTAAAGTCAAAAGAAAAGGCTAATTTACAAGTTATAAATAGTTTATGAATACTTTATCCAATAAAAGAAGAACACGTTCATATACGTGAAGCCACGAGAAGATCTTCCACATACGGCGCAAAAGCAGCTTAAAATATATATGCTTTATATTAACTTAACCACAATAATGCGAAAAAAGGCAAAAAGCAACCTTTGACAAATGCTGAAAAATGATGTGTCGAATTAATGCACAGTCTGGGAGAATTTAACACATTCCCCGGCCTTTACTTTTCTTAACCTAAAAAATTACATTTTGAGGGGGCCATGTTTAGGGAGCACCTTATCTTTTAACGTGGGAACTTTTTGAATAAATTCAAATTTTATTAAACCTCAACATAAATATAAGATACCAAGTGAGAAACCAAAAATAGGTTTCTTGCTTAGTGTAAAGTAACAGTAATCAAATAACTCTGGAAAAGATTACTTTGTGAATGTATCGATGAATCATTTGTGTTCACAAGCATGCATAGCAGAGGAAACTTACACCGGCCTGTATTTTCGTTCAACATTATTAGTATCTCATGGTTAAGTTATAAATTAAAATTAGAATGTGTACTATTAATTAATTATAATCTAATTAGTAATAATAGCGTATGTCATTAGTTCCTCTAGAGCCAATTTTTCAGATGCGAATAACGTGTCTCCGGTCCCGATAGTATTTTATTAACATAATAAAGAAGGAGTTGCGTACCTTCTTCCTCCCGGACCAAGACTGCACTCATCGCAATTTTCGAGACCGCTAAATAAAGTAAAAAATGTTCTCTCTCCATCGGCTTAGACATTAGCGAAGGATTGGAAGTACCTTTTCATGTCTCTCTACACTTGTTGACATTCCGGAGTCCATGAAAAATCATTCTTCTTTTTCAAAAGTGAAAAAAAAAATAATAACATTTTTCCGATGACGTTGATATGAATCTGCTAAGGGCTGCCAACTGTCAGTCAACCTTTGCACTTCCTTCACACTTGTCAGTTGGTCAGGGATATCTTCTATGGCCTTAATCTTGTTGGGATTCACTTCAATTCCTCTTTGAGAAACCAAGAAGCCAAAAACCTTCCCGAAACAACTCCAAAAGCGCATTTTTCAGGGTTGACCTTCATGTTGCATTTTCTCAAAATATCAAATGTTTCTTGTAGATGAGTCAAATGATTTCCTGCACTAAGAGACTTAACCAACATGCCGTCAATATAAACTTTCATGGTTTTACCAATTTGATACTAAAATATCTTATTAACGTGCCTCTGATCGGTGGCTCCGGCATTCTTAAGCCTAAAAGGCATCACATTATAGCAATAGGTACCAAAATTTATGATAAATGAGATATTTTTCTTGATATTCCGGGTGCATCCTAATTTCATTATACCCAAATATGCATCAAGAAAACTCATCAATTCATGTCCGGCCGTAGCATCAATCATTTGATCAATGTTCGGTAACAGAAAAGAATTTTTTGAGCATGCCGTATTTAGATCTTTATAATCTATACACATTCTAAACTTATTATTATTTTTAGGTATAACCATTACGTTAGCTAACCAATCAGGGTAATTCACTTCCCGAATTGAACCTATATTTAACAACCGGGTTACCTCCTCTTTAAAAAACTTGTTCCTGACCTCAGCTATCAGCCATTTTTTTTTTGCTTCACGGACAAGAATTTTGGGTCCAAACTTAACTTATGGACAACCACATCTTGTGGAATACCTTTCATATCAGATGAGACTAAGCAAAGCAATCGAAGTTAGCTTTTAAAAAAATTAATAATTTTAATCTTGAGTTCGGGACTCAACCCCGTTCCCAGGTAAATCTTTTTATCTGGGAACTTTGTGAACAAAGCAATTTGTTCAAGTTCCTCTGCGGTCAACTTTGTGGCATTTGCTTCTTCCGGTACCTGAAAGGATCTAGGCACCTAATAATAATCTATGGTCTCCTCCTCTCCAACATCTTCAACCGGGTCCGAAAGGGTAGTAGACATCAGTTCCTGTAGTTGCTATTTGCTCGTTCCTTCCACCTTGCTGCTAGATAAGGTGAAAACTTTCATTTCTCTCGCAGTAGGTGGATCACCTCTAATCTACGTGATCCTATTCGGTGTTGGAAACCTCAGCAATTGATGATAAGTTGATGGCACAACCTTCAATTCATGAATCCTTGGTCTACCATATCCACCACCTCGAACAAAGTGGTTTTCTTTACGCTTTCGGCATGAGCAACAATAAGATCTCCCCTTGGGCCGCTACACATGTTAGGTTGAATCCGGCCATAAGATTTTTCGTTGGAACTATGTTTTCGTTTAACTTTGCTTGTTCCAAAACTCTCGATTGGATGATATTGGTTCAACTACCTGGATCAACTAACATATGTTTAATTTTATCTAAAACATTAAGTAATATTACGAGAGCATCATTATGCGGTAAAATAAGGCCATCAGAGTCTTCTTCCGTGAAAGTGATTTCATCATCTTCTATTGCTTTTCCGATTCTCTTTCCATGAGTTACCGATATCTTTGTCTTCTTTGTTGCCGAGAACGTCAGCCCATTTACTTCAACTCCACCAAAAATCATTTTTATTGTTAAACAGGGTGATCCGCGGCCGATTTTGTTGGTTTCGTTGCATTTCGATGTCTCCCATAATTGTTCTTGTCCCGGTCTCTCAGAAATTCTCTAAGATGACTATTTTTCAACAACGTTGCAACCTTTCACGAAGATATCGGCAGTCCCAGTCCTGTGGCCATGCATTTCGTGGAATTCACACCACAAACTAGGATCCCTTTGACTGAAACCTGATTGAATTGGTTTCGAAAATCTTACCTCCTTGATATTTCTCATAGCCGAAATCAATTCTACCAAACTAATATTGAAGTTGTAATCTAACAACTAGTTATATACTGAATCTCGTGACCTTGAAGGTTCTTTATCTTGCAAAGAACTGATACTCCGACCACGGTCTGTTCTTCTATCCAATACAAATATTTTTGATGAATGAAAACCTTTAGTTCCACGCCTATCGGCTCTTTCATAAGGCTGAAAACAAGTCTTGGATGACCTCCGATCTGCATCAAAATTACTTTTGAACTTTTCCTGATTCCGATCACGATTATGACCTTTGGATGACATCGAAGAACTTAATTGATCATCTTCTTTCTGATTTTTGATTCATAACGATTATGGACATCTGCCATGTGGTTGCCTGAAACTCCAATAGGCTTTCCTTCAATTCCTGGTGGTAGCCTAATTTAAAGGATTGAGACCCTTGATGAACGCTTCAGCTACCCACTCATCCGGTACTGCCGGTAATAACATTCTCTCCTTTTGATATCGGATTACAAACACCCGCAACGATTCGGATTCTCCTCAAGCTATTTTAAATATATCTGCTTTCTTTGCTTGCACTTTCCTCGCCCCATCATGAGCTTTAATAAATAAATATGTAAGCATTTCAAAAGAGTAAATTGAATGTTCAGGCAAAATAGAGTACCATGTTAAAGCATCCTTTGTTAGAGTTTTGCCAAATTTCTTCAGCAGGACAAATTCGATCTTATGCTGGGGCCAAATTATTTTCCTTTACAGCCGTAGTGTAAGTTGTGATATATTTTTGTGGATCCGAAGTTCCATCATACTTCAGAATATCTGGTATTTTGAATCTCTTTGGAATCAATTTCGAGGCCTTACTTATTTTGAACGGCAATTGTGTAAACTTTTTTGAATTTGACCCCTTCAATACCGGTGGTGTCATCGAGATCTGATCCATCCGAGCATGGAGTTCTTTAGCATTTGATCTATATGATCATTCATTCCCCTCATGAATCTCATGAGTTCGGTTTTAAAGGGATCATTTGTATTGTTGTCGTTCTCGGATCCACTACCTGCACCACCTCCTTGATTTTATTAAATCCAAACTCCTCCCTTAAAGTGATGTTACCAGTTCTCTATGTTGTTTGATTTGACACTACAAAAAAAAACTGGAATTAGCTACGAACATCGTCGCTAATCTGTCGCTGATATGCTCGTAGCTAGCAGAATTTCTTAATAATTCGTTGCTAATCCATCACTAAATGAGATTAGCAACGAATTTTTCTATTTAGCTATAGAATTTATCCGTCGCTAAAACCTAATTGTTTACTAGTGTGAAGGCACGCCGGAATGGGATCAAACTCCTCCATTTGAATCATTGAAGGCAACTGAAAGTGCTTGTTGAAGCTCAATCATTATCAGGTCCAGTCTTGAGAGATGATTCATGATTTTCTTTTGTTACTCTCTCAAAACATTCATCATTTCGACAACAAATTTATCGTCCATATCATCAGGAGTTGGACTTCTCACACGCCGATGATTTTGTTCTTCATGAACCGGAGTTGTCTTATCCCTATCGTTGTGAGTTTCACTGGTTGAATCATCGTGTTGATCCCCATCTTGGAACATATCCTCACGCTCGTGGTTTGTTGCAACGTTGAAGGAGTTGTCACATCATTAGTTGCCATATCTGTTTTTACTTTTCTAAAGAAAAACATCAAAATGCATTTGCAACAGATGAATAGATCAAAGTAATACCATAATTGTTTGTGCCCCAAGGTGTGCGCCAAACTATTTTTTTGTAAAATGGTACAATTAAATTTGTAACGCAGTTTATAGACACATGAATTAATTTGATCTAGAAACATAAAATAACTAAGAACAGAAATAAATTAATTAAAGAAACTGGAAGAAAATACAAGTATGACTGTGACATGAGCTTCTCCGAAAGCAAGAACAAGAGCAAAATATAAAGCAGAAAAAATGTTTTAATTGAGAAAGAACAAGTTTAGCCTTTTTTACATACAGATATTTCGTCTCTACAAAGATTACAAATTCTTCTATTTATAGCTCAATTTATGGAGACAAGATCCCCAAAATCAAGCCCTTCTTTAATATGAATAAAACCCCTCTTGATGATTGCATAACGGTTAAGTATAAATGCAAAGATTCTTTGTAATGACTGCTTAATGAATGCTGCCTTTTTCAACTAATATCTTCCTTTCAAACTTCGTCCTCACTTCCAATATCTTCGGAACTCGCTCAACATCGGTCACATGTCCGTAACAGATGCCAGCCAGAGGTGGATGCAACGTATATATATCGGGTTTAATTGAACCCAGTACTTTCGGTGTCGAGTATAAATTTATGTGTAAAACTTCATTGAAATTATAACAAATAGTAGATATGAACCCATAACTTTAAATACGCAATGGGTTCAATGCTAAAAATCTTAAAGGTTGAACCCATAAAATTCAATTCCTGGATCCGCCTCTGATGCCAGCTATTTGCTGACACACATCTTATTTGTCTTCACTACCACGGGTCAACTCGACGAGCATCCATCTATCATTCGTCAAATTTACCCCATACAGTCATGAAGAAGGCATATCATGTATTTATTGGATTGTGCAAACATCGAGTACGAGTAATTTTTATCCATTCGAAACTAGGTCATCTGCCACGATCCAAAATCCACTAAGGGTCGTTATGGTGCCGGACACCACTGTCAGGTAAGCTAATACCAAATATCTAGTAATTTCTTGTTTTAAATATTTCTGAAATCAATTCTTTCATTCATTACCGTAAATAATGAATTTCACTGAATAAATAATTATACCTTTACCAATTTTAAAATACTGAATAATCCCATAGACATCCCAGAATCTGGTGTCACAAGTGCATGAGCAATTTTTAGGAAACAAATGTAATACAATAACTGTCCGGGATACAAATTGGATAGAATAGAAAATACAATACAGTACTCTGAAGGAGACTCTGCCAGGCTGCGGGTCATCTCGAGGGTGCAGCTCACCTAAATCTCCGTATCAAACATGTCGTTGCGCCTGACTAGGCCACTAGTCATACATGTGTATGTGCTACAGAAATGCATAGCAAGTGTAGTATGAGTACAAAAACAATGTGTACCCAGTAAGTATCCCGTCCAACCTCGAAGAAGTAGTGACGAGAGGTCGACTTCGACACTTACTAGTGGTCCAATGATATCAAATACAGTAAAGAAGTGAATAAATATGAAGCAGAGTAAACATATGAAATAGACATGTATAAAATACGTGGTACAATTCTCTTCTTTACAATTATACTCAAGCTCTCAACTAGAATGTTCCCTCCGTAACTGTAGCATATATATAAAGGTGTAGAGGCTATCATAAAATGGTTGTCATAATTAAAATCAGGGAAAGGTCCTCAGATACACTGGATTCTAGCCAAATGTTACGCACGAGTTCCATAAGAATGATGTAAATATATATAGGAAATGCCGAGGCATACGGTCCGCTCCAACATAAAAGTAAAATGTGCACTACCGAGGGTCGAACGACGCGAACCATAGATGCATCTATTTACCTGCCTAGGCGAACGATCTGCTCCCATGAGAGTGTGGTACATAAATCCTGCCGACGCGAATGGACTGATCCTATAAGAGTAGTAGAAGGAAATACCCCGCCTGCGAATCATACGTCCGACGCGATCAAATATAATTTAAGGAATTTCCTCGCTCGCAAATCATACATGCGACGCAGTCAAATATAAATTCTTAAGTTATTATATATTTATCAATTCTTTTCGAAATATGAAGTTTAATGGAAACTCTTAAAATCTTAAATTCCTCAATTCAAATTCCTTTCAACCCAATTATTACGCAACCTAAATCTTGTTCTTTCTCAAAACGAACAATAAATATAAGTTAACAACAATATCAACAAGGCATGATGTAAGCCTAAACTACCCGGACATAGGTACAACTAGTAGCTACGTACGGACTCTCGTCACCTCGTGTGTATGTAGCCCCCATAAATAAAAGCACATAATAATTTAATTCACCTATGGAGTTAATTCCCTCTTACAAGGTTAAAAAGGAGACTCACCTCGCTCCGAAGTTTCATAACCGGCATTCAACGCTCTTCCGAAAACTCAAGTCGATGCACAACCCTCCAAAACTAGCCAATAATTACGCAAACCCATTAATATATGCTCAATTACTCATAATAATCTAATTTATAATAATTTCTAACCACGATCGAAAAGTTGACCAAATCGCCCTCGGGCACACATGCCCGGATTCCAAAATTTTTTAAAGATAAAGTTTACCAGTAACCTCACAAACTCAAATATATAATTTACTCTCAATTTCATGTCCAAAATCGTGGTCAAAATTCAAGAATACCGTTTTCTAGGTTTTTCCTCAAAATCCCAAATTTCTACTACTTTCCATACTTTAATACGCAATAAACCCATATATTTAACTTACAAGAGGTAGGATTAACTTACCTCATGATTGATGATGATTTCCTCTCTTCAAAGGCTCCAAAATCGCCCAACCAAAGTGAAAATGTGTGAAAAATGAGCCATAAGTCATTTTTAAAGAACACACTGCCCAGCCCGACCTCTCGCACATGCGGTCCACCCGCCACTTCTGTGGTTCCGCACCTACAGAAGTTTCCATTGCAGGTGCGGTCTCAGCTAAACTCGACCATGACTGCTCTTGCGGAGCCCCGACCGCTCCCGCCGTCTCGCTTCTGCAGAAGCCGCGTCGCACCTGCGGCCCCAGCCTAGCCTAGTCCAGTTCCGCTTCTGCGACACCAAGGCCGCTTCTGTGGCTCTGCACCTACGTCCCAAGCCTCGCAGGTGCGGTTACACCAGAAGGTAGCTGATTCATTCCTTCTTCAAATCCAAATTTGATCTATTAACCATCTGGAGTCCATCCGAGGCCCCTAGGTCCCCAACCAATTACCAACCAGTCCCAAACCATAATGCGGACCTGCTCGAGGCCTCAAATCACATCAAACAGCGCTAAAATCACGAATCATACTCCATTTCAAACTTGATGAACTTAAGAACTTTGAACTTCTTCATTCGATGCCGAAACCTATCAAATCACATCCGATTGACCTCAAATTTTGCATACAAGTCATATTTGATATTACGGACCTATGCCAACTTCCAAAATCGGAATCCGACCTCGATATCAAAAAGTCCACTTCCGGTCAAACTTCTCAAAAACCTTCAAATTTCTAACTTTAGCCAAATGACTCCAAAATGACCTACAGACCTCCAAATTCACTTCCCAGTGCGCTCCTAATACCAGAATCATCATATGGAGCTATTCCTAGACTCGGAATCCCCAACAGACATCGATAGTATTGTAATGCTCTTCAATCCAAATTTATGAAATTCTTCCAAAATGCTAACTTCCACAATAGGCACTGAAACGCTCCCGGGTCATCCAAAACCCGATCCGGACATACCTCTAAGTTCAAAATTATCATACGAACCTGTTGGAACCTTCAAATCCTGATTCCGAGATCGTTTACTCAAAACCCAATCCTTGTCAATTCTTCCAACTTAAAGCTTCCAAAATGTGAATTCTATTCCCAAATCAACTCCAAACTTCCTGGAATTCAATTCCGACCATGCGTACAAATCATAATACCTAAAGTGAAGCTGCTCCTGGCCTCAAACTATTGAACGACGCGCTAGAGCTCAAAACGATCGGTAGGGTCATTACATTCTCTCCCACTTAAACGTGCGTTCGTCCTCGAACGTGCTGAGAACTGCACTGAAGTTGTCCGAAATCATTGTTTAACACCTCGTGCACCTACCAGTGCCACCACAACTCAGTTGAGCACATTAGCTCGATCAAATGAGCCTTAGAGCCCAGTTTTAACGTCTGAAATTGAAGTGAATATATAAAGAATATATAACTTTTAGATATATGACTAATTGAAGTGACCGTTCGAGTAAAAAACTGGAAAATATAAATTACTCTTCTAAACCTTTTACTTTCGAATAAAAACCTGACCAAGATTAAAGTTGTTATATTTCACTTCTTACCTTTTTTTTTCAACAGAAAACTTGTAAGTTAATATATATTTTTACACTATTTACTCCTTGTTGCTTTGACCCAGAGTTAATTTCTCGCATAACATTTATATACTTCTATATTACCTTTCTTGCTTTTCAAGTTCAAGTCTAAGTTATACTTTGTATCATTTCTCTAGAAAATCATAGCTTATTTTTTGTTGTTGAGCAAAACAGAATATTTTATATTAGTACTACGGCAGAATTAAAATGTTACAGATATTATTTGTGTCACTTAGGACACATTGATTCCCTAGTGATGCTAATGCATTATAAGCATCAATTAGATGCTTTACAAAAATATATTGTTCCTTCTTGTCATTGATTACATAGGATTCAACACAAAAAGGGGGCTGCACAAAATATTTTTTTGTTCTTGTTTGCTCGTCATGCATCATTGCTAGCTTAGGAGTTCTATTGATAAAATATTATGCCCTATTTTCCGCTCTTTCCTAATGTTCAAGCATTGCAAAGATTTGTTTAAGTAAAATTGCACGGGGTGCCCTATTTGGTTGCCCTCATTTAACCTATATTCATTTTTTAAAAAAGTTTTAACTTGTACCCACTTTTTAAACAATTTCAGCCCTCTTTCTCCTCCTCATTCTCCTCCTCCTCCTCCTCCTCTTCCTTCTCCTACTCCTTCTTCTTCTTCTTCTTCTTCTTCTTCTTCTTCTTCTTCTTCTTCTTCTTCTTCTTCTTTTTCTTCTTCTTCTTCTGCTGCTGCTGCTATGAAACTTCAGTTCATGGGATGATTGCCATAAGTATGTTTATCAGATTATTTAAAAATAAATTATAAATAATTACATAAGTTAGTAGATAATAATTTGTGAATATTCCACGTACTAGAAGTTTAAGGTCACACTTTAGTGATTCTTTTCATGATAATTCTGTTCTTTTCATGTTTATTATTTCCAAAATTTATGATTTAGATACTGTTGACAATCTGATTATGTTAGAAAGCTTTTTCAAAAACTTCAGCTTATATAGTGCTGAAGTTTTTACAGATGAACTAAATAACTTCATCATCTTCTGCTGAAGTTTTTGAAAAAGCTTTATGACAAAACTAATGAATCTAGGACAAAAAAACTTCAGCCTATTTAGTGCTAAAAATTTTACAAATGAACTAAATAACTTCAGCATCTCTGTTGAAGTTTTTGAAAAAGCTTATCCAGGACAAAAAAACTTCAGCTTATTTAATGCTGAAATTTTTATAAATGAACTAAATAACTTCAGCATCTTCTGCTGAAGTTTTTGAAAAAGCTTAATGACAAAACTAATGAATCCAGGACAAAAAAACTTCAGCTTATTTAGTGCAATTACAAACAAAAACTTCAGCAAATAGAGAACAAAACTTCAGCTACTATGCTTAAGTTCAGCAATTACAAACAAAAACTGCAAATAGAGAACAAAACTTCAGCTACTACGCTTAAGTTCAGCAATTACAAACAAAAACTTCAGCACACTTGCTACTTCAGGCCCGTCTACTAGAATGCTGAAGTTTTGCGTGATTACCTTTGCTACTTCAGCCCCGTATGCTGAAGTTACGCGAAAAAGCGGGTACGCTTGCAATTGTTTTTACAAAGCGGGCACAAGTTAAAACGTGACCCAAAAAGCGGGTATAAATACAAATTCCCCATTATTTAAAGAGCAAAAAGATATTTTGGAGTCAAGTTATAAATTTTCTTGAATTAAACTCTATTATTATAATTTTCAAGTGTTATTTTTATCTCATATTTATTATTTCTGTTATTTTTACTTTATACTTATAAAATTTATTAAAATTTAAATATGTCAACTAGAAAATAAAATATGAAATTGTTCAAAACTAAAAAGAAAAGGAAGAATTAAAACAATAATACAATTGCAAAAGAATTATTAGGCAAAATGATTTATAAAGTTATTAATAATTTCGCACATAACTTTAGGAATATAGACTTTAAATAAGTGTATATATAAAAATAAAAATAAAAAGTCCACAAATGCTATTTAACTGCCCTGAATATCAATGTTTGAAAGTCTAAACTCTTATAAAAATAACTCCTATCCTACGTGACAATACTACGAATATGATCGTGGAGCAATTCAACTTTTCATACAACATATTGAACATTTGTAATAAATGGTTGCTATATACATAGTTGTTATGGTGGTAGGATCCATAAAGAAAGGTTACTACGTTGACTATATAATGTAACAATGAGGACTGCGTGATGAAAGGGCTAAGTGTCAACCAGTTTAGGCTACAATCTTAAAGTTATTTGCCTTATTCCATACATGAATGATTGCGCTACTTACATGCTCAGGCCTCGTTTGGTATCAGGAATAAGGGATAATTAGTTTCGGGATTAAACTTAAAATGAGTTTACACTACAACATTATGCATCTATAGCTGCGAATTTAAAATTTGTAGCTAAAACCTAATAATAGCCACAAAAATTAAAATTCTATGGCTATTTACAAAATTTTAAAATTTGTTTACCACGAAAATTAAGTTGGTAAAGCTAATTCCTCATATTAGCTATAATTGCTAACAATCGTGGCAATACTACGTTAATAGCTACAAATTTATTGCTATAAATAAATTTTTATAGCTAATCATAAGTTGTTGCCACACATCAATAGTTATTGCAGCAATAGTAATGTCACGACCCGGAATTCCCACCCTCGGGAGTCGTGATGGCGCCTACTCATGAAAGTTAGGCAAGCCGATTATTATAGATTCACTAACTCTTTTATTTAGCCCTTTTCAACAGTTTAAATCAACATGCGATCAACAATGAGATATTAACAATAATTAAATACATGCGGAAGACATAATCTGATAACTTAGCCAAAAACAAGTGCGACAATATTAAGTACATCTCTATCCGGAACCCGTATTACAATATAACGGACCGTCTACGAGTACTACAAATAATTGTCTGGAAAGAAAGATATCATCTGTCTCTGAAGTAAATGAAAACAGAATATAAAGATAGATGAGAACGTCGAGGCCTGCGGACACCTGCAGGACTACCTCGGGATCTCTGACTGGACTGAAGGCAGCCACCCAAAGCTATGGTCCAAAAGCTGCCGCTCCGGGATCTGCACACAGTGCAGGGTGTAATATCAGCACAACTGACCCCATGTGCTGGTAAGTGCCTAGCCTAACCTCGGCGAAGTAGTGACGAGGCTAGGAACAGACTACCAAATAAACCTGTGAAGTTATATAATATCAAGCGGAAGTAAAACAGAAATAAGCAAGTAAAGATGGGAGGGGAGATGTTGCGGGGGAATATCATTTACCAATAGTAATTTTAGATAAAACGTAAAGAACAATTTAAAATTCACAGCAAAAGAATATGGAACTCGTAACCAACCAATAAGCACTTTTATTATCTATTGTTGTGGCGTGCAACCCGATCCAAATCATGAAAACACTGTTGCGGCATGCAACCCGATCCACATATATAGTTCAACACCAATCACAACAAGAGTCCCGACAAGGGATCAATAAAGAAACAACACTATCCCGGCAAGGAAATCGACAATATAAGTAAATATGTCCCGGCAAGAGAAATCAACTATAACCAAACTTGTTCCAACCTCTAACTACCTCAACTAGTACCAATACTCAATCATAAGTAATTTTCACGAGAATAATCATAATCCTTGCTCAACACAGAAAATCAACAACTTAGGCATTCGTAGTATTTATTAAGAACACAACAATTTCAATTTAAAACCCACGATCATGCTTGACACCAACGTATAGATACTCGTTACCATGCCTATACGTCGTACTCAACAAGTAATATGTAGCAAACAGGACACAACTCCTAATCCTTCAAGATAAGGTTAGACCAAACACTTACCTCGAACTTCCACGGCCAACTCAAGCCTCAAACTTCGAGTTTCCGCACAAAGAGGGGCAGCTGTGAGCACGTGATTTTTGCATTACGAAAAATTGCTCCAAAATAAATCAAAATAAATTTCTTTTACTGTGTAATTTGTGAATTTGCGTGGTGTTAAATATTTGTATTATGTCCGTAAATGTTTATATTTGTCATAATAAAATAAAAATAAAGTAAAATACATATTGCATGCATATAGGATTTAATTATGCATTTAAGAGATAATTTAAATAAAATCGCAAAAAATACGCATTGGTTCTATTTTAAATGTTTCACTGTGTGATTGATGTTTTTGTCTATGTGTTAAATAATGGTTATAGAGTAATTAATATATTTTTTGTGAAGTTAAAATGGTTTTATAATTTTTTAAATTAGAAAATGAATTAATTAAAAAAATAAAATAAAAATATACAAGTGTAAAGATTGGACCTGGATTAAAATCCAGGCCCAAATCAATTTACCCCCCTGTCAGCCCAATCCAAACAGCCAAGTCTGACCCAGTCCCAAGCTAAGACCAAACGACGTCGTTTGGTCACCTCTCATCAAGGGCCGTTGGATTAAATCCAACCAACGGCCAAGATCTCATCACCCTAACCCAAGACCCTTATCCGATACCCGGTTCAACCCGTCCCCCTAACTTAAACCAAACGACACCGTTTGGTTAAGTGAGTAGATCTCAGCCATCCATTCTACTTGATCCAACGGACGATACCAGTCCACCCCACCCCTATATAAATCCCAAACCTTACCCCGGCCCCTAACCAAACACCCCCCCTTTTTACACTATTCATCATCGTCCCAAACCCCCACTCCTAACCCTAGCCGCCCTAGGATTCCACCGCCTGAAACCCGGCGGCATCAACGCTGCCGGTCACCAAAATAGCACCATAGAATCCCCTGAGCCTCCTCTATCCAAATATGTTAGCCGTTGGGCTCGAATCCTCCTGAAGGTTCTCGAATCTTCATTTGAAGATTCGAGCCAAGTTCAGACCTAAACCAAACAACACCTAGTTAACACCATAGCTTCCCCTAGTCATCCTGAGTATGGATCTGTTGGTTGTTTGGCTCGAATCAGTCCCGAGCTTCTCGAATCTTCTTTTGAAGATTCGGACCAAACAAGGACGAACTCAGATCCGCTTCAAATTAACACCAAATAACCCCTAGGCTACCCTCACCATTGTGTCATGTTTGGTTCTTCTCGAATCTGACCAGAAATGGTTAAATCCCAAATCGAGTTTTTAAGAACCCTAAAAATACCAAACTTCCGGATTCTGTGCATATTAAATGAAGATTGAGGTTTAATCGACCTTAGTCGAAGTATTTTCAGTGGAAAATACTTCGACTAAGGTCAGTTTGATTTCAAACAAAAAAGGTCCAAATCCAAGTTGAGTTCGAGTTTAATTGAAGATTTAGAGGTATTTTCTATTTCTTTTTGTATTATTCTACGTGTATTGTTGTCTGTTTTAATAGCTTTTTAATTTTTTCATATTTTTGTTTTGATTAATTTTGTCATTTCTGTCTCCTGCCTATCTACTTAATCCGAATGTGAAATGTTTCTGTTGATTATGTTTATTTACAATGTGTGTAATCGACTCGATTAAGTTCGTCGATTGGTTACATTATGAATCCCCGTATGATAATACATTGTAATAACCTGCTCACCTGTTTTGATTGACTATTATCATGTTGTTGTAATCAGTTAGTTAGACCTTGCTAATTAGTTGGTTCTTGTTTAATAAGTCAGAAAGTTTATCAAACATTTGAGTATTAATTTTGGGCAGTTGGTTTCAGGCAAAGTCAGTATACTGACCATGCCCCTGCATTCATACATATTTCAGATTTAGTCTGAATTGTTCTGATTCTGTGTGATGTTGTTGAAATGTTAAGTTTGAATTCAAATTTACAAATGTTGCATAGATACAACTGTGTTAGGAAGTTGTTTAGAATTGGTTTTAGCTGTTAAAATCAGAAGGATAACCAAACCTGGACAGATTTTAAAATCAGTTTTGTAACAGATTCTGGATTTTGGTCTGGGGCAGTAATAACAATAATATTAAGGGATTTTCAGGGGGTATTTGAGGAATGAAACAGTAGGGTAATGTAATAATAATAGTATGTTTATAATGGAATGTTAGTGGCTATAATTTAATGGGATAATGGGAAACAAAGGGTAATGGAATGCTGGAAATCAGGGAAAAGTTCACTTAATGGGATTTAAAGTAGTTAAAAGCAGATTTTAGATAGGATTTTCTGTTTTTAAAAGATAAGAGGGTGAAACCATCCCTGTATAAATACAGGAGCTGGACAGACAGTTAGAAGAGAGAATTTTGAGGGAGAAAAACAGAATTTTCAGAGAGTTTTTTTTTCTAACAGAAAGAGAATTTTTAAGAGAGAATCTTTAAGAGATTTTGAGGGCTGAGATTTTAAAGAAAGGAAACAGAAAATAGAACACTCACATATACACTCACACACAGATACAGCAGCAGAAACAGAAAATCAGAAACAAACTGAATTTGTAACTGAAGAAAAGCTGAAATCTGAAATGTTGTTCTTTGTGTTGAATCTGTTCAACTTTGTGTGATTCCACTGTTCAGTTAAAATCTGAAGTGTCTTTCAAAATACTATACTGTGCATCTATTTTCTTCGGGTCTTATTATTGTTCAAATCTGTGGGAATACTGATATTTGGCTGAGTGTGTTACTGCTGTAACTGCTGAAACTTACTTCTTCTACCTCCATTTTCAGGTATATGTCTTTTAAATTTTAAGTTGGAAAGAGATTTCAGCATGACCTTCAATGAAGCTTGAACTGAAAGTCTATTTTTATTTGTCCAAGATCATCAATTTAAATTTCATTTTTGTTTCATGTTAGTTAATTAGTAGTAAATTCAATTTGATAGCTATGAGCTAATTGTCTTACTTTGAAAGTTTGTATAAAGGTTTGTAATAATATTAGTTCATTATCTCATTAGTTTAATAAATTGTCAAGACAGGGAGTAAGGCATAAAAATGGACCATTGATTACATCCCATAATACCATTAGCTAAATGCAAAGATAAAGAAGTTACATTAGTAGAATATCTTGTAATAAGTATGATTTTGTTTAGATTGGTATAAGTTATTATATGGTATGATGACAGGTATAATCATATGAGTAAAGTAAGTTGGTATAGCTCGTCATGATGATAGAACGTTATGAATGTTTACGCCAAATAGTTGGGTTGCATATAATGTAACTTTGTTGAATTAACTTACATAATAATTCCTTTTCTACAAATTCGATGCTTATCTACTTTCATAAAACAAAGTGACCAAATAATTAGGCCTATTAGACTAAAAGTGAGTGTATGAGAATGAATAAATTGCCACACTTTACATCATTGATAATTAGAAATAGAATTTGCATTAAGTAAACAATGGAAATTCTCGGAAAATATTTCCTTCCTTTGTGAATCATTTATTTTCAGTTTCATATGCCATTTACTCTTTGGCATATATATATATATCTATGTCATATTTGTTTTTTTTTTAAGATAGTATTAATCATATTCTCATTATGTCCTTTGAATTTGAATAGTTGGAATGAATTATTTATATTCGGAAAATATAATCAACGGTCAACATTTAATATTGTAAATTCTTTAAAACCTTAAATGGGAATTCATCATGATTTTCACATAAAAATGTATGGATATAATGAATAATTTGTGGAAAAATCGTTAATATCATTGCAAATATTTTGGCACAATTAGGGATACGTTCGCGTACCCTGATTATATTTTTAAAAGTAAAAATTCGGATTATGCGTACGCGCAATTTCGAACGAATATTTAATAAAAGGATTTATCCAAAGGCGTTAAATCAATTTCATAAAAACCCGAGATGTACGGTTCACTATTCAAGAAAAATAAATATTCTTGATTCAACACAATCTCGGAAAAATGATTGCTTAGTATATTATCAAAAATTATTGTGTACACGTACGCGTGACACAATTCCGCATCTTTTTAATTTGTAACACGAATATACGTACGCGTAATTCGATTCAAAGAAGGGTCCTTAATCACAATAAGTAAAAGCGGTAGAAAAATCACGTAACAAAAAGTATTTAATAAAAATCAAGATAATTAAGCCAATAATAAAAACAGTTAAGCGACCGTGCTAGAACCACGGAATTCGGAAATGCCTAACACCTTCTTCCGGATTAACAGAATTCCTTACTCAGGATTTCTGGTTCGCAGAAAAATAAACAGAGTCATATTCTCCTCGATTCAGGGATTATAATTGGTGACTTGGGACGCCTCAAAATTCCCAGGTGGCGACTCTGAAACAAATAAACAAATCCCGTTTCGACTGTCCTTTAATTGGAGAAAACTCCCCACGCGCGGCTAAAAGGAGGTGCGACACACATAACTCGTATCTATCCCAAATTGATTTAACAACATCAATAAACGCTAAACAATTCAATTCCAATGCTTAATTATAGCTTTCCTATCATTCTTCCCAAAAAGTCAAAAATCAACCCCGGGTCCGCTTGGTCAAAATTTGAGGTTCGGAACAAAACCCGATCACCCATTCATCCACGAGCCCGAATATGTAATTATTTTCGAAATCCGACCCCAAAACGAGGTCTAAATTCCATTTATACAAAAAGTTCTAACTCTACCCAAATCCCCAATTTTCTACCATTAAGAACATGATTTAGGCCTAGAAATCTAATGGGTGTTAATGAAAATTGAAGAAAATGAGTCTAAGATTACATACCTATGGATTTGTGGTGAAGTTCCCTTTCAAAAATCGCCCAATTTGGAGTTTGGAAGAAGAAGTTATGAAATTTTTCTGAAATCCCGTATGTTCTGTTACTGTTTAAAAGTTACTGGGCAGGCCTTCATCGCGTTCGCGATAGACATGTCGCGTTTGCGATGGATCAGAGCTAGCTGACCTTGGTATTCGCGTTCGACGGCTCGCGTTCGAGGAGCTTCAGCTCCTAGAGCCTTCGCGTTCGCGGTCAGATGTCCGCGTTCGCGTAGAACAATTGTGCAACCCCTCCCCCCAGGCCTTTAACCCTATGCGTTCGGGAGTGCCTGGACGCGTTCGCGAAGGGTACTCCTCCCACAGTCTCGCGTTCGTGTCCCAAGATCCGCGTTCACGAGGAGCAAACTGGCACCTGAGGAAATTGCCTTACGCGTTCGCGAGTGAAACCATGCGAACGCGAAGAACAAAACCTCTATGCACTGAGACAGCAAAACCCTGCAATTTTTCCTAAGTTCAAAACCTTCCGAAACCCATCCGAAACTCACCCGAGCCTTCGGGGCTCCAAACCAAACATGCATACTAACTCAAAAACATTATATGAACTTATCTGTGTGATCAAATTGCCAAAATAACCTCTTAAACAACGAATTTATCATAGAAATCTATGAAAAATCTCAAAACTTTCAAAGTATCAATTTTCACAACTACGGGTCTGAATCACCTCAAACGACTTCCGTTTCTTACCAAATTTCACAGACTCATCTTAAATCATATATAAGACCTGTACCGGGCTTCGAAACTAAAATACGGGCCCGATACCATCAAATTTTAAACACATATCATTTCCAAAAACTCAGAAATATTCCAGAAAACAATTTTCTTTACAAATTGATTTCTCGGGCATGGGACCTCGGAATTTGATTCCGGGCATACGCCCAAGTCCCATATTTTCCTACGGACCCTCCAAGACTATCAAATCATGGGTCCGGGCCCGTTTTTCTAAAATATTGACCGAAGTTAACTTAAATTCATTTTAGAGTCAAAATTCATCATTTTTCACAGATTTTCATATAATGGCTTTCTGGCTACGCGCCCGGACTGCGCACACAAATTGAGGTGATGCTGAAAGAGGTTTTCAAGGACTCAGAACACATAATTTATTTCTAAAACAAGTGATGACCTTTTGGCTCATCATATTCTCCACTTCTAAAACAACCGTTCGTCCTCGGACGAACATAAGAAGGAAGTACCTGAGTCGGGGAAAAGATAGGGATAACGGCTCCGCATATCAAACTCGGATGCCCAGGTCGATGCCTTAGCAGGCTGACCTCTCCACTGAACACGAACAGAAGGAAAGCTCTTTGATCTCAACTGATGAACCTGCTGGTCTAGAATAGCTACCGGCTCCTCCTCGTAAGACAAGTCCTTGTCCAACTGGACAGTGCTGAAGTCTAACACGTGGGATGGATCGCCGTGATATTTCTGAAGCATGGACACATGAAACACTGGATGCACGGTTGATAAGCTCGGCGACAACGCAAGTCTGTAAGCCACCTCTCCCACTCGATCAAGAATCTCAAACGAGCCAATGAACCTAGGGCTAAGCTTGCCCTTTTTTTCCAAATCTCATCATACCCCTCATAGGCGACACCTGAAGCAATACCCGCTCACCAACCATGAATGCCAAATCTTGAACCTTACGGTCGGCATAACTCTTTTTCCAGGATTGAGCTGTACGAAGCTTATCCTGAATAATCTTGACCTTGTCCAAGGCATCCTGAACCAGATCCGTACCCAACAACCGAGCCTCCCCCGGCTCAAACCATCCAACCGGCGACCAACACCGCCTACCATACAAAGCCTCATAAGGAGCCATCTGGATACTCGACTGGTAGCTGTTGTAGTAGGCAAACTCTGCTAAAGGCAAAAACTGATCTCACGAGCCTCCAAAGTCAATGGCACAAGCTCGGAGCATATCATCCAAAATATGAATAGTCCGCTCGGACTGCCCGTCTATCTGAGGATGAAACGATATGCTCAACTCAACCCGTGTGCCCAACTCTCGCTGAACTACTATCCAGAAATGTGGGGTAAACTTGGTACATCGATCCGAAATGATAGACACGGGCACACCATGAAGACGAACAATCTCCCGTATATAGATCTCAGCTAACCTCTCAGAAGAATGGGAGACTTCCATAGGAATGAAATGTGCTGACTTGGTCAGCCTATCAACAATAACCACACTACATCGAACCTCCTCTGAGTCCGTGGGAGTCTAACAACAAAGTCCATAGTGATACGCTCCCACTTCCATTCAGGAATCTCAATCTTCTGGAACAAACCATCGGGCCTCTAATGCTCGTACTTAACATGCTGACAGTTCGAACACCGAGCCACATGTGCAACGATGTCCTTCTTCATTCTCCCCCACCAATAATGCTGCCGTAAATCCTGATACATCTTAGTGGTGCCCGGATGAATAGAGTACCGGGAATTATGGGCCTCCTCTAGAATCAACACTCGAAGTCCATCCACATTAGGAACACAAACGCAACCTTGCAATCTCAGAACTCCATCATCTCCCAAAGTAACCTGCTTGGCCCCTCTGTGATGCACCGTGTCTCTAAAGACACACAATTGGGGATCATCATACTGCCGCTCTGGGATACGCTCAATAAAGAAGAACGAGCGACAGTGCTAGCTAACACACGGCTGGGCTCAGAAACATCCAACCTCACGAACTGATTGGCCGAAGTCTGAACATCTAAAGCAAGCAGTCTCTCACCGACTGTAATATAAGCAAGACAACCCATACTGGCTGACTTCCTACTCAAAGCATCGGCCACCACATTGGTCTTTCTCGGATGATATAAGATGGTGATATCATAGTCTTTTAACAGCTCCAACCACCTTCTCTGCCTCAATTTTAGCTCCTTCTACTTAAACAAGTACTGCAGACTCTTGTGATCCATGAACACCTCACATGCCACACTATACAGATAATGCCTCCAAATCTTCAATGCGTGAACAATGGCTACTAACTCCAAATCATGGACCAGATAGTTCTTCTCATGAATCTTCAACTGTCGTGAGGCATAGGCAATGACCTTGCCATCCTGCATTAACACCGCACCAAGTCCAATATGAGATTCATTACAATAAACTGTATATGGTCCTGAACCTGTGGGCAAAACCAATACTGGTGCCGTAGTCAAAGCTATATTGAGCTTCTAAAAGCTCGCCTTACACTCGTTTGACCATATGAACTGGGCACCCTTCTGGGTTAACCTGTTCATCGAGGATGCAATAGACGAAAACCCCTCCACAAACCGATGATAATAGCCTGCCAACCCCAAAAAGCTCCGGATCCCTATAGTTAATGCTGGTCTAGACAAGTCCTTGACTGCCTCTATCTTCTTCGGATCAACCTGAATACCCTCTACTGATACAACATGACCCAAGAATGCAACTGAACTCAACCAGAATTCAAACTTCGAAAACTTGGCATACAACTGACTATCCCTCGAAGTCTGAAAAACCACTCTAAGATGTTGGTCGTGCTCGTCTCGGCTGCGGGAATAGATCAAAATATCATCAATAAAGACTATCACGAACGAATCCAAGTAAGGCCTGAACACTCGGTTCATCAAATCCATAAAAGTTGCTGGGGCATTTGTCAAACTGAATGACATCACCAAGAACTCATAATGCCCGTATCGAGTGCGGAAGGCTGTCTTAGGGACATCAGATGCCCTAATCCTCAACTGATGGTGGCCAAATCTCAAGTCAATCTTCGAAAATACCTTGGAACCCTGAAGCTGATCAAACAAATCATCAATCCTCGGCAATGGATACTTATTCTTGATTGTAACCTTGTTCAACTGCCGACAATTTATACATATTCGCATCGATCCATCCTTCTTCTGAACAAACAACACCGGTGCACCCCAAGGCGAAACACTGGGTCTTATAAAACCTTTTTCAAGCAAGTTTTGCAACTACTCCTTCAACTCTTTCAACTCAAGCGGGGCCATACGATATGGCGAAATAGAAATGGGTTGAGTGCCCAGAGCCAAATCAATGTAGAAGTCAATATCCCTATCGGGTGGCATACCCGGCAGGAACAATGGGCACAGAATCAATAGAAGGAACCTCGGCACTAGAATCATGAACATATGCCAAATAGGCCAAACACCCCTTCTCGACCATATGCCGAGCCTTCACATAAGATATAACACTACGGGTAGAATGACCAGGAGTCCCTCTCCACTCGAAACGAGGCAAACCCGGCAAGGCTAAGGTCACAGTCTTAGCATGATAGTCCAATATAGCGTGGTAAGGTGATAACTAGTCCATCCCCAATATGACATCAAAATCATCCATGTCCAGTAGTAATAAATCCACACGAGTCTCAAGACCCCCAATCACAACTATACACGAACGATGGACTCGATCTACCATAATAGAATCACCCACCGATGTAGACACATATACAAGAGCACTCAAAGAATCACTAGGCATAAACACATACGGTGTAAAATAAGATAACACATAACAGTATGTAGATCCTGGATCAAATAAAACTGAAGCATCTCTGCTACAAACCAGAATAATACCTGTGATAACTGCATCAGAAGCCTCAGCCTCAGGCCTGGCTGGAAGAGCATAACATAGGGCTAGGCCATGCCACCCTGAACCACATCTCTGTGACGGCCTGCTGCTGGATGGCCTCTACCTTCAGCGGCCTGACCTCCACCTCTAGTACCTCTACCTCCACCTCTAGCACCTCTACCTCTACCTCTAGCTGGCTGAGCGAGCTGTGGAAGACCCGGTGCCTCAACCATAGCACAGGAACCCTGCTGCTGCGACTGAGTACCCACCAACCTCGGACAAATCCTCCGGATATGACCATACTCACTGCACTTAAAGCATCCACCTGAGAGCTGTGGCTGAGGAAATTGAGACTGGCCCTGGAGACCTAAATGACCACCCCGAAAACTCTGGAGCGGCGGTGCACTGATAGGAGTTGGTGGTGCACTGTAGGACTACTGATCAGAATACTGCATATGAGAACCACGACCACTTGAAGCACCGTGAGACACCTGAAGTGCTGACTGAAAAGGCCTAGGAGGATGGCCCCTACCATACGAATCCCTACCTCCAGATGAGGCATCACTGAATCTGCCTGAATGACGAGGACTCTTGTTAGACCCCTGACCACCCCCCTACGACAGAACCATCTCAACTCTCCTGGCCACATTGGCCGCATCCTGAAAAGAAATCTCACTCGCTGTCTCATTAGCCATCTGAAGTCGAATCGGCTGAATAAGTCCCTCAATGAACCTCCTCACCCTTTCTCTCTCGGTGGGAAGTATGATAAGAGCATGATGGGCCAAGTCAATGAATTTGGTCTCATACTGAGTAACAGTCACAGAACTCTGCTAGAGACGCTCAAACTGCCTCCGATAGATCTCTCTCTGAGTGATGGGGAGAAACTTCTCCAAAAATAGCTGAGTAAACTGCTCCCAAGTCAAAGCTGGTGATCTGGCTGGCATAGCCAAACAATAGTCTCTACACCAAGTCTTGGGGGATCCAGATAAGTGAGAAGTAGCAAAATTGACCCCGTTGATCTCCACTATCCCCATGTTTCTGAGAACCTCATGACAGTTGTCTAGATAATCCTAGGGATCCTCAGAAGATGCACCGCTAAAAGTGGTAGTGAAGAGCTTGGTGAACCTCTCCAATATCCACAAAGCATCGGCAGACATAGCTACTCCATCACCGGTCTGAGCTACCACACCCCACTAAACTACTCCAACTGGCTGAACTGCTGGAGTCTGAAATTGGGGAGCCATCTGCTCTGGAGTGCGAGTAGCAGGAGTCTAGGCTCCTCCTTTAGTTTGAGAGACGGTTGGTTCTACAGGAAGCAAGCCTGCTTGGGTGACACTTTCCATAAGGCCCACTAGACGGACCAGAGCATCCTGGAGTACTAGGGTAGCAATAAACCCCTCTGGGACCTGAGCTGGGCCTACCGGAACTGTCTGAGCCGGAACCTCATCATCAAAGTCAACCTGAAGCTCCACCGCTAGTACTGCTGCTGTGGGCTGAGCTCTACTCCTATCTCGGCCTCTAGCACGACCTCGCCCTCACCCTCTTCCCCTCATGGGAGCTGCTGCTGGGGGCTCAGGCTACTGATCGGTAGATGAGGAAGCGCGTGCTCTCGCCATCTGCGAAAGAACAGAGTAGAAATTCAATTAGCGTTGAGAAACCAAACCGCACGACAGCAAAAAATAAATGTGAAGTTTTTCCTAACTCTATCGCCTCTGGGGAATAAATACAGACGTCTCCGTATCGATCCCTCAGACTCTACTGAGCTTGTCCGTGAATTATGAAACCTATGTAACCTAGAGCTCTGATACCAACTTGTCACGACCCGGAATTCCCACCCTCGGGAGTCGTGATGGCACCTACTCGTGAAAGTTAGGCAAGCCGAGTATTATAGATTCACTAACTCTTTTATTTAGCTCTTTTTAATAGTTTAAATCAACATGCGATCAACAGTGAGATATTAACAATAATTAAACACATGCGGAAGACATAATCTTATAACTTAGCCAAAAACAAGTGCGACAATATCAAGTACATCTCTACCCGGAACCGGTGTCACAATATCACAAACCGTCTACGAGTACTACAAACACTTGTCTGGAAAGAAAGATATCATCTGTATACGAAGTAAATGAAAATAGAATATAAAGATAGATGAGAACGCCGGGGCCTGCGGACGCCTGCAGGACTACCTCGGGATCTCTGACTAGACTGAAGGCAGCCACCCAAAGCTATGGTCCAAAAGCTGCTGCTTCGGGATCTGCACACAGTGCAGAGTGTAGTATCAGCACAATCGACCCCGTGTGCTGATAAGTGCCTGGCCTAACCTCAGTGAAGTAGTGACGAGGCTAGGACCAGAATACCAAATAAACCTGTGCAGTTATATAATATCAAGCGGAAAGTAAAACAGAAATAAGCAAGTAAAGATAGGAGGGGGAGATGTTGCGGGGGAATATCATTTACCAATAGTAATTTTAGATAAAAAGTAAAGAACAATTTAGAATTCACAGCAAAAGAATAAGGAACTTGTAACCAACCAATAAGCATTTTTATTATCTATTGTTGCGGCGCGCAACCCGATCCAAATCATGAAAACACTATTGCGGTGTACAACCCGATCCATATAATTTATTACTGTTGCGGCGTGCAACCCGATCCAATTATATTATTGTTGCGGCATGCAACCCGATCCAATTATATTATTGTTGCGGTGTGCAACCCGATCCAAACATAACATTGGTGTTTCATGCAACCCGACTCAAATATAATATTGTTGCGGCACACAATTTGATCCACATATACAGTTCAACACCAATCACAACGAGAGTCATGACAATGGATTAATAAAGAAACAACACTATCCCAGCAAGGCAATCGACAATATAAGTAAATACGTCTCGGCAAGGGAAATCAGCTATAACCAAACTTGTTCCAACCTCTAACTACCTCAACTAGCACCAATACTCAATCATAAGCAATTTCCACGAGAATAATCATAATCCTTGCTCAACACAGAAAATCAACAACTTAGGCATTCGTAGTATTTATTAAGAATACAACAATTTCAATTTAAGACCCACGGTCATGCTTGACACCAACATATAGATACTCGTCGCTATGCTTATATGTCGTACTCAACAAGTAACATATAGCAAACAGGACTCAACTCTTAATCCCTCAAGCTAAGGTTAGACCAAATACTTACCTCGAACTTCCATGGCTAACTCAAGCCTCAAACACCACTTTTCCTTTAGAATTCACCTCCACACAACTCGTATCTAGCCCAAATTGATTTAACAATATCAATAAACGCTAAATAATTCAATTCCAATGCTTAATTATAGCTTTTCTATCATTCTTCTCAAAAAGTCAAAAATCGACCCCGGGTCCGCTTGGTCAAAATACGAGGTTCGGACCAAAACCCGATCACCCATTTATCCATGATCCCGAATATATAATTAGTTTCGAAATCTGACCTCAAAACGAGGTCTAAATTCCATTTATACAAAAAGTCCTATCTCTACCCAAATCCCTAATTCTCTACCATTAAGAATATGATTTAGGCTTAGAAATCTAATGGGTGTTAATGGAAATTGAAGAAAATGAGTCTAAGATTACATACCTATGGATTTGTGGTGAAGTTCTCTTTCAAAAATCGCCCAATTTGGAGTTTGGAAGAAGAAGTTATGAAATTTTTGTGAAATCCCGTATATTCTATTACTGTTTAAAAATCACTAGGCAGGCCTTCATCGCGTTCGCGATAGGTCTGTCGTATTCGCGATGGGTCAGGCCTAGCTGACCTTCGCGTTCACGTTCGACGGCTCGCATTCGTGGAGCTTCAGCTCCTAGAGCTTTTGCGTTCGCAGTCAGATGTCCGCGTACGCGTAGAACAATTGTGAAACCCCTCCCCCAAGCCTTTAACCTTATGCGTTCGCGAGTGCGTGGACGTATTCATGAAGGATACTCCCCCCACAGCCTCGCATTCGTGTCCCAAGCTCCTCGTTCGTGAAGAGCAAACTGGCACTTGAGGAAATTGCCTTACGCGTTCGCGAGTAGAACCACGCGAACGCGAAGAACAAAACCTTTGTGCACTGAGATAGCAAAAACCTGCAATTTTTCTTAAGTTCAAAACCTTCCGAAACTCACCCGAGCCGTCAGGGCTCCAAACCAAACATGCATACTAACTCAAAAATATCATATGAACTTATCTGTGTGATCAAATCGCCAAATAACCTCTTAAACAACGAATTTAGCATAGAAATCTAAGAAAAGTCTCAAAACTTTCAAAGTAACAATTTTCACAACTATGGGTCCAAATCACCTCAAACGATTTCCGTTTCTTACCAAATTTCACAGACTCATCTTAAATCATATATAAGACTTATACCGGGCTCCAGAACAAAAATACGGGCCTGATACCATCAAGTTTTAAACACATATCATTTCCAAAAACTCTAAAATATTCTAGAAAATAATTTTCTTGAAAAATCCATTTCTCGGGCTTGGGACCTCGGAATTCGATTCCGGGCATACACCCAAGTCCCATATTTTCCTACGGACCCTCTGGGACCGTCAAATCACGAATCCGTGTCCGTTTGCCCAAAATATTGACCGAAGTCAACTTAAATTTATTTTAGAGTCAAAATTCATCATTTTAACAAATTTTCACATAATAACTTTCCGGCTACGCGCCCGGATTGTGCACGTAAATCGAGGTGATGCTGAAAGAGGTTTTTAAGGCCTCGGAAGGTAGAATTTATTTCTAAAACAAGTGATGATCTTTTGGGTCATCACAAGTAACAGTTTAGCCATAATAGATTATTTGAAACAAAATATTGTAGCTAAATGAATATTTTTGCTTCAAGTACAAAAAAATTGTGGCAGTAACTAAAAGATATAGCCACAGATTAATTGCTATAATTGAATTCCATAGCTAATCATTAGTTTTTTGCCACGAGTTAAAAGTTACTATAGCTGCAGTCTTTTTAGCCACAATAAAATAGTTGAAATAAAATATTGTAGCTAAATGAATATATTTGCTTCATGTTATAAAAAGTTGTGGCAGTATAGGTTGAATTAGCTACATATTTCTTACTATAATAGAATTTCGTAGCTAATCATTAGTTTTTGTCACGAGTTAAAACTTAATATAGCAACAATAACCTTTTAGTTACAATAAATTATGTAAAACAAAATTTTACTAAATAAATAATTTTGCTTCAAGTTCTAAAAAGCCATGGCAACCGTTGGCTTAATAACTACAATTATTTATCACGATAAAATAATATACCCACAAATTTATTGCTACGATAAAATTTTATAACTAATCATTAGTTTTTTCCACAAGATAAATTTGTAGTAACAATAGTAATCTTCTAGCGTAAATATTCAAAACAAAAGTTTATAGTCAAATAGATATTTATCTGCTTATTTTAAGAAAATAAAAATAGTTAGATAATAGTTATAACTATTTGTCATGACGAAATTAATAGTTATAAATTTAAAGTGGCGATAAATTTACAAGTTAACTATAACTTTTGTCGTACAGTTAGGATTGTCATCACAATAATAGTATTTTAACCATAATAAGTTATGTAAAAAATTTCATAGGTGAATTTTACTAATACAATGACAAAAATAAGAGGTGCTCAAACAATTATCAAGTTATGAAAATTCAATTTTAACTATAAAAGTTAGATTTTTCCAAAATAACAGAAAATATAGTAATTATATATAAATTGAAGAATTAATAAACTTTAAGTATGCAAAAGTTAATTTTAATAGATCATTTGTATGCCTAGTTGTAGCCTAAAAAACTATCAATTTACTTTTTATTTATCAAACTCATATTGTATTTGATTGCAACTTATTATTTTTGGACGTTATATATATATGGTGCAAAATTCAAAATATATTAACATTTATGTATGTCTGGTACTTAACTATTTTTCTATATAAGTACTTTATATTTAAGTATGTATTTTTAAATAAGTCTTCATATATTAATATATATATATATATATATATATATATATATATATATATATATATATATATATATATATATATGTATATGTATATATATATATACACACTTTCTTAATAAGTTCCTAATTGTCATTTTAAATTATACATTGAATATAAGAATTGAGAATTAACTATGATAACGATATATGAAGAGGATCATGTTTCTCTTGTAACTATTATTTGATATTTTATAATGTTTACATAATTACCACCAAAGGATGTGGTGCAGTGGATGTGAGAATGCTCTTTACTTAACTAGAGGTCTTGGGTTCGAGCCCTGGGTATGGAAAAATTATTGGTAGGGAGCGCTTCCCCCCGAATGGGGCCCTACGCGGCACAAATCCGGATATAGTCGGGCTCCAATGCAAGTACCGAACACCGGGTGAGAAACCAAAAAAACAAATGTTTATATAATTCGATATTATTAAGTTTCACTTCAAAAAAAAAAAAAAATTAATATGGTTGATAACTTGATATAGGAGTGTATAACAAATTCTAACTAGTATAACATATTTCATATTAAAAAAATAATACTTATAATTTTTTATAAAATTTAAATAAGTATATAATTAATTTTCATTATATTTGAATATGCAATATGAAATGGTCAGTGTGCACTCAATTTAGATAAATAGAAAGTTGTAATTTAATGATCTAATACTATTTTAATAACTTCATAACTATCATAATCTAATTAAATACTAAAATTAAGAAGTTAATATAATTCAAATAGGAGTAAATTACAAAACTAATAATATCATATAGGAAGAAAAAAGTTGTAAGGAATATACTATATTATATAATATTTTTATTTCATGCAAGTTGATTTTTCTATTTTATTTAGTGTAAATTATGTATTTAATTTTTTTTATTTTTCATAGATAATTTTCTTACTTATTGTATTTGTTAGTACTTATATTTCTCTTATTTATGGCATTTGTATTAAGAAATAAAAGGAAGAAAATATATATTAACAAAAAGAAAAGCAATATAAAGGCCAATTGGCCCAAACCAAAATCCCCAAAACCTAATAAAATTACAAAAACTTCTATCTCACTGTGCGTTCCTCTCTAGCCGCCAACCCCCTTCCTCCCTTTTCCCATTTCCTTCTTTAACAATTATCAATACCTTTCTCTCTTCACGTGAACGAAGTGAATCAGCGGAATCACTGGCTATATTGCCCGACGCCTTCTTTCTTTTTAGGTATATTTATATATATACATTTTAGGTGTCACGATCTAAAATCCACTAAGGATCGTGATGGTGCCGACACCGCTGTCAAGCAAGTCAATCATAAATACTTAATTTAGGCCTTGTTTTAATAATGTTGAAAACTATGATTTTTCATTCAATTGTGCTAGTAAAAGATAACCGTTTCAAATTAAATAAAAATATTTGGAATTAATACAAATACCCCATAACCATCCCAGAACCCGATGTCACAAGTGCATGAGCATTTACTAGGGAATGAAATAAAATATAATAACTGTCCGGAATACAATTGGACAGGAATGAAATAGTACAGTACAGTACTCTGAGGGAGACTCTGCTGGCTGCGGATCGTCTCGCAAGATGCAGCTCACCTAAATACCCGTATCAACCACGTCACTATGCTACTAAGCCACTAGCCACACATGAACATGTGCAACAAAAATGCACAGCAAGTGTAGTATGAGTACCGTGTACCCAGTAAGTATCCCGTCTAATCTCGAAAAAGTAGAGACGAAAGGTCGACTTCGACACTTACTAGTGATCCAATAATAATATATCGATAATATAGTAAATCGTGAATTTTCATAAAGATGGTTGTAACTCAATAGTATGAAGCAAGTAAGCAATTCTTTCATTAATAGGAATTTCCAAATTCATTTTTCATCATTTATACATTTATTTCAAGCCAGGGAGAGCAAATATCAACATCTATAAATCTCAAGCAAACATTACAAGCATGCGCAAAACATGCCAAGGACGTACGGTCCGATCTAACAATATTTAAATTGTGCACTGCCAGAGGGTCGAATGGCGCGACCATAAATGCATCTATTTAATCTACCGAGGCGTTTGGCCCGTTCCACAATAGATAACACATTCAAACAGTCAAATCAAAAATTCATCAAGGAGAAATTATTCAGGAAAAGGCAAGCTTCTCTTTTAAAAGTCAAGAAATGATGTCTAGCCTTTTAGAAATTTATTTATACGTTCGATATGTTTTAAGCATTTTTAAGTTGACAACAAGGTTGCAATATTACAAGTAAAGTATGCTTTCGGACCCTAGATTACGCGGTCTTAAGCATAATAGTAGCTACACACGAACTTTCGTCACCTCGTACGTACGTAGCCCCCACAAATAGAAGCACATATCCAATTAATTCACCTATGGGGACAATTCCCTCTTACAAGGTTAGAAAGGAGACTCACCTCGCTTCAAAGTCCAATAACTGGCTTCCAAGCGCCTTCCGACGACTCAAACCGATGCCCCAATGCTCAAAAACTAGCCAAATAATGGGCAAACCAATGGAAATACACCCTAATACTCATAACAATTCAATTTATATAAATCCCAACTCCGCTTGAAAAGTTGAAAAAATCGCCCTCGGGCCCACGTGCCCAGATTTCGAATTTTTTCGAAGATAAATTTTACCCACAACTTCACGAACTCAAATATATAATTGGCTCTCAATTTCATGTCAAAAATAGTGGTCAAAATCCAAGAATACAAGTTTCCTAGGTTTTCTTCAAAATCCCAAAATTTCTACTAATTTACATGATTTTCCATGTTAAAATCTAGATATAATCCAAGTAATTAACTTGCAATAGGTGGGAATCACTTACCTTGACATAGATGATGAAAATGGAGCTCCAAAATCGCTCCTAGGTCGGCTCCCATGGAGAAAATGAGATGAAATGAGCCAAACCCATTTCTTTGTACTTATACACTGCCCAGATGACTCTTCTTCGCGAAGAAGAAAATTCCCAAAAACCATTTTCCAAACTCTTCTTAGAAAGCCTCTAGTATAATGGCCATAACGTTTTGTACAAAACTCCAAATGAAAAATGGTTTAACTTTTTGAAAACTAGATACCAAGATCTACAACTTTCATGTTTTTGGTCATCTCCCAATTCCTTATATATTTCGAGATATAAGCCTCCAAAGTCAGTCATGTGCAACATAAATTTCTTCTTCATCTTCCGGACAGCCTATAATATACAAGACATAAATTTTTGTACATAAATCCAAATGCTAAATGGTTTACTTTTCTGAATACTAGACATAAAGTGATAGAACTTTCATTTTTGGATTATCTTCAAATTCCTTATAGATTGTGAGATATGAGCCTCCGAATCAGAACTGCGCAACAGAGATTTTCTTCTTCGCGAACGCGAAGGACAAAATCCCTAAAGCCCAATCCTTCTTCGTGAATGCGAGAGTATACTCACGAACGCGAAGAACAACACCAGACACCAGCAACAGCTATAGCAAAACAGCCTGAAATGATCTGAAAGAACCTCGAAACACACCCGAGGCCCCCGGGACCCCATCCAATCACACCAACCAGTCCCATAACATAACACAGACCTGATCGAGGCCACAAATCACATCAAAATCATGAATTACACTTCAATTCAAGCTTAATGAGCTTTAGAATTTCAAACCTCTATATTCGATGTCGAAACCTATCAAATTACGTCTGATTGACCTCAAATTTTGCATACAAGTCACATTCAACATTACAGACCTACTCCAACTTCCGAAATTGGATTCTGACCCCGATATCAAAAGGTCCACTTCCGATCAAACTACTCAAAAACCTTCAAATTTTTATCTTTAGCCAAATGACTCCAAAATAACCCACAGACCTCCAAATTCACTTCCGATCGCGCTCCCAACACCAGAATCACCATACAGAGCTATTCCCAGATTCGGAATCCCAAACAGACATTGATAACACTAAAATGCCCTTCAACTCAAACTTATGAAATTCTTCAAAAAATGCTAACTCCCACAATAGGTGTCGAAACGTTCCCGGGTCTTTCAAAACCCGATCTGGATATACGCCCAAGTCCAAAATCATCATATGAACCTGCTGGAACCTTCAAATCCGGATTCTGAGGTCGTTTACTCAAAAATCTAATCTTTGTCAATTCTTTCAACTTAAACCTTCCGAAATGAGGATTCTCTTTACAAATCAACTCCGAAATTCCCAAAATTCAATTCCGACCATACGTACAAGTCATAATACCTGAAGTGAAGCTGCTCATAGCCTCAAACTGCGGAACGACGCGCTAGAGCTCAAAACGACCGGTCAGGTCGTTAAATTAGGATTTCTCAATCACCATACACCTATTTGAGTTGAATTTTTGGATTTATATTCTAACAGTTTGATATATATTGTGTTGTATTGTGATAGGTAATGAGTGGAACCTTGAAGATTATAATGTAATGTTGGAGGAGCCACATGTTCGTCGAAAAGACATTACAAAAATGAGATGAAAATTCTTTCAATATTTTTTAAAAAAGACAAGTTTGTTTTCTTGTCTTGTTGGTTTGAACTTTTCACTCGTGTTATATGCTAAAACTTCTTGTAAAAGAATTATCTACACATAATTTTTCTCTCTTTGAACGTTCTTCTAGCAATTTTACAAGTCAAATTTCTTAGTATTAATGTTTCTTTTGGTTGACTCATTCTTTTGTGCTAGTTAGTGTTTCTTTTTAATTTACTGGGTGCATTTTAATCTATTGATTGCAAGAAGATCAAGGATTCAGCCTTGATGCAAAGAGTGAAATTACTCCATCCTTGGCTACAGAAGATCATGTGGTAGCAACATCTTCAGTCCGCAAATCAAACACTTAGTACTTAATTTTATTTTGACGTGGAACCCTTCAGAATTGTATGACAATTGTATTATTTAGAATTAATTTTTGAAACTATTAGATGTCAATTTGTATAATAAAGTGATATTCAAAATTTATTATTGTGTGTTTCTATGGTTGGATAATATGAAATTTTAAATTATTTAGTGAGGTAAAAAAAAGAAAAATAGCAACGTATAGGATAGAAAAATTTATTATCTCTAATAAACTAATTTTTATAAATAAAAATAAAATACAATAAAAATTTAGTCACCAAATAAAACATAATTAAAAAAATCTAATTGGGATATTTTGACTATTTATAGCTATGGATTTATGGATTGGTAGCTAATTATAAATACTATAAGACAAATCTAATATGTGAGCACATCTACATATTTGAATTTTGTGGCTAAATAAATAACATCTTCTGCCACGGTATATCCCTTTGTGGCTAAAGCAGAAGATAGCTACAAAATTGATTCATCGTGGCAAAAGAATAAAATCATCAGCTATAAATATATATTCTTCGTGGCAAATATTTTATTAATATAGCTACATCACAAAAATTCTTGTAGCAATAAGTATTAATCCTTAGCCATAAAATGTTAAAGTTTGTAGCTAACTTTTAGTTACGCTACTTCAAGCTACGGATGCAACGGAAAAAATTATTATAGCTAAAGTGTTTAGCCACGAAAATTTTTGTGTTTAGCTACGACGTACTGCGTAGCTGTATATGCATAATATTGTAGTGTTATGCCACATTTGGTTGGGATAAAATCATAGTTTAACTAATTTTGGGATTAATTATCCCGAGATTGTAATATTTTTTTTTATCCTTATGGGAGAGTGGAATAACTAATCCCGGAAAAAATAATTACGAGATAACTTGTTTCCCAACCAAACAACCCCGTATTGCACTAATAATGACAAGTGGTGGCTACAGTTGAAACCCTAGTTTGGTTAGTAGGAATTTGCTTAACAATCATCAGCCTCTTCGAATTTCCCTTCCAAAAGTAGACAATGATAAGATTGTTATGCTGATGTTGGTTTTAGTGGCCAAGTTAGATATTTTAACAAGAATTTTTTTCTTCCAAAAAATTATTTTTATCCTATTAATTTGCGAATTATAGTTTTTTAATAAAGAAGATTCCATTACACTTTCTTTAACTCATATGTATGTAGTTCCACCACGCAAACTTCCATTATCCAATCGTCATATACTTTAAAGATAAATATCACCTAAGAAAATAAAAGAATCCATACTATAGTTCAATGTATCCCAGTTTGGGGAATCAGTCATCAACAAAGCCAATTCAGAATTTTAATTTGACTGGTCCAATTTTTTTTTAAAAATAGACTAAATTTACTATACATTAAAAATTATGCGTTTTAGAATTAAATATTTGTTAAAATTTTATTATTTTCTATATATCTATGTATACGGTCAAAATCTTATGCCTTCAATTTATAGGCTCGGGGTTCCGTCCTAAGCCCGAGTCCGGGCGAGGTCAAGTTCGAAACCGGTGGACCAGACTCAAGATCGAAGACAGAGTGCAATCCCCAGAGATAGGAGTTAGAGGAATACTGACGCCAAGTATGCTCGACCCTGAAATAGTACTGTTATGGATTTATAACAGAGTGAGCTAGATTCCTGCCACGTCCCCAAGATCATGGCACAAACCCTGGAATAGTATTGTACGATTCCGTACTAGGTGGTTAGACAGTTGTACCAAGAATATTCCTTATTGTAAATAAAAATATACCTTGTTTAGGAATTTCCCTATTATATAAAGGAGGTCCCAATCATTTGTAACATCATCTAATCATTGAGCAAAGAATATACTATCTACCTTTTCGCCTATTGTTCATCAACATTGTCTTTTAGCTCTACTGTTCTTACTTTACTTTTCTTACTTAATTGTTCCTATTGCTCTAAGTCCACCTCGAGGTCACTAAGCTCAAGCTCACTACTATTGAGTAACACTGATTTGATTTACTTGTCTCTTTTATTTCTACTTCATATTTCTTGATTATTAATTGGTATTGAACTAAATCACATATCTTTAAAACAACAAATCAAATTTAATTGTTACTCGTATTTTCGAGGTAAACAGTTTGGCGCCCACCATGGGGCTAAATATAATAGTGATTATTTTTTTACCGATTCTCATTAAACACGTTGCTTTTAAACTTTTTCTTGTCAAGATTTTTTGATTCTCAGGCTGAAATATGTCTAGCTCACAAAACGCACCCATTCATGACAACGAAGGTCTTGGAAAACAGCAACGCAGGAGTCGGTGTACCGCTGATAATCCTATGGGAAGTGCCAAATGTGGAACCTGTTGATGTTACTTCACACATTTCTCTGAATGCAGATCTAGGCGTGGACCCCGAAGGAGATATACACAGGGAAGCCCGGTCCGGTGGCCAAAGAACATAAGGAATCAATCCCTTTGCCCCTCATTCTTCAAGAATAAGGAAGATCCTTTTCAAGTTTTAATTTGTTCATTTGGAATCTTGGTTCTTCTACTTCATATTTATTTAATATGATGGGAGAAGGGGGAGTCAGCCTCCAAGTGATATTCAAGATGCTGCAAGCTCAGCAAATCGTCATCGCTCAACTGTAGAGTCAGAATAAAACTTCAAACACAGCCGAACCAGTAAACTCTCGGCGTACTGAGCCAGTACTAGAAAGGCCCGATGAAAGTGGCCCGGGGACTGACCCCACGATTATGAGGATGATCGAAGAGCTTACTAAGAGTATCGAGTCCGGGGAAAAGAAAATTGAAGACAACGATAAGAAGGTGGAAACTTACAACTCCTGTGTTGACCAAATATCAGGGGCACCTCCAGTTTAGAAAGGTTTAGACGACAAAAGGTTCATACAAAAACCATTCCCCCCAAGTGCTGCTCCGATGCCCATTCCCAAGAAGTTTCGCATGCCTGATATACCCAAATATAACGGGACAACCGACCCTAACGAGCATATTACTTCATACATTTGCGGGATAAAAGGGAATGACTTGAATGACGATGAAATCGAGTTAGTTTTGTCGAAAATATTTGGGGAAACACTATCAAAGGGAGCCATGATTTGGTATCACAACTTAGCCCCTAACTCTATTGATTCATTTGCTATGTTAGTAGATGCCTTCGTGAAAGCACATGCCGGGGCCATAAAGGTGGCCACAAGAAAATCGGACGTCTTCAAAATAAAGCAAAGAAATGATGAGATGCTAAGGGAGTTCGTGTCCCAGTTTCAGATGGAAAGAAAGGAATTACCACCGGTCTCCGATGACTGGACAGTACAGGCCTTTATGCAGAGTCTGAATGAAAGGAGCTCGATCGCGTCTCGGTAGTTAAAACAAAACTTGATCGAATATCTAACTGTGACATGGTCGAATGTGCACAATTGTTACCAGTCAAAAATCAGGGTCGAGGACGACCAGTTAGGAGCCCCCCTTGGGTTCAGTTCATCCTAACAGATTCACAGCCAAGCCCCCGAGGGACACAGATCGGGAATAGAGATTCAACAAAGAACGATATCAGTCATGTGCCGATCGAAGGAATAGCGGCTGGAGCCGCAACACTCCTCGGAGCGATCAGAGAAATGATCGAGGTCAAAGTTCTCGGGGAATAATGAGTAAAAACGGGTTCGATAAGCACACCGACCCCACCGAGAACCCTCGATTATCAAAGTACAACTTCAGCATAGATACATCAGGGATTGTCTCAGCTATTGGGAGAATCAAAGATACCAAGTGTACTAGGACAATACAGACCGATCCTTCTCAAAGGAACCCGAACTTGATGTGCAAGTATCATGGCACACATGTTCATAGAATAGAAGATTGTAGGAAGCTAAGGGAAGAAGTGGCTTGATTGTTCAACGAGGGCCACCTTCAAGAATTCCTAAATGATCGGGCTAAGAATCACTTCAGGGAGAGAGATGCAAGGAAAAATGAACAAGAAGAACCACAACATGTAATCCACATGATCATTGGAGGAGATGATGTCCCTCAACGACCTGTGTTCAAGCGCACTAAAGTATCAATCACCAGAAAAAATGGACTAGGAGCTATGTACCTGAAGACGTCTTATCATTCTGTGCCGAGAAAACAGAAGGCATATCTCAGCCTCACAATGACGCCCTGGTAATCTCTATCCTTTTGAATAAAATTCACGTTAAACATGTTTTATTGGATCCAGGTAGCTCAACAAACATAATCAGATCGAGGGTCGTGGAACAACTCAGCCTACAAAATCAGATTGTACCTACATCTCGGGTCCTGAATTGCTTCAACATGGCAAGCAAAACTACAAAGAGAGAAATTATCTTGCAAATAAACGTAGCCGGGACCATACAAGATTCGAAGTACCATGTCATTGCAGGTGACATGAGGTATAACACACTCCTCGAGAGACCATGGATACACAACATGAGGGCAGTGCCTTCAACTCTTCACCAGATGATGAAGTTCCCGATAGAAGATGGAGTAAAAACAGTCTACGGGGAGCAACATGCTGTAAAAGGGATGTTTGCAATCGAGGAAGTGGTGCTGACACAAGAGCCTTAGACCTCCGAGAAATCAAGCATCGGGGGTATACAGGCAGCCAAATAGCAATCACCGCCTCCAACCTCGATGGAATCGGAGCAATAGGTAATCAAAGACGAAGATGAGTATTTCCTTACTCCTTGAACCTTCGTCGTTCCCGAAGAATCCGATGCCACCAAATAAACTATCAAGGAGCTCGAGCAGGTCATTTTGATCGAATACATGCCCGAGAAAAAGGTATACCTGGTAATGGGATTGACCCCCAAATTCAGGAAAAAACTCATTCAATTTCTTATTGATAATATGGATTGCTTTGCTTGGTCCCATTTAATATGGATTGCTTTGCATCGACTGAGCACCGATCCCAGGTTCAAACCGGTGAAGCAAAAAATGAGGCATCAGTCCGAGGTAAAGCATGCTTTCATAAAGAATAAGGTAACCCAACTCCTTAAAATTTGATCTATTATGGAGGTAAAGTACCCCGAGTGGCTAGCCAACATAGTTGTAGTTCCTAAAAAAAGAAACAAACATAAAATGTGCGTAGATTATAAGGACTTGAACAAAGCATGTCCAAAAGATTCTTTCCCACTGCACAACATTGATCGTATGATCGATGCCACGACTGGCCACGATATCCTAACTTTTCTCGATGCCTACTCCGGGAACAATAGATTCAGATGAACCCAGAGGACCAAGAAAAGACTTCGTTTATTACAAAATTTGGGACTTATTGTTATATTGTAATACCCTTCGGGCTAAAAAATGCAGGAGCTACATACCAATGCCTGGTTAACAAAATGTTTGAAGAACAAATAGGTAAAACAATAGAAGTTTACATTGATGATATGTTGGTTAAGTCCCTGCGCGCAGAGGACCATTTGACTCATTTGTAGGAAACATACAAAATCTTGAGAAATTACAACATGAAGCTCAACCCGGAGAAATGTGCCTTCGGAGTCGCTTGGGTAAGTTTCTCGGTTTCTTGGTGTTAACCTCGGTAAGATTAAGGCCATCGTGGACATCACAGTCGTGGATAGTGTAAGGGCCATGCAAAGATTAACAGGTCGAATAACTGCTCTGGGTTGATTCATTTCGAGGTCATAAGATCGGAGTCACCGGTTCTTTTCCTTGCTCAAAAAGAAAAAGGATTTCTCATGGACCCCGGAATGTCGGCAAGCCTTAGAAGAATTAAAGCGATATCTGTCGAGCCCACCTTTGCTTCACACCCCGAAGGTAGATGAAAAACTTTATCTATGCTTGACATTGTCCGAGATAGCGGTAAGTGGGGTTCTAGTTCGAAAAGAGCAAGATAAGCAACTTCCTATTTATTACGTTAGCCGAACTCTGGGAGATGTTGCAACTAGGTACCCTCCCTTATAAAAATTAGCACTTGCATTGATAAGTGCATCTAGAAAGATAAAACCATATTTTCAATGTCATCCTATATGTGTATTAACCACGTACCCCCTTCGAAATGTTTTGCATAAGCTCGAGCTATCAGGCTGATTGGCCAAATAGGTCATCGAGCTTAGCGGGTACGATATTGAATATCAAATCCGAACGGCCATCAAGTCTCAAATCCTAGGTGACTTCGTGGGGTTCTAGTTCGAGAAGAGCAAGGTAAGCAACTTCCTATTTATTACGTAAGCCGAACTCTGGGAGATGCTGCAACTAGGTACCCTCCCTTAGAAAAATTAGCACTTGCATTGATAAGTGCATCTAGAAAGCTAAAACCATATTTTCAATGTCATCCTATATGTGTATTAACCACGTAACCCCTTCAAAATATTTTGCATAAGCTCGAGCTATCAGGATGATTGGCCAAATAGGTCGTCGAGCTTAGCGGGTACGATATTGAATATCAAATTCGAACGTCCATCAAGTCTCAAATCCTAGCTGACTTCATGGCTAATTTTACGCCAACCCTGCAGTGGAGAAAGAACTCCTGTTGAGTTTGGGTACATCATTGGGGGTATGAACCTTTTTCACAGATAGTGCCTCGAATGTGAAGGGGTCTGGCATTGTCTTGAAGCCACCCACGGGTGATACCATTAGGCAATCTATCAAAACTCCTAGATTAACTAATAATGAGGCCGGGTATGTGGCCATGATTGCAGGTATCGAGCTATCCAAAAGCCTTGGAGAAGAAGTCATCGAGGCCAAATGCGATTCTTTATTGGTGGTAAATTAGGTAAACAAGAGTTTCGAGGTTCGAGAGGATAGAATGCAGCGGTACCTGGATAAGCTATGGGTAACTTTACACCGCTTCAAGGAGTGGACTCTGGATCACGTACCACAAGAGCAAAATAGCGAGGCTGATGCACTTGCTAATCTGGGATCTTCGGTCGAAGAAGATGACATCATCCCGGGGATTGTCATCTAACTATCAAGGTCTGTGGTTAAAGAGGGTCATGCTGAGATAAATTCAACGAGTTTAATGTGGGACTGGAGAAATAAGCATATCGATTATTTGAAGAATGGAAAACTCCAACCAGACCACAAAGAATCGAGGGCCCTATGAGCCAAGGCTGCTAGGTTTACATTAGATGAAGATGGAACATTGTACCAAGGAACATTCGATGGACCATTGGCGGTATGCTTGGTGCCAGGGGACACCGACTATGTTCTACGAGAAATCCACAAAGGCAGTTGTGGAAACCATTGTGGTGCCGAATCTTTGGTCCGCAAAATTATAAGAGCAGGTTACTACTGGGACAACATGGAAAAAGATACTAAGGAATTTGTCAAAAAAATATGATAAGTGTCAACGATTTGCACCGATGATCCATCAACCCGGAGAAAATGAGATGAAATGAGCCAAACCCATTTCTTTGCACTTATACACTACCTAGATGACTCTTCTTCGCGTTCGCGAAGAAGAAAATTCCCAAAAACTATTTTCCAAACTCTTCTTAGATAGCTTCTAGTATAATGTCCATAACGTTTTGTACAAAACTCTAAATAACAAATGGTTTAACTTTTTGAAAACTAGACACCAAGATCTACAATTTTTATGTTTTTGGTCATCTCCTAATTCCTTATTTATTTTGAGATATAAGCCTCCAAAGTCAGCCCTGTGCAACACAAATTTCTTCTTCATCTTCCATATAGCCTATAATGTACTAGACATAAATTTTTGTACATAAATCCAAATGCTAAATGGTTTATTTTTCTGAACACTAGACATAAAGTGCTAGAACTTTTATTTTTGGATCATCTTCAAATTCCTTATAGATTGTGAGATATGAGCCTCCGAAATCAGACCTGCGCAATAGAGATTTTCTTCTTCGCGAACGCGAAGGACAAAATCCCTAAAACCCAATCCTTCTTCGCGAATGCGAGAGTATCTTCACGAACGCGAAGAACAACACCAGACACCAGTAACAGCTATAGCAAAACAGCCTGAAATGATCCGAAAGAATCCCGAAACACACCCGAGGCCCCCGGGACCCCATCCAATCACACCAACTAGTCTCATAACATAACAAAGACTTGATCGAGGCCACAAATCACATCAAACAACATCAAAATCATGAATTACACTCCAATTCAAGCTTAATGAGCTTTAGAATTTCAAACTTCTACATTCGATGTCGAAACCTATCAAATCACGTCTGATTGACCTCAAATTTTGCACACAAGTCAAATTCGACATTACGGACCTACTCCAACTTCCGAAATTGGATTCTGACCCCGATATCAAAAAGTCCACTTCCGATCAAACTACTCAAAAACCTTCAAATTTCTATCTTTAGCCAAATGACTCCAAAATAACCCACAGACCTCCAAATTCACTTCCGATCGCGCTCCCAACACCAGAATCACCATACAGAGCTATTCCCAGACTCGGAATCCCAAACAGACATTGATAACACTAAAATGCCCTTCAACTCAAACTTATGAAATTCTTCAAAAAATGCTAACTCCCACAATAGGTGTCGAAACGTTCTCGGGTCTTTCAAAACCCGATCTGGATATGCGCCCAAGTCCAAAATCATCATATGAACCTGCTGGAACCTTCGAATCCAGATTCTGAGGTCGTTTACTCAAAAAATCCAATCTTAGTCAATTCTTTCAACTTAAACCTTTCGAAATGAGGATTCTCTTTCCAAATCAACTCCGAAATTCCCGAAATTCAATTCCGACCATGCGTACAAGTCATAATACCTGAAGTGAAGCTGCTCATAGCCTCAAACTGCGGAACGACGCGCTAGAGCTCAAAACGACCGGTCAGGTCGTTAAATTAGGATTTCTCAATCACCATACACCTATTTGAGTTGAATTTTTGGATTTATATTCTAACAGTTTGATATATATTGTGTTGTATTGTGATAGGTAATGAGTGGAACCTTGAAGATTATAATGTAATGTTGGGAGGAGCCACATGTTCGTCGAAAAGACATTACAAAAATGAGATGAAAATTCTTTCAATATTTTTTAAAAGAGACAAGTTTGTTTTCTTGTCTTGTTGGTTTGAACTTTTCACTCATGTTTTATGCTAAAACTTCTTGTAAAAGAATTATCTACAAATAATTTTTCTCTCTTTGAACATTCTTCTAGCATTTTTACAAGTCAAATTTCTTAGTATTAATGTTTCTTTTGGTTGACTCATTCTTTTGTGCTAATTAGTGTTTCTTTTTAATTTATTGAGTGCATTTTAATCTATTGATTGCAAGAAGATCAAGGATTCAGCCTTGATGCAAAGAGTGAAACTACTCCATCCTTGGCTACAGAAGATCATGTGGTGGCAACATCTTCAGTCCGCAAATCAAACACTTAGTACTTAATTTTATTTTGACGTGGAACCTTTCAGAATTGTATGACAATTGTATTATTTAGAATTAATTTTTGAAACTATTAGATGTCAATTTGTATAATAAAGTGATATTCAAAATTTATTATTGTGTGTTTCTATGGTTGGATAATATGAAATTTTAAATTATTTAGTGAGGTAAAAAAAAGAAAAATAGCAACGTATAGGATAGAAAAATTTATTATCTCTAATAAACTAATTTTTATAAATAAAAATAAAATACAATAAAAATAGTCACCAAATAAAACATAATTAAAAAAATCTAATTGGGATATTTTGACGATTTATAGCTATGGATTTATGGATTGGTAGCTAATTATAAATACTATAATACAAATCTAATATGTGAGCACATCTACATATTTGAATTTTGTGGCTAAATAAATAACATCTTCTGCCACGGTATATCCCTTTGTGGCTAAAGCAGAAGATAGCTACAAAATTGATTCATCGTGGCAAAAGAAAAAAATCATCAGCTATAAATATATATTCTTCGTGGCAAAATATTTTATTAATATAGCTACATCACAAAAATTCTTGTAGCAATAAGTATTAATCCTTAGCCATAAAATGTTAAAGTTTGTAGCTAACTTTTAGTTACGCTACTTCAAGCTACGGATGCAACGGAAAAAATTATTATAGCTAAAGTGTTTAGCCACGAAAATTTTTGTGTTTATCTACGACGTACTGCGTATCTGTATATGCATAATATTGTAGTGTTATGCCACATTTGGTTGGGATAAAATCATAGTTTAACTAATTTTGGGATTAATTATCGCGAGATTGTAATATTTTTTTTTATCCTTATGGGAGAGTGGAATAACTAATCCCGGAAAAAATAATTACGAGATAACTTGTTTCCCAACCAAACAACCCCGTATTGCACTAATAATGACAAGTGGTGGCTACAGTTGAAACCCTAGTTTGGTTAGTAGGAATTTGCTTAACAATCATCAGCCTCTTCGAATTTCCCTTCCAAAAGTAGACAATGATAAGATTGTTATGCTGATGTTGGTTTTAGTGGTCAAGTTAGATATTTTAACAAGAATTTTTTTCTTCCAAAAAATTATTTTTATCCTATTAATTTGCGAATTATAGTTTTTTAATAAAGAAGATTCCATTACACTTTCTTTAACTCATATGTATGTAGTTCCACCACGCAAACTTCCATTATCCAATCGTCATATACTTTAAAGATAAATATCACCTAAGAAAATAAAAGAATCCATACTATAGTTCAATGTATCCCAGTTTGGGGAATCAGTCATCAACAAAGCCAATTCAGAATTTTAATTTGACTGGTCCAATTTTTTTAAAAAAATAGACTAAATTTACTATACATTAAAAATTATGCGTTTTAGAATTAAATATTTGTTAAAATTTTATTATTTTCTATATATCTATGTATACGGTCAAAATCTTATGCCTTCAATTTATAGGCTCGGGGTTCCGTCCTAAGCCCGAGTCCGGGCGAGGTCAAGTTCGAAACCGGTGGACCAGACTCAAGATCGAAGACAGAGTGCAATCCCCGGAGATAGGAGTTAGAGGAATACTGACGCCAAGTATGCTCGACCCTGAAATAGTACTGTTATGGATTTATAACAGAGTGAGCTAGATTCCTGCCACGTCCCCAAGATCATGGCACAAACCCTGGAATAGTATTGTACGATTCCGTACTAGGTGGTTAGACAGCTGTACCAAGAATATTAATTATTGTAAATAGAAATATACCTTGTTTAGGAATTTCCCTATTATATAAAGGAGGTCTCAATCATTTGTAACATCATCTACTCATTGAGCAAAGAATATACTATCTACCTTTTCGCCTATTGTTCATCAACATTGTCCTTTAGCTCTACTGTTCTTACTTTACTTTTCTTACTTAATTGTTCTTATTGCTCTAATCCCATCTCGAGGTCACTAAGCTCAAGGTCACTACTGTTGAGTAACACTGATTTGATTTACTTGTCTCTTTTATTTCTACTTCATATTTCTTGATTATTAATTGGTATTGAACTAAATCACATATCTTTAAAACAACAAATAATATTTAATTGTTACTTGTATTTTCGAGGTAAGTAGTTTGGCGCCCACCATGAAGCTAAAGATAATAGTGATTATTGTTTTACTGATTCTCATTAAACACGTTGCTTTTAAACTTTTTCTTGTCAAGATTTTTTGATTCTCAGGCTGAAATATGTCTAGCTCACAAAACGCACTCATTCATGACAATGAAGGTCTTGGAAAACAGCAACGCAGGAGTCGGTGTACTGCTGATAAACCCAGGGGAAGTGCCAAATATGGAACCTGTTGATGTTGGTTCACACATTTCTCTGAATGTAGATCTAGGCGTGGACCCCAAAGGAGATATACACAGGGAAGCCCGGTTCGGTGGCCAAAGAACACAAGGAATGGGAGAAGGGGGAGTCAGCCTCCAAGTGATATTCGAGATGCTGCAAGCATAGCAAATCGCCATCGCTCAACTGTAGAGTCAGAATAAAACTTCAAACACAGCGGAACCAGTAAACTTTCGGCGTACTGAGCCAGTACTAGAAAGGCCCGATGAAAGTGGCCCGGGGACTGACCCCACGATTATGAGGATGCTCAAAGAGCTTACTAAGAGTATCGAGTCCGGGGAGAAGAAAATTGAAGACAACGATAAGAAGGTGGAAACTTACAACTCCCGTGTTGACCAAATACCAGGGGCACCTCCAGCTTAGAAAGGTTTAGATGACAAAAAGTTTATACAAAAACCATTCCCCCCGAGTGCGGCTCCGATGCCGATTCCTAAGAAGTTTCGCATGCCTGATATACCCAAATATAACGGGACAACCGACCCTAATGAGCATATTACTTCATACACTTGCGGGACAAAAGGGAATGACTTGAATGACAATGAAATCGAGTTAGTTTTGTTGAAAATATTTGGGGAAACACTATCAAAGGGAGCCTTGATTTGGTATCACAACTTAGCCCCTAACTCTATTGATTCATTTGCTATATTAGTAGATGCCTTCATGAAAGCACATGCCGGGGCCATAAAGGTGGCCACGAGAAAATCAGACATCTTCAAAATAAAGCAAAGAAATGATGAGATGCTAAAGAAGTTCGTGTCCTAGTTTCAGATGGAAAGAAACGAATTACCACCGGTCTCCGATGACTGGACAATACAGGCCTTTATGCAGGGTTTGAATGAAAGGAGCTCGATCGCATCTCGGGTAGTTAAAACAAAACTTGATCGAATATCCAGCTGTGACATGGTCGAATGTGCACAATCGTTACCAGTCAAAAATCAAGGTCGAGGACGACCAGTTAAGATCCCCCCTTGGGTTCAGTTCATCCTAATAGATTCGCAGCCAAGCCCTCGAGGAACACAGATCGGGAATCGAGATTCAACAAAGAACGATATTAGCCATGTGTCGATCGAAGGAATAGCAGCCCGAGCCGCAACACTCCTCAGAGCGATCAGATAAATGATCGAGGTCAAAGTTCTCGGGGAATAATGAGTAAAAGCGGGTTTGATAAGCAAACTGACCCCGCCAAGACCCCTCGATTATCAGAGTATAACTTCAGCATAGATACATCAGGGATTGTCTCAGCTATTGGGAGAATTAGAGATACCAAGTGGCCCAGGCCAATACAGACCGATCCTTCTCAAAGGAACCCAAACTTGATGTGCAAGTATCATGACACACATGCTCATAGAATAGAAGATTGTAGGAAGCTAAGGGAAGAAGTGACTCGATTGTTCAACGAGGGCCACCTTCAAGAATTCCTATGTGATCAGGCTAAGAATCACTTCAGGGAGAGAGATGCAAGGAAAAATGAACAAGAAGAACCACAACATGTAATTCATATGATCATTGGAGGAGATGATTTCCCTCAACGACCTGTGTTCAAGCACACTAAAGTATCAATCACCAGAAAAATGGACTAGGAGCTATGTACCCAAGGACGTCTTATCATTTTGTGACGAGAAAACAGAAGGCATATCTCAGCCTCACAATGACGCCCTGGTAATCTCTATCCTTTTGAATAAAATTTATGTTAAACGTGTTTTAGTAAATCCAGGTAGCTCAACAAACATAATTAGATTGAGGGTCGTGGAACAACTCAGCCTACAAAATCAGATTGTACCTACATCCCGGGTCCTGAATGGCTTCAACATGGCAAGTGAAACTACAAAGAAAGAAATTATCTTGCAAGTAAACATAGCCGGGACCATACAAGATTCAAAGTTCCATGTCATCGAAGGTGACATGAGGTATAACACACTCCTCGGGAGACCATGGATACACAACATGAGGGCAGTGCCTTTAACTCTTCACCAGATGTTGAAGTTCCCGATAGAGGAGGGAGTAAAAACAGTCTACGGGGAGAAACATGTTGTAAAAGAGATGTTTGCAATCGAGGAAGTGGTGCTGACACAAGAGACTTCGACCTCCGAGAAATCAAGCATCGGGGGTATACAGGCAGCCAAATAGCAATCACCGCCTCCAACCTCGATGGAATCGGAGCAATAGGTAATCAAAGATGAAGATGAGTATTTCCTTACTCCTCGAACCTTCGTCGTTCCCGAAGAATCCGATGCCACCAAATAAACAATAAAGGAGTTGGAGCAGGTCATTTTGATCGAATACATGCCCGATAAAAAGGTATACCTAGGAATGGGATTGACCCCCGAACTCAGGAAAAAACTCATTCAATTTCTTATTGATAATATGGATTGCTTTGCTTGGTCCTATTTAATATGGATTGCTTTGCATCGACTGAGCACCGATCCCAAGTTCAAACCGGTGAATCAAAAAATGAGGCCTCAGTCCGAGGTAAAGCATGCTTTCATAAAGAACGAGGTAACCAAACTCCTTAAAATAGGATCTATTCTGGAGGTAAAGTACCCCGAGTGGCTAGCCAACATAGTTGTAGTTCCTAAAAAAAGAAACAAACTTAGAATGTCCGTAGATTATAAGAACTTGAACAAAGAATGTCCAAAAGATTCTTTTCCACTGCCCAACATTGATCGTATGATCGATGCCACGGCTGGCCACGAGATCCTAACTTTTCTCGACGCCTACTCCGGGATCAATAGATTCAGATGAACCCAGGGGACCAGGAAAAGACTTCGTTTATTACAAAATTTGGGACTTATTGTTATATTGTAATGCCCTTCGGGCTAAAAAATGTAGGAGATACATACCAATGCCTGGTTAACAAAATGTTTGAAGAACAGATAGGTAAAACAATAGAAGTTTACATTGATGATATGTTGGTTAAGTCCCTGCGCGCAGAGGACCATTTGACTCATTTGTAGGAAACATTCAAAATCTTGAGAAATTACAACATGAAGCTCAACCCAAAGAAATGTGCCTTCAGAGTCGCTTGGGTAAGTTTCTCGGCTTCATGGTGTCGAATTGAGGCATTGAAATTAACCTCGGTAAGATTATGGCCATCGTGGACATCACAGTCGTGGATAGTGTGAGGGCCATGCAAAGATTAACAAGTCGAATAGCTGCTCTGGGTTGATTCATTTCGAGGTCATAAGATCGGAGTCACCGGTTCTTTTCCTTGCTCAAAAAGAAAAAGGATTTCGCATGGACCCCGGAATGTCGGCAAGCCTTAGAAGAATTAAAGCGATATCTGTCGAGCCCACCTTTGCTTCACACCCCGAAGGTAGATGAAAAACTTTATCTATGCTTGACATTATCCGAGATAGCGGTAAGTGGGGTTCTAGTTCGAGAAGAGCAAGGTAAGCAACTTCCTATTTATTACGTTAGCCGAACTCTGGGAGATGCTGCAACTAGGTACCCTCCCTTAGAAAAATTAGCACTTGCATTGATAAATGCATCTAGAAACCTAAAACCGTATTTTCAATGTCATCCTATATGTGTATTAACCACGTACCCCCTTCGAAATGTTTTGCATAAGCTCGAGCTATCAGGCTGATTGGTCTAATAGGTCGTCGAGCTTAGCGGGTACGATATTGAATATCAAATCCGAACGGCCATCAAGTCTCAAATCCTAGCAGACTTCGTGGGGTTCTAGTTCGAGAAGAGCAAGGTAAGCAACTTCATATTTATTACGTAAGTCGAACTCTGGGAGATGCTGCAACTAGGTACCCTCCCTTAGAAAAATTAGCATTTGGATTGATAAGTGCATCTAGAAAGCTAAAATCATATTTTCAATGTCATCCTATATGTGTATTAACCACGTAACCCCTTCGAAATATTTTGCATAAGCTCGAGCTATCAGGCTGATTGGCCAAATAGGTCGTCGAGCTTAGCGGGTACGATATTGAATATCAAATCCGACCGACCATCAAGTCTCAAATCCTAGCTGACTTCGTGGCCAATTTTACGCCAACCCTCGTACCCGTAGTGGAGAAAGAACTCCTGTTGAGTTCGGGTACATCATCGAGGGTATGAACCCTTTTCACAGACAGTGCCTCGAATGTAAAGGGGTCTGGCATTGTCTTGAAGCCACCCATGGGTGATACAATTAGGCAATCTATCAAAACTCCTAGATTAACTAACAATGAGGCCGGGTATGAGGCCATGATTGCAGGTTTCGAGCTAGCCAAAAGCTTGGGAGAAGAAGTCATCGAGGCCAAGTACGATTCTCTATTGGTGGTAAATTAGGTAAACAAGAGTTTCGAGGTTCGAGAGGATAGAATGCAGCGGTACCTGGATAAGCTACAGGTAACTTTACACCGCTTCAAGGAGTGGACTCTGGATCACGTACCACAAGAGCAAAATAGCGAGGCTGATGCACTTGCTAATCTGGGATCTTCGGTCGAAGAAGATGACATCATCCCGAGGATTGTCGTCTAACTATCAAGGTCTGTGGTTAAAGACGGTCATGCCGAGATAAATTCAACGAGTTTAATGTGGGAATGGAGAAATAAGCATATCGACTATTTGAAGAATGGAAAACTCCCACCAGACCACAAAGAATCGAGGGCCTTATGAGCCAAGGCTGCTAGGTTTACATTAGATGAAGATGGAACAGTGTACCAAGGAACATTCGATTGACCATTGGCGGTATGCTTGGGGCCAGGGAACACCGACTATGTTCTACGAGAAATCCACGAAGGTAGTTGTGGGAACCATTCTGGTGCCGAATCTTTGGTCCGCAAAATTATCAGAGCAGGTTACTACTGGGACAACATGGAAAAAGATACTAAGGAATTTGTCAAAAAAATATGATAAGTGTCAACGATTTGCACCGATGATCCATCAACCCGGAGAACAACTCTATTCAGTCCTATCCCTGTGGCCTTTCATGAAATGGGGAACAAATATAGTCGGCCCTCTACCAACGGCCCCAGGTACAGCTAAGTTCATTTTATTTATGACTGATTATTTTTCTAAGTGGGTGGAAGCACAGGCCTTCGAGAAGGTACGAGAAAAAGAAGTTATTGAATTTATCTGGGACCACATCATATGTCGATTCGGGATACCTGCCGAGATTGTATGTGACAATGGAAAGTAATTCATCGGCAACAAGGTAACAGAGTTCCTCGAAGCACATAAAATAAAGAGGATTTTATCAACACCGTACCACCCAGCCGGAAATGGACAGGCCGAGTCAACAGATAAAATTATCATTCAGAACTTGAAGAAAAGACCAGATAATGCAAAAGGGAAATGGAGAGAAGTTTTACCCGAGGTCCTTTGGGCTTATCGGACGACATCGAAGTTTAGTATGGGGCCACCCGTTTTCTCTAGTGTATGGCTCCGAGGCCCTCATCCCTGTCGAGGTTGGACAACCCAGCGCCATGTTTCGGCATGCATTGGAGGAGTCAAATCACGAGGCCATGAATGCTAGCCTCGAGTTATTAGATGAAAAGCAAGAAGCATCGCTTGTTCGGGTGGCCACGCAGAAGCAAAAGATCGAAAGATACTATAATAGAAGGACCAGCCTTTGACACTTTGGAATCGGGGACTTAGTTCTACGAAAGGTCACCCTCAATACTCGAAACCCAAATGAAGGGAAACTAGGACAGAACTGGGAAGGACCGTACCAAGTCCCCAGAGTTATTGGTAAAGGATCTTACAAACTTAGCACAATGGAAGGTGAACAACTACTAAACAATTGGAACATATCATTACTCAAATGGTACTAATGCTAAGGTATGACTTTATCCTTTTGTCTATTTGAGTTTAAAACTAACTCATTACAGATTTTCGATCGAAGCCATCGAAGGCATACAATCTCGAAGGCATCGTTTTTTACATGAAGGCCTTAGGTTTTAAAGCATGCGTTGCACTCTTTTTCCTTAGATCGGATTTTGTCCCAAATTAGTTTTACTGGCAAGGTTTTTAACGAGGCAACAACTATGTGCCACCTAAGGAGAGCTCAACAGTATCCAAGGCTTCTTTTCAATCAACCTCGAATACTAGGGGGCATCACCCTCGGAGGTTATATTTTTGAGGAAAATACTTCACGCCTAAGAGGGCCTCGATAGGAAAACTTTGTAATGGGCCAAACGGTCAGATGAACCGTGTCCATATAGAATAGTCGAGCCCCGACGGCAACACATGTAAACATGTATTAATTATTTGAAGAAGCAATCTGTTAATATCAAAAACACTTTGTGTCTCAATGAATTTTACTATTATACGAGCGCTACACTTATAATCCTACGAGAAATGGCTAAAGAGCCAAAACATAAAAGCACCCCCGAATACTCGGGGACTATCATCGACAGTTAGTATATCCGAGTCATCACAAACTCGAAATCTTAAGACCTCAAATATGCATCCCCTAGAAACAAAGGCCAAGGCCAATATACTCGGGGACTAAATTTTCGAACAAGTTCGAAAAGTTATCAGGAAACAAGTCCAAGTGACATACCCGAAGGCTACGACCATACTAAAGACTACGGTCATATAAAGGCTGTGGCCAAAATAATGCGGCTCGGAGACGTCGGACTTTCGCCATAAATTAAAGGCCTTCAAACATTGAAAAACCGATTAAATCAGTCTACACTCGGCAAAAGCAAAATATAAAGGGCTTCGATAAATTCAGCCCTCAAATAATTTAAAGGGCTTCGATAAATTCAGCCCTCGAATAGTTTAAAAGCTTCGATAAACATAAGCCTTCGAAAAACCCCCGAGAGATATTCAATTATTATTACACAAACAAGTCACTAATAAGGTTCTGATACGTCGAACCCTCGAAAAACCCAACGGGTACAAAAAACATATGCTAAGGCATACAAAATTTTTACTAAGTTTGTTGCCGAAAAAAGGGAAAAAGTATAGCCACTTTAAAGGCCGAATCGGCCCCACCTAAAGAGCCTAAGGGCCGACTTAAAGAGCCTAAGGTCCGATATATAAGAGCCTAAGGGCCAACTTAAAATAGCTTAAGGGCAAATATATATTGAGTTCGAGACCTCGCTCAAAATCGGACTCAAGAGTCCCATTATTCCGAGCTCATAAATTGATTTAAGCTTTGCTCGAGGATTAACAAAACCTTAAGGGGTATTATATTGATCAATAAAAATCAAAGGGTTTATTATGTTCTGAGTTCGAATCAATACTCGGACTGATTGAATTATCGAAATCTTCTACAAATGAAAACAAAACAAAATTCAACACAAGTTGAGGATAGAACGAAAAGATACTTTATATTCATAAGGGGTGTTTTACAAAACATATTTACAACGCCCGCAAGGGGCCCTTACATAAAAGAAAAAGAAAGTCTAATCTATTTTTAGGGTCATATCCCCGAGAGCACCATCCTCAGGAACTGCACCTTCGACAGCTCTATCTTCGGGAGCCTCCTCTCCCTTGGGAACATCCTCTTCACCTTCCCCGTCCCCAGAGACACTCGTTATATCCTCATCATTGGAAGAGACAAGAAACCTAGCATCGGTTTCCCGATCCTTTTCCTCGGCTATCTCCTCGGCAAGGTCGAACCCTCAGTCATGGATCTCTTCGAGAGTCTCCCTCCGGGCCTGGAACTTGGCCAAATCATTGCTCCGGTTTCCCGGTAGGAGGCCTCCCTCAACTCGGCTTGAATTGCCACAACATCCCTTAAGTATACGGCAATGGATTTATCAGGTGCAGCCTTCATCTTCTTAGCTTCAGCCTTAGCATGTACAACTTCGGCCCGGGCTTTAGCAAGCTCTGCCTCTAACTCCTCAATTTTCTTGGCCTGGGACAGACCCTTCGCCTTAATACCTCGGAGTTGAGTTTCAACCGAGGCCAGTTGGGTTGTAGCAGCTTCCTTATCGGCAGCGAGCTGATCCATGCTCTCATTCCATCAATGGCAATTAGCTTTAACTTGATCAACCTCACCTCGGAGCTGCCCAATCATCTCTAACTTTTGCTGCTGCTGAGATATCGAAGTGTTAGCCTCCGAAGTAGGTCCAAGAAGGCCATACTCTGTTAAAATCACAATTACCTTCTCTTCTAGCTCGAACTCGTTTTTCCGAGCTTTGGCCAATTCAGCCCGGAGGTCCTGAAGCTCCTCTTCCTTTTGGCTATAGAGGAGCCTCAGGGCCTTCTCTCCGCCCAAAACTTTCCTAAGCTCGGCCTCACATTGGCTCAGCTCAGCTCTACACTTGACGATGGCCTATTCATGAAATGAAAATATATCAGTCAAAGGAAAAGGAGGAAAGAAAAAATTACAACAATGAAAGTTAGTATTTACCTGAGAGAGGAGATGTTGAGCCTCTTCGAAAATGGTAGATGAATCATTGAGGTCAGTAGTATCCTCGACCCCAGCAAAGCAACTCTGAAAGGGATCTTCTTCGAAGACCTTGCTCGGATCGGGCATACGTAGAGTGTTAGCTTTTTCAATTGCCTCCTCGAAATAAGTTGGCAAAGAAAGGGAGTGACCTGTTGTCATGGCCCTGAGCTATTCACTTGGGGCGTTCCCATTAGCTTTGGGGGTCTCCGCATTTTCCCCTTCTGGTATATTTGTTGAAGGCAGAGGAACAATCTCAACCTCCGGGGACACGGGGGCCTTGCCCGCATCTCTCTTTGGGGTTCCCTCACTACGAGATGAGATCTCTAGTTCGGAGGGCTTGGCAGCCTCGATTGGTTTCCTGGTTCGAGGCACCAACGCTGACTCTTCACCATCATTTTCTATGTCATCCGAGGAATCATGGGTCGAATCTGTGTCTGCATAAGCAAATCTCTTTCGTAGCTTTCGAGCAGGGGTTTTTTATCTTAAGGGTCTTCAGGCTTCAAAACCCTCATTCTTTTGTTGTCCTTCTCCGATTTCGGGATCGAAGACTTGGTCCCTTCCCCGGGCGGGGCTGGCCTCATTTCGAAGAGATCTCCGATGCCTGCAGAAGTGAATGAGAATAAGTTGAAGCCACCAACAAATGGAAAATACCTAAAACTTTGGAAGAAAATTTACCATGATGTTTGGCATCCCATTTTCCCCTTGATAAATCACGCCATTTACGCTCATCATACGAGGAGGTCGCGACCAACTTTTGGACATAGTCCTCGAGCTCGGGGACACCATGAGGTGTCAAAGAAAAAGATGCAGAAAAGATAAAAATGTTATTATAGGATGTGGAAGTTGAGTATATATAGGTATTGGTAAGAAGGACTCCACTTACGATTATAATTCCATCTCTCCGGGAACAGCATTTTGTCCCGGGGAATAACATCCGAAGTCCTTACTCTGACGAACCGGCTCATCCAACCCCGGTACTTGGCTTCGTCGCTACTGGAAAAAAAGGCTTTCTTCGTGTGATATTGCAACTTGATAAGCCCTCGAAACAGCTAGGGTCAGTACAATCGAATCAGGTGGCTAAGGGTGAATTCCAACCCTCAGCCTTGTCGGAAAAGTAGCGCAGCATGATCACGATGCGCCAAAAAGAGGGGTGAATCTGGCCGAGGGTGACTTCGTATGTTTTGCAGAAGTCAATTACCACTGGATCGAGGGGAACCAGTGTGAAGGGGTAAGTGTAAACACTTAAAAAACCCTCCATGTGGGCAGTAATGCTTTCCTCGGGGCTCAAGATCTAAACCACGACCTCATCTCCCCAGCCACAGTCCTTCTTCATATCCTTAAGGCGCTTCTCCGTTATCAAGCCAAGATATCGTGTCCTGGGACGTCGGGGGGATTTTCAATACTAAAGTCCTTCTTAATCACACAAGGACCGGGGGTGATTTCCTCAAGAGTTGGCGACGCCACCGGTTTGGCCGGCGGGGAAGTAGAAGAAGATGATGCTTTATCTTTTTTTGGGACCGTTTTGGAAGTTTTAGGCATGGTTTTAAGATAAAGAATACAGGTTGTACCGGAATGTGATGTTTTTTGCAAGAACTTGGCATTTTCCGGCGCTTGAAGAGGCGGTGGAAACAGGTGATTAGAGAAAGGGATGAAGAAGGAAAAGATGTAAATAAAGAGTAAAGTTCTTCACCCAAAGGAATAACCTCATATTTATAGAAGGGCAACGACGGTTCGGTGGCCCTAGTGGCCGACCAAGACTGGCTTGCATTCAATGTTTTGGGAAAGTGGACCGATGAAATGTTTCAGTCACTTTGAACGCCTACGTCGTGGAAATGACATCATCACTAAAGACTTCGGGAAAATGAGGATCAAATCATTTCTTATCATCTTACTCCAAGAAACGTGGGGACTATCTGTATACGGTCAAAATTTTATGCCTCCGATTTATAGGCTCGAGGTTCCGTCCTAGGCCTGAGTTCGGGCGAGGTCGAGTTCGAGTTCGAAATCGGTGGACCAGACTCAAGCTCGAAGATAGAGTGCAATGCCCGGAGATAAGAGTTCGAGGAATAACGAGGCCAAGTATGCTCGACCCCGAAATAGTACCGTTATGGATTTATAACAGAATGAGCTAGATTCCTGCTACTTCTCCAAGATCATGGCACAAACCCTGGAATAGGATTGTACAATTCCGTACTAGGCGGTTAGACGTTCGAAGAATATTCCTTACTGTAAATAGAAATATACCTTGTTTAGGGATTCCCCTATTATATAAAAGGGATCCCAATCATTTGTAATATCATTTAATCATTGAGCAAAGAATATACTCTCTACCTTTTCGCCTATTATTCATCAGCATTGTCCTTTAGCTCTACCGTTCTTACTTTACTTTTCTTACTTAATTGTTCCTATTGCTCTAAGCCCACCTCGAGGTCACTAAGCTCGAGGTCACTGCTATTGAGTAACACTGGTTTGATTTACTTGTCTCTTTCGTTTCTACTTTATATTTCTTGATTATTAATTGGTATTGAACTAAATCATATATCTTTAAAACCACAAATCAAATTTAATTGTTACTCGTATTTTTGAGGTAAACAGATTGGCACCCACCATGGGGCTAAAGATAATAGTGATTATTTTTTTACCGATTCTCATTACACACGTTACTTTTAAACTTTTTCTTGTCAAGATTTTTTGATTCTCAGGTTGAAATATATCTAGCTCACAAAACGCACCCATTCATGACAACAAAGGTCTTGGAAAACAGCAACGCAGGAATCGGTGTACCACTGATATACCCAAGGTTTTGGGCTAAAGATAAACGCACCAATCATGACAAGCACTAAAACTACCTCCGCTATTGCTCGCCAATCATGACAAGCATATTCTGGCAACTGTCATGACGAATGGTATGGCAGGTATATGGCACTATTGAATCTTCCTTTAGACTCAGAATCGTAGTTAGCCCGTGCTAAGCACGGGCCCAATAATTTAAAGCTCAAATATTTAAATTCTTAGAGCTTGTTTGAAAAGTTTTTATGTAATTGAATTTGTATGCGATTTAATGTAATTACGAAATTTGACATATTTGTATGTACATTTAATTAATTACTCAATCCACATGAAATTATACATAATTAAAATGAAGTAACTATATTTTGCAATTATCAAAGGCGATAAAGAATTAATGGTAATGATATAGATAATTACCATATGATATTTCAAATCTTATTTTTTTTTCTTTTTAAATATTTTTTTTAAAAAAATCTTTTCCTCCTCAAATTTGTCTCTCATAACGTACTTCTTGCTCCTAATTCTAGCCCCGTACTCCTTCTACCTTTTTTCTCCTATCTACTGCATACTTTCTCTTACTGTGAATCTTTTTTACCCTTTTATTGTTTTATCTATAGAGTCTTGCTGCCGCTAATGCAATTGCATGTACTCCTTCTTCCCCTTTCCCCCTTCTTATTGCATGCTTTCCTGCTTTCATTTTTCTTATTGCATATTTATATTGTTGTAATTTGCAATTTATTGTATATTTTTTTCTTTATTCTTCCTTATGATGCCATTATTAATAAAAATTATGCTTTATTATAAAATTAATATGCTCTTTTTTATGTCTTCTAGATAGACTAATAAATAATGTTCATTTTTTTAATTGCTTGATCATGTAAGATTTCAAGAATGAACTAAAAATTACACTGTTGACAGACAATATATATACAATGTGAGAGATAACTCAATAGCATTGATGCCGATAAATTTAATAGGGATTCTTTTAATGAAAAATACATTTTTAAATGAAAATAAATTATTAGCGAAAATAACTATAATTTCACAAGCTACCTTAGCTTTTATGAAACTATATATATCTTTTTACATAAATTATTGTGAAAGAAAATAATATTTTAGTTGCCAAGAAAGAACTAACAAAAGAAGTACACTTTTGAGATAATTAAAATAAAAAATTCACGGTTAGATATTAAAAGGTGCATCACTAAACTATTAGGGAGAAAGTTGGGTGGGGTGGAACGTGGGGCCCACGTGAGGGAGTAGAGAGTAGAAAAGTATGTGGTGACGGTTGATGACATGAGCCCATGGGCAATTTAGTCCAAACACTCAATCATTTATGTTGAAGCTACAGTGAATTCCTTTGTAAGCAATCATATTGTTCTATTACAACTGAAATTACCAAACTACCCTTTAGGCGCCAAGCAAGCATATTGACCATCAGTTGCTTATCCCCTCTTATATATTAGTAGTAGAAGTAGATATGTTCTCTTGCATTTACAATTCCAATACAACTAAATGTAGGTATATTCTATGAAATTCCAATATATCCTCTTTATATTTACCGCAAAATTAGTACACTATTGATCAGTTGCTTAAAGGTTTTACCTCTGAGGTTTTGAAATAGCCATCTTAAGAATTGAGACTGAAAAATAAATTGGCTTGACTATTACTCCATCCGGTTCACGATAAGTGATCAATTTGACTTCAACACGCCACTAAGAAAATACTAAATTCTAGACAAAAATAGTTAGTGTGACTAAACTACACTTAATTAAATATTGCAGCATAATTTAATGTGATGAGTAAAAAATATTTTAGGAAAACGTACATAAGGGTAATTTTAAAAAAACAAATTGAATTTTTTCTTGATTATATAAATAGACACTTGTTTTGGACCAAAATAAAAAGGCAAATTAATCATTTATTGTAAACTGGAGTGTGTAATTAATACTCTACTAGACGATCTTAAATTACGTTGCATATATAGAAGTGTAACATATGCATTTTAGTTGATCATTAATTTATGACACGCCTTAAAGTTGTTGAATTCTTCAAGTACTCAAAATTTCTAATGCTTCTTACCAGTTACCAAATATTACTGTTCTCAAAGTTCAAATCCAAACTTAACTGAAATGGAATGAATAATATTTATTATTCAACCACATACCGCGCTGATTGTCCAATTTATTTCTCCAATTGTTCATGTACTCATAGTATGGACTATCTAAACACCTTGATTATTCCTCTAATTTTTCATGTATCATGATATAATTACTATCCAAATATTTTGGATTCTAAATATTGTGGGAGTATTTTCAAAATTTTAAATAGTTATGTGTCTTTTTATTTTAAGTGTCCTATCTATTTTCAAGTGGCTTCTTGCATAAAGTCTTATGGCCAAATACTCTTAGATAATTGGTGCATGATAAGAGTTTTTACATGTGGCATTGATTTAAAAGATTATTTGACAAATAGTCTTGCTAAGCCAAGTGTGATTTCGCATGAGATGTGTTGCCATCTTGCATGAAAGAAAATTGACAAGTAAGTAACACACTTGTCATGAAACTAAACTCATTTTCATGCTATAAATATGATGCCATCATATTCATTCAATTCTTAACCAAGAATTCTTCTTTAGCTAATCATTACTTTCTTCCTACAATTATTATTATTATTATTATTATTATTATTATTATTATTATTATTATTATTATTATTTCTTCTCTCCAATTTTCTGAACTTGCTAGATTTATTATTTAATTTTGCTGATTCTTGTATCCTCTAAATAAATAGAGATTTGCTTGTTTAATCCTAGGAAAATATTTCACATTGTTGAAATAGTTTCTTAGGACAGTGCCCAGCACGACTCAAGCCAATTCGTGTATCTGCTTACAAATAATATTATTGCAGTATTATTAAAGTTATTTTCAATGTCATTTTCCTACAATCTAAGAAACTATGGCAAGTAATACTACTACGAAAATTTTTGATGGTGCTACCAATTTTGGTGTTGTCTCTGTTGCTATTGTTCCAATTGTCCTGCCAGATATCCATGGTGTTACAAATACGTTATTGGATCCACTACTTTGGCAGACGCTAATGTCAAATACAAGTATGTGAATAGACATGGTAACATATCCAATGCTAATATTAAAATATTCAAGAAAAATGCACCTCAATGCAAGAGAAGAGTTGGGATAAATGATGATCTCGCTAAGTCAAAATTAAATTTGACTAAAGAGGATAATATAATTGTTGCGATCATTTTTCAAATAAATAATGTGGCCAATGTAAGAAATTGGGTGATAGACTCTGGCGCCACTAGGCACATTTTTACAGACAAAAACACCCAAGTTGAGGAAGGAGAATGTAACGACCCGATCGGTCGTTTTAAGCTCTAGCACGTCGTTCGGTAGTTTGAGGCCATGAGCAGTTTCACTTCAGGTATTATGACCTTTACACATGGTCGGAATTGAATTTCGGGAAGTTTGGAATTGATTTGGAAAGAAAACTCCGAGGGTGCTCCGTTCCAGTGGACGGAGGAGTGTGAGGCGAGCTTTCAGAAGCTCAAGACAGCTTTAACTACATCCCCAATTTTAATACTGCCTACACGTTCGAGGTCTTATACGGTCTATTATGATGCCTCGAGGATTGGCCTCGGAGCGGTGCTGATGCAGGGCGGTAGTGTGATTGCCTACGCGTCCAGACAGTTGAAGGTACATGAGAAGAATTATCCGGTTCACGACCTTGAGTTAGCTGCCATTGTTCACGCCCTGAAGATCTGGCGTCATTATTTGTATGGCGTTCCCTGTGAGATTTATACTGACCATCGAAGCTTGCAACACCTGTTCAAGCAAAAGGATCTAAATTTGCGCCAAAGGAGGTGGTTAGAGTTGCTGAAGGACTATGATATCACTATTTTGTATCACCCGGGCAAGGCCAATGTGGTGGTCGATGCCTTGAGTCGCCGGGCAAAGAGTTTGGGGAGTTTGGCTTATTTACCAGCATCGGAGAGACCTATGGCGATGGATGTTCAGGCCTTAGCCAGCCAGTTTGTGAGATTGGATCTTTCGGAGCCCAATCGAGTTCTAGCTTGCGTGGTTTCTCGGTCTTCCTTATTTGATCGTATCAGGGAGCGTCAGTATGATTACCCTCATTTGCTTGTCCTCAAGGACAAGGTTCAGTATGTTGATGCCAGAGATGTGACTATTGGTGATAACAAAGTATTGAGGATGCAGGGTCAGATTTGTGTATCCAATGTTGATGGGCTTCGGGAGATGATTCTGGAGGAGGCCCATACTTCGCGGTATTCCATTCATCAGGGTGCCGCGAAGATGTATCAGGATTTGAGACAACACTACTGGTGGAGGCGGAGGAAGAAAGATATAGTTGGATTTGTAGCTCGGTGCCTCAACTGTCAGCAGGTGAAGTATGAGCACCAGAGACCAGGTGGGTTGCTTCAACAGATAGAGATTCCGGAGTGGAAATGGGAGCGGATCACCATGAACTTTGTAGTTGGGCTCCCGCGGACTTTGAGAAAGTTCGATACTATTTGGGTGATTGTGGATCGGCTGACCAAGTCCGCTCACTTCATTCTTGTGTATACTACTTATTCTTTGGAGCGGTTGGCGGAGATTTATATCCGAGAGGTTGTTCGTCTGCATGGTATTCTAGTTTCCATCATTTCAGATAGAGGTACTTAGTTCACATCACGGTTCTAGAGGGCTATTCAGCATGAGTTGGGTACTCGGGTGGATTTGAGTACAACATTTCACACTCAGACGGATGGATAGTCCGAGCGCACTATTCGGATTCTTAAGGATATGTTCCTTGCGATTGTGATTGAGTTTGGAGGGTCTTGGGATCAGTTTTTGCCATTGGCAGAGTTTGCTTACAACAACAGCTATCAGTCCAGCATTCAGATGGCACCATTTGAGGCTTTATATGGTAGGCGGTGTAGATCCTCGGTGGGTTGGTTTGAGTCGGGTGAGGTTAGATTATTGGGCACAGACTTGGTTCAGGATGCTTTGGAGAAGGTTAAGGTGATTCAGGATAGACTCTGTACAGCCCAGTCCAGACAGAAGAGTTACGCGGACCAGAGGGTTCGTGATGTTTCCTATATGGTTGGAGAGCGGGTTCTGCTTTGGGTTTCGCCTATGAAGGGCGTTATGAGATTCGGGAATAAAGGAAAGTTGAGTCCGAGGTTTATTGGCCTTTTTGAGATATTGAGGTGTGTTGGGGAGGTTGCTTATGAGCTTTCCCTACCTCCCAGTTTGGCAGGAGTTCACCAAGTATTTCATGTTTCGATGCTCCGGAGGTATCACGGTGATCCATCGCACGTGTTGGATTTCAGTTCAGCCCAGTTAGACAAGGATCTATCCTATGTTGAGGATCCAGTGGCAATATTGGATAGGCAAGTTAGAAAGATGAGGTCAAAGAACATTGCATCAGTAAAGGTTCAGTGGTGGGGTCAGCCGGTCGAGGAGGCGACCTGGGAGACCGAGCAGGATATGCGCAGCCGTTACCCTCATATTTTCACTACTTCAGGTATGTCTCTATGCTCGTTTGAGGACGAACGAATGTTTAAGTGTGAGAGGATGTAATGACTCGGTTGGTCGTTTTTAGGATTTACACCCTGATCCCCTATTAACTACTTTCCCTGTGTTTATTTCTGCTATTGTGATTTGCTGGAATGTTCGGTTGTAAGTTTTGGAGAGTTTTGGGACACTTAGTCCCTAAATGAGAGCTTTAGTATTGAAAAGTTGACTGTAGTTGGAACAGTGTGAAGAAGTCTCAGAATGGAAATCCGATGATTCTGTTAGCTCAGTTGAGTAATTTTGGGCTTAGGGGCGCGATCGTATTGTGTTTTGGAGGTCCGTAGCTAATTTAGGCTTGAAATACCAAAAGGTTTAATTTTGAAGTTTCCGGTACAATAGCGAGATTTTGATCCGAGGGTCGGAATGGAATTCTAAAAGTTGGAGTAGCTCCGTACTGTTGAATGTGACGTGTGTGCAAAATTTCAGGTCATTCGGACGAGGTTTGATAGACTTGTTGATCAAAAGCGTATTTTTAGAATTTTGAAATTTTTAGGCTTGAATCCATGGTTGATTCATCGTTTCGATGTTGTTTTAGGTTTTTTAAGGATCGGTATAAGTTTGGAAAGTGGTATTAGACTTGTTGGTGCCTTTGGTTGAGGTCCCGGGGGCCTCGGGATGATTTCAGATGGTTGACGGAAGGATTTTGGAGTTTGGAGTTGCAGCTTCAGCTGCTGGTTTTCTGTCATAACCGCACCTTCAAGTGTGGGACTGCAGGTGCACCACCGCAGAAATCAGATTGGCCCAGAGCTCCAAGATCCGCAAGTGCGGTTGGGTTTTCGCAAATGCGGTGCCGGAAATGCAGCCAAGAGACCGCAGATGCGGACCCAGCCCGTTAAGTGACTTTTCGCACCTGCGATGCATTCTTCCGCAGGTGTGGGACCGCAGATGCGATAATCGCTGGGCAAAACATATAAATACTTGCCTTCGCAAAATTTTGCTATTTTTCACCTATTTTCAAATGGGAAGATGCTTGCGGAGCATTTTTCAAGAGGGTTTTTCAAAGGAGTTCGCTGGGGTAAGGTCTTTGGTCCCTAAACTCGTTATTGGAATGATTTTTATCAATTTAAGCATGAAAAATTAAGGAAAATCAGTGATAAATTGGGGGTTAGGGCTTGACTAATTAGAGACTTTTGAGTGATGATTTGAAGGACTCTTTGAGGTCCGATTTTGGTGCTTTTGGTATGACTGAGCTCGTGAGAGTGTGAGGATTCTGGAAATGTAAATTTTACCCGATTATGAGACGTGGGCCCGAGGTGCATTTTGGTTATTTTACCTAATTTCGCGTGTTAGCTTAGAATTTCTTTGTAGAATCAGTTACTTGAAGTGTTACTTACATTATGAAATTGAATTGAATAGATTTGGGCCATTTGGAGTCGAGTACTCGTGGCAAGAGCGTGGTTTCGGATTGATTTGAGCTGGTTCGAGGTAAGTGGCTTGTCTAACCTTGTATGGGGGACTTTCCCCTTAGGATTTGGTATATTTGGTAATTGAAATTCCTTGTACGTGAGGTGACGAGTGCGTACTTGTGCTAATTGTTAGAAATTCGATTTTCATTAAGTAATTACTAGTATGTTTCCTTTCCTGTTTTTAATACTTGTACTATTAAGCATGTTGTTAGCTTAGGAAAGCATGTCTAAGTGATTTAATTGCTTTATTTTCTCAAACTGCCTTACCTGAATTCTGTGCAGCATGCTAGGCTAGAATTACTTGTTTGCCTTAATATAAAATTTGCCATTTCTGAGTATTTTCCTATTGTTGCTGTGTGTTTACATTGGGATTACGGATGTGAGATTCCGGTAGCTCCCCCTTGTTTGTTTACATTTGGGACTACGGATGTGGGATTCCTGTAGATCCCCCTGCACAGTATATGGAACTACGGGACTACACCTGGTAGATTCCCCCAGTATTGGGTATTTACATTTGGGACTACGGAACGGGATTCCAGTAGATCCCCGCGCACTATGAGTTGGACTACAGGATGGTATCCTGGGAGAACCCCGATTGTTATGATTTGGTGCTGAGCCGTATTTTCTTCTGTGTTTACTTTGCCTCTGTAATAGTTGTTGCTGCCCTTTATATCCTATGTTATTTTTGCTACTGTACTTACTTATACTGTTCTGCTCTACACTGTCGAACTTTATATTTTATTTAACCTCAGTAAGGCCCTGACCTTCCTTGTCATTACCCGACCGAGGTTAGGCTTGGCACTTACTGAGTACCGTTGTGGTGTACTCATGCCCCTTTCTGCACATGTTTTTCATGTGCAGAACCAGGTACTTCAATTCAGTCCTATCACCCTTGAGGCGAGGCGAGGCGACTGCTCCAGAGACTTTGAGGTATATCTGTCGCGTCCGCAGACCGAGGAGTCCCTTTCTATTCTTGCTTTTAAGCATTATCCCTTCTGTACTTCTTTTTTTTGTTAGACATTCTGGAGTTAGACACTGTTAGATATTCAAAGGCTTGTGGTTTCATGAGATTTTGGATTTTGGGAAAGTGTATTAGTTTTTGAGAAGTTGTATTGTATATGCCAAGCGACATTTTTAATATTGTTTCATTCGGTTATTTTGGCTTTTAATTATTTCTTTCAGCAAGTTTTTCCGCATTGTTAGGCTTATCTAGTCGTAGAGACTAGGTGCCGTCACGACAGTTCATGGAGGGCGAACTGGGGTTGTGACAAAAATGAGCTCCAAATTCAGTTTTTATTGAACCATTAGATTCGTATCATAATTACAGAGCCATAGAAAAAAGAATTATCGAATTTGGACATCATATGAGGAAGTTATGCTCATTTTTTTGTCGGAAAAAACTACTGCTTCTGGTGTGGTCGCAATTGCGAACATTTTCATTGCAATTGCGAACTTTTTGTCGCAAATGCGACCTTTTTCAGTCCTTCCTTGTTCGCAATTGCGCAGGCTTTCTTCGCTTTTGTGAGGGTTCGCAATTGCGAACTCTGGATCGCAAATGCGACATCTGCAGCTTGTTTTCAGCTGTGTAACTCGGGTTTTTGCTTCATTTTATCATATTTTGAACCCTGGGTCCGAAAGTGGGCGATTTTGAAAGAGAAGTTTCATATCAAATCATTGGGTAAGTGCCTCTAACCAATTTTCAACTGTATTTTGTGATTATACCTTAGATTTAACATCAAAATTCATGAGAATCTAAAGGAAAATTTGGGGTTTTAAAGAAAAACCTAAAAATTAGTATTTTTCGATTTTGACCACAAATTTGGGCATGGAATTGGAAATAAATTATATATTTGAGTTCGTGAGGTCTTGGGTAAACTTTATCTTCGAAAAATTTCGGAATCCGTGAACGTGGGCCTGAGGGCATTTTTGTCGATTTTTCGATCGGGGTTAGGGATTGTTATAAATTGGATTATTCTCAGTAATTGAACATGTATTGATGGGTTTACATAATTATTGGTTAGCTTTAAAACGTTGTGCATCAATTTTAGTCTTCGGAAGGGCATGGAATGCCGGTTATCGGCTTTGGAGCAAGGTGAGTCTCCTTTCTAACCTTGTAAGAGGGAATTGTCCCCATATGTGAATTAATTAGATATATGCTTCTATTTGTGGGGGCTATGTACGCACGAGATGATGAGAGTCCGTGCATAGATACTATTATGCTTAAGTCCGAGTAGTTAAGGGCCCAAAAGCATGCTTTACTTGCAATATTTGAAATCTTGTTGTCAATTTAAAAATGCTTAAAATATATCAAACGAGTAAATGAATTTCTAAAAGACTAGTCATCGTTTCTAGATTTTTAAAAGAGAAATTACCTTTTTTTGGATAATTTCTCCTTGATGAGTTCTTGATTGACTGTTTGAATGTGTTTATATATTGGGGAACGGGTCAAACGCCTCAGTAGATTAAATAGATGCATCTATGGTTCGCGTCATTCGACCCTCTGGCAGTGTACAATTTAAATATTGTTGGATCGAGTCGTACGACCTCGACATGATTTACGCATGCTTGTATTGCTTGCCTTGAGATTCATAGATGTTGATATTTGTTATCCCTGGCCTGAGATAAAAGTATAAATGATGAAAATGAATTTGAAAATTTCCTATAAACAAAAGAATTGGTTACTTGCCTCATGCTATTGGGTTTAAAATCATTTTTATGAAAATCCCTGGTTTTTCTATATTATTGGTATTATTAATATTGGACTCCTAGTAAGTGTCAAAGTTGACCTCTCGTCTCTACTTCTTCGAGATTAGACGGGATACTTACTGAGTACATGTTGTTTTCGTACTCATGTTATACTTGCTGTACATTTTTATTGCACATGCACATGTATCTCTAGTGGCCTAGTGGGCGTAGCAACATGGTTGATATGGAGACTTAGGTGAGCTGCACTTCTCGAGACGACCCGCAGTCAGCAGAGTCTCTTTCAGATTATTGTATTTACTTTCTGTCCAATTTATATTCCGGACTGTATTTGTATTATATTGCTTCCTAGAGATAGCTCATGCACTTGTGACACCGGGTTCTGGGATGATTATGTGATTATGCAAAATTAAGTTTGTTAAAGACTTCATTTTTATTTATGTGAATTTCATTATTTATTGTTTAATGTATAAAGAAAACAATTTCAACAAATACTAAAATGGGAATTTAATTAATTTCTTGGTGTTGGATTGCCTGACAGTGTGTCCGGCGCCATCACGAACCTTAGTAGATTTTGGGTCGTGACAACAAGGTATCAGAGCACTAGGTTCCGTTATGTCTCATGAGTCATGGGCGAGTCTAGTAGAGTCTTGCGGATCGGTACGGAGACGTCTGTACTTATCTTCGAGAGGCAATAGGGCTATTAGGAGAACTTCCCTTCTTGATTCCTTATCGTGCGGTTTGCTTCCTTTGAGGCTCATGCCTTTACTTATTTCCTACTCAATCTATGCGACGCGAAGTGCTTATTATAAATCGAGAATTGAGGAATTTTAATGGTACTACAGATGTGGTGCATGATGTTTCCTCCTGCGAGTTTGACTGGGCAACGAAGGATGAGGAAGGGAATGTGGGAAATGTCTTATGGTGATTAAACTCCTAGAAGGCCAAGTGTGGGAAACAAGAGTCTAGTAGTAGCTTAAAGGAGTGAGTTTGACCAAAGTGGGAGAGTGGCAGAATAGCATATGGGTTCAGTGGCAGGGTAACTACACACCTTGAGGAAAGGTTAGAGCGATTTGGGAATTTTAATGGACGGTGATTGGGTCCACGGGCTTAAATTGAAATATTGGCTATTATACGACGGGAGATCGGATGCAACAAAAAGGGGGTTTCTCGATACGAAGAAGGATGCAATATAACTTTGAATTGGATGATATTGTCGCACATTTGGTTGATGTCCATAAGAAGTGAACGGACTAGTACAGTTGGTGAATGAGCACGGGCTCAGGGTGGGTTATTGAGGTCGTAGTGATTATACCCCGTGCAGCAGCGTTGGAAGATGTCGGCACGTAATTTCCACAAGTGGGTTATCTCCTGTGAGCAGATCAGCGGTTGCATGGTTGGCGAAGCTTCTACGAAGAATTCTATTAGCTATACGGCAAAGAGATCGGTCATGCAAATGTGGTTGATGATTCAAAGTATTCATAAAGGGTTTTACAGAAAGATTTCGAGAATTTTGGTGGTTGATTGCGCAAGTGTCATGACCCATTTTCATAATAGGTCATGATAGCGCCCAGCACCATTGCCGGGCAAGCCAACACGAAAATATAAATAAGTTGTCATTTTACTTTTACCAAAATAATTGCAGCAATTTCTCAAGTTAAAGTTAAAACAAGTAATAACTAGTAATGTACCAAAATAATTATACAAATTCCCAAAAAAATAGTCTACCAATGTGTGTGCCAAGACCTGGTGTCACAAGTTGTGCGCAACTAGTAGAATATACAAAAAAATAATTCTATCCTACTGTCCGAAATAGAATAGACAGAAAAAATAAATAAAGAGAGACTCCATCAAGCTGCTGCACGACACAGAAAGGGAGCAACTCACCGTGGAGGTCTTAGAATATGCTCAGGGATGCGCACCAGACTGATAGCCAGATGTACCTGCCTCAGATCCTGTACAATTAAGTACAGAAGTGTAGTATGAGTACATAAATAATATGTACCCAGTAAGTATCCTGTCTCATCTCGAAGAAGTAGAGACCAGAAGTCGACTTGACACTTACTAGGGTCAAATAATATGAGAGATGAATTATACTGAGCATGGATAAAACAAATAATTAACAATGTATAGCAAGAACTAACAGGTCCTCTCCTAGATAATGTCACAACTGTCAACTTCCATTCCAGGACAAATAATAAACTCAAGTCATAGAAAAATACTAAGTAAAGCATGCGCAAGTAATGCCGAGGCGTACGACCCGATCCAACATAAAAGTAAATTGTGCACTGCCGAGGGTCGAACACCATAGATGCATCGATTACCCCGCTCGTGAATCAACCATGTGACACGATCAAATATAATTAAACACAACAACAAGCAGACAAGAACGTATAACTGGGGAGCAATTACTTACTGAATTATCAACTTCTCTTTTAAAAAGGCCAAGAAAGATCATGTTCCTCTTAACTAGTCTCATTTATCATAATCACCATGATTTAAACAATCCAAAATTAAACATAGAGTTGCAATAATACCACATAAAGTATGCTTTTGGGTCCTAAACTACCCGGACTTAGCATAATAGTAGCTACGCACTGACTCTAGTCATCTAGTGCATACATAGCCCCCGCATTTAATGGCAAATTATTAGATTACATTACCTATGGGGACAATTCCCTATTACAAGGTTAGATAGGAGACTCACCTCGATCCAAAGCGTACTTCCAATACCAAGAACGAGCTCAACCTCTCAATTTGGAGCCGAACGATCCAAAACTAGATAAATGAGGTATGAACTAGTCAATACACTCTCCCAAGATCGTATTCTAACTATTTAAGCAATTTCCCACCCTTAAACACAAGTTTCCTAAAATCCAACCCTGAGCCCACGTGCCCGGATTCCGAAATTTTTCGAAGAAAGTTGTTCTTTATAACCTATGGATCAATAATATATAATTTCTACTTCATTTCATAACCAATTCCGTGGTAAAATCTAAGTTTTATCAAAACCCTAGGTCTTGCTCTAATCCCTTGATTTTTTCTAATATTTATGAATTAATCTGCCCAAAACTCAATTATTAAACTTAGAAATAAGGGGGATGAACTTACCTCAAGATGCTAGGTGGAAATCTTCTCTCAAGAGCTCCAAAATCGCCCAATACAGAAGTGCAAAATGGGCAAAAATGACTGGAGCCCATATTAAATGAAGCTCACTGCTTCAGTGATTTCCGCATCTGCGGTCAGGGGACCGCATCTACGGTCCCGCTTCTGCGAGAAAGAGGTCGCATCTACGGAATTGGCCAAGCGGGATGGGACCGCTTCTGTGGTCTTGAAGCCGCTTCTACGCAGCCGCTTCTGCGGCTTAGAATAAACGTTCGTTCTCGAACAGACATAGAAAAATACTTGAGGTGCTGAATAAATGTGGGTATCTACTCCGCATGTTCTCCTCGGACTCCCAGGTCGCCTCCTCGACTGGTTGGCCCCTCCACTGGACCTTCACCACTGAAATCCTCTTGGCTCTTAACTGGTGATCCTGTCTATCAATAATGGCAACTGGATCCTCCTCATAACTCGGGCTCTCATCCAACTGAATAGTATTGAAGTCTAACATATGGGACAAGTCGGCATGATACCTCCGAAGCATAGACACGTGAAAAACTGGGTGAACTCCCGATAAACTGGGGGGTAAAGCAAGCTCGTAAGTAACCTCCCCAACTCGCCTCAACACTTCAAATGGGCCAATAAACCTTGGGCTCAGCTTGCCCTTCTTCTCGAACCCCGTAACACCCTTCATTGGCGAAAGTTTCAAGAGGACCTTCTCGTCAACCATGAATGATACATCACGCGCCTTCTGATCAGCGTAACTCTTCTGTTTGGACTGAGCTGTGCGAAGCCTCTCCTGAATCAACTTTACCTTGTACAAGGAATCTTGCACCAAATCTATACCATATAACATAGCCTCACCAGGCTCAAACCACCCTATAGGAGAACGACACCGCCGACCATATAAAGCCTCAAATAGAGCCATCTCAATGAGGGACTGATAGCTGTTGTTGTAAGCAAACTCTGCCAAACGCAAGAAGTGGTCCCACTGTCCTCCAAAGTCAATCACACATTCTCTAAGCATGTCTTCCAAAATCTGAAGTGTCCGCTCTGACTGACCATCGGTCTGAGGATGAAATGCTGTGCTAAGCTCTACACGGGTCCCTAACTCATTCTGAATGGCTCTTCAGAAATGGGAAGTAAACGGAGGGCCTCTATCTGATATGATGGAAATGGGCACACCGTGCAACCTGACTATCTCCCGAATGTAAATCTGGGCCAATCTCTCTAAAATGTAAGTAGTCACAACTGGAATAAAGTGCGCCGACTTGGTCAATTTGTCAACAATGACCCATATGGCATCAAACTTCCGCAAGGTCCGGGGCAATCCAACTACGAAGTCCATAGTAATGCGCTCCCACTTCCACTCTGGTATAGGCATCTACTGAAATAGGCCACCCAGCCTCTAGTGCTCATACTTAACTTGCTGGCAATTTAAACACTTAGCCACATACTCCACTATGTCATTCTTTATTCTTCGCCAACAATAATGATGCCTCAAGTCACGATACATCTTTGTCGCACCCGGATGAATGGAATACCACGAACTGTGTGCCTACTCTAGTATCCTCTCCCTCAAACCATCAACATTAGGAACACAAAGGCGACCTTGGAGTCGCAAAACACTATCCTCGCCAATAGAAACCTCCTTGGCACTACCATGAAGCACTGTCTCTCTGAGAACCGCCAAATATGGATCATCGAACTGTCGGGCCTTGATCTGCCCCAATAAGGAAAATTGAGCAACAACGCACGCAAGAACTTGGCTGGACTCTGAAATATCCAACCTTACAAGTCTGTTAGCCAAGGACTGAATGTCCTAAGCTAGTAGTCTCTCTTCTGCTGGAATGAATGCCAAGCTACCCATACTCTCTGTTTTCCTGCTTAAGGCATCCGCGACCACATTTGCCTTGCCCGGATGATAAAGAATGGTGATTTCATAATCCTTCAACAACTCAAGCCATCTACGCTGCCTCAAATTGAGATCCCTCTGCTTGAACGAGTATTGTAAGCTGTGATGATCAGTATAAACCTCACATGATACCCTGTAAAGATAATGCCTCCATATCTTAAGAGCATGAACAATCGCGGCCAACTCTAAATTGTGCACAGGATAATTCTTCTCATGGATCTTCAGCTGACGTGAATCATATGCAATAACTCGTCCCTCCTGCATCAATACACATCCTAATCTAACGCGCGAAGCGTCGCAATATACTGTATACATCCCTGAACTGGAAGGCAACACAAGAACTGGTGTTGTAGTCAAGGCTGTCTTAAGCTTCTAAAAGCTCACCTCACAATCATCGGACCAACGAAAAGGAGTACCCTTCTGGGTCAATCTAGTCAGAGGTGATGCAATAGATAAAAAGACCTGCACGAATCGTCTATAATAACCTGCTAACCCCAGGAAACTCCTGATCTCAGTCACTGAATTAGGATGTGGCCAACTCTGAACTGCCTCAATCTTCTTGGGATCCACCTTAATACCCTCTCCTAACACAACATGTCCCAAGAATGCCACTGACTCTAGCCAAAACTCACACTTGGAGAACTTAGCATTTAGCTTTTGCTCTCGCAAGGTCTGAAGCACTACTCTCAAATGCTGTTCGTGCTCCCCCAGGCTACGTGAGTATATCAAGATGTAGTCAATGAAGACGATGACAAAGGGATCAATATAAGGTCTGAACACCCTGTTCATCAAGTCCATAAATGCTGCTGGGGCATTAGTCAAGCCAAAGGAAATCACCAGAAACTCATAATGGCCGTATCTAGTCAGGAATGCACTTTTCGGAACATCCGAGTCCCGAATCTTTAACTAATGGTACCCTGACCTCAATTCGATCTTAGAGAACACCTTAGTACCCTGCAACTAGTCAAACAAATCATCAATGCGAGGCAATGGATACTTGTTCTTGATGGTGACTTTGTTCAACTGGCAGTAATCAATGCACATCTGCATAGTCCCATCCTTCTTCTTCACAAATAACACTGGTGCACCCCAAGGCGATACACTAGGTCTAACAAACCCCTTTGCTAACAACTCCTCAAGCTGCTCCTTCAACTTCTTCGAAGCCATACAGTACAGTGGGATAGATATAGGCTGGGTGCCTAGAGCCAAATCAATACAGAAATCAATATCACGATCCGGTGGCATGCCAGGAAGATCAGAAGGAAACACATCGGCAAACTCTTGAACTACTGGAACCGAATCAATTGTCAGAGACTCTATGGTGGTATCCCGAACATATGCCAAATAAGCCAAACACCCCTTCTCGACCATATGTCGAGCCTTCAGGAAAGAGATAACCCAACCGGACGTATCAACTGTGGAACCCTTCCATTCCAACCGTGGCAACCCTGGCATTGCTAATGTAACAGTCTTGGTATGGCAATCTAGGACGTCGTGATATGGAGATAACCAATCCATGCCCAAGATGATCTCAAAGTCGATCATGTCATGCATCAGAAGATCCGCTCTAGTCTCGAAACCATAGAATGTGACCACACAGGATCGATAGATCTGATCCATAACCACAAAGTCGCCCACATGAGTGGACACATGAACATGAGTGCCCAAAGGCGCAAGAATAATAACCAGGAAACGAGCAAACAGAGATGATACATATGAATAGGTGGACCCTGGATCAAACAATACCGAAGCATCTCTATCGCAGAAGGAAATAATACCTGTGATGACGACATCTGAGGCCAATGTATCTAGCCTAGCCGGAAGGGCATAGAATCTAGCTGGGGCGTCGGCTGGCTGGCTTCTACCTGACTGAGCAGTAGCTGACTAACTTCTCCCTGCCTGGCCTCCACCTCTAGGATAGCCTCTACCTGCCTGTCCCCCGCCTTTGGGAGGCTGAGCATCCGGTGCTGACATCATAAGCTGCTGACCCTGCTGTATTGCCTTACCCTAAAGTCTGGGGCAGGTCCTCTTTAAGTGACCCGGATCTTCACACTCGTAGAAACCCCTCGGCATCATAGCCTGCTGCCCTGAAGTCTGAGCCTGCACACCCCAATATCTACCAAAAGAATCTTGAATGGCTAGTGGGTGATATGAACTCTCTGGTATGGCACTGAAATAAGCACTAGAAGAACCCTGATGACCAGAATACCCGCTGGAGGAACCCTGAATAGCTGGTGGGCGGTAAGGACTCTCCGGCATCGCACTAAAATAAGGTCTCACTAGAGCACCTCGGGGAGGTGGTGGTGGTGCTAAATATGAGGGCCTGCTGGGCTGACCCCTCCCCGTGTGCATCCTACCTCTTGCTGGGGCACCTCTGAACTCTCCAGAAAATCGGGCCCTCTTGTCCTGCTGAAACTGCTCTCTACCCCTTTGGCGATAATCCTCAATCATGCGAGCAATCTACACCACTAGCTGATACTTAGTAGCCATCTCTACCTCTCGGTCTATGCTAGCTCGAATACCGGGGTGCAACCCCACAACAAATCTCTGCACTCTCTCTGCATCCGTGGGAAGTATCATGAGTGCATGGCGAGACAACTCAGAGAACCTCGCCTCATAATCGGTCAAGAACATCTGACCCTGCTTAAGATGCTCAGACTGATACCATAGCTCTTCCTTCTTAGAGGGTGGGATATACCTATCCAAGAATAACTGTGTGAACTGATCCCAAGTGAGCGGAGGAGAAACTGCTGGCCTGCTAAAAACATAGGACTGCCACCATCTACCGGCCCTGCCCTCCAACTGAAAAGTAGTGAAGTCAACTCCATGCGACTCCAATATCCTCATGTTGTGCAGTATGTCCCTACACCTATCAATGAAATCATGGGCATCATAATGAGGCTCACCCCAGAAGATAGGAGGGTGAAATCTAGTCTATCTATGCAATAACTTCTGCGGGTCACCATCCACAGTTGGTCTAGGCTCAGGCACCACTGCAGTGACTGGCTGAGCCCCATCTGTGGGTAGTGCACCCGGAGTCTGATACACTGCAGCTGCATGACCAGGAGCCTAAGTAGTAGGGGTCTGTGCTCCCCACCTACCTGCGATGTAACTAGATCTGCTGGAAATAAACCATCCTGAGTCATGGTGTCCATGAATCGCAGCATATGACCCATGACCTCCTGGAAACCCGGTGCTGTCATAAAGTCCTCCAGGGTAGGCTCGACTGCGGGCACCTTGCCCTGCTCCTCAATGATGGGATCTCCCGCAGAATCTTCTAGTGGTGCCACTAGGATAGCTCTAGGACGCCCTCGTCCCCTACCTCAGGTCGGTGCCCTCCCCCGGCCTCTGCCTCGGCCTCTAGCAAATGGGGGAGCAACTCCTCCCAGATCTGGAACATCAGTCGTGTGTGTCCTCACCATCTGTGAGAGAATAGAAGAGGGAAATTTAGTATACCAACCACTGCACGAAAGGAAATGAATAAAGAGTAGTTTCCTAACCCCCTATAGCCTCTCGAAGATAAATACAGACGTCTCCGTACTGATCCGTAAGACTGTATTAGGTTTGCCCATGACTTGTGAGACTTACGTGAACCTAGTGCTCTAATACCATGTTGTCATGACTCATTTCCATAATAGGTCATGGTGGTGCCCAACACCATTGCCCGACAATCCAACGCGGAAATATAAATAAGTTCTCATTTTACTTTTACCAAAATAATTGCAGCAATTTCTCAAGTAAAAGTTAAAACAAGTAATAACCAATAATGTACCAAAATAATTATACAAATTCCAAAAAGAATAGTCTACCAATGTGTGTGTCAAGACCTGGTGTCACAAGTTGTGGGCAGCTAGTAGAATATACAAAAGAATAATTCTATCCTACTGTCTGAAATAGAATAGACAGCAAAAATAAATAAAGAGAGACTCCATCAAACTACTGAATGGCACAGGAAGAGAGCAGCTCACCGTGGAGGTCTCGGTAAGTATCCTGTCTAATCTCGAAGAAGTAGAGACGAGAAGTCGACTTGACACTTACTAGAGTCAAATAATATGAGAGATGAATTATACTGAGCATGGATAAAACAAATAATTAGCAGTGTATAGCAAGAACTAATAGGTCCTCTCCTAGATAATGTCACAGCTGGCAACTTCCATTCTAGGACAAATAATAAACTCAAGTCATAGAAAAATACTGAGTAAAGCATGCGCAAGTAATGCCGAGGTCGTACGGCCCGATCCAACATAAAAGTAAATTGTGCACTACCGAGGGTCAAATGGTACGAACCATAGATGCATCTATTACCCCGCTCGCAAATCAACCATGCGACGCGGTCAAATGTAATTAAACACAGCAACAAGCAAACAAGAACATATAACTGGGGAGCAATTACTCACTGAATTATCAACTTTTCTTTTAAAAAGGCCAAGATTGATCATGTTCCTCTTAACTAGTCTCATTTATCATAATCACCATGATTTAAACAATCAAAATTAAACATAAGGTTGCAAGAATACCACATAAAGCATGCTTTTGGGTTGTAAACTACCCGGACTTAGCATAATAGCAGCTACTCACGGACTCTCGTCACCTAGTGCGTATGTAGCCCCCGCATTTGATGGCAAATTATTAGATTACATTACCTATGAGGACAATTTCCTCTTACAAGGTTAGATAGGAGACTCACCTCGATCCAAAGCATACTTCCAATACCAAGAATGAGCTCAAACTCTCAGTTTTGAGCCAAATGATCCAAAACTAGATAAACGAGGTAAGAACTAGTCAATATAAGCTCCAAGATTGCATTTTAACTATTTAAGAAATTTTCCACCCTTAAACACATGTTTCCTAAAATCCAACCCCGGGCCCACGTGCCCGGATTCCCAAATTTTTTGAAAAAAGTTGTTCTTTCTACTTTATTTCATAACCAATTCCGTGTTAAAATCTTGGTTTTATCAAAACCCTAGGTCATGCTCTAATCCCTTGATTTTTCCTAATCTTTATGCGTTAATCTACCCAAAACTCAAGTATTAAACTTAGAAATAAGGGGGATGAACTTACCTCAAGATGCTAAGTGGAAATCTTCTCTCAAGAGCTCCAAAATCGCCCAATACAAGAGTGAAAAATGGGCAAAAATGACTGGAGCCCATAGTAAATGAAGCTCACTGCTTCAGTGATTTTCGCATCTGCGGTCCCGCTTCTGCGAGAAAGAGTTCGCATTAGCGGAATTGGCCAAGCGGGATGGGACCGCTTCTGTGGTCTTGAAGCCGCTTCTATGCAGCTGCTTCTGCGGCTTGGGAGCCAATTCTGTGGTTTTAGGCCTGGCCTGCCTTGGCCGCATCGGCAAGAGGATGATCGCTTCTGCGGTCTCGCACCTGCGGCTGACCAACCACACGTGCGGTTATGATAGAAACCAGAAGCTTCAGCTCTTCTCAACTTTTCCAACTTCACTAGAGCCTCGTCTGATTGACGTTCGGGGCTCCCGGGCCCCGCCCGAACATACTGATAAATCTAAAATCATGAAATGTACCCGCTCGAACCTTTGGAACACCCAAAACAACGCTAAATCTACAAATCACCCCCTAAAACCAATTGAATCAAACTTGTGAACTTCAATTTCTTAAATTCACTTCTAACGTGGCGAAACGTACATATACTACTCGGATTGATACCAAATTTTGTGAGCGGGTCTTAAATGTTATCTTGGACCTGTACTTGGCTCCAGAACCAATATACGAGCTCGATACCAATGTGATCAATCATTATTTAGTTTCTTTAAATCCTTAGAATTTCAGTTTAACAATTTTTAACAAAAAATCATTACTCGGGGTAGGGACCTCGAAATTTGGTTCCAGACATACGCCCAGGTCCCTTATTTTCCTATGGACCCTTCGGAACCGTCAAAACATGAATCCGGGTCCGCTTGCTAAAAATGTTTGACCAAAGTCAAATTTAGTCTTTTAAGAAAATCTTAAGGAATCAAATGAGCATATTTCAACCCAAATTCTTCTAAATCCCGAACCAACCATCTCCGTAGGTCATAAATTAGTTAAAGAAAGCGCGGGAAGTTTTATTTAGGGGAACATGGTTCTAAAAAGCAAAACAGCCAGTCGAGTCGTTACAACAAGGTTATGTCAATGAGAGATAAAAAATCTTAGTGGGTTCTAGAGTTGTGTAGTAGTAGCTCCAAGCTAAGTGGGAGAGTCCCGCCATCTATGATTGAGTTGCATGGTTATCTACTCGTGAGGTTTCGGGTTATCGGCGTATTGGAAGTTATTACAGCTAAGGGAAAAGGATATAAGTGGTAATTTGAACAAATGAATTGATAAAGGTGTGCTATAGTTGGCCTTATTGACTCATTTTTAGGCTTTGTAAAGATTCAGGATTCATGCTTCGTACAGAGGTGATTTACAAGGGAAGTGCTTCAGTTGGGTGCTACATTGAGAAGGGTGTTCATGTGCCAGCGGAGCCTTGGGGTTGATTATATTCGGGACCAAGCCAGAGTGGGTGACTCTCAACAACGATCTTAGTTAATTCAAATGTTAAAATGCGGTGCCTAGGAATTTCAAGCCTGCAAATTTGCAGCAGATTATGAACAGAGGCTCGGAACGTTCTATGATATCTTCAGCTTGCAGTGTAGCATTTGGAGGAATGAGAGAAAAGGACTTCGGATTCATAGAGGAATTATTGGAATGGGTGCATCAATGGAGGAGGCGAGCATACGCACAAGGAGGGTATGAGATGTTTGGTGGTATTTGAGACAGCATGGTCACGTGATATAAGACCACTCAGGATGAGTGCAGATTGAGTTGTTATGTGTAGGCGGATCTCGAAAGGGTTATGGTGGTTTAAACCACTACTTGGGGATTTGCATGTTCTACGGTTATGAAGATTTACTCGTGTGTTGCTATGGTTCTGTCAGAATGAGTTAAGTAAAAAGTTTTTATATGATGAAGTGTTTACTCTATTAGTGGTTCAGGAGTTATAATGAAATTCTGGCACTATCGCATATTGGCATGTTAGGTGCAGTGAGCGGTATGAAATTTGGAAGTAAGGATCAAGGTTGCGGTTCAGTGTTGACAAGAATGTCACGAGCTCGGATGAGCACGAAAGGGATTTGGATGTTTAGAGTAAGTTGGTAATGTCTTGAACGTCACCTGAGATTAGTGTTTATGTAGGAGGCTTTGCATTCTGGTTACGGATTCCTGATTTGCTTTACAACATTTGTGTGGCCAATGGTATGGAAGTGCAGACTTGTTACCTGGTTTATGAGATCGTGAAAGAGTATCTCACGGGAAGATTGCATAAGTGTGACATGCAGTCACTTGATTGATTGAAGAATTAAACCAAGTATAAAGATTGTGGTGATATCGTTAAGTTGAGAATTTATGCCTGGAGGGAACTTGGTTTATTGGGTTGTGGACTGTGGAGGATTAATCTGGTTATGACGGTTGTTTTTGTTTGTTATGGTGAAAAGGGGGTTATTATGGAATCAGGAAAGATTTTTGGCCTAATTCGATACGATCAGAATTGGCTTAAGGTGTGTGAATGGATTTAAATATGAATGTGGACTCTATATCCAGCCAGAGATGTTCATTTCGGCATAACACTCCTTATGGAGGAGCACTCGGACGTTGGATGTTATTTCATCGTCGGCTATTCCATGTGATGCTATATTGCACCGTGTGAGTTGTGAGACAGCTTGCTAAATTTCTTATGTGTTGAGGTCCCGCGTAGCGACGGTGTTATATGAGCAGGATGGCTCTTGATATTCAGATAATGTATTGCACCTCAGTTGTGCTTGATTTTTGTAGCCTATGGCGCTATATGTCTCCCCAGGGATGGTATTGTACACTTAGCGTGCTTGTTGCCGATATCCGGTATTTTGTAGTAATGAGCGATTTAGCTCGGTGTGTATCTTCTTATGTGAAGTTTTTGTGTGGATCAAGTGGCACGCCGTCACGGGTATGTTGTTTGGATCGGGTTGCATGCCACAACAGTGTGATGTTGAGTACAGTTCCTTATATCTGTTTTATGTGTTTTGTTTCCCAATTTCTGAGGAAAGTTCATATTAGTTGCGCGAGTTGAGTAGTCCCTCCCTGAGTTCGCTTCCCTTATGTATCACGTTCAAGTTTGTAGACTATTGGCACATTGTGGCATCATATGAGGCTTCTGGTCATATTTGGGTATCTTATTGCCTGAAAGATTTGTACTGGGTGAGGAAAGATTATTGGATCTAAGATCAGTGCGATCGCATTATATGAAGTATGGTAAAGAGCAGATACCATTAATTAATTCAGAATGAGGTAATGGTTCTTGTTAGGAGTATAGCCTCAATGATTTGTCGACTCAGCAATTGGTTATGAATTTTTACACATCCCTTCGTCGTGGCGGTAGTGCAAAAGTTGGGGGCAAGACTTATATATATCATGAGGTGCAATGGGAGTATCAGATTCGTGGAATTTCAGCTATTGTTATCAGAGAATGCTATTATGGTCATGTGAAGTATGCAACACATAATGTGGATTCAACAAGGGTATGCAATCATGTATTGGTTCAGTGTGTGGTGATTGATACGTTTTTCATAGGTTGGCAGCAGGCGTGGCAGAGAATTTCGGGTGTCGAAATTTTGGTACTAAGTTTATTTGCTTGAATAAAAGGGAATATCTTCAAATTTGCTCGAGCTAATGTGCTCAACTGAGTTGTGGTAGCATGGGTACTTGCACGAGGTGTTAAGTAGTGATTTCAGACAACTCCAGCGTAGTTCTTAGCACATTCGAGGACGAACATATGTTTAAGTGGGAGAGAATGTAAAGACCCAACCGGTCGTTTTGAGCTCTAGTGCACTATTCAGCAGTTTGAGCCCATGAGCAGCTTCACTTCAGGTATTATTACTTGTACGCATGTTCGGAATTGAATTTTGGGAAGTTTGGAATTGATTTGGAAAGAAAATTCCCATTTCAAAAGCTTTAAGTTGTAAGAATTGACTAGGATTGGATTTTTGAGTAAATGGCCTCAAAATTGGGATTCGAAGGTTCCAGCAGGTTTGTATGATGATTTTGGACTTGGGCGTATGTCCGGATCGGATTTTGGAAGACCCGGGAACATTTCGGCACCTATTGTGAAGCATTTTTGGAAGAATTTTATAAGTTTGGGTTGAAGTGCATTTCAGTGTTATCGATGTCCATTTGGGATTCTTAGTCTAGGAATAGCTCCATATTGTGATTCTGGTGTTGGGAGCGTGATCGGAAGTGTATTCAGAGGTCCGTGGGGTCATTTTGGAGTCATTTGGCTAAAGTTGGAAAGTTGAAGGTTTTTGAGAAGTTTGACCGGAAGTGGAATTTTTTTAAATCGGGGTCAGATTCCGATTCTGGAAGTTGGAGTAGGTCCATAATATCGAATATGACTTGTGTGCAAAATTTGAGGTCAATCAGACGTGATTTGATAGGTTTAAACATCGAAAGTTGAAGTATGAAAATTTAAAGTTCATTAAGATTGAATTGGAGTGTGAATCATAGTTTTAGCATTGTTTGACATGATTTGAGGCTTCGAGCAGGTCCGTGTTATGTTATGGGACTGATTTGTGTGATTGGACGGGGTCCCGGGGGCCTCGGGGTGTGTTTCGGGTTGTATTGCGCTCTTATTTGATGTTTCAACGTCGTTTCTTTGGGAATAAAGGGTCCATATTAAGCAAATGAGCTCCAAATTCAGCTTTTATTAAACCATTAGATCCGTATCGTAATTACAGACCCATAGCAAAAAGAATCATCAAATTTTGACATCGTATGAGGAAGTTATGCTCATTTTTGTGTCGGGAAGAACTACTGCTTCTGGTGTGGTTGCAATTGCGATGTCCAGTTCGCAATTGCAAACTTTTTGTCGCAAATGTGACCTTTTACAGTCCTTCCTTATTCACAATTGTGAAGGCTTTCTTCGCTTTTGTGAGGGTTCGCAATTGTCAACCCTGGATGGCAAATGCGACATCTGCAGCTTGTTTTCAGCTGTGTAACTCGAGTTTTTGCTTCATTTTATCATATTTTGAATCCTAGGTCCGAGAGTGAGCGATTTTGAGAGAGGATTTTCATATCAAATCATTGGGTAATTTCCTCTAACCAATTTTCAATTATATTTTGTGATTATACCTTAGATTTAACATCAAAATTCATGAGAATCTAAAGGAAAATTTGGGGTTTTAAAGAAAAACATAAAAATTAATATTTTTCGATTTTGACCACTAATTTTGGCATGTAATTGGAAATAAATTATATATTTGAATTCGTGAGGTCTTGAGTAAACTTTATCTTTGAAAAATTTCGGAATCCGGGCATGTGGGCCCGATTGCGTTTTTGTCAATTTTTCGATCGGGGTTGGGGATTGTTATAAATTGGATTATTCTAAGTAATTGAACATTTATTGATGGGTTTACATAATTATTGATTAGCTTTGGAACGTTGAGCATCAATTTTAGTCTTCGTAAGGGCATGAAATGCCGGTTATAGGATTCGGAGCGAGGTGAGTCTCCTTTCTAACCTTGTTAGAGGGAATTGTCCCCATAGGTGAATTAATTGGATATGTGCTTCTATTTGTGGGGGTTACGTACGCACGATATGACGAGAGTCCGTGCGTAGCTACTATTATGCTTAAGTCCGGGTAGTTTAGGACCCAAAAGCATGCTTTACTTGCAATATTGAAATTTTGTTGTCAATTTAAAAATATTTAAAACATATCGAACGTGTAAATGAATTTCTAACAGACTAGTCATTTTTCTAGATTTTTAAAAGAGAAATTGTCTTTTCTTGGATAATTGCTCCTTGATGAGTTCTTGATTAACCGTTTGAATGTGTTTATATATTGTGGAACGGACTGAATGCCTCGGTAGATTAAATAGATGCATCTATGGTTCGCGCCATTCGACCCTCTGGCAGTGCACAATTTAAATATTATTGGATCGGGCCGTATGACCTCGACATGATTTGCGCATGCTTGTATTGCTTTCCTTGAGATTCATAAATGTTGATATTTGTTCTCCCTGGCTTGAGATAAAAGTATAAATGATGAAAATGAATTTGAAAATTACCTATAAATGAAAGAATTGGTTACTTGCCTCAGACTATTGAGTTTAAAATCATTTTTATGAAAATCCCTGAATTTTTTATATTATTGGTATTATTAATATTGGACCCCTAGTAAGTGTCAAAGTCGACCTCTTGTCTCTACTTCTTTGAGATTAGACGAGATACTTACTGAGTACACGTTGTTTTCGTACTCATGATACACTTGTTGTGCATTTTTATTACACAGGTACATGTATCTCTAGTGGCCTAGTGGGCATAGCAGCATGGTTGATACAGAGACTAAGGTGAGCTGCACCAGAGTCTCTTTCAGATTACTGTATTTACTTTCTGTCCAATTTGTATTCCGGATGGTTGTTGTATTATATTTCTTCCTAGAGATAGCTCATGTACTTATGACACCGGGTTCTGGGATAATTATAGGATTATGCAAAATTAAGTTTGTTAAATACTTCATGTTTATTTTTGTGAATTTCATTATTTATTATTTAATGTATAAAGAAAATGATTTCAACAAATACTAAAATGGGAATTTAATTAACTTCTTGGTGTTGGCTTGCCTAATAGTGTGTCCGGCGGCATCACGACCCTTAGTGGATTTTGGGACGTGACAGAAAAGAAACTATTTATCTTGGTGACTCAAGAACAACTCGCGTTCTTGGGAAAGAAAAAATTCTTCTACAACTCACATCTGGTAAAACTCTAGCATTGACTGATGTATTGCATGTTCCTAATATCCAAACCAATTTGGATTCTGTGGGGTTATTAGGAAAAGTTGGAGTAAAGGTTTCCTTTGAAAATAATGAGGCCGTGTTGACCAAAAATGATATTTTTGGGGGCAATGGATATTGTAACCATGATTTATTTATGATTAATATTTTTGATACTAGCAATGAAAATGCATCTTCTTCTGCTTATATGGTTGAATCTGTTTCTTTGTGGCATGCTAGACTAGGACATGTCAATGTCGCGTATATAAAGAAAATGCAGTCACTAGGATTAATATTTGGTTTAGACTCAAATAATATTGACAAGTGTGCAATATATGCTGAAGCTAAAAGTACTAGAAAGACTTATTTTTCTGTAAATAGAGAAACTAAATTGTTATCCTTGATTCACACTGATTTAGGCAATTTAAAGCAGAGACTATGAATAGAGGTGGTAAAAGATAGTATGTGATGTTATTGATGATTTTTCTAGATATACTAAGTTGTTTTTGCTTAGAAACAAATATGATGCTTTTAATGCTTTTATTTCTTATAAAGTTGAGGTTGAAAATCAACTTAGTAGAAAAATCAGCAGAATTAGATCTAATAGAGGTAGATATATTTACCTTTGAATGAATTTTGTGAAAAGAATGGAATAATTCATAAACTAGCTCCGCCTTATTCACCTGAGTCAAATGGAGTGGTTGAAAGGAAAAATAGAACATTGAAAGAGATGATGAACTCTATGTTAGTTAGTTCTAATGCTCCTAATAATTTGTAGGGTGAAGCTATTTTATCCGCATGTCACTTACAAAATAGAATACTACATAGAAGAATTAGCAAAATATCGTATGAATTGTAGAGAGGTTATAAACCTAACTTAAAATATTAAAAATGTGGAGGTGTCTTGCTAAAGTTCTTTTGCCTGAACCTAGAAAGAGAAAAATAGGTTACAAACTGATGATTGCATGCTTATTGGATATGCTGAATATAGTGTTGCATATAGATTTCTTGTTTTAAAAAGTGATGTGCTTGATTGCAATAATATAATTGAGACAAATAATGCTAAGTTCTTTGAATATATTTATCAATTGTCTGATAAAATTTCTCATACACCTGTTGAAACAAATAGTGAATTTACCTCTAATGAGGAACTGAGAAGGAGCAAAACGCCTAGGAAAGAATATTTTTATTATGAAAATAATTTTCAAACTTTTCTTGTCAATAATGAACCATCAAATTATTTTGAAGCTATATCTTCGTCAGATGCTAAATATTGGAAAGAGGCAATAAAAGTTGAAATCGATTCTATTTTGAAAAATAATACATGAATTTTAACTGATTTACCTCCTGATGCAAAGCCTATTAGTTATAAATGGATTTTCAAAAATAAATTTAATCTTGATGGATCTTTAGACAAACATAAAGCTTGGTCAGTAGCAAAAGAATTTTCTCAAAAACAAAATATAGATTATTTTGATACATTTGCACCAGTGACTAGAATTTCTTCTATTCGAGTTTTAATTGTCTTAGCTTCAATTCGTAAGCTTTTTATCCACCAAATGGATGTCAAAACTGCTTTTCTAAATGGAGATTTAGAAGAAGAAATTTATATAGTTCAACTTGAAGGCTGTGTCATTCCTGGACAAGAAAATAAAGTTTGTAAATTAATTAAATCTCTTTATAGCCTAAAACAAGCTCCTAAGTAGTGGTTTGAGAAATTTGAACAAGTCTTACTGAGAAACTGTTTCTCTTCAGTTGAGATGGATAAATGTGTTTATACTAAAGTGGTAGACAATGATTATGTGATAATATGTATGTATGTTGATGACATGCTTATATTTGGTACAAGTTAAATTTTGTGCAAAGTACTAAATTATTTTTGTTTGCTAATTTTAATATGAAAGATCTGGATGAAGTAAATACAATACTGGGAGTTAAAGTTATAAGGAGTGAAGATGGAATAATGTTGTCACAAGAACATTATGTTGAGAGACTTCTTAAGAAGTTTGAATATTTTAATGTCACATCTGTGAGTACACCTTTTGATGCTAACTCTCAGTTGAAAAAGAATAATGGTAACCAGTTGCTCAGTCTAAATATGCGCAGATTATTGGGAGTTTGATGCATTTAATGAATTTTACAAGGCCTGACATAGCCAATGCTATGTGTAGACTGAGTAGATATACTCATAATCCCAACAGAGAGCATTGGTCTGCATTAGATAGACTAATGAAATATTTGAGAGGAACCGTGAATTATGGTATCCTATATAGTGGATTTCCTTCTACCTTAGAAGGGTACAGTGATAAAAACTGGATCTATGATTCATATGAGATAAAATTCACTAGTGGTTATGTATTCACCCTTGATGGTGGTGCAATATCGTGGAAATAAGCTAAACAGTCGATCATTGCTAGATCGACTATGGAATCAGAGTTTGTAGCTCTAGAGTTAGCTGGTTCTGAGGCTGAGTGGCTAAGAAACTTCGTAGCTAATATCCCTTTAATAAAGGACGTATTGCCTCTTGTATCTATACATTGTGATTGCCAAACGGCAATAGCTATAACAAAGAATAAATCTTATAATTGTAAATGCAGACACATGAAATTGAGACATAATGTCATAAAATAGTTGTTGAGAGATGGAATAATTTCCATTGACTATGTGAAGTCAGAGATAAATTTGGCCGATCCTCTAACTAAACCTGTGGGAAGAAAATTAATTCTTCAAACCTCAAAAGAGACAGGGGTAAGGCCGAGATGTTGTCAATAGAGATGGTAACCCAACCTATGTAATTGGAGATCCCATGAAGTAGGTTCATATGAGTAATAACAAGTCGATATCGGCACTGAAGCACTAAAAGAGAGTGCTTGACTGCTACTAATTGAGAGGCTGAGTTATAATTCTTTATGAAATTCATAGTCCTTATGGATGGTGTATTTAAAAGTAGTATACACTTTATGAATTACCTATATTAGAGTGGAGTGGCCCGCTCCTATGAGATTTTGGCATAGTCTCTGGAGCTGTCATGAATCACCAGGCACGAGTATGGCCTATTGGTCGCAAAACCGCATCGAACATCAAAATTACCGAGGGTCAAAATGTTCTTACTTACAATAAAAATTATTGGTTCATAAAAATATTATATTTCACCAGTAATTCTGTGAGTTAAATTTTATTGGTCTAAGTTTGGTTCATAGTCCATAAGTATCACGACCCAAAATCCACTAAGAGTCGTGATGGCGTCGGACATAACTATCAGGCAAGCCAACACTAAGAAATTAATTGAATTATTATTTTAGTGTTTTCGAAATCATTTCTTTTATTACATTAAATAATAAATAATTAAATTCACTGAGTAAATAATGATGTCTTTAATAAATTCAAATATTGAATAAATCCCATAGTCATCCTAGAATCCGGTGTCACAAGTGCATGAGCAATTTCTAGGTAACAAATGTAATACAATAACCGTCCGGAATACAAATTGGATAGTAGAGAAAATATAATACAATACTCTGAAGGAGACTCTGCTGGCTGCGGGTCATCTCGAGAGATGCAGCTCACCTAAGTTTCAGTATCAACCATGCCGCTGCGCCAAACTAGGCCACTAGACGTATATGTGACGTACATGTGCATGTGCAACAAAAATGCATATCAAGTGTAGTATGAGTACAAAAATTACATGTACCTAGTAAATATCCCGTCTAACCTCGAAGAAGTAGTGATGAGAGGTCGACTTCGACACTTACTAGTAGTCCAATAATAAAATATCAGTCGTGGACTTATTAAAAACAGCAGTAAACTCAAGAAAATCATGAAGCGGGAAAATAATTCTTTTAATTATAAGAGATTTCCAAAAAAATCATGTTTCATCATTTTTCAATTTACCTCAAGCCAATGTGGAAATATCATTATTTATAAATTTCAAGGCAAGTAATACAAGCATGCGCAAATCATGCCGAGGTCGTACGGCCCGATCCAACATAATAATAAAATGCACACTGCCAGAGGGTTGAATGGCGCGAACCATAGATGCATCTATTACCCTGCTCGCGAATCATACATGAGACGCGGTCAAATATAAATAAAATAATTACCTCGCACGTGAATCATACATGCGACGCAGGTACACATAGATACACACATTCAAACAGTCAATCAAGACTTTTCTAGGGATACAATTACCCAAGGAAATGACAAATTCTCTTTTAACAATCAAGAAATTGATGTTTAGCCCTTTTGAAATTTATTTACCAAGTTCGATATGATTTAACCTTTTAAATCGACAATAGGGTTACAAATATTGCAAGTATAGCATATTTTTGGGTCCTAGACTACTCGGACTTAGGCATAATAGTAGTTACGCACGGACTCTCGTCACCTCATGCATACGTATCCCCCACAAATAGGAGCACATACTTAATTATTTCACCTATGGGGTTAATTCCCTCTTACAAGGTTAGATAGGAGACTTACCTCGCTCCGAAATTCCATAATCGGTTTCCAAGCCCTTCCGACGACTCAAACCGATGCCCAACGCTCCAAAACTAGCCAGATAATGGGCAAACCAATAAATATATACTCAAACACTCATAACAATTCAATTTATATCAATTTCCAACACCGCTCAAAAAGTTGACAAAATCTCCATCAGGCCCACGTGCCTGGATTCCAAATATTTTCGAAGATAAAGTTTACCCATAACCTCATGAACTTAAATATATAATTTACTCTCAATTTCATGCCCAAATTTGTGGTAAAAGTCTAAAAATATTAATTTCTAGGTCTTCTACCAAAAATCCACAATTTCTCCTAATTTCATGCTTGAATCCATAATAAAACCATATATTTAACTTACAATAGGTGGAATTAACTTACCTCAAGCTTGATGATGAAATGGCACTCCCGAGTTTCTCCAAAACCGGCTCCCATTGAAGAATATGGTAAAAATGAGTCAAACCCTTGCTTTAAAAGAAAACACTGCCCAGCCCGATTTTCGTACCTACGGTCACTTGACCACTTCTGTAATTTCATAGGTGCTGCCCCCACTACCGCTTCTGCGGTCTCTCACCAGGCCCTTACTCTGCTTCTGTGTCTCCACACACGCAGGTGCGATCCCTCTTCTATGGATCTCGACCGCATCTGCGGTCCACGCCTCCCAGCAAAAATTTCGCTTTAGCGAGTCCCTTACCTGTGACGACTTGGCCGATCGTCTATAGAATTAATGCCCCGATTTCCTATTAACTTCTTTCCTCGAGTTTATTTGTGCCATTTTGATTTGTCGGAATGTTCGTTTTAAGTTTCGGAGAGTTTTTGGGACACTTAGTCTCTAAATAAGAGCTTAAGTGTTAGAAAGTTGACTGTAGTCGGAACAGTGTGAAGACGGCCTCAAAATGGAAATCCAATGGTTTTGTTAGCTCTGTTGGGTGATTTTGGGGTTAGGAGCGTGTTTGGAGTGTATTTTGGAGGTCCGTAGCTAATTTAGGCTTGAAATGCTGAAAGTTGAATTTTTGAAGTTTTCGGTTCGATAGTGAGATTTTGATCCGAGGGTCGGAATGGAATTCCGAGAGTTTCGAGAGTTGCAGTAGTTCTGTTATGTCATTTGGGATGCGTGTGCAAAATATCAGGTCATTCGGATGTTTTGGTTGGGTTTTTGATCGAAAACGGAGTTCGGAAGATTTTAGAAACTTAGGCTTGAATCTGATGTATTTTGGTTGTTTTGATGTTGTTTGAAGTGTTTTGAAGATTAGTACAAGTTTGAATAAGGTTTTAGGATATGTTGATGCCTTTGGTTGAGGTCCCGGGGGCCTCGGGATGAATTCGGATGGTTAACGGAGGAATTTTGGAGTTGAAGTTGCTGCAGAAACTGGTCTTCTTTTATTTTTGCATCTGCGGTTTGGGGACCGCAGAAGCGGCTAAGGAGCCGTAGAAGCGAAAATAGGCCATCCCTCCAGGAACCGCAGATGCGGTATTTGTTCCGCAAAAGTGGTACCGCACATGCGGGTAAAGGGCCGCAGATGCAGAACTTGTCCTTAAGGTGGGAAGTCGCAGATGCGACATTTGGTCCGTAGAAGCGGGACCACAGATGCGGTCACAGGACCGCAGATGCGAAAATTGCTGGACAGAATGTTTTAAGTTCTGAAAATTTTCCATTTTTACAAATTTGGAGCTTGGGGAGAAGTGATTTTCGGGAGATTTTTTAGAGAAACAATGGAGTAAGTGTTCTTAACTTAATTTTGGTTAGATTACTCGAATCTATTACTAGTTTTGGCATTAAATATGTAAATTTTGTTGGAAGAGTTTCAAAACCCTCTCGGATAAATTTGAGGATTTGAGGGTCGAAATGTTATGGGATTTGGATAATTTTGGTGTGATTGGACTCGTGAGAGTGCGAGGTTTCTAGAAATAAATAAATTTTACCCGATTCCGAGATGTGGGCCCGAGGGGCGTTCTGGTCATTTTACATAATTTCGCGCATTAGCTTAGAATTTAATTGTAGAATCAGTTACTTGAAGTGTTATTTATATTATGCAATTGAATTGAATAGATTTGGGCCATTTGGAGTTGAATACTCGTGGTAAGAACGTGGCGTCAGATTGATTTTTGAGCCGGTTCGAGGTAAGTAGCTTGTCTAACCTTGTGTGGAGAACCTTCCCCTTAGGATTGATATATTTGGTAATTGAAACGCCTTATATGTGAGGTGACGAATGCGTACTTGTGCTAATTGTTGGAAATCCGGTTTTCTTTAAGTAACTACTAGTATGTTTTCCTTTTCTGTTTCATTACTTGTACTATTAAGCCTACTGTTAGCTTAAGAAAGTATGTCTAAATGATTTAATTGTTTTGACTGCTCAATCTGTTACCTGAACTCTGTGCAGCATGCTAGGCTAGAATCATTTGTTGCCTTAATATGAAATTTCCCTTCTCTGAATATTTTCTTGTTGCTGCTGTGTATTTACATTGGGACTACGGATGTGGGAATTCCGGTAGCTCCCCCTTGTTTATTTACTTTGGGACTAAGAGTTAGATTCCCGGGAGATCCTCCTGCACATTTACTTTAGGACTACGGGTTAGATTCCCGGGAGATCCCCCTGCACATTTACTTTGGGACTACGGGTTAGATTCCCGGGAGATTCCCCTGCACAGTTATATGGAACTACGGGAATGCACCCGGTAGATTTTCCCAGTACTGGGTATTTAAATTTGGGACTACGGAACGAGATTCCGGTAGATCCCCGCACATTATGAGTTGGACTACGGGACGGTATCCCGGGAGATCCATTGGATTTGTACACATGGGACTACAGGACGGTATCCCGGGAGATCCCCGATTTGTTATTATTGGTGCTGAGCGATACTTCCTTTCCGTGTTTACCTTGTTTCTTTATAGTTGTTGTCCTGTACATCCTGTGTTATTCCACTGTTGTACTCATTTATACTGTTCTGTTCTATACTATTGACCTTATTATTATATTTAACCTCAGTCGGGCCCTGACCTTCATCGTCACTACCCAACCGAGGTTAGGCTTGGCACTTACTGAGTATCGCAGTGGTGTACTAATGCCCCTTCTGTGTATGTTTTTCATGAGCATATCCAGGTACCACTACTTAAGCCTACTATCATTGAGGGAGGCGACTGCTTAGAGACTTCGAGGTACATCTGCCACATCCGCAGACCGAGAAGTCCCTTTCTATGTAGTATTTCTTTTTCTTAGCTTATGATTCGTGGGTTTCCGGGTCTTGGATTTACGTATTGGTATTGAGAGTTAAACATGGTGTATGCCGAGTGGCACATTTAAATACTATTATTACTTTACTCCTGTTTTAAATTGTTTTACTTCCGCATATTTTGGTTTTGCTTCCGAAATTTAGGCTTACCTAGTCGTAGAGACTAAGTGCCATCACGATGGTTCATAGAGGGTGAACCGGGGTCGTGACATTACCGCTCATGTGGGCCCACACTTGTGGCCCTCTTCACGCAAGTGCGGTTACACCAGAAGCCCAGCTGTTTCAGCCTTTCCTCAAATTCCATTTTCAATCCATTAACCACCCGGGATCCACTCGAGGCCCCCTGGACCCTGTCCAATCATACCAACATGTCCCAAAATACATTACGGACTTGCTTGAGGCCTCAAATAACATCAAACAACGCTAAAATCTCGAATCATGCTCCAATTCAAACTTGATGAACTTTAGAACTTCAAACTTCTTCATTTGATGTCGAACCCTATCAAATCACGTTCGATTAACCTCAAAATTTGCACACAAGTTGAATTTGACATTACGGACCTACTCCAACTTCTGGAATCGGAATCCGACCCCAATATCAAAAAGTCCACTTCCGGTCAAACTTCTCAAAAACCTTCAATTTTCTAACTTTAGCCAAATGACTCCGAAATGACCTACGAACCTCCAAATCCACTTTCGATCACATTCCCCATACCAGAATCACCATACAGAGCTATTCCCAGACTCGGAATCCCAAACGGACATCGATAACGCCGAAATGCACTTCAACCCAAACTTATGAAATTCTTCCAAAATGCTAACTTACACAATAGGCGCCGAAATTCTCCCGGGTCATCCAAAACCCGATCCGGACATACACCCAGGTCCAAAATCATCATACAAACCTGCTGGAACCTTCAAATCCTAATTCCGAGGTCATTTACTCAAAAATCCAATATTAGTCAATTCTGCCAATTTAAAGCTTTTAAAATGAGAATTTTCTTTCCAAATCAACTCCAAACTTCCCAATAATCAATTTCGACTATGTGTACAAGTCCTAATACCTGAAGTGAAGCTGCTCATGGCCTCAAATTACTGAATGTAAGGCTCAAAATGACTGGTCAGGTCATTACATTCTCTCCCACTTAAACATACGTTCGTCCTCGAACGTGCTAAGAAATGCGCTGGAGTTACCCGAAATCACTGTTTAACACTTTATGCACCTACCCGTGCTAGCACAACTCAGTTGAGCACATTAGCTCGATCAAATTTGAATATATCCTCTTTCATTCAAGCAAATAATCTTAGAGCCCAATTCCAACATCCAAAATTCTTTTCCAGGCTTGCTTCCAACATACGAACACCGATACATGATTGCATACCCTTGTTGATTTCACACTATGCACTGCATAACTCACATGATCATAGTAACATCCTCTGATAGCAATACCTGAAATTGCACGAATCTTATGCTCCCAATCCACATCCTGACATATATACGTCTTGTTCTAACTCTTACAATATCGCCAGGATGGAAGAGACGTGTAGAAATTCATAACCAACTGCCGAGTCAACAAATTATTGAGGTTGTACTCCTGACAAGAACCATTACCTCATTTTGGACCAAATAATGGTATTTGGTCTTTAATATACTTCATATAATCTGATCGCACTGATCCTAGATCCAATGATCTCGTCTTACCCAGTACGAGCTGCTCAGGCAATAAGCCACTCCAGACATGACCAAAGGTCTCAAATGATTCCACGATACACCAATAAGCTACAAGCTCAAATGTGATACATAAGGAAACAAACTCTGAATGGGACTACTCAACTCATGCAACTAATATGAACTTTCCTCAGGAAATGGGAAACAAAACACACAAAAATAGAACATAGGGGACTGTACTCAACATCATACTATTGCGGCGTGCAACCCGATCCGAATAACATACCGTGGCAGCGTGCCACCCAATCCACACATAAAATTCACATAAGGAGATACACATCGAGATAAATTGCTCATTACTACAAAATACTGAATATCGGCCACAAGCACACTAAGTGCATAACACCATCCCTAGGGAGACATATAGCACTATAAGCTATAAAACTCAAGCAAGACTGAGACGATATATGATCTGAATCTCAAGAGCCATCCTGCTCACGTAACACCATCATTACGCAGAACCTCAACACATAAGAAAATTATCAAGTTGTTTCAAAACTCACACGGCACAATATAGTATTACCTGAAATAGTTGACACCGAAATAACATCCAACGTTCGAATACTCCCCCATAAGGAGTGCAATGCTAAAATGAACGCATCCGGCCTGATAAATCCCATATTCATATTTAAGACCATCCACAGAACTCAAGTTGATTCTGATCACACAGAACTAGGCTAATAACCTTTCATAGGTCCATAATAACCTCCTTTTTTCTCATAACGCACAAGAACAACCATCATAACCGGAGCAAACCTCCACCATCCATATCCCAATAAACTAAGTGCCCACTAGGCATAAATTCTCAAATTAGTGATATTACCACAATCTTTATACTTGGTTTAAATTTTCAATCAATCAAGTGACTACATGTCACACTTATACAATCTTCCAGTGAGATACGCTTCCACGATCTCATACACCAGGTAACAAGTCTGCACTTCCATACCACCGGCCACGCTAATGCTGTAAAGCAAATTAAGAATCCATAACTAGGATGCAAAGCCTCCTTCACAAACACCAATCTCAGGTGATGCTGACGACAATACCAATTTACTCTAAATATCCAAATCCCTTTCCTGCTCATCTTAGCTCATGACATCCTTGTCAACACCGAACCGCAACATTGATCCTCACTTCCATATTTCATATCGCTCACTGTGCCTAACATGCCAATATGCGATAGTGCCATAATTTCATCATAACTCCCGAACCACTAGTGATTTTCATAACTGTAGCATGCATTCCTTAAGTAGTGGTCTAAACCACCATAACCCTTCCGGAATCCGCCTACACATAACAGGCCATAATACTTGAATACTCCCTAATAAAACCAATTACAGTGGCCATCAAGCCTCGCAAGTACCGCCACAAATCCCATGCATAACTTAATCACACTGAAGGTACTGATTACTGCCACCAGTATGCCAATTCAATCATGGCTAACTAATCCGACTTCTTCTAACTTATCCTTAACTTGCCTTAGAGATAATAATAGCTTCGGTCAACACATAACAACTCAATCTGCACTCATCCTAAGTGGCTTTGTATCACAAGACAATGCTATCTCAAATCCCACAAACCATCTCATACCTTCCTTGTGCGCACATTCGCATTCTTAGCTGGTACGCCCATTCTGACAACTCCTCTAGGAATACGAAGTTATTTCCTCTCATTCTTCCAAATGTTACCCTGCAAGTCGAAAGTATCATAGAACATTCCGAGCCTCTTATCATAATCTGCCACAAAAGCTCGATTCATAACCATACCGCGGGCTTGAAATTTTTAGGCACCGCATTTTAAGCTTTGAATTCACTAGGACCGGTATAGAGAGTCACCCACTCTGTCTTGGTCCCGAATATAATCAACTCCAAGGCTCTGCTGGCACATGAACACACATCTCAATAAAGAATCCGACTGAATCACTTCCCTTGTAAATCACCTCACTACGAAGAATAAATCCTCAATCTTCCCAAAGCTTGAACATGAGTCAATAAGGCCAACTATAGCACACCTTCATCAATTCCTTTGCTCAAATTACCACTTATGTTCTTTTCCCTTAGCTGTAATAACTCACCCATATGCCGATAACCCAAAACTTCACAAGTAGATAACCATGCAACCCAATCGTAGGCGGTGGGACTCTCCCACTTAGCTTGAAGCTATTATTACACGACTCTGGAACCCATGAAGATTCTTTCTTCATCGCTGAATTGATCTTGCATAACCAACTTGCCAAATTCCTCGAAATCCTTCCGCTAGCATTTCGTGAACACTCTGAATCATTAACCACATTTACATATTCGACCTCTTACCGGATAGCCAGTAGAATTCTTCGTAGAAACTTGGTCAACCATGCGACCGCTGACCTGCCCACAAGAAATAACCCACCTATGAAAATTACATGCCGACATCTTCCAACGTCGTTGCACAGGGTATAATCACTACTACATCAATAACCCATCCTGAGCCCATGCTCATTCACCAGTTGCACAAGTCCATTCACTCCTCATGGACATCAACTAAAGGTGTGACAATACATTCCAATCCAAATTCATGTTGTATCCTTCTTCATATCAAGCAACTAATTTCTGTTGCACCCAATTTCCCGCCGTATGACAGCCAATATTTCAAATCAAGCCCGTAAACCTAGTCGCCGACCACCAGAATTCCCAAGCCACTCCTAACCTTCCTCAAGGGTGTAGTTATCCTGCCACTGAACCCATGTGCTACTCTGCCACTCTCCTACTTTAGCCAAACTCACTCCTTTAAGCAACTACCCGACCTTCGCTTCATACACCTGGCCTTCTAGGAATTTAACCAATTCCCGCATGTCCTTCCTCATCCCCAACTGTTACCTTAAATCATAATCCATCTCTGTAGCACTCGAACCAATAGATCGCTACTAACTTTAAACCTTCTCGAGAATCATCTTTCCTCGAGCCATCAATACTAGGAACGCTGATTCAATCCTGAATCACCGCACACTACGATCCCTGATAGCCACTTCTTTGACACCATTTCACGCTACTCTGCCCTAAAGGAAAATTGAAGAAAACCATAACACCGGCGAACTTAACGCATTCAATCAAGGGCAACGACACCACATCACAGATGAAATTCAATCACGCTTGAAAATACCAAGTCTCATTACTCCATCAACCCAAAGCTGAATAATTATAATCTAATTGTCTTTCCTCCGCCGGGAATGAAATACCGAATCTCTAAATCATGCACTGAGTACGCCTCCTTTCAACTCATTCACTGCCCCGACACATAGGTAAGTATACTACCATCACATCAATACTAGGCGATAGCAACGTACGAATCGTCATAACAATCGATGCCAAATCTCAAAACCTTAGGTAATACTATACTGAGCTGAAACGACAGAACGACCTTCTGCATGGCGATGAAAATAGCCTAAACAACTACGCAGAGAGAAACATCCCGCACCACATCTGTAGTACCATTACAATTCCTCAATTCCCGATTTGTAACAAGCGTTTCACATCGCATAAGATTGAATAGAATGGAAATGAGGCATAAGCCTCAAAAGAATCAAATCGCATGATAAGGAATCAAGAAGGAAAGTGCTCCAACAGCCCTGTAGCCTGTCGAAGATAAGTACAGACGTCTCCGTATCGATTTGCTAGACTCTAATAGACTCGCTCATGACTCGTGAGACCTAAGGGAACCTAGTGTTCTGATACCATATTATCACGACCCAAAATCCACTAAGTGTCGTGATAGTGCTGGGCATCACTGTCAGACAAGCCAACACAAACAAGTTAATTGAATTCTTATTTTAGTGTTTTTGAAATCATTTCTTTTCATTACATTAAATAATAAATAATAAACTTCACTAAGTAAATAATGATGTCTTTAACAAATTCAAATACTGAATAAATCCCATGGTCATCCCAGAACCCGGTGTCACAAGTGCATGAGCAATTTCTATGAAACAAATGTAATACAATAACCGTCTGGAATACAAATTGCACAGTAGAGAAAATACATTACAATACTCCGAAGGAGACTCTGCTGGTTGCGGGTCATCTCGAGAGGTATAGCTCACCTAAGTCTCCGTATCAACCATATCGTTGCGCCAAATTAGGCCACTAGACGTACATGTGCCTGTGCAACAAAAATGCATAGCAAGTGAAGTATGAGTACAAAAAAACGTGTACTTAGTAAGTATCCCGTCTAACCTCGAAAAAGTAGTGACGAGAGGTCGACTTCGACACTTTCTAGTGGTCCAATAATAAAATATCAGTCGTGGACTTATTAAAAACAACAATAAACTCAAGGAAATCATGAAGCAGGAAAATAATTCTTTTAATAATAAGAGATTTCCAAAACAAAATTCATATTTCATCATATTTCAATTTACCTCAGGTCAGGGTGGAAATATCATTATTTATAAATTTCAAGGCAAGTAATACAAGCATGCGCAAATCATGCCGAAGTCGTACGGCCCGATCCAACATAATAATAAAATGCACACTGCCATAGGGTTGAATGGCGCGAACCATAGATGCATCTATTACCCTGCTCGCGAATCATACATGAGACGCGGTCAAATATAAATAATAGAATTACCCCGCACGTGAATCATACATGCGACGCAGGTACACATAGATACACACATTCAAACAGTCAATCAAGACTTTATTAGGGATACAATTATCCAAGGAAATGACAACTTCTCTTTTAACAATCAAGAAATTGATGTTTAGCCCTTTTGAAATTTATTTACAAAGTTCGATATGATTTAACCTTTTAAATCGACAATAGGGTTACAAATATTGCAAGTATAGCATATTTTTAGGTCCTAGACTACCCGGACTTAAGCATAATAGTAGTTACGTACGGACTCTCGTCACCTCGTGCATATGTATCCCCCACAAATAGGAGCACATACTTAATTATTTTACCTATGGGGTTAATTCCCTCTTACAAGGTTAGATAGGAGACTTACCTCGCTCCGAAATTCCATAACCGGTTTCCAAGCCCTTCCGACGACTCAAACCGATGCCCAACACTCCAAAACTAGCCAGATAATGGGCAAACCAATAAATATATACTCAAACACTTATAACAATTCAATTTATATCAATTTCCAACTCCGCTCGAAAAGTTTACAAAATCATCCTCGGGCCTCGGATTCCCAAATTTTTCAAAGATAAACTTTACCCATAACCTCATGAGCTCAAATATATAATTTACTCTCAATTTCATGCCCAAATTCGTGGTAAAAGTCCAAAAAATATCAATTTCTAGGTCTACTACCAAAAACCTACAATATCTCTTAATTTCATGCTTGAATCCATAATAAAACTATGTATTTAACTTACAAGAGGTGGAATTAACTTACCTCAAGCTTGATGATGAAATGGCACTCCCAAGTTGCTCCAATATCGGCTACCATGGAGGAATATGGTGAAAATGAGTTAAACCCTCGCTTTAAAAGAAAACACTGCCTAGCCCGATTTTGGCACCTGTGGTCACTTGACCGCTTCTGCAGTCTCTCACCGGGCCCTCACTCCGCTTCTGCGGCTCCACGCATGCAGTTGCAGTCCCACTTCTGTTGATCTGGACCGCATCTGCGGTCCACGCCTCCCCAGCAAAAATTCGGCTGATGCGAGTCCCTTACCGCTCCTACGGGCCCGCACCTGCGGCCCTCTTCACGCAAGTGCGGTTACACCAGAAGCCTAGCTGCTTCAGCCTTTCCTCAAATTCCATTTTCAATCTGTTAACCACCCGAGATTCACCCGAGGCCCCCGGGACCCAGTCCAATCATACCAACACGTCCCAAAATACATTACGGACTTACTCGAGACCTCAAATCACATCAAACAATGCTAAAATCACGAATCACACTCCAATTCAAACTTGATGAACTTTAGAACTTCAAAGTTCTTCATTTGATGCTGAAACCTATCAAATCACATCCGATTGACCTCAAATTTGCACACTAGTTGTATTTGACATTACGGACCTACTCCAACTTTCAAAATCGGAATTCGACCCCGATATCAAAAAATCCACTTCTGGTCAAACTTCTCAAAAACCTTCAATTTTCTAACTTTAGCCAAATGACTCTGAAATGACCTACAGACCCCCAAATCCACTTCTGATCGCGTTCCCCACACCATAATCACCAAACAGAGCTATTTTCAGACCCTAAATCCCAAACAAACATTGATAACACTGAAATGCACTTCAATCCAAACTCATAAAATTCTTCCAAAATGCTAACTTACACAATAGGCGCCGAAATGCTCCTGGGTCATCCAAAACCCGATCCGGACATATGCCCAAGTCCAAAATCATCATACGAACCTGCTGGAACCTTCAAATCCTAATTCCAATATATTTTACTTAAAAATTCAATCTTAGTCAATTTTGCCAACTTAAAGCTTTCGAAATGAAAATTTTCTTTTCAAATCAACTTCGAACTTCCCGAAATTCAATTTCGGCCATGCGTACAAGTCCTAATACCTGAAGTGAAGTTGCTCATGGCCTAAAACTACTGAACGACATGCTATGGCTCAAAACGACCGGTCGGGTCATTACAATAAGACACAAAACCTATTACATTTGGACCATGCAAATCTAGCAAGTCAATTTTTCCATTCCTTTATTCTTATCTTATAAATTTTGAAAATATCTGCGGATTGCGGGAGTATTTTCAAAATTTTAAATAGCCATGGGTCTTTTTATGTCACGCCTCAAACCTTGGGAGGCGTGGCTGGCACCCGGTGCCGTGCTGGCCCGAGCGAACCACTCTGTAACTCATGATTGTTCGACCAAAACTAGAACATACATAGGTCGAGTAACCTGGACTCATTTCTTTAGTAACTATCATGGGCCAACATGGCCACAACTCGTAACATACAATTGTAAGTGGGCAAATGTTCTATCAATGAACCTATCGTTTATAAAACATGAATACATAGGGATCAACAAGGCCTCTGACATACTGTACATAATAAACCTGTGTCTACAAAGCCTCTAAGATTATTTGACATCAAATGAAACAGGGTACCGACCTACCCATAATTCCGGAGAAAACTTTTGACACGATGACTTATAGACTTGGCTGCACTCCGAATGAGGTGGAGTCTTGCCGATCCTTCGCTGAATGCTGACTTCGTCTTCTATGAGGGCTCGTCAAATTGATTGTCTATACCTGCAGGCATGAATACAGTGTCCCCAACAAAAGGGACGTTAGTACTAATAATGTACTGAGTATGTAAGGCATGTAAATCAGTATATAAAGAACGTGGAAGAAACATGGAGTAAAGGACTCAACCCGTAAGTCTGGATAGCTCTCTAAATCATGAAATATTTATAATGTCATGCATATGTAAATAAATGTCATGTAATGCATAGGTCTGTACGTGCATAACATCATCAAGCCTATGAGGGCATCCCATCATATCATATCGGCCATTGTGGGCAAATCATCAACGTATACCAGCTGATCAGGTGGTGGTGCGTATATAACGTCATAACCTTTTCTCATATCCCATATACATATAGATATACATATATACACGTATATAACGACATCTGGTCATGGGTCAATGTACATGTATAAATGAATGCAATGCATGAGAACTATGTAAATAAAATCTTTCGGAACTTCATAAGACCATTATGCCTCTGATGAATATCATGAAATAAACGTTATCAACTTACGTATTTTCTGAGACCCATGAAGAGATGATAGAATAATAGGATACATGAGGAACCAAGAACATAAGTATTTCTATGAATAGAGTCATTTTATAGAAGTTGTGCATTTGCTCGTTTCGCTTGTATCGTATGGATCATGCCAAAAGAAAGAATGGATAACATTAACATACCTAAGACGATTCTCTTAACAATTCCTCTAACACTATTGATTGCGACAATGCGTAACGGCGGATCGAAGTAGGAAAAAATACAACAGCCAACCTATTATGAACAATAGTAGTAAATTGTTCTAAGTAGTAGTAAATTGTTCTAACTTCTACCTCAAAGTTGCACAGCTTTCCAACATGTGCGAAAATCTTGTGAGCAGAAACAAACTAACTTCATTAAGAATTCACCAACCTTTGCATCTTTAGAAGCTTCACATATGGCCCACCGGAATTGCACTTCGTTTCGGACTGGGTTTCTCAAAGAAAGTACACTTTTTAAAAGTCTATAGAAAAGCTCACAAGCTTGATGTAAAGGCAACTTTTGACCCCTGGAGTGGCAATCCTTCAGAAGTTCTAAGAATACTTCCTTTGAAATTATCCTACTCTTGCCATTTCTCACACGTTTAAGCCAGCTTGGTAAATGCTTCTCACAGCATCTTAAGAGACAAAGTATAAGGCCTCACTTGAGAGCATATGACAAACTATTTGGAAACTATGTGGAACAGAGTAATGTGTCACATTGAATAAGAATACACGTGGTTTACAATTACACTAGTACTTTTCTTAACACATGAAAACGTGTTTTTGTTTCATTGAAGAGTGAGGTAGTACCAATCCAAAAGTCTTAATTAATTATTTAATCTTCAACTAAAATTATTAATTACCCAATTATCCGTATAATTACGAATTATCTCAAATTACTTAAAATTTTACTTATTTTTAATACATTTTATGCACCTCACTAACATGGTCATGTGGTATCATATAAAATTAATAGATACACTATTATTCCATTAAAATATTCATGTAAAAATACATATATCTTCTCAACTTCTAATTTTCCTAATCTCATATAAATAGTAAAAAGTTTCGTACGCCTAATTCTTAAAATGGTAGAAAGATAATATTCTTTTCTTGTGCGAAAAATAATTTCTATCTTTACAATAAAGAAAATTTCATAAATTTTTTTATATTATGAGTATAATTTACCATATCCGAAAATAGTAATAACTATAACTATCCAAAATTATACTTATAGAATTTTTACTAAAATACTTCACTTAAAAGAAAATACCACGCTAACATAATATCTAACGGTATTAAGGTTGTTAAACTTTCGGGGCCTTAATCCCTTCAACCTCATATGGATTACTACGACTTATCCTAATATTAAAGTACGGGATGTAATATTTTATTTTACAAGTATCCTATCTATTTCTAAGTGGCTTCTTGTACAAAGCCTTGTGGCCAAATACTCTTAGATAATTGGTATATAACAAGAGTTTTTACATGTGGCATTGATTTAAAAGATTGTTTGACAAATGGCCTTACTAAGCCAAGTGTCATTTTGCATGAGAAGTGTTGTCATCTTGCATGAAAGTAAATTGACAAGTAAGTAAGACACTTGTCATAAAACTAAACTCATTTTCATGCCATAAATAGGATGGTCATTAGCCATCATATTCACTCAATTCTTGACCAAGAATTCTTCTTTAGCTAATCATTACTTCTTCCTACAATCATTACCTATTATTATTATTATTATTATTATTATTATTATTATTATTATTATTATTATTATTATTATCCAATTTTCTGAACCTGCTGTATTTATTATTTAACTTTGCTGATTCTTGTATCCTCTCAATAAATAGAGATGAGATTGTTTAATCCTGGAAAAATATTTCACATTGCTGAAATAGTTTCTTAGGACAGTGTCATCACGACTCAAGCGAATTCGTGTATCTGCTTACAAGTAATATTGTTGAAGTATCATTACCGTTCTTTTCTGGTGTCATTTCCCTACAAATACAATAAGCCAGTATCAGAGGGCTCATGAGTGTTGAGTTAGATTTGCAAATTGGTGAAGCATGTGCTTTTATTCTTTTTTTTTTTTTGTGTTTTATTCGGTGTATGCGGCCAAAATCGGAAGAGTTCGACTTCGGGTTAATCATAGCATTTCATGCCCGTCCTTGAGGGGCTCGAAGGAGGATTTAGAGTATGCCCCCAAGGTGCTTCGCTCGAGGGAGCACATCGGAGGTCGATTTCGGAACAGCACAAATCGATGACCGTCATGGAAAGGCGGGAAAGCTCCCAAAGACACGTGACTAGAGCTGACTAGGTCTGCAAGAATAGTACAAGTCCGCACTAAGTCATATACAGTTGTAACAGTAGCATTTCCTCGTCATTATTACACATGTACTATGTTGGGGTTCCCCCTCATATATAAAGGGGACCCTTGTCATCTTGTAAGGGGATTCGGATTATTGCACAACATATTGAATACAATAAAACATTCTCTGCTCTTTGCTTACACAATCGTTCTTCATATTTATTAATTATTCTTTGCTTGTTCTTTCATTGTTCATTTATTGTTCTTCATTTATTGCTCATTGTTTACCGCCAAAGGCCATCTTTGAGGCCCTCGTTATCATTGATCCTCCATCGATCGCTCGTCGCTGTTAGACCATCTAGACCTCGAGGCCCAGCATTATAACCCTATTGGTTTGCATTTCTCATTTTCTTTACTCACACTTAGCATCTATTGCCTAACAACTAGCGTTAAGATAAATTATGTATTTTTAGAACCACAAAATCAAATATAATTGTAGTTGCCATTTTCAAGGTAAATATTTTGGCTCCCACGGTGGCACCCACCGCGGGCTTCGGGATATCTGCTTCCCCAAGCGGGGGTACCCTCATCAAAACGGCCTCTCCAAGGCCTGTATAAGCACAAAGTATAAGAATACTAGCAAGCGATACCATCTCTATATAGCTCAAGTATGAACAGAGATAAAACTCACCATGATTTTTGTCCTTCCAACGGGCCTTAGCCAGATCACGCCACACGCGCTTAGCATACGGGCAAACTGAATCATGTTATCCGATCCAGCTCGGAAGATCCTCGACAACACCAGGGTACCACTCGACAGTTGTATCATCGAAGAAAGTTAGTTCAAAGTCAAGAAAAGGTATCCGATCAATGCAACATGTTTACTTACGATTTACATTCCATTTTTCGGGGAATGACATTCTCTCAATAGGGATTAGGTTTGAGGTCTTTACTCGGACAAAGCGGTTCATCCATCCCCGGTCCTTGTCTTCATCAATGCTAGCAAAAAGACCTTCGGGGATCGACGTTTCAGCTTAATCAAGCTACCTCAGTAAAGTCGGGGGCTATACAGTCTAATTAGATGGTTGAGGGTAAAAGGCATCCCCTCGACCATGTTTGAGAGATACCTAATCATATATACAATGCGCCAAAATGATGGATAAATTTGCCCAAGCGTCACCTGATATTGGCTGCAGAAGTCAAGGATCACTGGATCTATCGATGGAAAAGAAGCTTCTACCGGGCCTAAGGTGAAAGGATATGTGTATATACTGAGGAAACCAGCATTGTGCTTGGTTATGTCCTCCCTTCGTGAAGGAATATCTACTTCCACCGTCTTCCCCCAACGGCAGTCAGCCTTCACCTTCTCTATTTCAGTTATCGAACTGATATATCAAGACATGGGCTCGCATCACCCCGGAATAGAGGAGGAGTTCTCAACTTGGAAATCAGAAGATGTATCACAGGGCTCGGGAGTACACTCCTAGATACTAGGAGGAACTACCGATTTACCTTTAGCTGTCCGAGAAAACGATGAAGTTTTTTCTTTTTGAGGAACAGTTTTAGAGGTCTTTGCCATCTTTAAAGCGAAGGATCCGAGAAAATGGAAATTGTCGTTAGAAAAGGAAAGGGAGAGTTCAAGGAAATTGAAAGGGGCTAAATGAAATTTTGGAAGCACTAAGGGAGTAATATCGGCAAAGTATGAGGTTTATTTATAAAGATTGTTTGAACGTGCGGAGGAAACCAGAAGCCTACCGTTGGCCGCCTACAATTAATGATTTTGAGAATCATGCCAAAGCAACCCTTCAGTCACTTCAACCGCTTACGTCACAATGTTCGCATCAAAACTAAAGCATCGGGAATCGGATTGTCAAAAACTATTGAGAACAATCTACGAGTTTGGCTCAAGTAGTCATTCACTCGATTATTTAGCCCCTAGGCCACCCAGTTCGAGCCAGTTTTCGCTCGGCGACTATTTATAAAGCCTCAAGTCTATCTTTACTTTGAGTTTGAGCAAACACTCGCTCGATTATTTAGCCCCCTACCTGAGTTCGAGCCAGTTCTCGCTCAGGGACTATTTATAAAGCCTCAGGGCTATCTTTACTTTGAGTTCGAGCAAACGCTCGCTCGATTATTTAGCTCCCGGGCTACCCGAGTTCGAGCCAGTTCTCGCTCGGGGACTATGTATAAAGCCTCAGGGTTACCTTTTTCTTTCGAGTTCAAGCGAACGCTCAGTCGATTATTTAGCCCTCGGGCTTCCCGAGTTTGAGCCAGTTCTCGCTCGGGGACTATGTATAAAGCCTCAGGGTACCTTTTTCTCTATAAGTTATAGCAAACACTCTCTCGACTAAGCCCAAGGGTTACCCGATTTCGAGCCAGGTCTCACTCGGGGACTATTCATAAAGCCTCAAGGCTATCTGTACTTCAAGTTCGAGCAAATGCCCGATCGACTATTAAGCCCAAGGACCACCCGAGTTTGGGTGTATCCTCGCTTAGGGACTATCTATAACGCCTTAGGGCTATCTTCATTTTAAGTTCAAAGCAAATTTTCGCTCAGTTGGAGGCCACCCGAGTTCAAGAAAGCTCTCACTCGGGACTATTTGTAAAGGCCTAAGGGCTATCTTTATTTTCAGATGATCAAGCAAACTATCACTCGAGGACTAGCAACGAGGCCTAATGTGATGACCCAAAAGGTCATCACTTGTTTTAAAACAAAATTTCGTGTTCTGAGGCCTTGAAAACCTCATTTAGAATCACCTTGATTTACGTGCGTGGTCCGAACCTATATTCGAAAAGCCTTCTATGTGAAAATATGAGAAATAGAAATTTTAGAGTTAAAACTTTGATTATAGTTGACCTTGGTCAACATTTTTAGCAAACGGACCCGGATCCGTGTTTCGATGATCCCGGGATGTCCGCAGTAAAATATAGGACTTGGGCGTATGCTCGAAAATGAATTCCGAGGTCCCAAGCCTTAGAAATAAATTTTGGAAAGAAATTGTTTTACTGAATTATCTAAGGAATAAAGAAAAGAATTAATGTTTGAAACCATTGTTATCGGGCACGTATTTTGGTTTCGGAGCCCGGTACAAACTTGTTATAGTATTTTAAAGATAACTGTGAAATTTGGTGAAAAATGGAGTTTATTTGACGTGAGTTGGACTTCTGATTGAAGAGTTATGAACTTTTAGAGTTCTTGATGAAAATGTTGAGTTTTGAGGTTTAATTCATGATTTTACTTGTTATTTTGATGATGTGATCGCACAAGTAGGTCCATATGATGTTTTTGAGTTAGTATGCACACTTGGTTTGGAGTTTCGAGGGCTCGGGTGAGTTTCGGGTAGGTTCGGGATGTTTTAGACTTAAAACTAGAAGTTGCATATCTCTGAACCCACCAGTGCGGTCCGCACAAAAATGTGTGCAACCGCGGAAGGGGGCCAGTGCAGTCTGCGGTCGGTTTCGTGCGGTGCGCGGTGGAGGCCTGTGCAGCCGCAGTCCATTTCATACGGTCCGCACAGGGCACTAGACTGCAGTACCTCAGGAAATGCCTATGCTGCCGAAGTCCATTTTGTGCGGTCTGCATAGGGGTTCTGAGAGGTGTATAAATAGACGAGATTTTCAATTTTTTTACATTTTTCAAAAAACCCCAAAAACATAACAGGCGATTTTTCAAACAACTTTTCATCTCCAAATCAATTGTAAGTCGTTTTAACTAGTTTTCTTCAATCATTAACATCTTTTAACATGATTTCAACTTCAAATCAATGATTTTCATGGGGGAAATTGGATGTTTTGGATAGAACCTAGGTTTTTCAAAAATTGGGGATTTGGACCTCTATTTGAGGTTCGATTTCAAAACAAATTATATATTTGAGTTCGTGGGAGAATGGTTAATCGAGTTTTGGTTCGAACCTCGGGTTTTGACCATGTGGGCCCTGGGATAATTTTGATTTGGGTAAAACTTTAGAAAACTCATTTTCATGCATTCAAATTGATTCATTTAGCGTTTATTGATGTAATTAAGTAACTTGTAGCTAGATACGAGCGAATTGGTGGTGGAATCGAGGGGAAAAGCTATAATTGAATCGTGAATTGTGTTCGTGGTATCGAGGTAATTGTTTGGTCTAACCTTAGCTTGAGGGATTAGGATTCGAGTCATATTTGCTATGTGGTAATTGTTGAGTACGACGTATAGGCATGGTGACGAGTATCTATACAATGGTGTCTAGTATGCTTGTGAGTCTTATATTGTGATTATCATGACTTCATTGTATCTATCATGCCTTGGTAATGATTTCTACTTGTTGTGTAAAGATTGTGGAAGGAATTGTGACCTATGCACATTGAGGAGCGTTGGCTCAAGTTGAATAACGAATTGTGAAAGTATAAGTGATAATTGAACCTCTAGAGCATTGGCTCGAGTCGTGAAGTGAATTGTGAAGTAAAAGTGAGAAAGAGAAGAGATCATTATGTTGTCGCCCTTGCCGGGCTATTGATGATTTATTCATTATCTCCCTTGCCGGGATGTTGAGATTATTGATGTTGTTCCCCTGTTGGGATTTAATTATTTAAATGTGTTCCCTTGCCAGGATTTCTATTATTATTTTGTTTATCCCCTTGCCCCTTTGTTTGTGATTATTGTTTGGGTGAGGAAGAGTCTTAAAGCACGAAAGGTGATGTCGTGCATTGTTTGTTATTGTGAGGAAAGAGTGTAAAGCATGAAGGATGATGTCGTGCCGCACGACGTACCATTTCGTGCTGATTCTATTGATTATATGGTGAGGAAAGAAAGTAAGAGCACAAAGGGTGATGCCGTGCACATTTTGATTATATAATTGTTTTGGTGAGGACGAGAGTAAAAGCACGAAGGGTGATGCCGTGCATATTTTTTTTATATAACTGCTTTGGTGAGGCTGAGAGTAAAAGCACGAAGGGTGATGTCGTGCAATTGTTGATTTCTGCTTCCTTGTTGATATTCTAGTTATGTTGTTTCTTTCCTTACTTGATGCCTTTCTATTCGGAACTATTATCTCCCCCACAGCATGTTTCCCCCTCCTACATTGACTGGTTATTTCTGTATTTCTTTTCTGCTGTATATATATATGAACTGCACAGTATTTGGTAGTCTGGTCCTAGCCTCGTCACTACTTCGCCGAGGTTAGGCTAGACACTTACCAGCACATGGGGTCGGTTGTGCTGATACTACACTCCGCATTGTGTGCAGATCCAGGAGCAGCTTTCGGATAGTAGTTGGAGGGCTTCCTTCAGTCCACTCGGAGACCCAGGTAGGCCTGCAGGCGTCCGCAGGCCCTGGCGTCTCCCTCTATCTCTATTTACTATTTCATTTCATTTGTTCAGAAATAGTGTATTGTATTTCTTCAGACCTTGTATGTAGTAACTCTTAGACAGTCTGTGATACTATGACACCAGGTTTCGGGGTATTTGAGGTTTTAAAAGTTGTAATTGACGTAGCCTTAAGATATATAATTGTCGACTTCCGCTTATTTATTTAAAATTCCGCTTTTATCATATTATCGACTTGTGTTGGTTAAAAAGAAGCAAAAAAAAAATGAAAGTGTAGCAAGTGGTTAAGGTTTGGCTTGCCTAGCTCCCATTAGTGGGTGCCATCACGACTCCCGAGGGTGGAAAATCCGGGTCGTGAAAAGTTGGTATCAGAGCTCTAGGTTACATAGGTCTCACAGTTCACAGACAAGCTTAGTAGAGTATGAGGAATCAGTACGGAGACATCTGTATTTATCCCCAGAGGATACATACTTAGGAAAAACTTCATATTTGTTCTTTCTCATTGTGCGGTTTTGTTTCTAATGCTAATTAAACTTCTACTCCGTTCTTTCGCAGATGGCGAGAACACGCGCTTCCTTATCCTCCGCTCAGCAACCCGAGCCCCCAGTAGCCGCTCCCACGAGGGGCAGAGGGCGATGCCGAGGCCGTGCTAGAGGCTGAGGTAGGGGCAGAGCTCAGCCCCAAGCAGCAGCACCAGTAGCGGAGCCTCAGGTTAACTTTGATGACGAGGTTCCAGCCCCAGCAGTTCTGGTGGGCCCAGCTCAGGTCCCAAAAGGGTTTATTGCTACCCCAGTTCTTCAGGATGCTCTGCTCCGATTAGTGGGCCTCAAGGAGAGTGTCACCCTGGCAGGCTGCTTCCTATAGCACCAACCATCTCTCAGGCTGGAGGAGGGCCCCAGACTCCTACTACTCGCACTCCGGAGCAGGTAGCTCCTCAAATTCAGACTCCAGCGGTTCAACTAGTTGGAGCAGTACAACCGGGTGTGGTAGCTCAAACCGTTAATGGAGCGGCTATGTCCACTGATGCTTTGTGGAGACTTGATAGGTTCACCAAGCTCTTCACTTCTACTTTCAGCGGTGCATCTACTAAGGATCCACAGGATTATCTAGACAGTTGCCACGAGGTTCTCAGGAACATGGGCATTGTTGAGACCAATGGGGTCAATTTTGCTACATTTTTCTTGTCTGTATCCGCCAAGACTTGGTGGAGGGATTATTGCTTAGCGAGACCAACCGGATCGCCAACCTTGACTTGGGAGCAGTTTACAGTGTTATTCCCGGAGAAGTTTCTCCTCGTTACTCAGAAAGAGGCCTATCAGAAGCAGTTTGAGTGCCTCCAGTAGGGTTCCATGACTGTTACCCAGTATGAGACCAGGTTCATCGACTTAGCTCGCCATGATCTCATCATACTCCCCACCAAGAGATAGAGGGTGAGGAGGTTTATTGACGGTCTTATTCAGCCAATTCGTCTTCAGATGGCTAGAGAGGCTGGGAGTGAGATTACTTTTTAGGAGGCGGCCAATGTGGTCCGTAGAGTTGAGATGGTTCTGTCATATTGAGGCGGTCATGGGTCAGACAAGAGGCCCTGTCATTCAGGCCGATTCAGTGGTACCTCATCCGGGGGTCGAGATTCATATGGTAGAGGCCATCCTCCTAGGCCATATTAGTTAGCGCTCCAAGTTTCTCACGGTACTCCAGGTGGTCGTGGTCCCCAGATGTAGTATCCTGATCAGTAGTCCTACAATACACCACTTACTCCTATCAGTACACTGCCGCTTTAGAGTTTTTGGGGTGGTCATTCAGGTTGTCAGGGCCAGCAGTCTTAGTAACCGAGGGCTTGCTACACTTGTGGTGATATGGATCACATTGCTAGGTTTTTCCCTTGAGCACCGAGTAGCTCTCAACATCAGGGTTCTCGTGCCATGATACAGGCACCAGGTGTTCCCCAGCCCGCCCAACTAGCTAGAGGTGGGGGTAGAGGTGCTAGAGGTGGAGGTAGAGGCACTAGAGGTGGAACTTAGGCCGCTAGAGGTGGAGGCCATCCAACAGCAGGTCATCCTAGAGATGTAGTTCAGGGTGGTGGGGCCCAGCCCCGATGTTATTCCCTTCCAGCTAGGCCCGAGGCTGAGGCTTCAGATATAGTTATTACAGATACGGTTCTGGTTTGTGATAGAGATGCTTCAGTGTTATTTGATCTAGGGTCTACATACTCATATGTGTTATCTTATTTTGCACTGTATCTGGTCAGGCCTAGTGATTCTTTAAGTGCTCATGTCTATGTGTCTACACCGGTGGGTGATTCTATTATGATATTTTCCCTTCGAACCTGCCTGGTATGCCACCCGACAAGGATATTGACTTTTTCATTGATTTGGCTCTAGGTACTCAGCCCATTTCTATCCCTCCGTATCGTATGGCCCCGCTGGAGTTGAAATAGTTGAAGGAACAGTAGAAAGACTTGCTTGAGAAGGATTTCATTAGACCTAGTGTTTCGCCTTGGGGTGCGCCGGTGTTGTTTGTTAAGAAGAAGGATGGGTCGATGAGAATATGTATTGATTACCGGTAGTTGAACAAGGTTACAATCAAGAATAATTATCCATTGCCGAGGATTGATGATTTGTTCGATCAACTTCAGGGTGCAAAGGTATTTTCGAAGATTGACCTGAGATCTAGCTGCCATTAGTTGAGGATTAGGGCATCCGATGTCCCTAAGACAGCTTTCCGCACTCGGTACGGGCATTATGAGTTCTTGGTGATGTTATTCGGGCTGACAAATGCCCCGACAGCTTTTATGGATTTGATGAACCGAGTGTTCAGGCCTTACTTGGATTCCTTCGTGATAGTCTTCATTGATGATATTTTAATATATTCTCGTAGCCGGGAGGAGCACGAGTAGCATCTTAGAGTGGTTCTTCAAACCTTGAGGGATAGTCAGTTATATGCTAAGTTCTCGAAGTGTGAGTTCTGGTTGAGTTCAGTTGTATTCCTGGGTCATGTTGTATCAGCGAAGGGTATTCAGGTTGATCCGAAGAAGATTGAGGCAGTTAAGAACTGGCCTAGACCAGTATCAGCTATAGAGATTCGGAGTTTCTTGGAATTGGCAGGCTACTATTGTCGGTTCGTGGAGGGGTTTTCATCTATCGCATCCCCTATGACCAGGTTGACCCAGAAGAGTGCCCAGTTTAGATGATCGGACGAGTGTGAGGCGAGCTTTCAGAAGCTTAAGACAACTCTGACTATGGCACCGGTGTTGGTTTTGCCCACAGGTTCAGGGCCTTATACAGTCTATTATGATGCATCTCATATTGGACTCAGTGTAGTGTTGATGCAGGATGGCAAGGTCATTGCCTATACTTTATGGCAGTTGAAGATTCATGAGAAGAACTATTCGGTTTATAACTTGGAGTTGGCAGTCATTGTTCATGCATTAAAGATTTAGAGGCATTATCTGTATGGCGTGTCATGTGAGGTGTTCACGGATCACAAGAGTCTTCAGTATTTGTTTAAGAAAAAGGAGTTGAATTTGAGAGAGCGGAGGTGGTTGGAGTTGTTGAAAGATTATGATATCACTATCTTGTATCATCCGGGAAAGGTCAATGTGGTGGTCGATGCTTTGAGTAGAAAGTCAGCCAGTATGGGCAGTCTTGCTTATATTTCGGTCGGTAAGAGACCGCTTGCTTTGGACGTTCAGGCTTTGGCCAATCAGTTTGTGAGGTTGGATATTTCTGAGCCTAGTCATGTATTGTCCTGCACGGTCGCTCATTCTTCTTTATTGGAGCGTATCCGTGGTCGGCAGTATGATGATCCCCATTTGTGTGTCCTTAGAGACACGGTGCAGCGCGGAGGTGCCAAGCAGGTTACCTTAGATGATGATGGAGTTTTGAGATTGCAGGGTCGAGTTTGTGTGCCTAATGTAGATGGGCTCCGAGAGTTGATTTTTGAGGAGGCCTATAGCTCCCGGTACTCTATTCATCCGGGCTCCGCTAAGATGTATCAGGATTTGCGGCAGCATTATTGGTGGAGAAGAATGAAGAAGAACATCATTGCATATGTGGCTCGGTGTTTGAATTGTCAACAAGTCAAGTATGAACATCAGAGGCCTGGTGGCTTGTTCCAAAAGATTGAGATTCCTGAGTGGAAGTGAGAGCGGATCACTATGGACTTTGTTATTGGACTCCCACGGACTTAGAGGAAGTTCGATGCAGTGTGGGTCATTGTTGCTAGGCTAACCAAGTCAGCGCATTTCATTCATGTGGTAGTCTCCTATTCATCCGAGAGGTTAGCAGAGATCTATATCCAGGAGATTGTTCGTCTTCATGGTGTGCTTGTATCTATCATTTCAGACCGAGGTACGCAGTTTACCTCGCGTTTCTGGAGAGCAGTTCAGCGAGAGTTGGGCACCCAGGTTGATTTGAGTACAGCATTTCATCCTCGGACAGACGGGCAGTCCGAGCGGACTATTCAGATTTTGGAGGATATGCTCCGAGCTTGTGTCATTGACTTTGGAGGCTCGTGGGATCAGTTTTTGCTTTAGCAGAGTTTGCCGACAACAACATTTACCAGTCGAGTATCCAGATGGCTCCTTATGAGGCCTTATATGGTAGGCGGTGTCGATCTCCGGTTGGATGGTTTGAGCCAGGAGAGGCTCGATTGTTGGGTACGGATCTGGTTCAGGAGGCTTTGGACAAGGTCAGAATTATTCAGGATAGGCTTCGTACAGCTCAGTCCAGGCAAAAGAGTTATGCAGACCGCAAGGTTCGAGATGTGGCTTTTATGGTTGGAGAGCGGGTATTGCTCCGAGAGCCTATGAAGGGCATGATGAGATTTGGGAAGAAGGGCAAGCTTAGCCCTAGGTTCATCGGTCCGTTTGAGATTCTTGATCGAATGGGAGAGGTGGCTTATTGACTTGCATTGCCACCAAGCTTATCAGTCGTGCATCCAGTGTTTCATGTGTTCATGCTCCGGAAATATCACGGCGATCCATCCCATGTGTTAGATTTCAGCACTGTCCAGTTGGACAAGGACTTGTCTGATGAGAAGGAACCGGTAGCTATTCTAGACCGGTAGGTTCGTCAGTTGAGGTCGAAGAGTTTTCCTTCTGTTCGTGTTCAGTGGAGAGGTCAGCCTCCTGAGGCATCGACCTGGGAGTCCGAGTCCGATATGCGGAGCCGTTATCCCCATCTTTTCCCCGACTCAGGTACTTCCTTCTTCTATCCGTTCAAGGATGAACGGTTGTTTTAGAGGTGGAGAATGTGATGACCCAAAAGGTGGTCATCACTTGTTTTAAAACGAAATTCCATGTTCTAAGGCCTTGAAAACCTCATTTAGAATCACCTTGATTTACATGCGTGGTCCAGACCTATATTCGGAAAGCCTTCTATATGAAAATATGAGAAATAGAAATTTTAGAGTTAAAACTTTGATTATGGTTGACCTTGGTCAACATTTTTAGCAAACGGACCGGGATCCGTGTTCTGATGATCCCGGGAGGTCCACAGTAAAATATGGGACTTGGGTATATGCCCAAAAATGAATTCCGAGGTCCCAAGCCTTAGAAATCAATTTTTGAAAGAAATTATTTTACTGAATTATCTAAGGAATAAAGAAAAGAATTAATGTTTGAAACCATTGTTATCAGGCCCGTATTTTGATTCCGGAGCCCGGTACAAACTTGTTATAGTATTTGAAAGATAACTGTGAAATTTGGTGAAAACGAAGTTTATTTGACGTGAGTTCGACTTCCGATTGAAGAGTTATGAACTTTTAGAGTTCTTGATGAAAATGTTGAGTTTTGAGGTTTAATTCATGATTTTACATGTTATTTTGATGATGTGATCGCACGAGTAGGTCCATATGATGTTTTTGAGTTAGTATGCACACTTGGTTTGGAGTTCTGAGGGCTCAGGTGAGTTTCGGGTAGGTTCGGGATGTTTTAGACTTAAAACCAGAAGTTGCAGGTCTTTGAACCTGCCAGTGCGGTCCGCACAAAAACGTGTGCGACCGCGAAAGGGGGCCAGTGCGGTGCGCGGTCGGTTTCGTGCGGTGCGCGGTGGAGGCCTATGCAGCCGCAGCCCATTTCGTATGGTTCGCACAGGGCACTGGACCGCAGTACCTTAGGAAGGCCTGTGCAGCCGCAGTCCATTTTGTGCGGTTCGCACAGGGGGTTTGAGAGGGGTATAGATAGACAAGTTTTTCAGTTATTTTGCATTTTTCAAAAAACTCCAAAAATATAAGAGGTGATTTTTCAAATAATCTTTCTTCTCCAAATGAATTGTAAGCCATTTTTAACTAGTTTTCTTCAATCATTAACATCTTTTAACATGATTTCAACTTCAAATCAATGATTTTCATGGGGGAAATTGGTTGTTTTGGGTAGAACCTAGGTTTTTCAAAAATTGGGGATTTGGACCTCGATTTGAGGTCCGATTTCAAAACAAACTATATATTTGAGTTCGTGGGGGAATGGGTAATCGGATTTTGGTTAGAACCTCAGGTTTTGACCATGTGGGCGCGGGGCCAATTTTGACTTTTTGGGTAAAACTTTAGAAAACTCATTTTCATGCATTCAAATTGATTCATTTAGCATTTATTGATATAATTAAGTAACTTGTGGCTAGATACGAGCGAATTGGTGGTGTTATCGAGATGAAAATCTATAATTGAATCGTGAATTGTGTTCATGGCATCGAGGTTAGTGTTTGGTCTAACCTTAGCTTGAGGGATTATGAGTCGAGTCCTATTTTCTATGTGGTAATTGTTGAGTACGACCTATAGACATGGTGAAGAGTATCTATACGTTGGTGTCTAGCATGCCTGTGAGTCTTATATTGTGATTATCATGACTTCATTGTATCTATCATGCCTTGGTGATGGTTTCTACTTGTTGTGTAAAGTTTGTGGAAGGAATTGTGACCTGTGCACATTGAGGAGCGTTGGCTCTAGTTGTATAACGAATTGTGAAAGTATAAGTGATAATTGAACCTCTAGAGCATTGGCTCGAGTCGTGAAGTGAATTGTGAAGTAAAAGTGAGAAAGAGAAGAGATCATTATGTTGTCGCCCTTGCCGGGCTATTGATGATTTATTCATTATCTCCCTTGCCGGGATGTTGAGATTATTGATGTTGTTCCCCTGTTGGGATTTAATTATTTAAATGTGTTCCCTTGCCAGGATTTCTATTATTATTTTGTTTATCCCCTTGCCCCTTTGTTTGTGATTATTGTTTGGGTGAGGAAGAGTCTTAAAGCACGAAAGGTGATGTCGTGCATTGTTTGTTATTGTGAGGAAAGAGTGTAAAGCACGAAGGGTGATGTCGTGCCGCACGACGTACCATTCTGTGCCGATTCTATTAATTATATGGTGAGGAAAGAGAGTAAAAGCACGAAGGGTGATGCCGTGCACATTTTGATTATATGATTGTTTTGGTGAGGACAAGAGTAAAAGCACGAAGGGTGATGTCGTGCACATTTTTTTTATATAACTGCTTTGGTGAGGCTGAGAGTAAAAGCATGAAGGGTGATGCCGTGCAATTATTGATTCATGCTTCCTTGTTGATATTCTAGTTATGTTGTTTCTTTCTTACTTGATGCATTTCTATTCGGAACTATTATCTCCCCCACAACATATTTCCCCCTCCCACATTGACTGGTTATTTCTGTATTTCTTTTCCGTTGTATATATATATGAACTGCACAGGTTTATTTGGTAGTCTGGTCCTAGCCTCGTCACTACTTCGCCGAGGTTAGGCTAGACACTTACCAGCACATGGGGTCGGTTGTGCTGATACTACACTCTGCACTATGTGTAGATCCAGGAGCAGCTTTCGGACAGTAGTTGGAGGGCTTCCTTTAGTCCACTCGGAGACCCAAGGTAGACCTGCAGGCGTCCGCAGGCCCTAGCGTCTCCCTCTATCTCTATTTCCTGTTTCATTTCCTTTGTTCAGAAATAGTGTATTGTATTTCTTCAGACCTTGTATGTAGTAACTCTTAGACAGTCTGTGACACCAGGTTTGGGGTATTTGAGGTTTTAAAAGTTGTAATAGACGTAGCCTTAAGATATATAATTGTCGACTTCCGCTTATTTATTTAAAATTCCGTTTTTATCATATTATCGACTTGTGTTGGTTAAAAAGAAGCAAAAAAAAAATGAAAGTGTAGCAAGTAGTTAAGGTTTGGCTTGCCTAGCTCCCATTAGTAGGTGCCATCACGACTCCCGAGGGTAGGAAATCTGGGTCGTGACACCTAAAAAGGCTAAGCTTTATTTCAAAAGAAATCGAGACCCTGCTCTCACTCAACTCGAACTCAGAAGTTTCGGCAACCTAAGTTTTTATCAGATCACTCCAGACTTAGTCCGAGGGATGACAAAACATTTCGAGGAATATCATATTAACCAATCGAGAACCAAAGGGATTACGATGTCAGGGTCTAGTATTTGGACCGATCGAAGGTACAATGGAAGTTCAGCACAATTCAAAGGCAAATCGAAGAAACTTTTGTAATAATAAAAGACGATTACAAAAGCCCACGAGGGGTCCTTACACAGAAACAAAGAAGCAAAAAACAACAACTAAAAAGCCTAGTCTACTTTCGGAGGTATACCCTCAAGAGCGACATCTACGAGAACCGTTTACTTGGGGACCCTATTTCGATCTTCAGAGTGACGTCTTCGAGAATCTCCTCAGAAACATCAATAGATGAAAGATGGGGTATAGCCTATCAAAGAGCAAAAGCTTTTAACAAGCAAGGAAAATTGTGGCTTGGTGAAAAATTTGGCGAGTATGGGTCTCGTCAGCACTACTATTGTGAAGCAACTTCTTGAGATATTGCACCGGTATGGGATGCAAAAGTTAGTAGATGATGCCACCTCACTCCATGGAAAGCAGAAGGAATGAGGCGCCACACCAGGTTGAAGTTAAGAGAGATAAGCAGCGGTTTACGGTCCATATATCTTCTGATACGGGAAGAATTGGAGGCTCGTCCCTCATTATTTCGAGCCAACAACAACAACAACAACTCAATATAACCCCACTCAGGAAGAAAAGTTTTGAAAAAGAGTCATGGCATAACTGACAAAGTTGTTGTCGTATGACCTTACGGCCACGAGTTTGAACCATAAAAATAGGAGTTTGGATGAGGATGTAAAGAAGGGGAAGGGCTAAAGGCTATTGAAGAAAGACTGAGTAAAGTCTTGGCTCAAGCAATCCCCCATTTATAGAGGGACAGTAGCGTAATCGACGGCGCAATCAATACTTTTAGAAGACGTATTAACGACGCAATCAATGTTTTTTGGGGAAACAGATCGGCAGCGATCACCACTTTTGGGAAAGCGAACCTGCGGTATATTCAATGCTTCTAGGGAGACAGAACGATGGGATGTCCCAGTCATTTCGAACGCTTACGTCACGAGCATGATGTTCGAGAAAGTCGAGGTCAAGATCGTTCCTTATCATTTCATTCTAAGAAACGCGGGGACTATCTGTACGCGGCCAAAATCGGAAGAGTTCGACTTCGGGGTTATCATAGCATTTCATGCCCGTCCTCGAGGGGCTCGAATGAGAATTTGGAGTATGCCCCCGAGGTGCTTCCCTCGAGGGAGCACATCGGAGGTCGATTTCGGAGCAGCACAAATCGATGACCATCATGGAAAGGCAGGAAAGCTCCCAAAGACACGTGGCTAGAGCTGACCAGGTCTGCAAGAATAGTACAAGTCCGTACTAAGTCATTATACAATTGTAACAGTAGCATTTCCTCGTCATTATTACACATGTACTATGTTGGGGTTCCCCCTCATATATAAAGAGGACCCTTGTCATCTTGTAAGGGGATTCAGATTATTACACAACATATTGAATACAATACAATATTCTCTGCTCTTTGCTTACACAATCGTTCTTCACATTTATTGCTTATTCTTTGCTTGTTCTTCCATTGTTTATTTATTGTTCTTCATTTATTGCTCATTGTTTACCGCAAAAGGCCATCTTTGAGGCCCTCGTTATCATTGATCCTCCATCGATCGCTCGTCGCCGTTAGCCCATCTAGACCTCGAGGCCCTGCTCTAGCCAGCTCGAGGCCCAGCATTATAACCCTATTGGTTTGCATTTCTCATTTTCTTTACTCACACTTAGCATCTATTGCCTAACAACTAGCGTTAAGATAAATCACGTATTTTTAGAACCACAAAATCAAATATAATTGTAGTTACCATTTTTAAGGTAAACATTCGGTGTTCGATATTTCTTTTGGAATTTGATTAATCTCTTTTCGCACTAAAGTATATCACTCCAAAGGTAAAATGTTGTTCATTAAAGGCAATTAATTCACAAAATCAAAATTTTAATTCTTTAATTAAAAATAGAGATGTACTTACTATTCTGCCCTAAGCTTTGGCAGTAAAGCATGTTCTCATCCTATCATCTTCCCTCACTTTCGGCAACAAATAATGGACATGAAACGTGGACGACCTTTAGAGAGGAAAAGTGTCGCTGCAAATTGTCCTTCATTTTGGTGGCTCTATCCCATCCACAAATTTCTTATCCATCAGTCACATTCTAATATTTTCCTTCTTGTTCTTTTCTGACTCTAATCAGTTATGCTTTCACACTTTAGTATTTTTGAACATAAATATTTCAGATTGATTGACTTATAGGAATAATATTTAATGGCACGTCAAGTGCGTCATAAAACAAAAGAAAGGAAATAGGAAAAGAAATTTCAATTTCATAAGCATAAAGAACTAAGATTTCCATGCTTTGAATCATAAGAATTTGAATAACTTGGATGGATAGATCTCCAATTCAAGCCTTCAGAATGGATTTTTTTATTTATAAAGAACACTTCTTCCTTTGATGGGCTTTAATTACTGGCGTGATTCCGAATTAGTCATGGCACCAAAACGAATAGCGAATCACGTGGAAAACATAACATAAGATTTTAAAATTAGCAGAAGTCAAGTATGTACGACCAGATAACATCAATTCATGAATGTATTGTTAAAATTTCTCTTTTTTTTCTCCCGGCTTTTGCTGCTGTTATAAACAAATTACTCCGTAGTAGAAGAGTTCTAATTAGTTTTACACAAATTCTCCAGTGCTATTGGATTCTTTTAACCACTATTGGTTCCTCTTCTGTTAGTGAAGATTTCAGGCAATAGTTGATGGTAGAAAGTTTGCCCGCGTAGTGTTTGCAAACCATACAAATTTATGCTATGTCATAAGCCATACCAATTTACAGTGCGAGTAAGTTTTTACCATAGTTAATGATGACAATTCACCTAGTCCCTTTTTTCTATCTCCAGGCAGTATATTTTTGTGATTAATTAGATTGTTCCAAAAGAAGGTCAATCGTATGAAAAAAGGAGGATAAAATAAAGACTTCAGTATTTGCGAGTCATAGCCAAACACCTTAAATTTCATCATCACATACTCAAGATCCTTTTGGACTAAATGTATCAACAATAATTTCAACACAGTTAGTATTGCATTGAAGAGTGATCAATTGATCATACCAACACTCAGAATCAGGCCAAAAAAAGGAAGTTTTTTGCGTTTACAATTCTTGATCCCTCATATGGATACAATCTTTTAATAAAGATGCAGAGGAGCAAGTTAACTACTGATACTTGGCATGCTATTAATTCCAACTTCTTTAAGCTTACTAAGCTCAGGCACTATTACTGAACCAAGATCCGGTCGATCTTTCATCCTCAGCTCAGCACACTTGAGTGACAATTTTGCAAACTTAAGAGCCTCTTCAACTGGCCAGTTTTGCACTGTCGGATCTAATAAATCTGCAAATGTACCTTTCTCAATGGCCCTCTCAACATGATGAGTTAAACCCATTGGTGGCCTTGCAGTAATAATTTGGAGCAACATTATGCCGAGGGAATATACATCTGATTTAGTCCCTAACTTTCCTGTTTGTTGATATTCAGGATCTATATAACAAAAAGTTCCAGCAGCTGAAGTCATGTGATATTGTGTCACAGTGTCAGCTACAGATGGTGGAACTAACCTTGCCAACCCAACATCACTGATTTTGCAGACATAATTTCTGTCTAAAAGAATATTTGCTGGTTTGAGATCGCGATGAACAAGAGGTTCTGGCTTTGCTTGGTGAAGGAATAGAAGCCCGGTTGCAATCTCTGCAGCAATTTTGAAGCGAATTTCCCATGGAATTGAAGGGGTATTACCTTTCCGAAAAAGACGATCTTCCAAACTGCCATTATTCATAAACTCATAAACTAAACACCCGTACTCGGGACATGCACCTAATAGTAGCACCAGATTCGGATGCCTAATGAGACTGAGGACCTCAACCTGTAAATTAAAAGGCGCTTTTTTATGTGTATCAGCAGTTGGCTTGTCAAATACTATACTAACATCAATCGACATTTTAACCAAGGAAAGAGGACATCTATGTATATACTATATACATAGATGAGTGGTTACAAGCTACAACACCTTGCACTTCTAGTAATACTAGTAAGTGAAAATCCATCCCATTTACATGTAGTAAGCCATTGTTTAACCTTTTCAGACAAGAGCTTCCTTAGACATCTCTAAGAATGTGCTCATAAATGTACCGGTAAAAGATTACACAAGATGCTTATGCGCATACTAAGGAAGCTTTTAGATGAAGCATACATACTTGGAACAAAAAACTACCAGGTTATGCATTAGTCAAAAACATTCCCACAATACTAATTTCTTTTATGAAGGTGGTGTCTGGACGCTAGCTTATGCATACCTCGATATTCCACCAGGTATCTACTACCTCCCACTAGCACATGTACCGGTTACTCTGCACCAAGACTTAGGCAGATGGGAAGAAATCACCTAGTGGATAACATTCCTATTACAGATTAATCAAAACAATCATGTCATTCACCAAAATGCATCATTATATATGCATTTGTCTCCATGTACAATTTATCATGATTCCCTCCATTGCGTCCCCATTAATTAACTCTAGAAGTGACTCAATGAATGCACATAATTCTATGAAAAATGAAGTTGCTCACCTCAAATAATGAAGGACGTTTCATATCTTAATATGTATTGTAAAAGAAGAATGTATCGATGAATTAGAGATATCAAGAGTTACCTCTTGTTGGAACTGTTTCTTCCCTTGTGCAGCATCAGCACTCAGAACTTTAATGGCAACAGGTGTGTGATCAAGTTTTCCCTTAAAAACAGGTCCATATCCACCTTCTCCAACTTTTAGAGAACTCGAGAAATTTTTGGTTGCTGCCTCAATCTCTTCTATTGTATACTTCCTATAACGGAGATCATTCTGAGATAGAACATTCATTGCTCGATTCTTTTTTTCTCCCTCTCTCTTGGCCTTCAGCTCCGCATACTTCCTTCTTTGTGCTTCTATCTCAGCCATCTTTTGTGCTTTCTTAGCAGCTTCAATAGCAGCTCTGCATTTAGCCTTTTCGGTCTCAGCAATTGCAAGAGCCGCCTCTTCAGCAAGACGGGCTTGTTCAAACCTACGAGCTTCTTCCATTTTCCATTTATTAAGCTCTTCAGCCTGAAATTTAATATACACATAACACATGAAAAGCTTAATCAAGGATAAGAAGAGGAAGAAAGCCTTGGTCCTTTGCATTTGATGTCATAAATTTGTAACTCGTGTTTCCAAGAGCCTTTTATGGCAACAGAAACATACTAACAATTTGTTCATAAAACTTATACACAAGGGTGATATGAATATGATGCTATTTCTTACTCAGTATATAGATAAAATTGTAACTAATAACTATTAATTCATACCTTACGATTTTCTTGGAAGAATAACTCCCCATAAAAATGCTGAATGCACCCATGTAGTTTTGGGCATTGGTAGCCCCTAGACTAATATTATTGGTTCTAAAAGATACCATGCAAATACGGTGGCCTATTCTAGGCATCTAAGCCATGTACTAAGTATCCAAGTAACAAAAACTGAACATTTGATTCTGTGAGTGCTAGTAAAATTTGTAGAAACATGAGTTCCCTTATAATTTCTTTTTTATCTTTGAACTTTAAAACTAGGTTTCTTTTCAATGCATGTTCTATGTTTGATGTTTTTTGCAGATACTTGAGCCTTTAAATTTCTTCTTTCTTTCTATTTTAAATGGTCTTCATTTTTGTGGTTCTAGGCAATTAGACAACGAGACATTACCGCTTGGTTGGCCAAGACAGCTTCTTTGCAAGCTGCATTATACATATCCAAAGTTTGCCTTAGCTCAAGTTTTAATCTTTTCATCTCAGCTTCCAACTGCATTATCACATATGATGAGACAAGTTATTATTCAGCAAATTTGTTACTTTTCATATAACGGAAATGCTCATATTGTGTATTAAGCTACAAATATGCATTGTAATGTAGCTTCTATGATTATATTGCACTTACTGTATATGAGGAGCTTCCATTCCTTGGAGTTTCTTTGATTGCAACTTGTGTGAAGTCAAGATTGTCGGCTGAGATATCAACTGATCTATGGTTAATACGAGCGAAGAGTTCATTACCATCTGATTGAGAAGTCCGGCTACATGAATTCATCGGCCCTCCAGAGGGAGCATGAAGATGATCTATCACTACATTAGATGGTCCTTTTTCAGGCCTCGTCTTCTCAGATTCTATAATCTTTGGCTCTGCCCTTGCAAATGACAACCTATTTTGTACCATTTATTCATTAAAATTAGCTAGAGCATAAAGAATTCACACGTTTGCTTAGAGCACAAGGAAGCCTAATTGCTCTTTCACCTATTACTTCTTAGTTCAACAGTTAAAACTTTAACTCCAAATAAGATGGTGATACAACAAAGGAAGAAGTAACCATAATCATTCTCTATGGGCTATAAGCACTGCCATGCGAAAGTTGTTAGCTTTTTCAAGCCAACAAAACGAAAGGGAAAGTTGGTTAGTTTTATATCATCAGTTGCTTATATGTTGTACCTGGATATGTCTTCTGATTCAGAGTTACTTAATCTAGACGGTGTCCATGCTGATGAGGAATGTTGCCTTGCTGACACAGAAGAAGTTAGAGGTTTTGCTGCTGGTCGGACAGATTGTTGCCTGCCTTTTGAAACTACGTAGACAGTACAAAATTCTGGTGCAGCCTTATTTATGATTGTTGGGACATCAGGAGTCCAATATTTCCTGCAGAAAAAGGTTATGAGCCAAGTTTAAGTTTTTCCTCCACAATGCAGCATAAGAAACAGAGAAACTGAGAGATAATAACCTGCCAAGAGCGCTCCTAGATGATGCACCAAGAACAATGTTGGTAACACAATGACCGTTGATGTAGTCAACAAGTCCTTTGGACACTTCAGTATCCTCAAGGACGATCTCTTTCACTACTATCTGCAATCATTTGAGTAAAGTATGATTTAGCAAAAATTCCAAAATGGTGCAAGCCCGTTTCACCTAAACATTGAAAAACGATGTTACTGTAGGTAATTTATAAATTACTTTAATGGTGCAAAGCACTGAAGCAAAACAAGAGGCTTAGGGGAAAAAAGGAACAGAAATGAGAAAACAGCCACTATTTCTTGTGATCGTAAGGACCAAACAGAGGACAATGCGGTGTTTAATATAACTTTATTTTTTTTGCCATATTTGCTAAATATATATAACTATCAAAAGTATCCTTAGAAATCATTAGGAAATTATTAAAGGGTAAAGAGTATCATAATGTAGAATGGCATCAATATATTTAGAAGTGATTAAAATGGAAAGAATGTCATATAAAATAGAATGAAGGAAGTGTTTGGTCGATTCAAAGGAACATAAAGTTAGACATAATGATTGAACAGAAAAAGAGTAAAAATGCTAACTTTGTTATGGATTTCTCAAAAATGCCATCTTTCTTATCTTTTCTTTTGTCGTTCTAGTCAAACGTCAATCTACCTCTATGATATGTTTAATTCACTTACCCTTTTACGCGCAGAATAAGCCCTGAAAGGAGTGAAGACATTTTGAGTATCTTCGTCGCTTGATCCTCCATTTGCATCTGGAGCAGCTTCATTCCCACCACCCGCTACAAAGCAGCAACAATGTCACAATAAACAACCAAAATTCAACTGTTTCAGATATAGAAGAATGGACCACATTTGGAAATTGTTATCCGAAAGCCACTAGCATAACTAATACAAATTAGCACTTTGTAAGGCCCATAAAAGGGAATTAGGAGCTTGTGCATTCCAAGGGCTTGAACCCGACACCTTAAATGGAGGGATATCATCCATTCTACCACTCTTTGGTGGTAAACCAAAAGCATATTTCACTTACATTCACAAAAGGGGAGCCTTGGAGCAACTATAAAGTTATCTCATATGACCTGTAGCTCACGAGTTCGAGCCATGAAATCCAAAGGCGACTTAACAAAGTCGGTGGCCTAAAGCCAAACCTTATTGAGTGGCCTTAATTAAGTCTTTTTCTTATTTTTTTTTTAAATCCATTTTACCTCTTTATAGTTAATATTATTCTATAAGCAATATATGCATTTGGAAATGAAGCAAGTACTTTTATCTAATCAAATATATTAATTAGAGTATTATCTTCTACTTGTACTATCTTTCCGTAATACTTTTAATTCAAAAATAAGTTTAAACCATCAATATCTATCTTGGTTAAGGCAATGTCTTTCAAATTCTCGTCACCTAATTTTATCAAATTCTTTTACCTTTAAACATGAAATCAAAAACATTTTCATATGCTTCTAATTGTTCAAAATTTTGAAGTTTTATTTTCTTAGTTTATTAAAAAGTTTGGACCTTTTTACTTCAAAATATTTAAATTTTTAAAAAATTAATTTATTATATCTACTACTAATGAAAAATGGAGGTCCCTAAAATTTTGGGGCCTAAAGCCCTTGCCTTATGCTTCGGCCAGCACTGATGAAAAATGCTTGCATAAGGGTCGAAATACTATGTGGACCGAGCTGCCTTTTTTATAGGTGCAATAAAAAGACTTAAATTTCTAATAATATATATACAATTTGAATACCAAATTATGGATCCCTTAGGACTGAGTTGAGGAATGGGAATAAGAGAAAAAGGGTACCTACGATTTGGTGACTTCTTGATTCGAACATGGAGCAATACAAGATTGGGATTGGTTGTAAGGAGATTATCAACAGCCCATTTCACAGCAGAGGCGCTATTCTTATCTTTATCAACTGCCACAACTATAGGGCGGTGGTGGCTACCGCCATCATCTGACGAAGCCATTTTTATGACACAATGAAAAAGTTGGTGGTGGTAAGAGAAAAGGAGGCTACGCCGCTAGTTACCTCCCGCCACTTTCAACCACCATAACGGCCAAACTTCTTTTACCTTGGAATCATTAGTTTTACAAAATGATTTGGTGGACAAATTTCTATGTTTATCTCTGCTCCATTAACTATTTTTACCAGTTTGACTAGGTCTATGGTCCTCCCTTTTTTAGATAAAAATGAGGGAGGGGGGGGGGGGGGAATACAAACGAAAAAGAAAAAAAGTGATACAATTATTGCATGTTTGATTTCATCTTAATTATTTCAATGTATGCATATCCGGTATTTCTGTCCATCAAAACTTTGATATCTGAATCCTTATTTCTAAAGTTTCGCTCACTTTATTGATCACCAAGCCACACACGCTGAGGTGCAATTTTTATATGTTCAACTATAGCATAATACATAAATACCCTCAACTTGTCCCGAATTTTCAACTACACAAAGTCCTCCGCAAAGTTTAGGTGTGTAGTTGAAAATTCCGGACAAGTTGAGGGTGATATTTATGTATTATCCCTTTAAATATGACTCTGAAGTAGAGGACATTCAGTTAGGGTGAAGAGAATAAAAATTTAGACGAAAAAACTCTACTCTGAATTGCTTATTATGAATCTACAATGTCAAAGTAACATAGGTTAAAATACCTCATAGAACCTTTTAACACTTTGAGGCATAATGACCATTACATTTGATTATAATAATGTAGTTGCTCCTATTTCAAATAACTAAAAGAAGAAAATTACATACAGAATGGAGCATGTACTAAAATACATACAGAAACCTACTCCAATAAAAGCCATTATCCCAGATTCCCAGTTGAAAAATGTAAGGGCTTGACTACAATTTGAACCATATTTAGTTTATACTGCAAATCTATAATAAATGAAACAGCAGATTGAGAGGCCAATTATGTTAGGTTTTGCTCTTAAACTTTCTTTGGGCTTTCAAGTCCACCACAATCACAGTTATGTTGTCCTTGCTGCCCTTTTGAAGAGCTCGATTCGACAAGCACTCTGCTGCAGCCTGTGCTGCTGGATCAATTCCTTCGCCCCTTTCCATGGGGAGCGTTACACCGTTCTTTTTATGCCACATAAGTATGCGTTTACGAGCCATATCACAAACTTCTTCATTTGTCATGACATCCCATAAACCATCACTCGCAAGAATAAGGCATTCGTCATCCTTGGCTCGAGGTATGAACGTTACTTCTGGATCAGGAATAATCCAAGGCTTCAAGTATCTATCTCCTGCAATCAATAATAACTGGCTTGAAAGAAAGAAAAAGATCTATTTACCAACAAAAAGTAGGACTTCTAATATGTCAATATTTACTCTAGATCAAATCTGTCCAAGTGATAAACATCCCAAGAAAACACATAATAAGAAAATAGCTACAAGCTGGATAACATGATGCTACTGGCCACAGGTTACTTCTCATATCAACTTACATATACAAGAATGTTCAGAAGAAATGTCTTTATGCAATCCTGCAGCTCACTTAGTGTACCTTTCTAATGAGAATTCTAATTTAAGTTGCTCGGACACGGGTGCGGATCTAGAGGTCGGGTCCTTCGAGATGTAAATTCTAAGATTCAGGGATATGGATCCTAGTACGAATACAAGTACGGGATCCGGCTAAAAATAATTCAAAAAAATAAAAATATAAAAATATCTCTAAATTATAAGAAATTTTGTGGAATACTTATGTATAACTTGTAAAGTGTGAATTTCTTTTTTATTTTCAAGTTGTGAATAAGTAAAGAATTGATTTTCTAGATAAGGTATGTTATTTTCTTCAAATTTACCCTACATTTTTTGTTCTGATTTTGAGAATCAAATTGTATCTCGTCTTGAATTTTCCCATCTGTCGTGGTCAAAGTACCCAAAATTGTTTAACCATATCCAGTACGGATTCTATATCCCCACTCATACTAGTGTCGTATCGACACGAGTACGGCACCTAAGCTGCTATGTCGGAGCAACTCTAATTCCTGAAAGCTTTGGCGTCCAAGCATAGGTAGCAATATATTTTATAATTCAAACATCTTAGACCAAATGGAAGAGGCAGAGCCATACAACATGCACTACTACATAATAGAAGCTAGAGTATATTGGTTGTATCACCAATCATGGAATCTTGAATTAGCTTCTCTTTTAAGAATGAACTGTGCTCCGGTACAATCTATCGAGTATGTTTTCAAGATGGCCTCAGAAATTCCGATATGGAAATGAAAACTGATGACCATAATAAAACATATGAGCGGACCGATATATCACAATCTCGCTTGAGAAAATGGAAGTAGATTTAAATGAAGTCCAATAACTAAAGTTATGCTCAAGTTCAACATGCAAGTGAAAAGAACTTTAAGTGTCATATAAGTGATAAGCGGAAATATTTCATTCCCCTAGATGGAAGCGCATTAGGTAACACAAAAAAGGCACCAAGTAATGGTAAAGAATTAAAGCTAATAGCTCATACTCCATAGTTGTATGGTCAAAATACAAAAAACTCAGCTGGTGATTAGAGTATCTTGCAAATGCTAGTAAAAGGTTAGCTAGGAGAAAACATACCGATGGACCTAGACATTGCAAGAACACCAAAAACACGATGGCCATTCCACTGTATCACCTTGCCTCCAGCTGCTTCAATCCTTTCATATTCATCTTCTCGGTTTGGCTGACAAAGAGAACGGACTTAAAAATGAGTACATAGAGAACAATTGTTATGCAAGTAAATATAGTCTAAAATTTTGCTTACTTTGTGATCCACTGACAATGCCAAGGGTTCCTTCCCACGACACAGAACAGCCCTTGAATCGCCACTGTTTGACACTATAATGTGAGATGAACAAACAATGGCAACAACCGCTGTGGAGCCTACAGTTTCTGGGGCAACAGGCTCATGACTATCTCCCCCTCCAATCTCAGCATCAACTTTAAGAAAACAGTTGGTAAATGCTTTTCTCCAGTGCTCTTGGCAACTTTGCCTCATACTTTCATCACTGAGATTTGTCATAATAGTTTCCAACTCCTCAATCAAAACAGCATGCATCCGGTCTCGGCAGTAATTTGCCACCTGAAAAGAAAAAAAAAAGAATCAAATTTATTGTTCATATGTAGTTAACAAGAAGAGTTGTGCAAACCTAAGTGAGAAAGAGAGAAGAGAGAGACAGAGACCTGAGAACCACCATGGCCATCATAAACTCCAAAGAAATGAGTCGTCAAATGACTTAAGCGACTAGGCTGTCCATCAAACGCGCGATCACCAATTAGCATCTGTAGAGGAATTTTCAAGAATCTAGGAACAGTTGCAAATGCATCTTCCATTTCTGGTCTCCTTCCACAGATGGATGTATATCCCCATAGGGGTATGTAGTCCACTTCAAAAACACTTCGGCTGACTGTTGCACTCAAGCCTTTATCTAGGGGTAGCTGAACTACAACTTCAGATGATTTTGAGATCTGCTCTTCAAGTCCATTGGAAGCTTCCACGAGTCTAGTCACAGTATCCTCAACATCTGACTCAGCTAGAACCTCAGTCTTAGCAATAAGTTCGACATGGCTGATGATTTTCTGAGAATCTACGAAATCCTGACCTTCTATATCAGACGCTATCTCAAAACATATAAAATCATCAGCGCATATACTACTACAATCGCTCACCACTGACAAGGAACACGAACTATCAAGAATCTGATCACCTTCCAATGAAAAGGAATCATCATCACCAGCAATCCAGTTGCTTTCATTTTCAGAAATCACATCAAGCGACATAGTCCCTTCACTCCTGCTCTCTTCAGGCACAGATGATACTGTAATACTAAGGTCACTCTCTGAATCAGCAGAGCCGCAATCATCATTGCCACCAGAAACTGAGTCTGCCAAAGTTTTAGTCTCAGAATTAGAATACAAGCTCGCCGTATCATCCATCGACTTTAGCCTAGTAAAATCCATATAACTTCCTAAGCTTGGGTTATGACAGATCAAATTACCAAATATAAATGGCACTGCAACCGCCGGATACATCTCCTTCATCGAACTCACTATATTGAAAGCAGTAAAAGTTGACCACCCCCTCTAAAACTAAACTGCCTTTCATTGTTAAACTAATTCATCACCTCTCTTTAGAATCAGTAATAGTCCTATCATGAGCTTCAGCATACCATTTTCCATGCCTAATTAAATCAACTAGTAAAAGACCATTCTTTTACATTGCGCGGCGCCCCATTAATCAGGATGCTTGGCAGAAATTGGTAATCAGTTCTGTTTAGCAAAAAAGAAACAACAAGAACCCCCTTTTTTGGTGCAAAATCTAACTTCTTCTTCAACTATATATACTCAGAACATAACAATATTCACTAGAGATCCTTACATCCACTCAATTAATATGGGTAATAAGATAAAAAACCAAACTTTACATAAATCCTTAGTCTTTAATGACAAGAAAGACTGGTAACAAGGAAAGGGTCATGTGAATTAACCTATGAAAAGCTTAAAGCCAATTACCAAGAATCACATGAAAGCACAAAAAAGCAGGTACCCTTTTTCTGATAAAACTTCAGTACCCTGGATCTGAGGTAATTCACAACAACCCCTCTTTGAAATATAGTCCTTTTGTCTTCTATATTTCAAACAATTATTACCTCAATATGTAACAAACAAATAAAAATAAATCAGATGGTAAACGTAGAAGATGAAATAGCTACTACCTAATCCTCTTCTTTTCAAGAACTTGTAATCTTCTTCACTGTTTATTGACTTAGAAGACAAGAGAGTTAGCACAAAGAATCAAGAATAGAAGAAATGGGGTTGCTTTCTGAATTGGAAAATAATACTAGTATAATTCATTGAAGTGACCTTCCTTTTTTATATTTTTATATAGTATTATTTTCTATGTTCAGTTCAGGACTTCTGAAAGCTCAACAAAAGTGAGTTGAGTGGAGAAAAAGTTGAGAATTTAAAGAAAACACATGTATCCAGAAAAAAAATACTAAAAAATAAAAATTTCTCCCGTTATGTGACAGAGTTTGAATTTATATAAAGTTAAAAAATAAATTGAAACTTATCGTTTTAAATATGATATAGCAATTTCATGGCTATAAAATTTTTAAAACTTATAGAATTGAACATATCGTGGCATTTTGTGACTATAAAAACATCTTATTAAATATAAAGTAATAAATATAAAATTAGTTATTTTTAAAATATAAAATATATTATTTTTGCTAAAAAATAATAGTAAAGGAAATAATCACATTAATTGAACAGAAGAAATGTTGTTTCCTATTTTCACTTCCAGAGAATATAAAGAGAAACAAAAAATAAAGAACAAATGTCAAATGTGAAAGAGCACATTAAAGCATCTCCACTCATTCAATGTTTGATCATTCACTTTTCACTCTCCAATTCAATGCCCCCACGCTTCCTGTCTTTTTGCTTATTGGTGAACAAAAATAAATAACAACAAACAACAACAACGACCCAGTATAATCTTATAAGTGGGGTCTAGGGAGGGTAATATGTACGCAGACTTTACCCCTGCCCCGAAGGTAGAGAGGCTGTTACAAAAATAAATGACTTTTATAATGACTCGTGTCCATTATTCAACCAAAAATGCTCCAATTAGAAAGCCTTTGATACTTTCTTTCTCTTGGATGATTTTCATCCAATGGCAATTAAGTGGGCATTACTATTAAGAATGTGCTGAGATGGTTGGTCCCTCTATCCTTGTCGACTTCAAATTCTGTAATAGAAAATTCTTGTGAGGAAATTCTTTTCTTAGCTGATATATTCGGCGTGAATCTATATTAATCGTAATAGTAGACTGCAGATACTAAATGATTAAGAAGGTGTTTGGATTAGTTTTAAAGTTGGTCAAATCAATTTTTGAGCTTTTTTTAGGTATTTGCAGTGTTTGATAAAGTCAAAAATGCTTAAAATAATTAAAATTTGTTTAAAACAAAAAGTTGGGCAACCCCATCTGTTTAACTTGAAAATGGTAATAATAATTAAATTTGATTATGTGGTTCTAAAAATATGTGATTTATCCTTATGCTAATTGTTAGGCAATAGATGCTAAGTGTGAGTTAGGAAAATGAGATAAGAGCTTAAAAAGTGTATATTTATGCGGACCGAGTGGCCGAAAGTCGGGGCCTCGAGCTAGACTATACGGGACCTCGGGGTCAAGCTAAGCATTAGGTTGGGGCCGATTGATGAAGAACTAACAGTTCTAAGAGCTTTGATGAGGGCTTTTTATGATCAATGATGAGCAATAAATGAAGAACAATTAATGAAACGCGATAAATGTAAGTAATGAATCTGAGGAAATACAATAGAGAGTGTTTAAGTTAGAGAGCAGAGAATGTTCTTGTATTGAATATCATGTATGCAAAAAATAACAAGGGTCTCATTTATATAGGAGGAGGAATCTCAACATAGTACACATGCATTTATTACAAAGATATGCGGCTGGTACATCCATTTAATGCCACATTACGAGCTTGTACTATTCTTATGGACTTGGTTAGCTCTAATCACTCGCCTTGGGAATCTCCCACTCGTTCATCATAGCCACCAATTTGTACTGCCCCGAGGTCGAGTTGTGCCTCGAACCTTCTGGTTCATCAAACCTCGAGTTGTGCCTCGAGCCTTCTGGCAACGAGCTACGGAATGCTGTGATGACCCCAAAATCGGACTCTTCGATTTTAGCCATATACACCAACTTATTGCTTTTTGGCTTAAAAGTTATTTCTGCGAAAAAATCAATTTTTTAAGCCAATCCAAACAGGCTCTAAATAAAAAATAAGCAGTCATGTGATCGGTGATAATGCCATGCTGACGAAAACATGAAACCAAAATAAATTAATATCACCATAACAACGCACTTTTAGTTCATCTTTAGTAAGTATAGCATTTAGAATTATAATACTGAAATTAATAACTCGATTCATTGAATAAATATGGAATATATGGTATATAATCCAAACCATGTGTTTAGAGTGAAATTGATTAAACTTGGATAAGTTTTTATTTACAATTTTTATCTTAGATATTATACGAGAATAGCTAATCCTGGTATTATTATCCTACCTAATGTAGATCTGGGATAAAGTAATACCAATATTTCTGCATAATCAATATTAGCTAACATAATAATTGTAAACTTTATAACGAAATGAGTAATACAATATTTAATTGGATGTATGTGATTATGCATTTGCTTTAATTTGTCTTATTTGTTATTATCCGAAGTTATGCGGTCCACGTATAAGAAAAACTAATTAAGATAAATTGACAAAACAAAAGAACTCTTAAATTAAGCAATTCTTATATTGTCTTTAACTACGAAAAAGGGCCAAGGCTCATAAGTACTTTTCGTTAACCTTTTATTCTATAAATACTCTTAATAAAAGTATCCCTCAAACTAATGAAAGGCGGATCCAAAATTTGAAGGTCGCAGTGGTACTTTTTGATTCAATCAAAATCTACTTTGTATTTAGGGTGCTTACTATGAATATATTGTTAGAACATGCGCAGCGGAAGCAAGCATACGGACCAGGCATCAAATAGATCTAAATTAAACTAGATAATGCTATAATCACTGGATTAGAAGCACTAACCTCTTGAAATCGTTACACAAATCTTCCACACAGCAAGAATATAGGGCTGCAGTCTTCTGCTATATGCCTAGTAAAACCTTGAACGATTTTGCTTTTGGGTGGGCAAGAACAATACAACTCTAAAAGGTGAGTTATTTGGTGAAATTAGTCTTCCTTTAATAGACGGATTTTTGGCCGAAATTATGCTCCAAAAACGTGTAGGATTCTGCTATTACAAGTAGAATCCTACTCCAGCTCTACTAGATGACTTTTCTTCCAAGTCACTTCTTATCCAAGTCTTGTCCAGGTTTTTACTAGGTATAGCAAAGACCACATAAATAATAATAGGCTACCAGTTATAGCATTAATTCGAAATTAGCATGAATTAATTCTTACTATAATTAATTGTAATTTATTCCACTAAAAACTGCAATTGAACTCCTCAATATAAATTTCAAAAATTCAATAACACTTATTTTAACTCTCCATGTTAAGATCTCAAATATCAGTTAATTAAATTAAATTACTGAAAATTTAATTTAATCAACTAATTAAATCCTTTACAATTTCGCTTAAACTATTTCATGTGATGGATACAAAATCCACCGGCCGGATTTTCACATGAAAACTTATAAGCTTACATAAATGGGTATCATCAAACTCAAAATCGAGTCATGAATTCTATCAACTAATTATTGTTTCACAAATGTTATTCGTTATTGTCCAATCTATTAGGCATACACTAACTCTGAATAGAGTCGTACCTTTTGATAAATCAAAACAATAAACAAATTAGATTGATCATAATAATTATATCAAGATTAGGAGTATAAGCTCATTTAATGAATTAGAGAAAATATTTTATATATATTCAGTACAAAAACATCTTTTCTCTACTTGGTCCGTTCAATATACACTAAGTATACTAGCACAAGAAGTCGGAGAAAAATCACTCCCATAATCAAGACAAATTATACTATAATCTTGTGCTACAATCATCAAGATATTTTGTCCAATAATATCTTTGATTGTGAACATAATTTATTAATTATGAGAACCGACAATTTAATCTTCTGTGCATGAGCTAAGACTCCATACACTAAATTATCTACTACGTAACTAAAAGGACACACATGTAACAAATGATCTATTTAAAATAGTACTTTATTGAATTGAATAAATTAAATAAATAATTGTTCGTAAAGAGTAAAATAAAATACTATGCCTAAACCGCATGGTTAATAGTATATCCCGACAATCTCCCACTTAGACTCATAATCATGCGTCTACTACTCTAACATTCATTCCTTCTACATGCTTGTCAAAAATCTTCTGTGTCAAGCTCTTTGTAAACGGGTCTGCCAAATTGTCCTCTAACACAATCTTCAACACTCTTGCATCACCTCTCTGAGTTATGTCCCGAATTAAGTGATATTTACGCTTAATATGATTATACATTTTATGGCTTCTTGGTTCCTTCGAGTTTGCAATTGCACCACTATTGTCACAATAAAGTACAATCGGTGCTTGAACCGAAGGAACCACATTAAGCTCTTTCAGAAAGTTCCTAAGCCAAACAGCCTCTTTAGCTGCCTCAGATGCAGCCACATATTCGGCTTCCATGGTGGAATCAGCAATACATTATTACTTGATGCTCCTCCAACTTATGGCTCCACCTTCTAAGGTAAAAACATATCCTGAGGTAGATTTTCTAGAGTCTCTATCTGACTGGAAATCTAAACCAGTATAGCTAATGAGTGCAAGATCACCTGAGTGATACACCAACATATAATCCCTAGTCCTTTTCAAGTACTTGATTATATGCTTAACGGCAGTCCAGTGTTCTCATCCAGTATTAGACTGAAATCTACTAACCATGCTAACAACAAAGCAGATATCAGGTCTAGTACATAGCATAGCATACATGAGACTCCCTACAGCAGAAGCATAAGGGATCGCCTTCATCTTTTCTATCTCATCAGTCGTTTTTGGGGATTGATCTTTCGAGAGAGAGATTCCATGTCTAAAAGGGAGAAACCCTTTCTTGGAATCTTGCATGCTAAACCTGGTGAGAATTAGTATTAATATAAAGTGCTTGGGACAAGCCTAATATCCTTTGCTTGCGATCTCGCATAAGCTTGATCCCTAGGATATGTGCTGCCTGTCCCAAGTCTTTCATATCCAAACGTGAGGACAACCATTCCTATACTGAATTCAACATGCTCACATTATTTCCTATGAGCAAAATATCATCTACGTACAAAATCAAAAATGTAACTTTATCTCCATTCCACTTCTTATAGACACAAGACTCATTTTCACACTGATCAAAATCGAAGGTTTTAATCGATGCATCAAAACAAGTGTTCCATGTTCTAGAAGCCTATTTCAATCCATAAATGGATTTCTTTAATTTACACAACATGTGCTCATTGCCACTTTTTATGAAACCAACTGGTTGTGCCATATAGATACACTTATCAAGACTTCCATTTAGAAAAGTTGTCTTGACATCCATTTGCCAGATCTCATAATCGTAATGAGTAGCAATGGATAAGAGAATCCTAATGGATTTAAGCATGGCTACTAGCGAAAAGGTTTCCTCATAATCGATCCCTTCTTTTTGAGTAAACCCTTTTGCAACAAGCCTAGCTTTAAAAGTTTGCACTTTTCCATCCACTCCTCTCTTTTTCTTATAGATCCATCTACAACAAATGGGTTTGACTCCAGTAGGTGGTCCTATAAGATCCCAGATTTGATTGGAGTACATGGACTCCATTTCAAATTTCATAGCATCAACCCATTTATCAGCATCTGTATCTTGTAGTGCTTCGTCGTAATTAATAGGTTATGTATTAGGCTTTTCAGGGTTTCTATCATAAGATTCTCCCAAGAGCGCAAACCGGAGAGGTTTTCTAAGAATTCTCCCACTATGACTAGTCACTACAGGTGGATGCTGATTTTGTTGTTGAATTATAACGTCATTTTCTGGAACTGAAGCCTCAACGTTATCCTCCACACATTGCGGTGCTGAGATATCATTAACTTCTTCCTAGAATGCAGGTTGCAGAATAATTTCAGGTTGTTCAACAATCTAAGGTTACTCAACATTACTCCCACTACTTTGGGACAGTGAGATGTCAGGCAATTGCTCTTGTGCAATCTGCTGCCTATTGACATTTCACCCACTACGATAATGCAATGGTATGTTAATACTGGATTTCAGGATACGTTCTAGAGATGAGTCTTTAGTTAGTCAATTACTTAATTTCTGTAAAACTAGTTTACTTCTAGGAATATGGTTTATTAAATAGTCCTCTTCTAAAAATCTGACATTTGTCGTAACAATTACCTTCTTTTCTTTAGGATAATAAAACAAGCTTCCTTTAGTTACTTTTGGATATCCAATAAAAATGCATACTTCTGTCCTTGATTCCAATTTATCCGCTTTCCCTTTCAGCACATGTGTTGGACAACTCCAACCCCGAATGTGTTGTAAACTTGGCTTACTCCTAGTCCACAATTCTATTGGAGTTGAAGGCACTGACTTTGAAGGAACTAAATTTAGAATGTAATTTGCTATTTCTAAAGCATATCCCCAAAAGGAAGAAGGCAAATCGGAATAACTTAGCATTGATCTAACCATTTCCATAAAGGTTCTATTTCTTCTTTCTGCCACACCATTTTGTTGTGGTGTTCCTGGGGCAGATAATTGAGATGTAATTCCACTGTCTGATAAATATTTAATGAATTCCACAGAAAGTATTCACCACTGTCACACCTCCTTTTTACCTGCGCCTGCAGGGGCGTAGAGGGAGTTTTTCCACTTAAAGGACAATCGGAACGGGATTTATTATTATTTATTCAGATTCGCCACTTGGGAGATTAATGATGTCCCAAGTCACCGGTTGAATCCCGAACCGAGGAAAATATGACTCTGTTAACAATCTGCGAATCAGAAATCCGAGTAAGGAATTTTGTTAACCCGGGAGAATGTGTTAGGCATTCCCGAGTTCCGTGGTTCTAGCAAGGTCTCTCAACTGTTATATTCGGCTTAATTATCTGATTTTAGTACATGTTCAAACCTATGTGCATTTTTAACCTTAACCGTTTTTATTCATTTTTAGGAAGATTGCAACGTTATTAAAACACGTCTTGAACCACGTCACATAAATGCACTCGGGGTCTTTGACATATTTTAACATTGTTGAGATTTGGATTTGGGTCACATAAATGCGCACCCGAGTTTAAGAAGGTAATATTATTAAATGTCGGGTCTAAAGCAACTAGCGTATTATTAACTTTGGGGGAGGCCATGAAATTCGCTAAATGGCACGTCCCGAGGTCTAAAATATTTTTACTATAATTAAGAGGACCACGCAATGTATGATATTGGTTTGGCGCGGCGCACCTCATTTATTTTAAAGCCAACCTAAAAGAACTATGATTTTTCAATTAAGTATTGTCTCTAAAAGGGCTCTAATTAATTAGCATTGTTAATAAACTATCATTGCAAGTATTACATCACAATATTAAATCAAAAGGCATTAATAAACAACCTAGTATCTTCAGCAGATTGGGCTTCAAAATCAGCCCAAAAGAAGGAGAATTGTTTAACCTTACAAGAGGGGAAGGGCTGTCTGACGCTGGGCCTTAAGCAGATTCAGGCCCAGATCTTGTTCAAATAGAGGCTGTCACGTTTAGGCTCCTAAACGAGCCTAGATCTCGTACTGATTTTATTTGAATCTCAACCTACTGATTTTAACTCACAACGGGCTCAATTATTCGTGAACACATAATCATTTCTGAATTCATGCTAATTTCAACATGCTAACTTTGAATCATCACAGGCATATTCACTAATTCATACATGGTTAACCAAACATGCTGAATCTGTCACACAGTAAAAATGAGTAAAACAAATTCATTTTTGGCAGGCACTTCAATTCAAATCTGTTGTGGCTAAGCAACACACATTGATTGTTTGACGAAACAAAAGCAAATTTGTTGAAACTGAACTCAAGGTTATTTGAATCTGCATAACTGGTGACTTTTCTCTTCATTTTAAATGACCTACACGTTAGGTAAATTTTGAATCTCGATTTGGAATTCACCAGTGATACTAGAATACGTAAAACCACGGCTTAAAATCTTCGTCGAACTGTGAATTCATTAATTGAATCGCAGCTCTTCAACAGCACTCATATTTCACAGATACTCTGATGTAGAGTATGAGATGAGTAATTCCAGTCCATATAAGTTCTAAAATACTGATTATTTATAGGAAATTAAAATACACTAGGACTAAACTAATGAATCAACATACAGACAATTCTAGTTTGAACAGTCCAATTATACAAACTATACAAAGTTTCAAGTAAACGTGATTGTTTTACACCTTTAAACCAAAATAGAACAGAAGAAATTCAAAGATCAACCCAAACAATACTTTGTCATTTAATCCCCAAATCAGACCTACATTGATCCTTTACAGTTCATACGAGATCAAGGGGAGTACCTGGAAATATAATCGAGTAGAAGGAGGAGTTAGCAACAGAAGAGCAAACAGCAACAACCAGGAATTCAAACAGCAACCATCACAGTTCAAGACCAATTTTTTTTTACCCAGGATCAACTCGACCACAGCCCAGAACAAGTTGCAAAACCAATAGCAACAGCAAATATCAAAACGAACAGACTCAATAGAGTTGAATTAAACCAAAAGTTAATCAGTAGACTACTGAACCACTTCAACAATGAGAATCACTGTCCAGAATTCACTTACACCTATGAATGCAATGAAATAATATATTTTTGGTTTTCTGTTCTTAAACTCTCCAGAGCTCTAAAAAACTGAATGTCTTAGCCTTTAAAATGCTGTCTGAGACTACCTCTTCCAAGAACTCTCAAAACTCTCTCTTTTCAAATTGTTTTTTTTTCCAATCCCATCCCCCCCAACTTTGTCCTAAGTCCCTCCACTTATACCCAAACACTGACCTTGCCAGCTCTCAAGAGCACTCAGGCAGAATTAAGAAACTAATTCTGCCCATGATCTTCTTTTAGAACTCCACTAGAGTATGTTTTTCCCCATTATCCCTTGTCTTTTCCTTATTTAATGTTCAAACAGGTATGGACAACATATTTTAATCAATCCCTTTTAAGCTTCCCCATACCATTATGTTTTGTTCCTCATTAACACTAAACAAATGCATTAGTTTAATGTTACATTAGCACTTACTGGACAGAACACTTAAACCAACCATTTTTAAACTTTTAAGTCCCAAACTATCCCCTGAAACCCCTGTGATTACTATCCTACCCCAATCCTTTAAATCTCTATGAAACCTCAGCTATAGCCAATTTAAGCCTATCAATTGACTAATTAGATACATGAAACTAACTCCCAATCAACAACATTAGGACAATTCAACAAGGTTAGATTTATATCAGAACAAGCTTAACAGAACAAACAAATAAATTCGAATCATTAAACTTAATTATCAATTGAACTCAAATCAAATCCAACAGCATTTCAACCAAGATGGGGATTAAATGATTCAGGACAATAGTCAGACTGGACTATTAAGGTCAAGAAATTGATTCACACAGATGCATGAGAGTAAGCTATCTATATTGGGAACAAATATAACTCTAAATTAACCTCGAACAAAATACTGGAACAACAAGTATACTGGCTATGAGCCCTGAGGCTGAAAATACAAAGGTCAGAAGATAAAACAAACCCAGTAACTTGAGGAGAACAACTGAACTACAGACATGAACGGGTCAATCGACGAGACCATTTAATTGATTCAACATATGCCAATCGACCAAGATGAGAAAAACTGGACCAGAAAAAGGTCCGAAAGAGGAGGAGGATTAATTGACAGAAGTGATGAATTACAACTTAGCAGGGACGAATTATTTGACAAAATGATGAAAACCTGAAGAAGCGACTAATTGCAGCTTAACACAGACAAATAAACATAAAAAAACAAAGAAGGAGCTGATAAGAACTTACTGTTCTTTTCTCGGATCTCACCAGCATGCTCTTTCGAACTTGAGTTCCAGTTAGTATTATATGTCTATTTCGTCAGAAATAGGCTTATAATACTAACTAGAACCCGTTCAACCCTGACAGCTTCGAAACATTCTCGAATCGTTGAACCCTAGATCCGACATTCGACGAGTTTTACTCGGATTCGAGCCAATTTGGCTAGGGATTGGCGACGAGGAGGTCAAGGGGATTATTGGGTGTGATTTTGGGGTTAAGTGGATAGGCTAGGGTTTGGGACGGGGATCTTCGATCGAAGATCCAAGAAGTTATAGGATGATTCGAGGGATAAGGGTTAGGGATTCGGAATGTGGAGGTCGAGGGGAAGTTGTGGTGTAATTTTGGGGTTAATCGGAGAAGGTGAAGTTTTTGGACGATCTTCGATTGAAGATTCAAAGAGTTCCGTTGAGATTTGAAGTAAACAACACATGGATTCGTGGAGAGGGTGGCTAGAAGGTTCAGGCGTGTGAGTTTCATGGTCACCAGCATCGTTGTCGCCGGCTTTCAGGCGAAGGGGTACGAGGGCGGCTAGGGTTTGGTGGAGGGTCATTTGGTCTCTGGTTCTTGGAGACGAAGGGGAGGGGTTTGGCTTGGGGGGAACGAGTAAGGGATTAGATTTATATACCAGAGGGGGAAACGAATCCTGGCCGTTTGATCTGATGAGATCAACGGCCTGGATTGATCATTTAAGTGGAACAACGTCGTTAAGGCACTCCTGAGACCGGATCAATCTCCGGTAAACGGGTCGGGTTGGGGAATGGGTAAGGGAGAGATGATCTCGGTCGTTGGATTGATTCAATCCAACGGCAGTGATTGAAAGTGACATAAACGACGTCATTTGGGACGTCTGAGTGGGCTGATCAGTTGGACCGGGTTAGACACAAAATTTGGGCTGGATTTGGTCAAAATTAACATGGCCTAGTACGATTTCTCTTCTATTTTTCATTTTTGTTTTCTTTTCTTTTTAAACTAATCTTCAAAATTAAAAACCTAAAAATCTTAATTTAAATTGTAAAATCAAAATTAACTTAAAATGCTAATTAACTCTTAAAAACAAATATCACACAAAATTGAATAAAAGAAAATCACACGATTTTGACATTAAATATTAAAACGCGAAGTACATTATTTTTTGTGAATTTTTCATTTTTGTAGAGCGCACTTAACTACTCCTAATTACAGAATTAAATCTTAAATGTCAATGCAACCTATTTTTTGTATTTTTCTTTAATTAAAAACAAAGATGAACATGCACAGACAACACGAATAATTAACAAAGTGCCACGAAAATTCTCCAAATTGCGTACAAAGAAAAACTATTTTATAATTTTTTTTATTTCTTTTGGAGTAGTTCCTGTGAGGCAAAAATCACGTGCTCACAGTTGCCCCTCTTTGTCCGGAAACACGAAGAGTTTTCGTGCAAAGATAAAGTGAGCTGATACGAGCGATTTTTGCCCGTTAGGCTACTCCGTGTGAAGCATTTTTGAAAGATTTGACCAAACATCTACTTCAAAGGTTTCCTACATATCCCTGGCTAGAAGGGAATCAGGTCAATGTAGTTCGGGAAGTTTCGGTAGCTGGGACTACCATTAAGCTGTGGTTTTGTTGTTACTGCTATTGTTGTTGCTGCTACCTGCTTACTGCCCTCCTTATTACACCATGCTAAAAGAAAACAAGAAGCTAGACTAAACTAGGAATTTACAAAATCTTATCTAGATTTTCAAACTTGCTCTTGTTGTCTTGCTTTCTTGTTGGCTTGTGTTTCCTCTGATGTTTCTTTCTTTCTTGTGAAATTCGAATTGTTTCTCCTTCGACACACGAATTATCTTTATTTGACCATTGTTGCCTCTCTTTTGACTTCTGCACTTGAGTTTATGCTGGGGATTTTTGTTGTAACCCTCCGCCCTCTGGGCGGGCTCCTGACTTCTACTATGACTTAAAAAGATAATACCTTCATTCCCTAGGCGGGCTCCTGACTTCGACTACAACTTGAATGTATAACAACCTCCATTCTCCAGGCGGGCTCCTGACTTCAACAACTTCTTAAAAATATAACACCTCTATTCTCTAGGCGGGCTCCTGACTTCAACAACTTCTTCAAAATATAACACCTCCATTCTCCAGGCGGGCTCCTGACTTCTATTATGACTTAAAAAGATAATACCTCCATTATCCAAGCGGGCTCCTGGCTTCAACAACTTCTTAAAAATATAACACCTCCATTCTCCAGGCGGGCTCCTGACTTCAACAACTTCTTCAAAATATAACACCTTCATTCTCCAGGCGGGCTCCTGACTTCGACTACAACTTGAACGTATAACAACCTCCATTCTCCAGGCGGGCTCCTGACTTCAACAACTTCTTAAAAATATAACACCTCCATTCTCCAGGCGAGCTCCTGACTTCAACAACTTCTTCAAAATATAACACCTTCATTCTCCAGGCGGGCTCCTGACTTCTATTATGACTTAAAAATGCGTTCTATTGCCATTGTTCCTTCCTGCCTCCTGAACCATTTCTAACTTGAATTTTCTTCTTTCAGAACTGCTTCCCCAAAACTGGTGTTTCATTCCTCTGAAACTGCTGGGGATAACTCTGGTGTTTCATTCAAAAAATATGCTATTTTCCTCCTTCCAAGACTACTTCCCTTAAAGCTGGTGTTTTCCTTCCTCTGGAACTACTTCCCTTAAGACTTGTGTTATCTTTCTCCCGAAATTGCTTTAAAACTTGTTTTGCCTTCTTCCGAAAACTGCTGGGGATGCCACTTTTCTCCAAACTTGTGTTATCTTCCTTCTTCCCCAAGTGGGTACCTGACTTCCAGAAAATTTTCAAAATGAAAGAAAATTTTCTACCCCAGTTTGACGATCTTTCCTGTGGCACGTCTTTCTGTCATCAATAACATTTCTCGTCCCTACTTAAAATCAAAGAGAATTTGTTAGTTTAAAACGTGAGGATGCTCCTGCCGTGAACGGTTTTCCCTTTCACTCTTTTCCATGCTCTGCGTTGTTCAACCATCTTGAAACTCGGCTGATAACTTCTGACCTTCTTGCTGATTCTGTATTCACCAACCTCTCCACCGTTGTTTTCCACCTTTGCTCCATACCATCCCCGAAAACTTAGACCAATCCATCATTTGGTTTTACAACGACGTCTTTCTTGTCCTATCACGTTATCCTCGCCTATCTTATCCCCATTTACCTTGCACCATGTTGGCAACTGGTAGTTGGCTTTGAAAACCCTTCTTTAAAAACAAACTACTACTGACCAAAAGAAATGGAAAATGATGACTTCGAAAGATAGAATAAGAAAAATCTTTCTGAACAATTGTTTGAAGAGAAAATAACTTATCTGAATGGTATAACCGATCCCAATGGTCATGTCGTGCATTTTTGGATTAATCAACCCAGTCTGTTTACATCCATCAATATTTTTTATATCCCTACTTTGTATTTCAAAGGTCCCGCAACCCATCTTCTTTTTGCCGAAACAACATCTTTATTCTGCTTGATGTCTTGATGGATCCTTTCCATCAAGCTTATCTCGTTTGCCCCCATTTTAATTCCTTGTCTCCTTATAGTGCACTTCGAGGGGTTTTCACTAATAAGACTCTCTCGTTTCTCTCAACTCCCATCGTCTTATGGTGCATGTGAAGGTTTTTACCGATAAGACTCTCTCATTTTATTTCTCTCAACTTCCGTCGTCTCATGGTGCCTGTGAAGGTTTTCACCAATAAGACTCTCTTATTTTCATTATTTTCCCTACTTGGACCGGAGTATTACCTTGATATGAATCACATCTATTTGTTCGACTTGTCATCTCTCGAAAAACTGATCAGAAGGTCTTTCTTTGGACCGTAATGTGGGCTTTTGGATGGGATTAGGAAGAAAGGGTATCAAAGGCTCAAAATAATTTGACATGGGTTTAAGATTACAACTTTTGGAATCACATTTCTTATTACAAATACAACCTCTGCCCCAGTTTCTTGCTTGGGGATCTTCCGACTTTTATTTTACTATGACCGAGCCGTAAAGTTGCCTACGTACCCTTAACAGGGTCAGGTTAAACGTAGTTTACACCTGAATTTCCTTGTTTGTTATATTTTCCACTTATTTTCTTTTCTCTTTTCTTTTTTTCTTTTTCTCTCTTTTTCGTTATTGATTCCAAAAGAGAGGTATGAAAGAAATAAATAATGCTCAAAAAGGGGAACAAAGAGTAAAGTGTTTAGATAGTAGAACAAATTGCCTTCGTCATTTCAATCTTCGAAATAATGCCAAATACAAACAATCAATAATTATACCGAAGAAATCATACATAATATCTTTTTACTGCATCAGAATTGATAGCCATGTCTATGCATTTTCCTTCAATATCTGTTAAACATAAAGCCCCATTGGAAAATACTCTAGTTACAATAAATGGCCCTTGCCAATTTGGGGTGAACTTGCCTTTTGCCTCAGCCTGATGTGGAAGGATGCGTTTCAGCACTTGCTGGCCCACCTCAAACTTCCGGGGACGCACCTTTTTGTTGTATGCTCTTGCCATTCTCTTTTGATATAACTGGCCATGACACACAGCTGCCAATATTTTTTCATCAATCAAGTTCAACTGCTCCAGACGGGTTTTGACCCACTCATCATCATCAATCTCAGCCTCAGCGACAATCCGAAGGGACAGGATTTCAACTTTCGCAGGTATTACGGCTTCAGTTCCATATACCAACAAATAAGGAGTTGCCCCTACTGAAGTACGGACAGTATTGCGATAACCCAGCAATGCAAATGGTAATTTTTCATGACACTGCCTAGAACCTTCTACCATTTTCCGAAGTATCTTCTTTATGTTTTTGTTGGCTGTTTCAACTGCTCCATTCGCCTTGGGACGATATGAGGTAGAATTGCGGTGTGTAATCTTAAACTGTTGACATACCTCTTTCATCAAATTGTTGTTAAGATTAGCACCGTTATCTATGATGATAACCTTTGGGATTCCAAATCGACAAATGATATTTGAGTGAACAAAATCGACCACTGCTTTCTAGGTCACAAACTTGAAAGTTTTGGCCTCAACCCATTTGGTGAAATAATCAATGGCTACCAGAATTAAGCTATGCCCGTTGGATGCTGCTGGCTCAATTGGTCCAATAATATCCATGCCCCAAGCGACGAAGGGCCATGGCGCTGACATTGTGTGTAATTCCAATGGCGGAGAATGAATCAAATCTCCGTGTATCTGGCACTGATGGCATTTGCGCACAAAACTAATACAATCTCGCTCCATGGTGAGCCAATAATAACCTGCTCGGAGAATTTTCTTTGCCAACACATATCCGCTCATATGTGGTCCGCAGACTCCTAAATGTACTTCGGACATGACAGACGTAGCTTGTCTAGCATCTATGTATCTTAACAATCCCAGGTCTGGTGTTCTTTTATACAAAACTCCTCCACTCAAGAAAAATCCGCTTGCCAACCGTCGAATCGTTCTCTTTTGATCCCCCGTGGCTTGCACTGGGTATATCCCTATTCTGATGTATTCCTTGATATCATGGAACCATGGTTCGCCATCAAATTCTTCTTCAATCATGTTGCAATAAGCATGCTAATCTCGTACTTGAATATGCAAATGATCGACATAGGCTTTGTCCGGATGGTGCAGCATTGACGCTAGGGTAGCCAAAGCATCGGCGACCTCATTATGGACCCTTGGAATATGCCTGAACTCCACTGATCTAAACCGTTGACAAAGATCATGCAAGCATTGTCGGTATGGTATGAGCTTCAGATCTTGTGTTTCCTATTCTCCTTGAATTTGATGTACCAGAAGGTCCGAGTCTCCCAAGACCAAGACTTCCTGGACATCCATGTCTGCAGCTAACCTTAAACCCAAATGCATGCTTCGTATTCAGCCATATTGTTGGTACAATAAAAATGAAGTTGAGCTATAACAGGATAGTGATATCCTGTTTCAGAAATAAGCACGACTCCTATTCCCACTCCATTCATGTTAGCAGCCTTATCAAGGAAAAGTTTTCAACCTGGTTTTTCGGCCTGTTCTAGTTCATCAATGTGCATCACCTCTTCATCAGGAAAATAAGTCCTCAGTGGCTCATACTCTTCGTCGATCAGGTTCTCGGCCAAATGATCGGCCAATGATTGGGCTTTTATCGCAGTCCGAGTCACATAGATTATGTCAAACTCTGTGAGCAAAATCTACCATTTTGCAAGTCTTCCTGTCGGCATAGGCTTTTGAAAGATATACTTCAATGGATCCAAACGCGAAATGAGGTAGGTAGTGTAGGATGACAAGTAATGTTTCAATTTCTGTGCCACCCAAGTTAGGGCGCAACATGTCCTTTCCAGGTGAGTGTACTTAACCTCATAAGCTGTGAACTTTTTGCTAAGATAATAGATGGCTTGTTCTTTCCTGCCGTTGACGTCATGCTGCCCCAGTACACAACCAAATAAATTTTCCAAGGCTGTCAAGTAGAGAATCAAAGGTCTCTCTGGTTCTGGCGGAACCAACACAGGTGGGTTTGTCAAGTAACCTTTTATCTTATCAAACGCTTCTTGATACTCATCAGTCCACTTGATTGCAGCGTCCTTCTTCCACAACTTGAAAATAGGCTCACAAGTTGTCGTGAGCTGAGCAATAAACCTGCTGATGTAGTTCAGCCTTCCTAACAGACTCATCACTTCAGTCTTATTCCTCGGAGGGGGCAAATCTTGTATGGCTTTGATCTTTGATGGGTCCAACTCGATGCCTCACCGACTGACTACGAATCCTAACAGCTTTCCAGATGGAACACCAAATGCACACTTGGCGGGGTTAAGCTTGAGGTTGTACCTGCAAAGCCTCTAGAAGAATTTCCTTAAATCCTCGACGTGGTCGGCCTGATGCTTTGATTTTATGATCACATCATCTACGTATACCTCAATCTCCTTGTGTATCATATCATGAAATACAATAGTCATCGCCCTCATATAAGTTGCCCCAGCATTCTTCAAACTAAATGGCATTACTCGGTAGCAATAAGTTCCCCATGGCGTGATGAAGGCTGTCTTTTCTGCATCTTCTTCGTCCATTAGAATCTGATAATACCCGGCATAGCAATCCACAAAAGATCCAATCTCGCGCTTGGCACAATTATCGATCAAAATATGGATATTGGGTAGTGGGAAGTTATCCTTCGGACTTGCTTTGTTAAGATTGCGGTAATCGACGCATACTCTGATCTTTCCATCCTTCTTCGGTACGGGCACGACATTAGCCAACCAAATAGGATATTGGGTAACCCGAATAAACTTTGCGTCCAACTGTTTGGTAACTTCTTCTTTGATCTTCACACTCATATAAGTTTTGAATTTCCTCAACTTTTGCTTGACGGGAGGGAATGCCGGATCAGTAGGCGGTTTGTGGACCACTAAATCAGTGCTTAAACCTGGCATGTCGTCATATGACCATGCAAAACCATCTTTGTACTCGATGAGTGCTTTGATTAACTCCTCCCAGATTTTTGGCTCGAGGTGGACACTTATTTTAGTCTCTCGGACATGGTCCATGTCCCCTAAATTGACGGCTTCTGTGTCATTCAAGTTGGGTTTGGGTTTTTCTTCGAAGTGAATTAACTCCTTACAAATCTCTTCGAAGTCTTCATCATCACATTCTGATTCGTAACCACACTCTACTTCTTGAACTAACATTTCGGAATTAGATTGATTTTTAAGACTGGGCTGAGAATTCCTTATGCATGTCATATCATTAGAACCAGCACAAAAAGAACTGTATAGAAAAGAAAAGAAAACAAAAGGAAAACCATCAGGAATGATGAAGAAAGGGAAATTGTATTTCATCGATTGATAAAAGATAACAAGGTTTGCACACTCAAACAAACTCAAAAAATGAAATCTGGATTACAACCCTGGAATAATCCGTACAAACTTAAAGGAAAATCAAAGCGAACTACCAAGACTCCTTCCGAGTAGGGAGAGGAGTAGCCTTCCAATTATTAAGCTATGTTTTTGGCCCAACAAATTGCACTTCCGCGTTGCTAGAACCCTCTCCAATTTCCACCATGTTCACACTGTCGAACAACTGCTCAAATCTTTCATTCAACTCCTTGTCAGGATTAATCGCAGAACTGGGAATTGTTGTCACTGGGCGACTCCTTGTACCGGACTTGACAAATGATCTAGAAAGATGTGGGACCGGCTTTGAAAGGACCCATGTCCTCTGTTTCAATTTCCTGGCTCTTTGTATGTCTGCGACTATGGGCTTGAATCCCAGACCAAATGCTCCCAAGTTTTCAGGAAGAGACACGGGCTGTATGATGCCTTGCAGATCTGACCCTAAACCCTTTCCTGGTACAAAACCATTCTTCAACATTTCATACGCTACCATGACTGATGCGGCGTTTATCTTCGAATTCGGGATACATTTCCCTTCTGGAACTTTCTCGACCGACATTGCGTCCGTAACCTGGTAGAACCATGGTCCCTTGTCATCTTCCACTTCAATGAATGGCACAATGGTGCTGTTGTGAGCGCACAAATTATCTTCGCCGTGCACCACTATTTCTTGTCTATCCCATTCAAACTTGACCATCTGATGCAGTGTTGATGGCACTGCTTTAGCGGCGTGAATCCACAGTCGTCCTAATAGCAAATTGTAGGAAACAGCGATATCCAGCACTTGGAATTCTATTGTGAATTCTACTGGACCTATGGTCAGCTCCAACATTATATCCCCGACTGAGTCTTTGCCTCCGCCGTCAAATCCCCGCACACAGATACTGTTCTTATGGATCCTCTCCTATTCTACTTTCAGCTTGCTTAGAGTGGAGAGAGGATAGATGTTCCCACTTGAACCATTGTCAACCAATACCCGAGAAACCACGGCATCCTCGCATTTTACTGTCAGCTAAAGGGCTTTGTTATGCTCAGTACCCTCTACCGGCAATTCATCATCAAAAAAAGTGACTCTGTTTACTTCGAAAATCTTGTTGGCTATCTTTTCTAGATGGTTTACCGAGATCTTGTCGGGAACATGGGCCTCATTCAGGATTTTCATCAGGGATTGGCGGTGTTCATCTGAATGGATTAGCAACGAGAGTAACGAGATCTGAGAGGGCATTTTCCTCAACTGTTGTACAACAGAATAGTCATGCACTTTCATTTTCCTCAAAAATTCCTCTGCCTCTTCTTTAGTTACCGCTTTCTTTACCGGCGTTGGATTATCTTTAGCTCTTCTTAATTCCTCGGGAGCGAAACACCTTCCTGAGCGAGTCAAACCTTGCGCTTCACAAACTTCTTATTTGACTTCTTTCCCCTTGTAAATCATCGTCACCCGTTCATAATTCCAAGGAACAGTCTTGTTGTTGATTAGTGGAAGCTGAGTTACTGGTTTTATAATAACAGGCTCTACGCGAGCACCCTTCATGACCACAACAAGTTTACTCGCAACCCCTGGCACTACCACTTTAGCTTTCTCTGGTTTCACTGCAACAATGCTTGACGACCCTCTCTCGGCTACCACAGCTGGCTTATCATCTACCCCTCTCAACTGGACCACTGATTTCCCACTGATTACTTTTTCCTTTGAGCTGGTTTCGCTGGAACGGATCATCATTACCGTCTGTGAGGGCTTCCTGGGCCCCCCCTCTTTGTGTATCAACTCAATCATGTGTGTCTCCTGGTGAGTTGGTAGTGGATTCTGATTGATATTTGGTGCTTCTGGGGCTTGAACCTCGATCCGATGAGTATCAATAAGCCCTTGCACAGCTGTTTTTAGTTTCCAACACTTCTCTGTATCATGCCCAGGGACCTCTGAACATTACTCACAACTCACCGAGTGGTCAAGATTTCTAGGGGGAGGATTTGGCATTTTAGGCTCAATTGGATTCAACATGCCCAATTGCCTCAATCTGTGGAAAAGACTGGTATATGATTCCCCCAATAGAGTGAAAGTCTTTTGCTTGTGTGACATCTCATTCTTGAGGACTTGGTTTGGTCGGAAACCCGTCCCGGGGGAATTTCTGTAGGCCCTTGGGGGTGGATATGTGTTTTGTGGAGCTGGGTATGGATTTTGTGGAGCTGGCGTACACCATTGTGCGTGTGTCGGGGTTTGGGTCTAGGCTTGTGCATGATGGACGGAAAAATGGGGATATGGCGGCGGGTAGTAGTGCTGTGGAGGGCTATATGAAGTGTGAGGGTAATTTTGGTGGTAGGGTCGTGATTGGCTATAGTAGGGTGACGGGCCTCTAGATCCAAACAAGGCTCCGGACTCAACAGTCATGACATCTTCTTTCTTCTTTTTCCCAAGTACACCCTCGGTGCCGCTTTGGATGGACTGAGTGGTCGCCTTGATCGCTGAATAACTCATGATTTTGTTGGACTTAAGCCCCTCCTCGACCATGTCTCCCATTTTTTCAACCTCATTAAAAGACTTGCCAATTGCGGACACTAGATGACCAAAGTAGGTCGGCTCCAAAGCCTGCAAAAAGTAATCAACCATCTCGCTCTCTTTCATTAGGGGATCTACCCTTGCTGCTTGCTCCCTCCACCGGAAACCATATTCTCTAAAGCTTTCATTGTGCTTATTTTCTAGTTTGGTCAGGGACAGTCGGTCCGGAATGATCTCAAGATTATATTGAAAGTGACAAGCGAATGCTTGGGCCAAATCGTCCCATGTGTACCACTTGCTATGATCTTATTTTGTGTACCATTCTAACGCCGATCCACTTAAACTTTGGCTGAAATACGCCATCAGTAATTCATCTCTTCTGCCTGCCCCCCTCATCTTGCTACAAAAACCTCTCAGATGAGCCACCGGATCACCGTGTCCGTTGTACAAGTCGAATTTGGGCATTTTGAACCCTGCCGGTAGTTGTACATTTGGGAACAAACACAGGTCTTTGTAAGCTACACTCACTTGACCTCCTAACCCTCTCATATCCCTGAAGGATTGTTCTATGCTTTTCATTTTTCTGAACATCTCTTCTTGTTCAGGATTTCTGGCCGGTTTTTCTACTTTCCCCGGTAGGTCAGAATTTGGATCATGTGGATAGGCTTTAGGCGCTTTGAAGGTAATCTCCGAGGGATAATACTGGTTGTCCTGCGTTTGGAACACAGATTCACTCGGGGATTTATGGAGTGCAGCTGGTGGAGATGCCACAAAGACAGGGGTGATTGGCGGAGGAGGGTATGGAATTGATTTTGGTGGTGGAGCTTGTGGCGTATGAGAAGTAGTGCCATGGTAGTGTTGATAAATGGAAAAACCTGGATCGGAGGCGGGATGATCCTGAGATTGAGCTAATGGTGGGGTAAAAGCTGGGTTGGCTGGGTAAGATGGCGGTGATTGCCCTTTGGACCAGGCCTGGTACATTTCGGCCATCTGTTGCTTAAGCTTGAGCATCTCCTCTTTCATTTTATTGACGTCCAACTCCTCTACCTCAACACTAGTGTCGACATCCGGGATAGACATGATTTCCGGTATTGGTCCCTTCGATCTGGTTTGGTAATGATAATGTGCCAGTATCCTCTATGTCACACCTCCTTTTTACATACCCGCGAGGGTACAAGGGAGTTTTTTCCAATTAAAGGACAATCGAAACGGGATTGGTTTATTTATTTCAGAGTCGCCACTTGGGAGATTTAGGGTGTCCCAAGTCACCAATTTTAATCCCGAATCGAGGAAAAGAATGACTCTATATTACAGTCTGCGTACCAGAAATCTAGATAAGGAATTCTGTTAACCCGGGAGAAGGTGTTAGGCATTCCCGAGTTCCGTGGTTCTAGCACGGTCGCTCAACTGTTATATTCGGCTTATTTATCTGATTTTTAATACAATTATGAACCAATGTGCCAATTTTAACTTTTTGCCACTTTGTTATTATTATTTTAAAGAATGTTAACATCGCTTAAAATATGTCTTTGGACTGTGTCACATGAAATGCACCCACAATCCGGAACGTATTTTATTTGATGTTTTGAGATTTGGATTCGGGTCGCATGAAATGCACACCCAAGTTTAAGAAAGTAGATTATTAAACACGTACCTAAAGAGACTAGCGTATTATTATTTTGGGAAGGCCGTGAAATTCGCTAAACTACCTGTCCTGGAAACTGAATGCTTTGATATATACATTTAACGAGGGCCCCGCAGCTTGTGCGTTTTTATTTGTCGAGGCTCATCTCGTCTTTATTTTAAAAGGATATCCTATAGCGGCTATATTTTCTTGTCACATTTGTCTCTATTAATTGAAAGTAAAATGATCCTACTCAATTACATGCTTGCATGTTATTTATAACGGAATTCCGAGTGCTTTTACAGAATAAGAAAACATGGCCATGCACGTGGGCAGCTAATCGAACATTATGGGCCCAAATCCAGCCCACACAGTATCGGCTGGGCCTGGGCCACTGCCTTTCTGATGAAAGCCTGCTGGGTTCGTTTGATCCGGGCTCGACCTTCGTGAGGTTGAGAAGTGCAAACTTGCGCCGTTTGTTTTAAAGCAGTGGTTTGCCAATTATAAGGAGGCAATTTATCAAAAGGAAATGAAATTAACTAACGTGGATAGTTCTATGCATTTAAGGACATGCTAAACATAATTAGATAAAGTCTAAGATACAACCTACTGCATTGGGGACACTTTTATCTATCAGCCTACATATACAAACTAACATTCAATCACCATATATTGATATCTACTAGGCATGCAGGCTACCTTCAGTATCTAAACAAGAATGTAAACTATTATACATTACATGAGGTTCAATATAACAGTCTATGTATGAAGTAAACATCTTCAGCTCTTCTCTTTTATATTCATGCTCAAACTTTCAAGTTACATTGACACTATTAATCGTGTACCTGGTATAGCAAAGCAAAAGAAGAAGGAGAATTGTCAGCTGAGTAGTATGCAGCAAGTACAGCAACAGCAGATAAACATCAACAACACAGCAACAACAACCAGCCACAATGATGAAGCTCACAAGTGGTTGAGCAGCAAACAAGCAGTCCCAGAAACAGAATGATGAACCAACAGAAAACCAGAGTATTCAATGTAACAACACCAGCAGTTCAACAATCACAAGCAGCTCAATCAGTGCAAACAACAGAACTTGGCCAAGACAGCTTGACCAATACGAACTCTTATGTAGCTTTCAGACAGTGTTTGGTTACAGTGTTTACTAGAAATTTCCTTATGTTTTCAGTTTTTCTTTAAACTCACAAGACCTCTCTTCAAACTAAAAATTTCCAGCCCCTTTTAAGTTCTGAAATGGCCTATTTATAAGTAAAACAGCCAGTGCAGTCAAGCTGCCTGGATTCTCCCAATTTGCAGACTGCCCATACCCTTTAAACCCATGCCTAAGCATCTTTTGATGTCAGCCATTTGTTCCCCACGCCTGGCTTATTCTTTAATCAAGAGTTATGGGCTCATTTTATATTCATTTTAAACCCCATACTCTTGTGTCTTGTTCCCCATTGGCATTAGTTTAATCCTAAATTAGTACCCTACTTGTCAGCTCATTTAAACTAATTTTTTTCTGTTCTTTTCAAACCCCAGACCACCCCTGTTAAACCCTGAATATTACTGTCATGCATCACTACAGCCTCAGGGCATTTTGGACTTCTGAAAGTTCAATTTCAGAACTGCCCTAGCCTGGTTCTTTTAATTGTTTACAATGCAGTTACAAACTAACATTCATAGATAATGTCCAACATTCAAATCACAATACAGGTCTATTCAGTCAAGTGAGGTTGTACGTATTAGAATATTTGAACATTCAGTCGTAGGAAGTTAATCGATGATATTTATCAAGTCGACTATACTAATTATAACAGGTAACAATCAGTCGTTCATATAAATAAATACATACAGGGACCTAAAGGGCTTCGGACAACTTTGGTCCATCACTGGGAACCTACATAAATTATTTATGCGATGACTATCCTAATCGGACACGTTCAAATTATACACAGAAAACAATCGACCAAATAAAAAGGTCTTTTGACAGAGATGGAAGAAATTAAGATAATTATCAGACAATAACAAACAGTCCCAAAAAAACATGCTAACAACTCAATCAAAATTAAAACAAAGAGAAGGGAAAATTTACTGAAAAAAGCTTAAACCAAACTGACCCAAATCTGACTCAACTTTGACCATTTGAGGCCGAACAAATTTTAACCAGGGTGTTCTCACATGAGAACACCTTGGTTAAGGTCCTTTAGACCTCAAACCCCTGTCAAGACCGGCCGGATTCCCCAGGTGCATGTGTTCTAAGGTCTGGATTTTCAGATCTGTTTTTTTAGAAGTTGTGGGTAGATTCGGACCAAACCAAGCTTGGTTTGGTCACGAGGAGGGTCAAGGGAGTGTCTGGTATGAAGATGGGGTGGTTTGGTATAGATCGAGCTTCGTCTCGAATCTTCAAATCCAGATTCGAGACGATGGAAGGTGATTCGAGGTACATGGCTAGTGGATTCGTGCTCAGGGTGGTTGGATGTATCGGTGGTGTGAAGGGGGTGGTCACCGGCGTTCATGCCGCCGGGTTCTGGTGAAAGGGATATCAGGGCGGCGTTAGGGTTTGGGGGGTTTCAGGGCTTGGGGAAGGGGACGAGTGAAGGGGGGGTTCGGATAGGGGGCGTGGGGTGTGAGGGAAGGTTTATATACGGCATAGAGGATTGATTCCAGGCCGTTAGATCATCTGATCTCAACGGCTGGGATCTGATGGTGAGGGGTGAGAAGAGGTCGTTTGGCATTAAAACGGTGTCGTTTGGGTTTAAGTGATAGATTGGGTTGGACCGGCTAAACAGGTCGGGTCACGGGTGCGTATGTGGACCGTTGGATCAAGAGGCTTAGACGGCTCAGATCGACTTGCCTGAAACGGCGTCGTTTCGGGATGTGCCTGGGCAGGCCTGGTCTGGACCGGGTCCTTGGTCGTGGCTGAAGTGGAATGAACTTGGGCCTCAATTCAAAATAGGCCCAAGTCCGATTTACTACACCATATGCATTTTTTCTTTTGTTTTCCAATTTTTAAAAATACAATTAAATTAAAATGAACTTGCCACATCCAACTAATCAATACTTAACACAATTATTTATACACATACTAAAAAAAAAAATTCTAAATGGTTAAATCACAACCTGAAATAAAAGATGCACACATATTTTTGTGAATTTTCTTTTTTTTTTAAAAAAAAAAAAGACCGAATTATGATTCAATTACCATGACATACATACTTTGTAAGATTAAATGCAAAATGGACAGACCCACAGATGACTAACAGCACATGTCGCGGAAAAACGACAAATTGTACAGTGAGGCCATTTGTCACTATTTTTTGTTTTCCTTTTGGAGTGATTGCTCGTGAAGCAAAAATCACGTGCTTACAGCTGCCCCTCTTTGCCCGAAGACACGAAGGGTTTTCGCGCAAAGATAAAGCGAGCGATTTTTGCCCGTCCGAATACTCCGTGTGAAGCATTTTTGAAAAAGATTTGACCGAACCTTTGCTTCAGAGGTTTCCTACATATCCTGGGCTGAACAGGAATCAGGTCAATGTAGTTCGGGAAACTTTGGTAGCTGGGACTACCGTGTGACTGTAGTGCTCGCTGTTGTTGTGCGCTGTTGCATGCTGCTGTAGGATGCTACCGCTCACCGATCTTCTTGTTACATTTTCTGAAAGGAAAAACAAGAAGCTAAGCTAGAGTATGGATCGTGAGATCTCATCTATCTTCAACTTGTTCTTGTTGCCTTGCTTTCTTGTCGGCTAACGCTTTCCTCTAATGCCTTTATTTTGTGAACTTGGGAGATGATACTGGTCCTTCGCCTTTTCTGAATGCCAGTTTTCATCACTTCGCTTGATCTGCTGGGAACACGGCTTTCTTCTTTAAATCTTTCAATGGTTTCTTCAGTGGTATGGCTTTCTTCATCAAAAATTGTTATATTGGGCATGCTACAACGTTCCCAAACTGCTTCTTCTGAGACGCGTTCCTTCTTCCTTTTGAATCGCGCGCTTGCTTTTGCAGCCTTCTATTTCTTGGCGCTGGGGATTTTATTGTTTCCTGCTTGGTGAATCTCTGTTGTAACCTTCCGTCTTCAGGTGGGTTACTGATTCCAAAATCTAGAGCTAAAAAGTATTCCCGCATTTTACTGGTGGGCGACCTAGAACTTAAAAGTATTCCCGCATTATACTGGTGGGCGACCTAGAACTTAAATGTATTCCCGCATTATACTGGTGGGCGACCTAGAACTTAAATATATTCCCGCATTATACTGGTGGGCGACCTAGAACTTAAATGTATTCCCGCATTATACTGGTGGGCGACCTAGAACTTAAATGTATTCCCGCATTATACTGGTGGGTGACCTAGAACTTAAATGTATTCCCGCATTATACTGGTGGGCGACCTAGAACTTAAATGTATTCCCGCATTATACTGGTGGGCGACCTAGAACTTAAAAATATTCCCGCATTATACTGGTGGGCGACCTAGAACCCGCATTATACTGGTGGGCGACCTAGAACTTAAATGTATTCCCGCATTATACTGGTGGGCGACCTAGAACTTAAATGTATTCCCGCATTATACTGGTGGGCGACCTAGAACTTAAATGTATTCCCGCATTATACTGGTGGGCGACCTAGAACTTAAATGTATTCCCGCATTATACTGGTGGGCGACCTAGAACTTAAAAGTATTCCCGCGTTATACTGGTGGGCGACCTAGAACTTAAATGTATTCCCGCATTATACTGGTGGGCGACCTAGAACTTAAATGTATTCCCGCATTATACTGGTGGGCGACCTAGAACTTAAATGTATTTGAAATTGTTTCCCCGTTCTTCCGAGAAAATTTTTGACAATCGGCAGAAAATTTTCTGCCCCGGTTTTTGGTGACTTCCCTGGCGTTGCATCTCGCTGCCATCATCGATCTTTTGTTTTCCTGCAGCAGACAAAATGATTTAATTAGTTTTAATCGTGGTGGTAGAGGGTGCCTTTCCGGCGGATGATTTTTCCTCTCTTCCCCTTTTCTTGCTCTATGTCCCCATAATTGGTTAGTGGACAAAATTGCCTGCTGGGGGTCTCTAGCCTGCTGGGGCTGGTTTTCAATTTGTTCCCTTTTCTGCTTTCTCTTTAAGCACATGCTGTGGGAATCTGCTTTTACTCCCGAAACCATTCCCTTTGGAGCTTACTTCCTCCAAAACTGCGAGGCACGATTATTGCATTGCCTAGGGCCCGCTTTTAAGACTGTTTGTGTTATCCTGCACTGGATGAATTCCCATTCGGTCTCTGGTAGTAAGCTTTGAAAAATCCTTTTCAAGACAAATTTTTAGGAAGAGAAATAAAAGATAGAAAAGGAGAAAATCTTTCTGAACCAATATTTGGTGGGAGAAGAAACTCAGAAGAACTTATCTGGAGGACATGACTGGTCCTCGTGATCATGACGTGCACCATAGATTCCCGACCCAGTCTATTTGTATCAATCAATTTGCCCGATGGTCTGACTTGCTGGGGATGATAAATGAGTGTCCATTTCGTTGCGAATGTGGTAGCTTTTGTTGATCTGTCTTGTCGCCTCATAGTGCCCTTCGAGGGGTTTTCACTAATGAGACTCTCTCTTTTCTCTCATCTCCCGGCGCCTTATGGTGCCCGTGAAGGTTTTCACCAATAAGACTCTCTCATTTCATATTCCTCATCTTACATCGCCTCTCGGTGCCTGTGAAGGTTTTCACCGATAAGACTCTCTCATTTTATTTCTTCATTGAAGAATCGGGGTGTTATCGATACGACCCTCTCTTCTGGAGATCCCTTTGACCATCAATTCAATCCCAGTCTCACGATCTCTTATTTTCTGGGGATCGGTGTATTATTCTCGGCCTTATTTGCCTGACTTGGCATCTCTTGGACATTGATCGGGAGGTCTTTTGGACGTTGATGTTGGTTTTGGTGTGGGGTTAAAGAAAGGCTATAAAAATGAAAATAATTTGATGGGTGATGTGCTACAACTTTTGGAATCAAACCTTTGTTGGAACTTAAAACATAACCTCTGCCCCAGTTTTCTTGCTTGGGGAATTTATTTTTTACACTTATGTTGCGCTATGTGCGTTACGAACACTGTGCCTATTATGCACACTATGTACATTGTGCATCCTATATTCACTATGATGCATACTATGACCGAGTCGTGAGGCGCCTACGTATCCTCTTTGAGGAATCAGGTCAAACGTAGTTCCCACGGTTTTGCATTTCTTATGATTTTTATATTCTTTTTCTTTTTACTTCTTTTCATTTTCTTTTTTTTTCATGTCTTTTGCATTACTGATTCCAAAAGAGGGGTATGAAAGAATAACTTAAGGCTCAAAAGGGGAAGCAAGGGTTAAAAGTGTTTGGATAGAAGAAAGAATTGCCTCCGTCATCTCATTATCCAATAAATGCCAAATACAAACAAACGAACCAATAATTGCCATAATTAAAGAAATTACGCATAATATCTCTTGACTGCATCAGAATTGATAGCCATGTCGACACATCTCCCCTCGATATCTGTCAAACACAAAGCACCGTTGGACAATACTCTGGTCACGATATAAGGCCCTTGCCAATTTGGGGCGAATTTGCCTTTTGCCTCGACCTGATGTGGGAGGATCTTCTTCAATACCTGCTGCCCTACTTCAAACTTCCTGGGGCGCACCTTCTTATTATATGTTCTTGCCATTCTCTTCTGGTACAGCTGACCATGGCACACTGCTGCCAATCTTTTCTCATCTATCAGGCTCAACTGTTCCAATCGAGCTTTGACCCATTCATCATCATTAATCCCGGCTTCAGCGACAATTCGGAGGGACGGAATTTCGACCTCCGCTGGTATTACGGCCTCAGTTCCATACACCAACAAATAAGGAGTTGTGCCTATGGAAGTTCGGACGGTAGAGCGGTAACCCAACAAAGCAAAGGGTAATCTCTCGTGCCATTGTCTGGACCCTTCCACCATCTTTCGCAGTATCTTCTTGATATTCTTATTGGCTGCTTCGACTGCTCCATTTGCCTTGGGACGATATGGGGTGGAATTGCGGTGTGTAATCTTGAATTGTTGGCATACTTCTCTCATCAGGCTGCTATTAAGATTCGCACCGTTATCCGTGATGATCACTTTTGGGATCCCAAATCTGCAGATGATATGGGAATGAACAAAGTCCACCACTGCCTTTTTGGTTACCGATTTGAAGGTTTTAGCCTCAACCCATTTGGTGAAGTAATCAATGGTCACTAGAATGAACCTATGACCGTTGGATGCTGCCGGCTCGATGGGCCCAATGACATCCATGCCCCATGCCACAAATGGCCAGGGTGCTGACATCGTATGTAACTCTGTTGGCGGAGAATGAATCAAATCTCCATGTATCTGGCACTGATGGAATTTCCTCACGAAAGTGATACAGTCATGTTCCATGGTGATCCAATAACACCCTGTTCGAAGGATCTTTCTTGCCAATACATATCCGCTCATGTGTGGTCCACAAACTCCAGCATGTACCTCTGCCATAACCGTCGTTGCTTGACTGGCATCTATGCATCTCAACAATCCCAAATCTGGGGTTCTTTAGTACAATACTCCTCCGCTGAGTAAGAAACCATTCGACAAACGCCGAAGGGCTCTTTTTTGGTCTCCAGAGGCATGTTCTGGATATATCCCCATTCTGAGGTATTCCTTGATATCATGAAACCAGGGTTCGCCATCTGCTTCTTCTTCTATGGCATTGCAGTAGGCGTGCTGATCACGGACCTGGATGTGTAGAGGATCAACATACATTTTGTCAGGGTGGTGCAGCATTGATGCTAAGGTGGCCAAGGCATCCGCAACCTCATTGTGAACTCTCGGGATGTGTTTGAACTTCACCGATCGAAATTGCTTGCTCAGATCATGCAAGCATTGTCGGTATGGTATGAGCTTTAGATCTCGTGTTTCCCATTCACCCTGAATTTGATGTACCAAGAGGTCCGAGTCTCCCAAGACCAAGACGTCTTGGACATCCATGTCAGCAGCCAAGCGCAGACCCAGAATGCAAGCCTCATACTCGGCCATATTGTTGGTGCAATAGAAGCGTAGTTGAGCCGTAACAGGATAATGCCGTCCTGTTTCAGAAATGAGTACTGCTCCTATTCCAACCCCTTTCGCGTTTGCAGCTCCATCAAAGAAAAGCTTCCAACCCGGTTCCTCAGGTAATTCCAACTCATTTGTATGCATTACCTCTTCGTCAGGAAAATACGTTCTTAAGGGCTCGTATTTTTCATCAACGGGATTCTCCGCCAAATGGTCTGCCAGCGCCTGGGCTTTCATGGCCGTCCTCGTCACATAGACGATATCAAACTCTGTGAGCAGAATTTGCCACTTTGCCAACCTTCCCGTGGGCATAGGTTTCTGAAAGATATACTTTAATGGGTCCAAACGGGATATGAGATAAGTAGTATACGAAGACAGGTAGTGCTTCAACTTCTGAGCTACCCAAGTTAGGGCACAACATGTTTTCTCGAGTTGAGTGTACTTGACCTCATGTACTGTGAATTTCTTGCTAAGATAGTAGATGGCCTGCTCCTTCCTTCCTGTGTCATCATGTTGCCCCAATACACAACCAAATGAATTTTCCAAGACCGTTAGGTAAAGAATTAAGGGCTTCCCAGGCTTCGGCGGGACCAATACGGGTGGATTAGACAGATACCTTTTGATTTGGTCGAAGGCTTCCTTACACTCTACCGTCCAACCTACCGCAGCATCCTTTCTCAACAGCCGAAATATGGGCTCACAAGTTGCGGTGAGTTGAGCGATGAACCTGCTGATGTAATTGAGTCTACCCAGCAAACTCATTACCTCTGTTTTGTTCCTTGGCGGTGGCAAATCTCGGATGGATTCAATTTTGGATGGGTCTAACTCAATCCCCCGTCGACTGACGATGAATCCTAGCAGCTTTCCTGATGGAACCCCGAATGCGCATTTGGCCGGGTTGAGCTTGATATCATACCTTCGGAGTCTTTGGAAAAATCTCCTTAGGTCTGCTACATGGTCTTCCTGACGCCAAGATTTGATGATCACATCATCGACGTACACCTCAATTTCTTTGTGTATCATGTCATGAAACACAGCAGTCATTGCTCGCATGTATGTTTCCCCGGCGTTCTTCAATCCGAACGGCATTACCCGATAGCAGTAAGTTCCCCATGGCGTAATAAACGCTGTCTTTTCCGCATCTTCCTCGTCCATTAGGATCTGATGATAACCCACATAGCAATCTACAAAGGATCCGATCTCGCGCCCCGCGCAATTATCGATCAAGATATGGATGTTGGGTAACGGAAAATTGTCCTTGGGACTTGCTTTGTTGAGGTTGCGGTAGTCGACGCACACCCTGATTTTTCCATCCTTCTTTGGGACTGGTACCACATTGGCCAACCACTCGGGATATCGAGTGACCCGAATGACCTTCGCTTGCAACTGCTTAATCACTTCTTCTTTGATCTTTACACTCATTTCTGTTTTAAATTTCCTTAGTTTTTGCTTGACCGGAGGGTATGCCGGGTCAGTGGGCAATTTGTGAACCACTAAATTGGTGCTTAATCCAGGCATATCGTCATATGACCATGCAAAAACATCTTTGAATTCCATGAGGGTTTTGATCAATTCTTCTCTGACATTCGGCTCAATGTGGATGCTAATTTTGGTCTCTTGGACGTTATCAGCGTCTCCTAGATTCACAGCCTCAGTGTCATTTAGGTTAGGCTTGGGTTTCTCTTCAAATTGGCACAGTTCTCGATTTATCTCTTCGAAGGCTTCACCTTCGTCACATTCAGATTCATCGTCTCAAACGACCTCTTGCATCATTGAGTCGGATTTAGATTGATTTATTAGACTAGGTCGAAGATCCGCTGTGCATGCCATGTCATTAGAACCAGTAAAAAGAGAACTGTTCAGAAAGAAAAAGAACAAAACAAAATTAAAATGGGACAAAAGAAAAGAACTTTATTAAACTTGCGGGATAAAAGGGTTCACACTTTTACAAAACGAAAGTAAAATTTGGATTACACCCTTGAATAATCCGGACAAAACAAAACACACAAAACATAAATCAAAGCCTACTACCAAGACTCCCCTCGGACAGGAAGAGGAGTAACTGTCCAATTGTTGGTCTTGGCCTCAGGCCCCACAAACTGTATCTCTGCTCTGCTGGAACCTTCTCCAGCTTCCACCATACTGACATCCGCGAATAGCCTCTCAAAACTCTGATTCAGGTCTTCATTTATACCGATCAACGGTCCTAGAATCTTTGGGACCGGTGACCCCTTGGCACTTGCTTTAACGAAAGACCTTGAGAGACGTGGCACCGGCTTAGGCAGAAACCAGACCCTCTTCTTCATTTTTCGCGCTTGCTTCCTATCTGCTGCGGTTGGTTTGAACCCCAATCCGAAAGTTTCCAGATTTTTAGGAAGGGAGACAGGTTGGACAATCCCTTGAAGCTCGACTCCCAGGCCTTTTCCCGGCACAAATCCATTACCCAGCATTTCTGAGACCATCATGACTGTTGCGGCAGCTACCCTAGGGTGCGGGATGATTTCTCCTTCAGAAATTTTGTTGGCCAACCCTGTATCGAAAATCTGGTAGACCCAAGGACCTTTGTCATCAGCGGTCTCTATGAAAGGTACAATGGCTCCACCCATGGTGCACGCTGTATCCTCGCCGTGTAACACGACCTCTTGTCTTTCCCACTCGAACTTCACCATCTGATGTAGGGTGGAGGGCACCGCCTTGGCTGCATGAATCCATGGTCGACCTAACAGCAGGTTGTAAGATACTGTGGCGTCTAATACCTGGAATTCCATGGTAAACAGGACTGGACCAATGGTCAGTTCAAGTACAACATCCCCCACAGTGGCCGTTCCGTTTCCGTCAAACCCTCGGACACAGATACTGTTCTTGTGGATCCTTCCGTGGTCGATTTTTAACTGGTTCAAGGTATATAGTGGGAAAATATTGGTGCTTGAGCCATTATCCACCAACACTCGAGTTACCACCGAGTCTTCACATTTGACAGCTAGGCATAGAGCTTTATTATGCTCCGTACCTTCCACCAGCAGGTCATCATCTGAGAATGTTACCCTGTTCACCTCGAAAATCTTGTTGGCAATGGTTTCCAGGTGGTTTACAGAAATCTCACTGGGTACATGAGCTTCGTTCAATATCTTCAACAGGGCCCGACGATGCTCCTCAGAATGGATCAAGTAATGACAACAGTGAGATCTGGGCCGGTGTTTTTCTCAGCTGTTCGACCACAGAATAGTCTTGTACTTTCATCTTCCTCAGGAACTCTTCAGCCTCTTCTTCGGACACAGGTTTCTTGGTTGCAACTGGGTTGGTTCTTCTTAGCTCCACCGGAGCAAAACATCGACCTGATCGAGTCAGCCCTTGCGCTTCACAACTGACTTCTTCCACCTGTTTTCCTTTGTACATCACCACCGCCTTTTCATATTTCCAAGGCACAGCCCTGCTGTCAATCATCGGCAGCTGGACCACAGGCTTTATGGTCACCAGTTCTCTACATACCCCTTTTAACACGACTACCGGTGTGGGCGGGATCCCTGATATCACCAACCTGCTTGGCTCGGGTTTGCTTGTTATGGCGGACGGGCTCTTTCCCAATATCACTACCGGCTTGACGCCTTCTCCCTGCGACTGTACACTCGTCCTTCCACTGGTCGAGACTTCTTTCGGGGCGGCTTGGATCAGCATCACTGTTTGTGAGGGTTTTCTCAACTCTCCTCCCTCACACACCAACTCAATCATGTGAGTTTCGTGGTGCGCTGGCAGTGGGTTTTGGTTGATGTTAGGAGCTTCTGGTGTCTGGACCTCGATCTTATTGGTGTCGATAAGATCCTGTATGGCATGCCTTAACTTCCAACACTTCTCGGTGTCATGCCCGAGCATCCCTGAGCAGTATTCACAACTTATTGATCGATCCAAATTCTGAGGTGGGGGATTTGGTTCTCGAGTCTGGACAGGACTAACCAAACCCAATTGCCTCAGCTTGTGGAACAAAGCGGTGTAGGTTTCTCCCAACTCCGTGAAAGTTCTCTGCTTCCGCAACCTGTCATTCCTAGCATCTGGATTTCCCCGGAAGCCTGCCCCTGAAGGGTTTCTATACGCCCTCGGTGGAGGATAGGTGTTTTGTGGTGGTGCATATATGTTCTGGGGAGCCGGCGCGCGCCATTGTGGGCGAACCGGAGGCTGAGTGTATGCTTGGGCCTGGTGTACGGAACAATGTGGTTCTCGAGGTGGATAGAAATTTTGTGGTGGGTTGTATGGGTAGTTTGACCTGTGAGGTCTGGGTTGGTTGTAGTGCGGCCTGCCAGCCCTGGACCAACTGCCTGCCTCGATCGTGGCAACCTCTTCTTTCTTTCTTCTCAGCGCACCTCCCGTGCCGCTTTGAATAGCCTGGGTTGTGGCTTTGAGTGCCGAATAGTTCAAGATTTTGTCAGACCTCAGACCCTCTTCTATCATGACCCCTATCTTGACCACCTCGTTGAAAGATTTTCCAACTGTTGTCACCAAGTGACCAAAGTAGGTTGGATCCAGTGTCTGCAAGAAATAGTCCACCATCTCTCCCTCTCTCATGGGAGGATCGACTCTAGCTGCTTGTTCTCTCCAGCGGAACCCGAACTCGCGAAAACTTTCCCCGGGTTTCTTCCCAGTTCTCAATAATGTGAGACGGTCAGGGACTATCTCGAGATTGTACTGGAAATGACCTGCAAAAGCCTGCGCCAGATCATCCCACGTGTACCACCTGCTGGAATCCTGCCTGGTATACCATTCTAGTGCAGATCCGCTCAGACTTTGGCCGAAATAAGCTATCAGCAGCTCATCCTTGCCGCCTGCCCCTCTCATTTTGCTACAGAATCCCCGCAAATGTGCCATGGGATCACCGTGCCCTTCATATAAATCAAACTTAGGCATCTTGAACCCAGCCGGGAGTTGGACGTCTGGGAAAGGGCACAGATCTTTGTATGCTACGCTGACTTGATTGCCCAATCCGTGCAAGTTCCTGAAGGACTGCTCCAGGCTTTTGAACTTTCTCAATACTTCATCCTCTTCAGGGGCCTTAGCCGGCTTCTCAATCTCTGCCGGCACTTCCAAATGTGGATTGTAAGCCTGTGGTTCGGGGGCATGAAACGTAGGCTCGGGGGGGTAGTATTGTGTATCGTGAGCCTGAAACAATGGCTCACTGGTCGTTCTTTGCAAAGGGGCTGATGTTGGTCCCACAAAAATGGGAATATTGGGTGTTGGGAGAGGTTGATGGGGTGGTGGAGCTTGGGAATCATGAGGGCTTCTTTCTTGATGATAAAGGGGATTTGGGCGGCTTGTGGAAGGGCCAGAGTGAGGGTATTCCGGCATGTGTCCCAGTGTTTCAGGGCTCTTTTGTGTTTTGGCTATGGCTAGCTGCATTGCATTCATCTCTAGTCCCATCCTTTCAATCTTTTCCATCGCTTCTTTTAGCAACTGGCTCATCGGCCTCTCTTCCTCATTACTATTCTCTGAAGTAGTCATGCTGGTTGCTATCGGTCCTTTGGATCTGGTTTGATAGGAGTGTGTTGCCAGAGTTCTTTAACAACTAACTTGTCTGGATTCAGACAACAACAAACTGGTTAGCGTTAGAGTTTAACAGATTTGATCATAACGCATAGAGGATGCAATGCACCTAGGCAGTTGACCGTTTCTACATGCCTTGCTTCAAACAACATGCGTCATCCCGGTTTGCTCATTCGTCCCCTTTTAAAGTACTTTGGGAAACCCTGTGTTTTATTTTATTTTGTATTTTCTTTTCTTTCTTTATTAAAAGCGGTCGAATCTTATGGGGATTGCCTACGTATCACGTCCCCGCGTGAATCAGACCAGGCGTAGTTCTGCCTCAAAGTAAAGACACATAGAAATTCTTCTGGAATCACTTAATTTCATTATCAAAATTTGCTATTACACATTACTTCAAATAAAATAGCAACAGTACAGACTCCACGGTTTTAAACTTGGTTTGAAGAAAAGAAGACAACATATGGGAAAACAACAAAAGCCAAATAAACAAGACTTGACCAAAAACTAATTCTCCAACTTAAGGGCCCGCGAGGCATCATTCGGCCTTTCCGCAGCTCTAGGTGTGAGGTCTCTTTGTAGGCTCTTCAACTCGTTCATAATCCGGTGGACGCAGCCCATGATGGAGACAAGGAGGGTCTTCCGAGGTGTTCGCTCACATGCCAAGCATTTCATATAGATGTAATGCCCGATTTCGTCAATCCTTGTTCGAATGTTATCCCTTTCACTGAAAAACTGCCTGATTTGTCGGTTTTTTAACCCCAGTGCCTGAGCATTGTCGGCAAGTCGATCCTGGAACAACTCTATTTGTCTTTCCATGCAGGCCATTGCATCATAGCACTGTCTTCTGTCGGCCTGGGCGTCTCGTGCTTGTTTGACGATCCGATCATGTAGAGTGGAGTTTGTCTCCCTTAATATCCCGATGCTCATTTCATAATCCCTTATGACCTGTTGCAAACGTTGCTTCCGGGCCATTGTGTACTTTGCCCATCTGACCTTCATCCTTGCTATGCAAGCTTCTGATTGTTCTAATTCTTCTTGGCTCTGGATGACCTGACTTCTCAAACTTGCTATCAATCTTTCGTCAGAGCGACGCTTCTGTCGGTCAACGTTACTCTTACTGGCTTGGCGAAGGCGGGCCTTCAAGGTTTGGTTTTCTTGGGCTAGCTTGTTTCTTTCAGCCTGCTCCGAGGCGACTTGCACATTGTTCTCAAATACAAGCCTTTTGATTTGTTGCTTTAGCTTCCCGATTTCAATCCGGTAACCTTCCTCCCTTTTTAACCATCCCCATTGCTCTTGTGAATCATCTGTGAAGTGTTGGACGTGGGCCCTTTTAGCAGGTCTTTGCCGAATCTGAAACCTTCTTTCGAACCAAGCATCGTACTTTGGGTCTACCTCACCTTTAGCTAGTTCTCGCACCATGGTCTTGGGCTCCAAGAATCTACATTCATGCCACAGTTTTCTAATCTTCCCCTCGGGGAATATGACTCCCGGGCTTAATTCCAAGGCATGCTTGCTCAGATCTTCATCAGTAGGGACTACTTGAAACCTGCCCAGTTGTCGTAATACCCGATGAGGGGCATATGGTTGGATGCTGCGAAGCCCCATTAAGAGAACATGACATTCTTCAGCCGACATGTAGATCACCTCAGTATCAGTCAACCAACCGAATGCCCATTCAATTTGGTCAGATGTTGTTGACCTTAACCGTGTAAACCATGCTTCGACACCTTCAGGAAATCTGGCGCCTGTCATGCGCTTCTTGAATCCGCTGATACAATTCCTCTCGGTTAACCCGTGGTTCATGTATCCTACTCGGTGATGGAGATGTTCCTGCATCCATAGCTGAAGTAACAGGTTGCAACCTTGGAAGAACTTGCCTCCTTCTCGGCATATAGTCAGAGCCCGGTAGATTTCGGACAAAATCAAAGGAACCACAGTACTATTGGTTCTTTTGATTGCAACGTCGGCCATACCTACCAGACCTATCTCTATCTTTTATCCTTCCTTGGACAGACCATGACTCCCAAGAACGCTGTGATGAAAGCCAAAGTACGTCTTGCTTCCCATTTGTTTCTGTTCCCGCCGTGAGTTAGCCCAAGGTTCGGTTCCTCGAAACCCTGCGGGGCTCCGTACCGCTGATACAAGAAATGGAGATCACAACATCCTCTCGATAAATCGTCATGTTGTATCTTCCGACTGATGCTTAGTAGATCCAGAAACGCATGCGGAGACACTGGCCTTGGCGAAAGCAAATATTGCCCTCTTAACCTCTCATTCAATCCCGCATATCCGGCGACTTCCTCAAGTGTCGGTGAAAGTTCAAAGTCAACAAAACGGAATACATTGCGGGTTGGGTCCAAAAATGGTATTAGAGCTTCAAGAATATCTGTCCTTGGCCTAACACCCAACAAATTTACAAAACCTCCCAATATTCTTCCTACTACCTCTTTGCTATTGGCTTCCAAATCATTCCACCACATGTGGAGTTGTAGGGGGACCTCGCTGAGGGCCGAGAATGGTTCATTTTGCTCTGTGCTCATCCTGCACATTTATTAAGGTGACCTTTTAGGCGAAAACAAAAACCTTTATTTTGACTCTAAACAAAAAATCTTGGAAAACAAAACAAACAATATTTGTATTTATATACATGTGTGTATATATATATGTACATATATGCTTTATGGTATATCATTATTGGTAAAATGAAAATGGGAGTTGGACCCGATGAGGGTTGCCTACGTATCCCACATCCGGCGAGAATCAAACCGACGTAGTTCGGGTAATAAACTAACTAGTTTATTATTTTATTTTATTTATTTATTTTCTCTTTTTTTTGAAAATAGAGTAAAATAAAATAAAAACCCATTCCTCATTCCCAGCTTGCCATTTTTCTCTTTTCTCTTTTCCTTTGTTTTTAGTAAAACAAACTCACAAATATACCCACTTTCTCTTCTATCCGCATTTTGTCATTTTTTTTTTTATTAAAAATTTCCCAACATTCAAAACCGGTCATCATGCATGTTTGAAGCAAATTAATGCACAAGCAGTGAGTAGGATGCATCAGGATGGCCCTTTCTATTTCAGGTTGCTATTCCTAGACGGACCCAACCCCTGTGTTGAGTCCCCTAAGTCAAAAATGCACATGATGCAAACAAGCGTTCCTACTAGAGATCCGGCATGAAGTTGAGTTATTCTAGGTTCAGAACCTGGGTGTTTGTTCTAGACCTGGCTTACCCGAGCGGACAGCTCGAGCCGAGGGGGGCAGCGTACCGGGAATACAGAAGCTTCACCGGCTTAGCAACTTATCCGAACCTCGTTCTAAATTGGGATTTGACACTATACAGAAAAGAAGTCATACGAAGTACGCCCTTCTTCATGATTCAGAAGACTCAGAGAGAAGATGGGTTTCGGCACAATTTATATACAGTTCACATAATATCAAAGCGGTAAAAGCAACATTTAGCACATTAGGCTCAAAACATGTAAAAATCAGATAAAGCCAAATATAACAATTTATCTAAGCTCGAATTTCTAACCCTGAACCAGTGGTTCTGGATAAGATCCCCAGCAGAGTCGCCAGAGCTGTCACACCTCCTTTTTACATACCCGCGAGGGTACAAGGGAGTTTTTTTTCCAATTAAAGGACAATCGAAAGGGGATTTATTTATTTATTTCAGAGTCGCCACTTGGGAGATTTAGGGTGTCCCAAGTCACCAATTTTAATCCCGAATCGAGGAAAAGAATGACTCTATATTACAGTCTGCGTACCAGAAATCTAGATAAGGAATTCTGTTAACCCGGGAGAAGGTGTTAGGCATTCCCGAGTTCCGTGGTTCTAGCACGGTCGCTCAACTGTCATATTCGGCTTATTTATCTGATTTTTAATACAATTATGAACCAATGTGCCAATTTTAACTTTTTGCCACTTTGTTATTATTATTTTAAAGAATGTTAACATCGCTTAAAATATGTCTTTGGACTGTGTCACATGAAATGCATCCACAATCCGGAACGTATTTAATTGATGTTTTGAGATTTGGATTCGGGTCGCATGAAATGCACACCCAAGTTTAAGAAAGTAGATTATTAAACACGTACCTAAAGAGACTAGCGTGTTATTATTTTGGGAAGGCCGTGAAATTCGCTAAACGACCTGTCCTGGAAACTGAATGCTTTGATATATACATTTAACGAGGGCCCCGCAGCTTGTGCGTTTTTATTTGTCGAGGCTCATCTCGTGTTTATTTTAAAAGGATATCCTATAGCGGCTATATTTGCTTGTCACATTTGTCTCTATTAATTGAAAGTGAAATGATCCTACTCAATTACATGCTTGCAGGTTATTTATAACGGAATTCCGAGTGCTTTTGCAGAATAAGAAAACATGGCCATGCACGTGGGCAGCTAATCGAACATTATGGGCCCAAATCCAGCCCACACAATATCGGTTGGGCCTGGGCCACTGCCTTTCTGATGAAAGCCTGCTGGGTTCGTTTGATCCGGGCTCGACCTTCGTGAGGTTGAGAAGTGCAGACTTGCGCCGTTTGTTTTAAAGCAGTGGTTTGCCAATTATAAGGAGGCAATTTATCAAAAGGAAATGAAATTAACTAACGTGGATAGTTCTATGCATTTAAGGACATGCTAAACATAATTAGATAAAGTCTAAGATACAACCTACTGCATTGGGGACACTTTTATCTATCAGCCTACATATACAAACTAACATTCAATCACCATATATTGATATCTACTAGGCATGCAGGCTACCTTCAGTATCTAAACAAGAATGTAAACTATTATACATTACATGAGGTTCAATATAACAGTCTATGTATGAAGTAAACATCTTCAGCTCTTCTCTTTTATATTCATGTTCAAACTTTCAAGTTACATTGACACTATTAATCGTGTACCTGGTATGGCAAAGCAAAAGAAGAAGGAGAATTGTCAGCTGAGTAGTATGCAGCAAGTACAGCAACAGCAGATAAACATCAACAACACAACAACAACAACCAGCCACAATGATGAAGCTCACAAGTGGTTGAGCAACAAACAAGCAGTCCCAGAAACAGAATGATGAACCAACAGAAAACCAGAGTATTCAATGTAACAGCACCAGCAGTTCAACAATCACAAGCAGCTCAATCAGTGCAAACAACAGAACTTGGCCAAGACAGCTTGACCAATACGAACTCTTATGTAGCTTTCAGACAGTGTTTGGTTACAGTGTTTACTAGAAATTTCCTTATGTTTTCAGTTTTTCTTTAAACTCACAAGACCTCTCTTCAAACTAAAAATTTCCAGCCCCTTTTAAGTTCTGAAATGGCCTATTTATAAGCCAAACAGCCAGTGCAGTCAAGCTGCCTGGATTCTCCCAATTTGCAGACTGCCCATACCCTTTAAACCCATGCCTAAGCATCTTTTGATGCCAACCATTTGTTCCCCACGCCTGGCTTATTCTTTAATCAAGAGTTATGGGCTCATTTTAGTATTCATTTTAAACCCCATACTCTTGTGTCTTGTTCCCTATTGGCATTAGTTTAATCCTAAATTAGTACCCTACTTGTCAGCTCATTTAAACTAATTTTTTTCTGTTCTTTTCAAACCCCAGACCACCCCTGTTAAACCCTGAATATTACTGTCCTGCATCACTGCAGCCTCAGGGCATTTTGGACTTCTGAAAGTTCAATTTCAGAACTGCCCTAGCCTGGTTCTTTTAATTGTTTACAATGCAGTTACAAACTAACATTCATAGATAATGTCCAACATTCAAATCACAATACAGGTCCATTCAGTCAAGTGAGGTTGTACGTATTAGAATATTTGAACATTCAGTCGTAGGAAGTTAATCGACGATATTTATCAAGTCGACTATACTAATTATAACAGGTAACAATCAGTCGTTCATATAAATAAATACATACAGGGACCTAAAGGGCTTCGGACAACTTTGGTCCATCACTGGGAACCTACATAAATTATTTATGCGACGACTATCCTAATCGGACATGTTTATCACAGGATACGTTCAAATTATACACAGAAAACAATCGACCAAATAAAAAGGCCTTTTGACAGAGATGGAAGAAATTAAGATAATTATCAGACAATAACAAACAGTCCCAAAAAAACATGCTAACAACTCAATCAAAATTAAAACAAAGAGAAGGGAAAACTTACTGAAAAAAGCTTAAACCAAACTGACCCAAATCTGACTCAACTTTGACCATTTGAGGCCGAACAAATTTTAACCAGGGTGTTCTCACATGAGAACACCTTGGTTAAGGTCCATTAGACCTCAAACCCCTGTCAAGACCGGCCGGATTCCCCAGGTGCATGTGTTCTAAGGTCTGGATTTTCAGATCTGGTTTTTTAGAAGTTGTGGGTAGATTCGGACCAAATCAAGCTTGGTTTGGTCACGAGGAGGGTCAGGGGAGTGTCTGGTATGAAGATGGGGTGGTTTGGTATAGATCGAGCTTCGTCTCGAATCTTCAAATCCAGATTCGAGACGATGGAAGGTGATTCGAGGTACATGGCTAGTGGATTCGTGCTCAGGGTGGTTGGATGTATCGGTGGTGTAAAGGGGGTGGTCACCGGCGTTCATGCCTCCGGGTTCTGGTGAAAGGGATATCAGGGCGGCGTTAGGGTTTGGGGGGTTTCAGGGCTTGGGGAAGGGGACGAGTGAAGGGGGGTTCGGATAGGGGCGTGGGGTGTGAGGGAAGGTTTATATACGGCATAGAGGATTGATTCCAGGCCGTTAGATCATCTGATCTCAACGGCTGGGATCTGATGGTGAGGGGTGAGACGAGGTCGTTTGGCATTAAAACGGTGTCGTTTGGGTTTAAGTGATGGGTTGGGTTGGACCGGCTAAACAGGTCGGGTCACGGGTGCGTATGTGGACTGTTGGATCAAGAGGCTTAGACGGCTCAGATCGACTTTCCTGAAACGGCATCGTTTCGGGAGGTGCCTGGGCAGGCCTGGTCTGGACCGGGTCCTTGGTCGTGGCTGAAGTGGAATGAACTTGGGCCTCAATTCAAAATAGGCCCAAGTCCGATTTACTACACCATATGCATTTTTTCTTTTGTTTTCCAATTTTTAAAAATACAATTAAATTAAAATGAACTTGCCACATCCAACTAATCAATACTTAACACAATTATTTACACACATACTAAAAAAAAAATTCTAAATGGTTAAATCACAACCTGAAATAAAAGATGCACACATATTTTTGTGAATTTTCTTCTTCTTTTTTTTAAAAAAAAAGACCGAATTATGATTCAATTACCATGACATACATACTTTGTAAGATTAAATGCAAAATGGACAGACCCACAGATGACTAACAGCATATGTCGCGGAAAAACGACAAATTGTACAGTGAGGCCATTTGTCACTATTTTTTGTTTTCCTTTTGGAGTGATTGCTCGTGAAGCAAAAATCACGTGCTTACACTCTAAATAAACTAACTGCTTGAATTCTATGGACAACAACAACTTTGTTAGTTTAAGAGTTTAACACATATGCAATTACACGTTGGGATGCAATGCACCTAGGCAATTAACCATTTTCTATCATGCATTTGCTTCGGTTGCGTGCGTCATTCCGGCCTCTCATAATTGTGCCCTTTCTTTTAAGCTTCCTTTATTCTATCCTTCTTTATTTATTTTTCATTTTCCCTTTTTAGTAGTGGTCGAATCCTATAGAGATTGCCTACGTATCATGTCCCCACATGAATCAGACCGTGCGCAGTTCTATCACATAAGTGTGCAAGTAAATAAAACATTTTTGGGATTTTTAGCTTTTATAAAACAGATGCTTCAATTACACAGACTCAATATCAACAAGTTTCAAAAGACCAACAGACTTTGACGAAAAGACGACAAACAGACTCCGAAATCAAGCTATCATACTCTAAAGAAATGCAGACTCGGAACAGAAAGAAAATGCAAACCCAACATGACTCACAGACTCTGACAGAAAAGGAAATACAGATTCAAACGGAAAATTATGACTACATCAATGTTCCTGGTGTCCGTGGGACATCGTTCGGTCTCGCCACGGGCCTATGTGCAAGATCCCTTTGAAGTCGGTCCAAATTGTTCATTATTTGCTTAACACAGGTCATCACTGCTGCAAAGAATGTAGTGCGAGTCATATCCTCACAAATGTGGCACTTCATAACGATGTAGTCAGCGATGTTTCTAATTCTCTCTCTTATGACGCCTTTCTCTTGAAGCAACCGCCCTATTTGCTGATTACGGGCTTCTAACACTCGAGAGTCCTGCAGGTGTTGATTTTGCAACTGCTGCATTTCTTCCTCTATTCGAGCCACCAGATCATAACAACGTTCCCTATCAGCTTTGAAATCTTGAGCATGCTTGACTGTCTCATTCTTGAGAGTGGCTATCCTTCTTCTTAGGATAGTGATGGTCCCTTCATAAAACCGTGCTTGCTCTTTTGCCTTCTTTATCCATTTTGCCTGGATTCTCGCTAGACCAGCTTCAGATTTTTCCAGGTTTTCTTGATACTCGAGGGCTTTCTTCTTCAGACCATTTATGAGTCTTTTATCAGCTCGGTTTCTCTCCGAGTTTCTTTTCATTTTCTGGATTTGAGCTTTGAGGACTTCATTTTCCTGAGCTAGTTTTTCTTTTCTCCCTTGTTTGCAGCGACTTGAACACCATTTTCAAACTGAAGCTCCATGACTTGCTTCTCCAATCTGCCTATTGCGGCTCTATACTCATGTTCTTTAGTCAACTAATCCCACTGTCCTTGCGACGCCTCAACGAACTCCTAGAAATGGGGTCTTTTGGCTGGCCTCCCAAACTCGATTTCTCTCTTATACCAAGGAAGGTATCCCAGCGAAACTTCACCTTTGGACCGATCACGTACACACGTATTTGCCATTAAGTATTGACACTCGCTCCAAATTTGGCGGACTGCTGCTTCATGAAATTGTCCGTTGGGCCCGATCTCGAATATTTGGCCACTAAGATCTTCATCTTTCGGAACTATTTGGCATCTCCCCAACTGCCTCAAAACTCGATAAGGGGTATAGGGCTGGATACTCCTGAGCCCCATCAAAAGGAAATGAGGTCCAGTGGCTGGCATATATATGATTTCATCCATAGGCAACCATCCAAATGTCCATTCTATTTGACTCGCAGTGACAGAACGGAGGCGCGCTGTCCCCTCTGTGACCCCTTCTAGTAAGCTGATTCCGTCAACCCTCGTAGGAAATTCCTCTGTGCACGTTTTCTCCGTCGACCCATAACTCATAAATTGAGGACGACGATATAGGTGTTCGATCATCCACATCTGCAGCAACGCGTTTCACCCCTCAAAAAAGTCTCCCCCGGCGTTGCAAGCTGTGAGAGCGCGGAAGATTTCAGCTACTATCATGGGTGCGAGGGTGTTGTTGGCCTGAGTAAGTAAAGTGCTGACAACCCCAGATACTCGTATGTCAATGTTCCCGTCTTTTCTAGGAAACACCAGGAGTACCAAAAAGGCTACCATGAATGCAAAACACCTATATTCTTCCCACTTAAGGCGGTTTCCTTTGCTACAGATTTTGTTTTCCGGCTTGTTGAACCCCCCTATGTGGCCATATCTGTTGTATACAAACCGCAAAGTACAAAAACTAGCTGCCAAGTCTAGATTGTGGACCCCCTGCTTATTTTCAAAGAGTCTAGGAACCTGTGTACGGCTACGGCCCTTGGAGCAATCAGGTACTGGTGTCTTAGAGGAACCTTGGGACCCCCGATGTATCCAACTATTTCTTCCAATGTTGGGGTAAGTTCAAAATCCGAGAAATGAAATACGTTGTGAGCTGGGTCCCAGAATGCGACCAAGGCCTTTATGATATCCCCCCTAGGATTAATCTTCAGCAACCCAGTGAGGCCTCCTAGGTATAGATTGACTGTGTCGCGCCCTGATTCGCCCAAGTCATCCCACCACATATGCAACTCCAAAGGGATCTTGTTCACCATTGTTACGTGCAAATTCTGAGTTGTGCTCATTCTGCACATTTATTAGGGTGGTTAAGCAAAAATCACAATTCAATTGACTCAAAGATAACATGGACACTTTTCTCTCTTTTTTTCTCATTTAAATAAGACCCGGTTTTGCCAATACGGCCTTTCAACACCTCGGGGTCGAAGATTTTAAGGCTGTGTCGGTTAACCGGTGAAAGCCTAAAAAAATGACCACAGGGGGCTGTTCTTGCAAAAATAGCCTTCCGACGCCCTTTTAGGGACATTCGGCTATTTCTAGCAAGAATGGCATCACCCTAATTATTTTCAAATAAATTTTTTGTTCTTTTGGCTAATTTCGCAAAAAGTGAAGTTGGACCCGATGGGGGTTGCCTACGTATCTCACACCCTGTGGGAATCAAACTGGCGTAGTTCGGGCCGATAAAACAAACTTCTTTTGAAAACAAGACTCTTTTCATTGGCAAATAAAACTATTTTTTTTCTTTTCTTTTTTTTCATTTTCTCAAAAATTTGGCAGAGTTTCGACACTATTTGGACATTTTTTTTTTTCAAAACAGGCGATTAACTCTCTTTAACCCTCGTACCTCTATCTCTCTTTCCTCAAAATATTCAAAAACCGGTCAGCATGCAAGTCCAAAGCAAACAAATGCACAGGTAGTAAGTAAGATGCATCAGGATGGTCTTTTGTCATTTTTGGTACACCTGTCCTAGAAAGACCCAACCCCTGTGTTGAGCCTCCAAAGTCAAATGCACGTGATGCAAACAAACGTTCCTACTAGGGATCCGTCATGAAGCTGAGTTATTCTAGGTTTATAACCTGGGTATTTGTTCTAGACTGTGTACCCGAGCGGACAACTCGAGTCGAGGAGGGGGCTACATACCGGGAACCAAAAGGTCATCCGGCTTAGTAACTTGTCCGAGCCTCTTTCTTATTTCAAGGTATGACACTAACAGAATAGGGAGTCTCGACCAGCGAGCACATCCCCGAAGATGAGAAGAGAAGGGTTTCGTAACAGTTTATATACAGTTCAGATAATATCAAAGCGGTAAAAGCAATATTTTGCACATTTAAACCAAAACATAATAAAATCATATAATGAGTAAAGTCAAATAATAACAATTATTCTAAGCTCGAATTCTGGAACCCTAAACCAGAAGTTCTGGGTTCTTGGTCCGCAGCAGAGTCACCAGAGCTGTCACACCTCCTTTTTACCTACGCCTGCAGGGGCGTAGAGGGAGTTTTTTCACTTAAAGGACAATCAGAATGGGATTTATTATTATTTATTCAGAGTCGCCACTTGGGAGATTAATGGTGAACCAAGTCACCGGTTGAATCCCGAACCGAGGAAAATATGACTCTGTTAACAGTCCGCGAACCAGAAATCCGAGTAAGGAATTCTGTTAACCTGGGAGAAGGTGTTAGGCATTCCCGAGTTCCGTGGTTCTAGCACGGTCGCTCAACTGTTATATTCGGCTTAATTATCTGATTTTAGTACATGTTCAAACCTATGTGCATTTTTAACCTTAACCACTTTTATTCATTTTTAGGAAGATTGCAACGTTATTAAAACACGTCTTGAACCACGTCACATAAATGCACCCGGGGTCTTTGACATATTTTAACATTGTTGAGATTTGGATTAGGGTCACATCAATGCGCACCCGAGTTTAAGAAGGTAATATTATTAAATGTCGGGTCTAAAGCAAGTAACGTATTATTAACTTTGGGGGAGGCCATGAAATTCGCTAAATGGCATGTCCCAGGGTCTAAAATATTTTTACTATAATTAAGAGGGCCACACAATGTATGATATTGGTTTGGCGCGGCGCACCTCATTTATTTTAAAGCCAACCTAAAAGAACTATGACTTTTCTATTAAGTATTGTCTCTAAAAGGGCCCTAATTAATTAGCATTGTTAATAAACCATCATTGAAAGTATTACATCACAATATTAAATCAAAAAGCTTTAATAAACAACCTAGTATCTTCAGCAGATTGGGCTTCAAAATCAGCCCAAAAGAAGGAGAATTGTTTAACCTTACAAGAGGGGAAGGGCTGTCTGACGTTGGGCCTTAAGCAGATTCAGGCCCAGATCTTGTTCAAACAGATGTTGTCACGTTTATGCTCCTAAACAAGCCTAGATCCCGTACTGATTTTATTTGAATCTCAACCTACTGATTTTAACTCACAACGGGCTCAATTATTCGTGAAAACATAATCATTTCTGAATTCATGCTAATTTCAACATGCTAACTTTGAATCATCACAGGCATATTCACTGATTCATACATGGTTAACCAAACATGCTGAATCTGTCACACAGTAAAAATGAGTAAAACAAATTCATTTTTGGCAGGCACTTCAATTCAAATCTATTGTGGCTAAGCAACACACATTGATTGTTTGACGAAACAAAAGCAAATTTGTTGAAACTGAACTCAAGGTTATTTGAATCTGCATAACTGGTGACTTTTCTCTTCATTTTAAATGACCTACACGTTAGGTAAATTTTGAATCTCGATTTGGAATTCACCAGTGATACTAGAATACGTAAAACCACAGCTTAAAATCTTCGTCGAACTGTGAATTCATTAATTGAATCGCAGCTCTTCAACAGCACTCATATTTCATAGATACTCTGATGTAGAGTATGAGATGAGTAATTCCAGTCCATATAAGTTCTAAAATAATGATTATTTATAGGAAATTAAAATACACTAGGACTAAACTAATGAATCAACATACAGACAATTCTAGTTTGAACAGTCCAATTATACAAACTATACAAAGTTTCAAGTAAACGTGACTGTTTTACACCTTTAAACCAAAATAGAACAGAAGAAATTCAAAGATCAACCCAAACAACACTTTGTCATTTAATCCCCAAATCAGACCTACATTGATCCTTTACAGTTCATACGAGATCAAGGGGAGTACCTGGAAATATAATCGAGTAGAAGGAGGAGTTAGCAACAGAAGAGCAAACAGCAACAACCAGGAATTCAAACAGCAACCATCACAGTTCAAGACCAATTTTTTTTTACCCAGGATCAACTCGACCACAGCCCAGAACAAGTTGCAAAACCAATAGCAACAGCAAATATCAAATCGAACAGACTCAATAGAGTTTGAATTAAACCAAAACTTAATCAGTAGACTACTGAACCACTTCAACAATGAGAATCACTGTCCAGAATTCGACTTACACCTATGAATGCAATAAAACAATATATTTTTGGTTTTCTGTTCTTAAACTCTCCAGAGCTCTAAAAAACTGAATGCCTTAGCCTTTAAAATGCTGTCTGAGACTACCTCTTCCAAGAACTTTCAAAACTCTCTCTTTTCAGATTGTTTTTTTTTCAATCCCCCCCAACTTTGTCCTAAGTCCCTCCACTTATACCCAAACACTGACCTTGCCAGCTCTCAAGAGCACTCAGGCAGAATTAAGAAACTAATTCTGCCCATGATCTTCTTTTAGAACTCCACTAGAGTATGTTTTTCCCCATTATCCCTTGTCTTTTCCTTATTTAATGTTCAAACAGGTATGGGAAACATATTTTAATCAATCCCTTTTAAGATTACCCATACCATTATGTTTTGTTCCCCATTAACACTAAACAAATGCATTAGTTTAATGTTACATTAGCACTTACTGGACAGAACACTTAAACCAACCATTTTTAAACTTTTAAGTCCCAAACTATCCCCTGAAACCCCTGTGATTACTATCCTACCCCAATCCTTTAAATCTCTATGAAACCTCAGCTATAGCCAATTTAAGCCTATCAATTGACTAATTAGATACATGAAACTAACTCCCAATCAACAACATTAGGACAATTCAACAAGGTTAGATTTATATCAGAACAAGCTTAACAGAACAAACAAATAAATTCGAATCATTAAACTTAATTATCAATTGAACTCAAATCAAATCCAACAGCATTACAACCAAGATGGGGATTAAATGATTTAGGACAATAGTCAGACTGGACTATTAAGGTCAAGAAATTGATTCACACAGATGCATGAGAGTAAGCTATCTATATTGGGAACAAATATAACTCTAAATTAACCTCGAACAAAATGCTGGAACAACAAGTATACTAGCTATGAGCCCTGAGGCTGAAAATACAAAGGTCAGAAGATAAAACAAACCCAGTAACTTGAGGAGAACAACTGAACTACAGACATGAACGGGTCAATCGACGAGACCATTTAATTGATTCAACATATGCCAATCGACCAAGATGAGAAAAACTGGACCAGAAAAAGGTCCGAAAGAGGAGGAGGATTAAGTGACAGAAGTGATGAATTACAACTTAGCACGGACGAATTATTTGACAAAATGATGAAAACCTGAAGAAGCGACTAATTGCAGCTTAACACAGACAAATAAACATAAAAAAAACAAAGAAGGAGCTGATAAGAACTTACTGTTCTTTTCTCGGATCTCACCAGCATGCCCTTTCGAACTTGAGTTCCAGTTAGTATTATACGTCTATTTCGTCAGAAATAGGCTTATAATACTAACTAGAACCCGTTCAACCCTGACAGCTTCGAAACATTCTCGAATCGTTGAACCCTAGATCCGACATTCGATGAGTTTTACTCGGATTCGAGCCAATTTGGCTAGGGATTGGCGACGAGGAGGTCAAGGGGATTATTGGGTGTGATTTTGGGGTTAAGTAGATAGGCTAGGGTTTGGGACGGGGATCTTCGATCGAAGATCCGAGAAGTTATAGGATGATTCGAGGGATAAGGGTTAGGGATTCGGAATGTGGAGGTCGAGGGGAAGTTGTGGTGTAATTTTGGGGTTAATCGGAGAAGGTGAGGTTTTTGGACGATCTTCGATTGAAGATTCGAAGAGTTCTGTTGAGATTCGAAGTAAACGGCACATGGATTCGTGGAGAGGGTGGCTAGAAGGTTCAGGGGTCTGAGTTTCGTGGTCACCGGCATCGTTGCCGCCGGCTTTCAGGCGAAGGGGTACGAGGGCGGATAGGGTTTGGTGGAGGGTCGTTTGGTCTCTGGTTCTTGGAGACGAAGGGGAGGGGTTTGGCTTGGGGGGAACGGATAAGGGATTAGGTTTATATACCAGAGGGGGGAAACAAATCCTGGCCGTTTGATCTGATGAGATTAACGGCCTGGATTGATCATTTAAGTGGAACGGCGCCGTTTAGGCACTCCTGAGACCAGATCCATCTACGGTAAATGGGTCGGGTTGGGGAATGGGTAAGGGAGAGATGATCTCGGTCGTTGGATTGATTCAATCCAACGACACTGATTGAAAGTGACATAAACGACGTCGTTTGGGACGTCTTAGTGGGCTGATCAGTTGGACCGGGTTAGACACAAAATTTGAGCTGGATTTGGTCAAAATTAACATGGCCCAGTCCGATTTCTCTTCTATTTTTCATTTTTGTTTTCTTTTCTTTTTAAACTAATCTTCAAAATTAAAAACCTAAAAATCCTAATTTAAATTGTAAAACCAAAATTAACTTAAAATGCTAATTAACTCTTAAAAACAAATATCACACAAAATTGAATAAAAGAAAATCACACGATGTACATTGTTTTTTGTGAATTTTTCATTTTTGTAGAGCACACTTAACTACTCCTAATTACAAAATTAAATCCTAAATGTCAATGCAACCTATTTTTGTATTTTTCTTTAATTAAAAACAAAGATGAACATGCACAGACAACATGAATAATTAACAAAGTGCCACGAAAATTCTCCAAATTGCGTACAAAGAAAAACTAGTTTATATTTTTTTTTGATTTCTTTTGGAGTAGTTCCTGTGAGGCAAAAATTACGTGCTCACAACCACCACGATCAGATTGCAATGTTTTGATATATTTATCATGTCGTTTCTCCGTTTCCGTCTTAAATTCTTTGAATTTCTCAAAGCATTCAAACTTACATCGCAACAGATAAATGTATCCATATTTTGAGTAATCATCTGTGAAAGTCACAAAATACTCAAAACCACCTCTTGCTTGTATATTCATGGGGCCACACAAATCAGAGTGAATTAATTATAGCTTATCGCTGACTCTATTTCCTTTTGAGGGAAAATGTCTCTTGGTCATTTTACCTTCAGGATTCGCATGTTGATAGTGACTCCATTTTCAATGAATTCAAAGGTCTACGAGGAGACCAATCTCGAAATTCTATTTAGATTTATGTGACCTAGACGTAAGTGCCATAAATAAGTTTGACTCAATTCAGAAATACGTTTTCTTTTATGTGGCAGATTAATGTTATTTAATTATTTTGGTTGTTGTAGCACATGAGGAGATATATCAAAAATAAAAAGGTCATGTACTCTAGAAAAAGTGTAGATAAAACGTTTATTAAACTTAATAACAGTAGAGTTATTTGCAAAATAAACATTATAACCAACATCCATTATTTTCGAAACCGAAATTAAATTCCTTCCAATAGGTACATAGAGAACATCCTTTAAAACTAAAACTCTATCACTACTAAATGAAACTCTAATATCTCCTAATGCTAAAGCTGGTGCTGGCTCGCCATTGGCTTGAAAAATGCAAACTTCATTCTCACTTAGCCACCGCGTTTCCTGAAACCCTTGCAAAGTAGTGCAGATATGATTAGTGGCTCTCGAATCTACACACCAAAACATGCTAGAAACAGCCACTAAACAAGTTTCAATAACATTTAAATTTGAATTACATTGCTTATACAACTTTGCCAGATAGGCAAGGCTTGCTTCTTGTGATGTGCAGGTTGCTTGTAATGATAGCACTTGCCTTTGGGATTTTTCACACCAGCCGCACCTCCAGGTGCAAAACCTTTTGAGCCTTTTTATTTTCTTACTGCCTTTCGACTTAGAAACTAAAGTTTTCTCAACATTGAGTGCCACAACTGGATCTTGTTGTTTGATAATGGATTCTACCACATGCAGCTCATTCAATAATTTCGCTAGTGACAAATCCATTCTGTTCATATTATAGTTCAAGAAAAATTGTTAAAAACTGTCAGGCAGAGTCTGCAGGACCATCTCAACTTGAGAATCCTTATCAATCATAGCTCCAAGGACCTCCAGTTCATTTAGAAGACTTATCATCTTCAGAACATGGTCCTTAATCGATGATCCTTCATCCATCTTGGTGTTCAAAAGGGCTTTCATGGATGTCTGCTTAGCGGCATGATTTTGCTCACCGAACATCTCTTTGAGACTTTCGAGCATATCATAAGCAGACCCCATAGACTGATGCTGATGTTGCAAAATATTCGCCATAGAGGAAAGCATGTAACATCGCGTCATCTCATCAGCCTTAACCCATTTGTCGTAGGACTTAACCTGATCATCAACAGCATTTTCAGGTTTTTCTAGGCACTCCTCAGTGATTACAAATTTGTAAGCTTCAGCAGTTAGGACAATATCAAGGTTCCTTTTCCAGTCAACATAATTCGGTCCTTCTAACTTGTTTTGGTTCAAAATTGAGGTATGGGTTGAATTAAGACATGGTTAATTTGAGAGATATTCACATTAAATAGATCATTAGTTATGTATTTAGAATAATTAAATTCAAAACAGCACATTACACATATAACCATGCTCATTGAACAGTTAGATTCGTTAGGGAAACTTAACTATTCATGCAAACTTTATGAGTGATGTAAGATATTAACCCCATAATTTTAAATAAGACTGTAATGACTCGGCTGGTCGTTTTAAGAATTTATGCCCTAATCCCCTATTAACTGTTTCCCCCGTGTTTGTTTCTGCTATTGTGAGATGTCGGGAGGGTTTATTTGGAGTTTTCGAGAGTTTTGGGACACTTAGTCCCTAAATGAGAGCTTAAGTTTTGAAAATTTGACCGTAGTCGGAACAGTGTGAAGACGGCTTCGGAATGGAACTTTGATGGTTCCGTTAGCTCCGTTGGGTGATTTTGGGTTTAGGAGCGTGTTCGGATTGTGTTTTGGAGGTCCGTAGCTAATATAGGCTTGAAATGCCGAAAGTTAAATTTTTGAAGTTTTCGGTTCGATAGTGAGATTTTGATCCTAGGGTCGGAATGGAATTCCGGAAGTTGAAGTCGCCCTGTAGTGTCGAATGTGACGTATGTCCAAAATTTCAGGTCATTCGAACGAGGTTTGATAGACTTTTTGATCAAAAGCGTATTTTGAGAGTTTTTGAAGTTCTTAGGCTTGAATCCGATGCTAACAGGTTGATTCGATGTTTTTTGATGTGTTTGGAAGATTTGTATAAGTTTGGATAGTGGTATATGACTTGTTTGTGCTTTTGGTTGAGGTCTCAGGGGCCTCGGGATGATTTCGGATGGTTAACGGGAAATTGGAACTTGGAGTTTGCAGCTGAAGTTCTTTGGGCTGCTTTCAAAACCACATCTGTGGTTGAGAGGCTGCAGATGCGGAATTTAACCGCAGAAACGACTAGATGAGGAAAAGGTAGGATCCGTAGGTTTGGAAGGGGTCACGCACCTGCATGACCGCAAATGCGTGAGTAGGTCGCAGGTGCGGATTTTGGGACTTTAATGAGTTTTGCAAGTGCGGTCATTTTTTTTGCAGGAGCGGGACCGCAGGTGCGGTCCCATAACCGCAGAAGCGGATTCGCTGGGTAGAGCATATAAATAGTTGCCTTCACGAATTTGAGTTATTCTTTCACCATTTTCATCCGGGAATTGAGCTTTTGGGCAGGTTTTTGAGAAGGAATTCAAGGGAGCTTCGAGGAGGTAAGATTCCTGGAACCTAAACTCGTTATTATGTTGATTTTATCATTCTAAGCATGAAAATTTAAGAAAAATCAGTAGTAAATTGAGGGTTAGGGCTTGATTAATTAGAGACATTTGAGTGATGATTTAAGGGACCATTTGAGGTCTGCTTTTGGTGCTTTTGGTATGACTGAACTCGTGAGAGTGTGAAGGTTCTGAAAATGTAAATGTTGCCCGATTTCGAGACGTGGGCTCGAGGGGCGTTTTGGTTATTTTACCTAATTTCACGTATTAGCTTAGAATTTATTTGTAGAATCAGTTATTTGAAGTGTTATTTATATTATGCAATTGAATTGAATAGATTTAGGCTATTTGGAGCCGAGTACTCGTGGCAAAGACGTGGTTTCGGGTTGACTTTGAGCCGGTTCGAGGTAAGTGTCTTGACTAACCTTGTGTGGGGGACTTTCCCCTTAGAATTTGGTATTATTGATAATTGAAATGCCTTGTACGTGAGGTGACGAGTGCGTACTTGTGCTAATTGTTGAAAATCCGGTTTTCATTAAGTAATTACTAGTATGTTTCTCTTCCTATTTATACTAGTTGCAATTTCAGCCTGTTGTTAACTTAGGAAAGCATGTCTAATTGACTTAATTGTCTTACTTGCTCAAACTGCCTTATTTGGATTACGTGCAGTATGCCAGGTTAGAAGTACCTATTTTACCTTGGTATGGAACTTGAATTGAACTGTGTACTCTTCTTGTTGTTGTTGTATGTTTACTTTGGGACTACAGGACGGTATCCCGAGAGATCCCCCTGTATGTTTACTTTGGTACTACAAAACAGTATTCCAGGAGATCCCCCCTACACATTTACATTGGAACTACGGGACTGCACCTGGTAGATTCCCCATGTACTGAGTATTTACATTTGGTACTACAGATCGGTATTCCGGGAGATCCCATCGCATTATGAGGTTAACTACGGGACTGTATCCTGGGAGATCCCCGGTTGTTATCTTTGTACTGAGTTGTATTTCTTTCTGTGTTTACTTTGCCTCTATAGTTGTTGTTGTTGTCCTTTATATCTTGTGTTACTTTTACTGTTGTACTTATACTATTTTGTTCTACACTGTTGAAACTTATATTTTATTTAACCTTTGTAGGTCCCTGACCTTCCTCGTCACTACCTGGCCGAATTTAGGCTTGGCACTTACTAAGTACCGTTGTGGTGTACTCATGCCCTTTCTGCGCATGTTTTTCATGTGCAGATCTAGGTACTTCCACTCAGACTTATCATGCTTGAGATGAGGCGCTTGTAGAGACTCCAAGGTATATCTATCGCGTCCGTTGACCGAAGAGTCCCTTTCTACTCTCCCTTTTGTATTAGCCCTTCTGTACTTTCGCTTTCTTTGTTAGATATTCTAGAGTTAGATGCTTGTAGACATTCAAAGCCTTATGATCATGAGATTTTGGGTTTTGGGAAATGTTAGTAGTTTCAAGAGTATATATTGTGTATGCCAAGCGGCACTTTTAAATACTGTTTTATTTCAATATTTCAGTTTTTAATTATTTCTTTCGCAAATTTGTTTATTTTTTTTTGCATTGTTAGTAGAGACTAGGTGTCGTCATGATGGTTCACAGAGGGCGAACAGGGGTCGTGACAAGTTGGTATCAGAGCTCTAGGTTCATAGGAGTCATGAATCACAAGCCGGTTTATTAGAGTCTCACTGATCGGTATGGAGACGTCTGTACTTATCTACGAGAAGCTATGTAACTATTAGGAAAATTCCACTTCATTGGATTTCCTTGTCGTGCTAGATTTTGATGTCACAATTCTAAACTTATGTATTCTATTCTCTCACAGATGGTGAGGACACGTGCTAACCGAGATGATCAGGCACTCGCGCCCCCTCCTGCAGTCGTTAGAGGCTGGGGCAGGGGTAGAGGCCGAGGACACGCACGTGGTGCAGCCAGAGCACCCGCGCGAGCTGCCACCGAGGTACCTCCACCAGTTGCAGCCGGAGTCCAGGCACCTGATACGCCTACTGCTACTACTACTCCAGCTCTTTAGAAGACTCTTGCGTAGTTCATGAGCATGTACACCACTTTGGCTCAGGCATGGTTTCTTCTCCTTGCTACAGCCACATCTCAGGTCGGGGGAGGAGCACAGACTCTCGTCGCCTGCACTGCTACGAAGCGAGTGCATGTTGATCAGGTCCTAGAGATTATTCTTGTACAGCCTGTAGTCCCAGGTCAGCCCGAGGATAGGGCAATGGCTTCAAAGGATAAGCAGTGGAGACTTGAGAGTTTCAAGAAGTATTATCCTCCAGAATTCAGTGGGTTAGCATCAGACGATGCCTTGGGATTTCTGGAGGAGTGTCACCGTATCCTCTGCACTATGGGTATATCAGGATCAAGTGGGGTTTTTTTCAGTGCCTTCCAGCTTCAAGGAGCCGCCTATAAGTGGTGGCGTACCTATGAGTTAGACAGTCTGGATGAGGCAACTTTACTGACTTGGATTCAGTTTTTAGATATGTTCCTAAGAGAGTTTGTTCCTTAGAGCCTTAGGGATGCATGGCGCACGGAGTTTGAGCATTTGCGCTGGGGTACTATGATTGTATCGGAGTATGTTGTTTGTTACACTAGCTTGGCTAGACATGCCCCAACCTTGGTTTCTACTGTTCGTGAGAGGGTTCGCCAGTTTATTGAGAGGCTTATTCCTAACATCAGGTCTAGCATGGCTTGTGAATTGGAGAAGGATATTTCTTATCAGCAGGTGGTGAGCATTGCTAGGAGGATTGAGAGTATGCATGCTAGATAGAGAGAGGAGAGGAGGCCAAGAGGTCTCGAGAGTCGGGCCATTCTTTTGGTGTCCGTGCCCCAGCAGCAGGTCGTCATGGTAGGGTTTATATGGGTTGCCCCATTCATTTAGCTCTTCCAGCAGCCAGTGGTATTCCAGCTCCTCCTAGGCCTCAGGAGCCTTATTATGTACCTCCAGTATCTAGTGTGCCTCCTGCGCGGGGTGATTTCAGTGGTCAGTCCAGTAGACTTGGCCTGAGCCAGTCACAACCACCACGTCCTCCCAGAGCTTGTTTTGAGTGTGGTGATACACGCCATATGGTAAGGGATTTCCCCAGACTTAGGAGGGGTGCACCTCCACAGACCTCTCAGCCACAGCGTGCCCCGCAGAGTTCTCAAGCTATGGTTACAGCTCTACTTGTTACCCCACCTTCTCAGCCAGCTAGAGGTGGAGGTTGGGGAGGTAGAGGTCGCCCTAGAGGGGGAGGCCAGGCCAGATACTATGCCCTTCCTGACCGTACCAAGGCTGTTGCCTTTGATTCTATCATCACAGGTATTATACTGGTTTGTCACAGAGATGCATCGATTCTATTCGATCCAAGCTCCATTTACTCTTATGTGTCTTCTTATTTTGCTCCACATTTGGGTATACCTCAGGATTCTTTGAGTTCTCCCGTTTATATTTCTACTCCTGTGGGAGATTCTCTTGTTATAGACTACGTTTATCAGTCATGTTTGGTTTCTCTTAGTGGTTTTAAGACCATAGCCGATTTATTGTTGCTCAACATGGTAGATTTTGATATTATCTTAGGCATGGACTGGTTGTCGCCCCTTATTGCTATTCTTGATTGTCACGCCAAAATCGTAATGTTGGTTATGTCAGGTGTACCATGTGTTGAGTGGAGGGGTGCTTTAGATCACACTCCCAGTAGAGTTATTTCTTTCCTTAAGGCTCAATGTATGGTTGAGAAGAGGTGTGACGTGTATCTAGATTATGTGAGAGATGTTAGTATCGACACCCCTTTAGTTGATTCAGTCCCAGTAGTACGGTATTTTCCTGATGTATTTCCAGCTGATCTTCCAGGCATGCCGCCCGATAGAGATATTGATTTTGGCATTGACTGTTGCCGGGCACTCAGCCCATTTTTATTCTTACGTATTGTATGGCTCCTCCAGAGTTGAAGGAATTGAAGGATCAGTTACAGGAGTTGCTTGATAAGGGTTTTATTCGGTCCAGTGTATCACCTTGGGGTGCTCCTGTCTTGTTTGTGAAGAAAAAGGCTGGTTCTATGTGTATGTATATTGATTATCACCAGTTGAACAAAGTTACGGTGAAGAACTGCTATCCTTTACCTCATATTGATGATATGTTTGACCAGTTTCAGGGAGCACGGGTGTTTTCTAAGATTGACTTGCGCTCAGGTTACCATCAGTTGAAGATTCGGGAGCAAGATATCCCGAAGACTGCTTTCAAGACTCGGTATGGTCATTACGAGTTCCTTGTTATGTCATTTGGGCTGACCAATGCCCCAGCAGCCTTTATGCATTTGATGCACAGTGTGTTCCGGCCATATCTTGACTCGTTCGTCATTGTCTTTATTGATGATATTTTGTTGTATTTCCGGAGTCGGGAAGATCATGAGCAGCACCTAAGGACAGTGCTCCAGACTCTAAGGGAAAAGAAGTTATATGCTAAGTTCTCGAAATGTGAGTTTTGGTTGGATTTCGTGGCATTATTAGGCCACGTGGTATCGAGTGAGGGTATTCAGGTGGATCTGAAGAAAGTAGAGGCAATGCAGAGTTGGCCCAGACCATCCTCAGCTACAGAGATCCACAGTTTTTTTAGCTTGGCAGGTTACTACCATCATTTTGTGGAGGGGTTTTCATCGTTGCAACCCCTATGACCAGGCTGACCCAGAAGGGTGCTCCATTCTAGTGGACGGGAGAGTATGAGGCGAGCTTTTAAAAGCTCAAGACAGCATTGACTATAGCTCCAGTTTTGATATTGCCTGTAGGTTCGGGGTCTTACACTGTCTATTGTGATGCCTCGAGGATTGGCCTTAGAGCGGTATTGATGCAGGATGGTAGGGTGATTGCCTACGCGTCCAGACAGTTGAAGGTACATGAGAATAATTATCATGTCCATGATCTTGAGTTAGTTGTCATTGTTCACGCCTTGAAGATCTGGCGTCATTATTTATACGGTGCGCCTTGTGAGATTTATACTGATCATCGAAGCTTGCAGCACCTGTTCAAGTAAAGGATCTAAATTTGTGCCAGAAGAGATGGTTAGAGTTGCTGAAGGACTAAGATATCATTATTCTGTATCACCAGGGCAAGGCCAATGTGGTGGCCGATGCCTTAAGTCGCCAGGCAGAGAGTTTGGGGAGTTTGACTTATTTACCAGCATCGGAGAGGCCTATGGCGATAGATGTTTAGGCTTTAGCCAGCTGGTTTGTGAGATTGGATCTTTCGGAGCCCAGTCAAGTTCTAGCTTGTGTGGTCTCTTGGTCTTCCTTATTTGATCGTATCAGGGAGCGTCAGAATGATGACCTTTATTTGCTTGTCCTCAAGGACAAGGTTCATCATGGTATGCCAGAGATGTGACTATTGGTGATGACAGGGTATTAAGGATGCAGGGTCAGATTTGTGTAACTAATGTTGATGGGCTTTGGGAGTTAATTCTAGAGGAGGCCCATAGTTTGCGGTATTCCATTCATTCAGGTGCCGCGAAGATGTATCAGGATTTAAGATAGCACTATTGCTGGAGGCGGATAAAGAAAGATATAGTTGGGTTTGTAGCTTGGTGCCTCAACTATCTGCAGGTGAAGTATGAGCACCAGAGACCGGGTGGGTTGCTTCAGCAGATAGAGATTTCGGAGTGGAGTGGGAGCGGATCACCATGAACTTTGTAGTTGGGCTCCCACGGAATTTGAGAAAGTTCGATGTTATTTGGGTGATTGTAGATCGGCTGACCAAGTCTGTGCACTTCATTCCTGTGTGTACTACTTATTCTTCGGAGCGGTTAGTGGAGATTTATATCTGGGAGATTGTTCGTCTGTATGGTATCCCAGTTTCCATCATTTCAGATAGCGGTACTCAGTTCACATCAGGATTCTGGAGGGCCGTTTAGCATGAGTTAGGTACTCGGGTGGAGTTGAGTACATCATTTCACCCTCAGATGGACGGATAGTTCGAGCGGCCAATTCAAATTCTTGAGGATATGCTCTGTGCGTGTGTGATTGAGTTTAGAGGGTCTTGGAATCAGTTCTTGCCATTGGCGAAGTTTGCCTACAACAACAGCTATCAGTCCAGCATTCAGATGTCACCGTATGAGGCTTTATATGGTAGGCGGTGTAGATCCTCAGTGGGTTGGTTTGAGCCGGGTGAGGCTAGATTATTGGGCATAGACTTGGTTCAGGATACTTGGAGAAGGTTAAGGTGATTCAGGATAGACTCCGTACAGCCCAGTCCAGATAGAAGAGTTACGCGGACCGGAAGGTTCATGATTTTTCTTATATGGTTGGAGAGCGGGTTCTGCTTCGGGTTTCGCCTATGAAGGGCGTTATGAGATTTGGGAAGAAGGTGAAGTTGAGTCCGAGGTTTATTGGCCCTTTTGAGATATTGAGGCGTGTTGGAGAGGTTGCATATGAGCTTGCCTTACCTCCCAGCTTGGCAGGAGTTTCATGTTTCGATGCTCCGGAGGTATCACGGTGATCTGTTGCACATGTTGGATTTTAATTCAGTTCAATTGGAGAAGGATCTATCTTATGTTGAGTAGCCAGCGGCAATATTGGACAAGCAGGTTCGAAAGTTGAGATCAAAGAATATTGCATCAGTGAAGGTTCAGTGGTGGGGTCAGCTAGTCGAGGAGGCGACCTAGGAGACCGAGCAGGATATGCGCAGCCGTTACCCTCATCTTTTCACTACTTTAGGTATGTCTCTATGCTCGTTCGAGGACGAACGAATGTTTTGGGAGGAAGTAACGACCCGGCCGATTGTTTTAAGAATTTACACCCTGATCCCCTATTAACTATTTACCTCGTGTTTGTTTCTGCTATAGTGAGTTGTCGGGAGGGTTTATTTGGAGTTTCGGAGAGTTTTGGGACACTTAGTCCCTAAATGAGAGCTTAAGTTTTGAAAATTTGACCGTAGTCAGAACAGTATGAAGACGGCCTCAGAATGGAATTTTGATGGTTCTGTTAGCTCTGTTGGGTGATTTCGGGTTTAGGTGCGTGTTCGAATTATGTTTTGGAGGTCCGTAGCTAATTTAGGCTTGAAATGCCGAAAGTTGAATTTTTGAAGTTTCCGATTTGATAGTGAGTTTTTGATCCGAGGGTCAGAATGGAATACTGGAAGTTGGAGTAACTCCGTAGTGTCAAATGTGACGTGTGTGCAAAATTTCAGGTCATTCGGACGAGGTTTGATAGACTTTTTGATCGAAAGCGTATTTTGAAAGTTTTTAAAGTTCTTAGGCTTGAATCCGATGCTAACTGGTTGATTTGATGTTGTTTGAGGTGTTTAGAAGATTTGTATAAGTTTGGATAGTGATATATGACTTGTTTGTGCTTTTGGTTGAGGTCTTGGGGGCCTCGGGATGATTTCGGATGGTTAACGGGAAGTTGGAACTTGGAGTTTGCAGTTGAAGTTCTTTGGGCTACTGTCATAACCACATATGCGTTGAGAGTCCGCAAATGCGACTCCCGCAGATGCCGAATTTAGCCGTAGAAGCGTCCATCTGAGGAAAAAGCAAGGAGTCGCAGGTGCGGAAGGGTTCACGTACCTGCGTGACCGCAGATGCAGTGAGTAGGTCGCAAATGCGGATTTTGGGACTTTAATGAGTTTCGTAGGTGCGGTCGTTTTTCCGCATAAGCGGATTCGCTGGGCAGAATATATAAATAGTGGCCTTTGCGAATTTGAGTTATTCTTTCACCATTTTCATCCGAAAATTGAGCTTTTGGGGAGGTTTTTGAGAAGGAATTCCAGGGAGATTCGAAGATTCTTGGAACCTAAACTCGTTATTATGGTGATTTTATCATTCTAAGCATGAAAATTTAAGGAAAATCAGTGGTAAATTGAAGGTTAGGGCTTGATTAATTAGAGACCTTTGAGTGATGATTTGAGGGACCATTTGAGGTCCGATTTTGGTACTTTTGGTATGAATGAACTAGTGAGAGTGCGAGGGTTCTAAAAATGTAAATGCTACCCGATTCCAAGACGTGGGCCCGAAGGGCATTTTGGTCATTTTACCTAATTTCGCATATTAGTTTAGAATTTATTTGTAGAATCAGTTACTTGAAGTGCTATTTACATTATGAAATTGAATTGAATAGATTTGGGTCATTTGGAGTCGAGTACTCGTGACAAAGACGTGGTTTCGGGTTGACTTTGAGCCGGTTCAAGGTAAGTGGCTTACCTAACCTTGTGTGGGGGACCTTCCCCTTAGGATTTGGTATTATTGATAATTGAAATGTCTTGTACGTGAGGTGACGAGTACGTACTAGTGCTAATTGTTGAAAATCTGGTTTTCATTAAGTAATTACTAGTATGTTTCTCTTCCTGTTTATACCACTTTCAATTTAAGCATGTTGTTAGCTTAGAAAAGCATGTCTAATTGACTTAATTGCCTTAATTGCTCAAATTGCCTTATTTGGATTACGTGCAGCATGCTAGGTTAGAAGTACCTATTTTGCCTTTGTATGATACTTGAATTGAACTGTGTACTCTTCTTGTTGTTGCTGTGTGTTTACTTTGGGACTATGGAACGGTATTCCGGGAGATCCCCCTGCACATTTACATTGTAACTACGGGACTGCACCCGGTAGATTTCCCCTGTACTGCGTATTTACATTTGGGATTACGGATCGATATTCCGGGAGATCCCATCGCATTATGAGTTGGACTATGGGACGGTATTCCAGGAGATCTACTGGATATATACATTTGGGACTACAGGATGGTATCCTGGGAGATCCCCGGTTGTTATCTTTGTATTGAGCTGTATTTCTTTCTATGTTTACTTTGCCTCTATAGTAGTTGTTGTTGTCCTTTATATCCTGTGTTACTTTTATTGTTGTACTTACTTATACGGTTTTTTTTACACTATTGAACCTTATATTTTATTTAACCTCAGTAGGGCCCTGACCTTTCTCGTCACTATCCGACCGAGGTTAGGCTTGGCACTTACTGAGTACCGCTGTGGTGTACTCATGCCCTTTCTGCGCATGTTTTTCATGTGCAGATCCAGGTACTTCCACTCAGACTTATCATGCTTGAGACGAGGCGCTTGTAGAGACTCCGAGGTATATCTGTCGCGTTCGCAGACCGAAGAGTCCCTTTCTACACTCCCCTTTGTATTAGCCCTTCTGTATTTTCGTTTTCTTTGTTAGATATTCTGGAGTTAGATGCTTGTAGACATTCAAAGGCTTGTGATCATGAGATTCCGGGTTTTGGAAAATGTTAGTAATTTCGAGAGTTGATATTGTGTATGCCAAGCGGCACTTTTAAACACTATTTTATTTTACTATTTCGGTTTTTAATTATTTCTTCCGCAAATTGGTTTATTTTTTCGCATTGTTAGGCTTACCTAGTCATATAGACTAGGTGTCGTCACGATGGTTCACGGAGGGCGAATCGGGGTCATGACAAGGACCAACTTAGATGGAGAGTAAACTGTTAATTTAAGATAGGTAAATATCACTTTTATAAACTCTAGTTTCATTGAATCAACATGTAACTCAGTTGGAGAGTTAATACAAGTAACCAAATAACTAGAGGCAAAATCTATAATGAATTTATCCGATGTGAAAGAAGACTTATGTCAACATACAAATTTATTATATTACTGTAAAACATGATTGGAAACAATGGGAATTGAACCCTACCATCACAGATTTCTTTTAAAAAAAATCTTTTATTAAATTGTTTTTCAAAAAATAGAAAAATAGCCAAAACCCCATCTAAACGACCCCGAATGCCCAAAAAATGATGTACATCATGAGCAAAGCTGATGAGTATTGCTCACTAGGCCGTTTTCGATGAACCTACAAAATTTGAGGTCAATCGGAATTCGACAGAATTTTAAAATTCTAAATCATGACCTATTTGTAGAATTCTGTTTTTGGCGTTTTTAAGGGTTTTTATTATTTTGACTTGTTCGAATCACATAATATACTGATATATGTTAAAACATGATTTCAGAACTCAAAATAATATTTTTATTATTATTTAATAAAATACGTGTTCAAACAGGATTGTAAAAAACAATATGTTTTCATCGTTCAAAAACGTCATTGTTCATAATTCCGTATATTAATCCAAAATTTTAGAATTAATATCATACAAAACAGTCAAGTTTTTATTAATATAACACTGTGATTACGGACAAAATACAACTAAAACAGGTTAATAGTATTAATTCACTGTGTATGCATATATATATATATATATATATATATATATATATATATATATATATATATATATATTAACCCATAGTTATAGAATTAATAGCATTCAAAAACAGTCACGTTTTTAAAAATAAATTGCTATTCATCAAAAACGTAATTAAACAGACTGTCATCAAATATAGCACTATTGTTTATGCATGTGTATATTAATTCATAATTATAGAATTAAAATACTAATAAATACAATCACGTTTTTGACATAGAATAATAACACGTTTTAATATTATTCTATTCATGATGTATTACATTATCTAGTTATATGTAAGACAACGTCTGATATCAATTGTTAGAACATGCGCAGCGGAAGCAAGCATACAGACCAGGCATCAAATACATATAAACTAGACAATGCTATAATCACTAGATTAGAAGCGCTAACCTCTTGAAATCGTTGCACAAATCTTCCACACAGCAAGAATCCAGGGTTGCAGTCTTCTGCTATATGCCTAGTAAAACCTTGGACGATTTTACTTTTGGGTGGGCAAGAACAATACAACTCTAAAATGTGAGTTATTGGGTGAAATTAGTCTTTCTTTAATAGACTGATTTTTGGCCGAAATTATGCTCCAAAAACGTGTAGGATTCTACTTTTACAAGTAAATCCTACTCCAACTCTACTAGATGACTTTTCTCCCAAGTCACTTTTTACCCAAGTCTTGTCCAGATTTTTACTAGGTATAGCAGGGACCACAGAAATAATAAGAGGCTACTAATTATAGCATTAATTCAAAATTAGCATGAATTAATTCTTACTATAATTAATTGCAATTTATTTCACTAAAAAACTGCAATTGAACTCCTTAATATGAATTTCGAAAATTCAATAATACTTATTTTAACTCCCCATGTTAAGATCACAAATACCAGTTAATTAAATTAAATCACTAAAACTTTTAATTTAATCAACTAATTAAATCATTTACAATTCCACTTAAACTATTTCATGACGGATATAAAATCCATCGGCTGGATTTTCACATTAAAACTTATAAGCTTACATAAAGGGGTATCATCAAACGCAAAACCGAATCATGGATTCTTTAAACTAATTATTATTTCATAAGTGTTATTCGTTATTGTCCAGTCTATTAGGCATACACTAACTCTGAATAGAGTCTTACCTTTTGATAAATCAAAACAATAAACAAATTACATTAATCACAATAATTATATCAAGATTAAGAGTATAAACTCATTTAATGAATTAGAGAAATATGTTATATATATATATATATATATATATATATATATATATATATATATATATTCAGTACAAAAACATCTTTTCTCTACTTGGTCCGTTCAATATATACTAAGTATAGTAGCACAAGAAGTCGGAGTAAAACCACTCGCATAATCAAGACAAATTATACTATAATCTTGTGCTACAATCATCAAGATATTTTGTCCAATAATATCTTTGATTGTGAACGTAGTTTATTAGTTATGAGAACTGACAATTTAATTTTCTGTGCATGAGCTAAGACTCCATACACTAAATTGTCTAATACATAACTAAAAGGACACACATGTAACAAATAATCTATCTAAAATAGTATTTTATTGAATTGAATAAATTAAAAAAACAATTATTTCATAAAGAGTAAAATAAAATACTATGTCTAAACTGCATGATTAATAGTATATCTCAACATATATTAATATTTTCTTAGGACATATACATGTATATATGAAATTTTTACCGAACCTTATGGGTGCCGGTGACCCCTCTACCTATTGCGTAAGCCCGCATCTACCTGAAAATTTGAATCTTAACAAAGCCACGCGGCACCCTCTATGATTGCCACGTTTATTACTTATAAATAATATTAAAACTCACCCATTTTAATAAAAAAAGTCCAACTCGTTTGAAGGGTAATTTTCGGTGAAAAATGTTCGCCTACGCCACGCCAGTGCCTTAGAGTCCTCATGCTCATTGGACTCGTTCGAATCCTAAATAGTAGATACACATAATAAATAAGAAAATATTAGAGATTCAATAGAGCCACAAAATTTTATAAATCGAGATTGAACCTACTGTTTAATCTAAAAAATGGTTTTCAAAGTCAAAGCAATAATTTTATATGACGGGTCACAAACAACCGATTCAGCCGAAAGATATAAAATTTTGTTAATACAACGTAATAGAGAAGTGAAAAATAAATTTAATGACAAATAATATAATAAAAATAAAGCAAAGAAGAAAGAATTCTTATTGAATGATCCTTGATAGGATAATGAGCCGAACAGAGCTTGAAGGGCAGAATTATGGCTAACTTGGAAGCAAGATGCTATGAATTACAATGTATAGAATTGTAGAGAAGAAAATTAGATTTTCCTCGTGGTGATAAAAATTTGTCTATTTATAGGGCTAAATCTAAGTAACTAGTCTCCTTGGATTTTGGGTCCATTATGAGCATTTACTCAATCCATCCATTACTTTTGGAAGACTTGTAACAGCTGTGTAAATGCTGAAATTCCGTAACTGATGAGTTAATTCCATAACTGATGAGTTAATTCCATAATTGATGAGTTAATTCCGTAATTAATGAGTCAATCTCGTGCCTGTTGAATCAATCCCGTGCCTGTTGAGTCAATCTCGTGCCTGTTGAGTCAATCTCGTGCCTGTTGAGTCAATCTCGTAATTGATTGCCTTGTTCTGACCGTTACAATCATTTATTGCATTTATTAATAATTGATTTGTAACTGATGGTATAATGATGGTAAATCCCATATAATCCGGGATTAATTTATTCTTTCCTCATTTGTAATTATGAGATATTCTCCCGCGCCTGATCTGAGCTATTTCATGATGATCAGTTCTGGGGCTAACAGGCACGGTATGAGTATGTTCGGTCCCGGAGGTATTTCACATATCATCTTTACATGTCATTCTTCACTTTTCTTCAAACTTTACTGACACATGTCGTCATTTAATAGACCCACATGGCAGTCTAATTTTTACTAATACAGATAGTCCCCCCACTTTCCGGTTACTCACTATGATGTGACCGGGAAGTGGAAGATTTTATCCTTTTCATCCTTGCCTCTCCCTCATTAAAAACCTTGCCAGAAAAACTCAATAGGGAAAAAAACCAGACGAAGGAAAAAAGAGTGCAGAACTTAGATATTCAGATGATAACTCCGTCGCTTATGTTCCTTTCGTCAATAATCGGTTGGTTTACCCCTGTCTTGTTTCGGGGTTTGAAGACAAATCTTTGTCTTATGTTTGCAAAGTTTGATATATATATTTCGGCTTTATTTTCTGCCTATTTTAATGTTTGGGTTTTTGTTTCACCTTTTAACTTTGTATTAAAAATACTTCAATGCTCCGTGACCTTTTTGAATAAGTATGAATTATAAAAGAGGGCCCTTTTATGAACGACACTTAATGAAGAAGACGTCTCAACTTCATAATGGTGTAAATATACAGAAGAGAGATAAGAATTTTCACATGTTTTTCTTTAACAATGTTTTGAAGAAAGTTTTTACATTTAACTTTCATAACATTTCACATGTGTTTGTGTATCGTCTATAACTCATTTTGCAACTGTTTTTTTCTTTTAAAAGATTCAATATAAGCTTGCACTCGTAACTATTTTTCTTTTGCAACAGTTTTTTTTAATTAGTACAAGGAGATAACTATTTTTGTTTACAACAGTTTTAAATATAAGAGTATGAATTTTTACCCATGACTATTTTTATTGATAACAGTTTTCAAATGAATACAAGGGTAATGCTTTTTCATCCGTAACTGTTTTCAGTTATAACAGTTTTTGAGTAAGTACAAAGATGTGCATTTTTACCCGTAACTAATATTCTGCCTTTAACCTTTTTTGAAACATTCGTTTATATTTACGAATATGTTTTCAAAGGTTTTCGAGTCAGGCTTGTGTTTTTGGCTCGTGACTTTGCTCTTAACTTTCGATTTTTTGGGTAGACATTAGGCTTGACTTGAATTTTGAATTTTCTAGTCTTCTTTGCCTACCATATATATAGTCCCCAAGTGTTAGAGCTTTGAAATATGAAATCTCGAACATTTGATTATTCCTTCCACGTGGTCCATTTCCTGAAAAGGAAAAAATACGGGACTCGGAGGTATATATTTAGATGATGACTGCTTAACCCCCTTTTTTTACCAAAAGGGTTGTAACCTAGACCGGGATTAATACAGTATTCCTCGTGTCTTTCGGGTCTAATATCATTATTTGGTATTTTAGAGAATTTATCCGAGTACTAATTTTTCTTGGCACTTTAGAAAATTATTTGAGTGCTCATACTTAGTCTTTTAGACTTAAAATATATATTTGGATGCATCGTTACATGTGCGATGTCTTAATGTTGCACCTTTGGGTGTCTAACTTTTATATAAAAGAGGGCTCTTTTATATACTTTAATTGTTATGAAGAGGACATCTCCTTTTCATTCAGGCATAAAATAGGATCGATTGATCCGAGTAAACTTTTAGTCTGAGGGAATATTAATCCCGGTAGAATTTACAAGAGTATTGACCCCATTATAATTTATGGGAGCATTGACCCCGGTAAGACATTGAGTTTGAGGGAGTATTGATCCCAAATAAATATATATATCTTAATAGATTTATCCTAAAGAGACATTTAATCTGATTGGATTTTGAATCTAAATTGGAGTATATGAACATACTTCCAAATAGAGAGGGACACATGTCCGAAATAATATTTGAGATTTACAGAATAATCGATCCGAGTCATAATACAATTAGCCATTAAGAAAGGCTTAGATATTTAGCTTGAATGGTCGTTGTTGGACCGAATATAAATCGCGTGCTTGTTCAAAGTGAACTTTATTTTGGTGGCTTAGTTGCATACATTTATCTTGACTTAGATGTAACACTCTCGTTTTTTATCGTGGGATTCTTGACTCTGACATGGAGTTCTTGATCCTTTTTGTGTACGTGTAGTATATGTATTTTTGAAGAACTCATTCAACACTGTTTGAAGTGTTTATGCTTGATATGAGTAATACAACTAACTGAGTTGAGCTGGTAAATAATGTCAGGTCAAATTGACTAATCTTCAAGTATGAGTAATCTCTCTAGTGTTTGAGTTTTGAGGTATGAGAACTCAAACACTGGGATCATAATTTGACAATCTGCGGTCTAATAGTCCCCGGTATGATAATTAATTTCGATATTGATGGACTTTCAGATGGTCCAGTTCCAACATAGGGACGGTACCGAAGCTCTTTTTATCAAATATTTTGTACTCTGGCCGAGAACTACGGAGGATCCAAAATGTTGTCGAGGATCATGTCATATCTTGATTTGAGCTATTCATACTGACTTTAATGAGTTTTTGATTTGAAGCCTTATTACCGGAGTAATTTTCACTGCTTTCTTTATAAATTTCTCGCATCATATATTTTGTTTGTTTGGTCCATGTGGCATATTAGCTTTTAGAGCCTTGAATATTCTCAAATATAATTCTCCTCCAACAAGGCAGGTAGTACGGGATGAGACACACTCAGAGTTATCGAGAGCATGCTTATCTTTGGGTAAAATCCCATTGTGCAAGTAATATAAATGAATTTATTATGCCAATTCCAAATTAAATTAGTCAGGCTTACCTCATTTTCATTCTAATTGATGATAGATCAGGAATCGCCTAAATAAGAGATGGCTCGATCCCGAGACTGTTTGATCCAGAAACAATATTTCTCAATAAGTGCTCGGAGTTGCTTTCTAAGTTAGTGATATCGGCAGTAGATCTGAGACTAACACATCCGGCACTATTTTCTTGGGATGCATAGTTTTCTTGGATTTGATCAATCGCTAAATCAATATTTTTGCTCTGAGTCCCCAAGCTAATTTAAGCCCTGTAGCATATGCTTCATACTCGGCTTTGTTGTTAGTAATAAAATAACTTTTATGAATTATCTAACTACTTTCCCTGATAGGAATTAAGCATTGCCCCTAACTCGGGAGGTTTAGTACTTGTGGACCTAATTGTGTAGAAGGTCCAGATCCCGAAAATTATCCTAGAAATAACATGTTCGGGTAATATGTTCGAGCTAAGATTAATCATGAAATCTGCTGAATTTGTGATTTTATAGTCGTACGTGGCTGATAAACAATATCATATTCACTTAGTTCGACTACTCATTTAGCTAGCCTTCCTGACAGTTCATGTTTATGCAAAATATTGCGTAATGAAAATATAGTGACTAAGGGAATTGAATGACATTGAAATAAAGCCTTAGATTTAGGGCAACTACAATTAATGCCAATTTATCAAAATGTAGATATGTAGTTTCCATATCTAAGAGAATTTTATAATAGATAGGAGAATGTGTACCTTTATCTTCTTGAACTAAAATTGCATTTATCGAGACATCCGAGATAATTTGGTGTACCGACAATCATCTTTCTCCTCGGAATTTTGAAAGTAATGATGCGTTGTTGTTAGATAGCAAGTTCGAATGATTCGACTTTTCGGACTAAACCGATCTTTCGAAGATCTGTAACTTTATCTTTTATGATTCGACTCTAGTTTCTTCTTTTGCTTGGCCGGATTATACCGCGGGTCAATATTGAGCATATAAATCTTTTCCTCCGGTGGTACACCTTCTATGTTAGCATGGAGGCAAGCAAAGCAATTTTTGTTAGCATGTAAAAGTTTAATCACCTTACCTTTAAATTCGGTGTCGAGTCTCGACCAACATAAACCTTCCTATTTGGGAAGTCTATGATAATTTCTAGTTCTTCAGCATTTGACCTCGTGGCTTCTGATACCTTCGGTTCAATGATTACTTCCAAAAATATTTGTACAATTGTCCAAGGTTATTAATGAGCCTTCTTTCCTCGTGTCTATTCCATCCCGCGACTATCTCTTCTTTTGCAGTTGTTAGGTGTGGTATCTTTGTAAGCAATCTTGTGGGTGTTTTACCCATGTTCTTCCTAATCTTTATTCTTCTCCTGTGAAATTTTACAATTTAGCAAGGTAATTCCTTTCCTGTTCGGGTAGAGCCGGATCTTTTCCAGCCCGTGAAGAAAATCTCGTATCTCTTTGCTCGGACCTGTTTTTTAGATTTTTGCATTTAGATTCGAATCACCCAAGAATCACATCCACTTGATCTCCGGGCCTGTTTTTGACTTTCAATTGAATGAATGTGTCTTCCTCTATTCGAAGCTTTGTATTATATCAAATGTAAATTTTACTTCTCAGTTCCGGGAAGGTCCGACGTTATTCTTCTGACTCCTTCAATCATATCCGGAATCACCTCGGTTTGGTTTTCGAACCTGTTTTTGGACACTTATTAGTGTCGATTCGACTTACCGTGTCTTCTTCTGTTTAAATTACGATGCTGCAACGGTTATGCATATCATTCTCGCAGGATAGATAGGAATCCCCGGAGGTGTTCTATCCACTTGTTCTTTTCCTTGATCTGTTTCTGTAAGGTTAGAACTAAATTTCGCAAATTAAAATTACCTGGTGTATCTGAACCTCCTGTTCCGGAACTGTTTCGTACAGATCCATTATAATCAATTCTGGTACAGATAGTTGTGGTATCAATATATCGATGTACATTCTCTATTTTTCTCTGCTTGTTACTTACATATCATTATCATGGCTATTCTTCCCTTTTTATTTTGCATGGCACGCCATCTCCAACTTGGTTGTCCTCAACTGTGTTGATTGGTAAATTTCGGCCATGATGAAGGTTTAAACTGAAAACAAGCAAATATTAACAAAAATTGTTACTATCTTTGGATGAATAACAAATTTGCTTGAGTTCCCGGTAACGGAACCAAACTGTTTAACCCAAAAAATGATTTTCAAGGTCAAAGTAATAATTTTATATGACGGGACACAAGCAACCGATTCAATCCGAAAGATATAAAATTTTGTTAATACAATGTGATAGAGAAGTGAAAAATAAATTCAATGACAGATAATATAATAAAAATAAAGCAGAGAAGAAAGAATTCTTATTGAATGATCCTTGATAGGATAATAAGCCGAACAGAGCTTGAAGGGCCGAATTATGGCTAACTTGGGAGCAAGATGCTATGAATTACAATGTATAGAATTGTAGAGAAAAAAATTAGATTTTCCTGATGGTGATAAAAGTATGTCTATTTATAGGGCTAAATCTAAGTAACTAGTCTCCTTGAATTATGGGTCCATTATGAGCACTTACTCAATCAGTCCATTACTTTTGGAAGACTTGTAACAGCTGTGTAAATGCTGAAATTCCGTAACTGATGAGTTAATTCCATAACTGATGAGTTAATTCCATAACTGATGATTTAATTCCGCAATTAATGAGTCAATCTCGTGTCTGTTGAATCAATCACGTGCCTGTTGAGTCAATCTCGTGCCTGTTGAGTCAATCCCGTGCCTGTTGAGTCAATCTCGTGCCTGTTGAGTCAATCTCGTAATTGATTGCCTTGTTCTGACCGTTACAATCATTTATTGCATTTATTAATAATTGATTTGTAACTGATGGTGTAATGATGGTAAATCTCATATAATCCGGGATTAATTTATTCCTTCCTCATTTGTAATTATGAGATATTCTCTCGTGCCTGATCTGGGCTATTTTATGATGATCAGTTCCGGGGCTAACATGCACGGTATGAGTATATTCGGTCCCGGGGGTGTTTCACATATCATCTTTATATGTCATTCTTCACTTTTATTCAAACTTTACTGACACATGTCTCCATTTAATAGACCCACATGACAGTCTAATTTTTTACTAATACACCTACTAAACACATTTTTTTTAAAACAGTAAGATTTATAAGCAAAATAACCAAAAGACATCGCATGAAATTACAATATTTTGATCAAGGATGCATGGTAAGATGCACCGAACACACACACACATATATATATATATATATATATATATAAAGGTGAAAAATGGAAAAGTGAGGTGGCACCTCTCTTTGGCCTTCATTTGCATTTATCTAAAAAAAAAAAAATGGATTTTCACCTCAATTTAAATTTGTTTCATTTAGTTATTAAACATGAATTATAGCCTTCTTTATAGGTGCAATAATTTCTGTCATAAATAAATGAAATAAGGGAAGGAGAGGAAATCTGTTGGTAACGTAGCAGAGTAAATGCGTTAGCTTCTGGAAAGGCACGGTCAAACAATAGTATTTACACTTCAAAATTCTCAAGAAGAGAAGACGAAAACTTGTACAACTATGATTTATTTCCTCAACGCAAGCACAAAAAATAAAGGTACCAGGAGATAGCCGTGGAGACAAGAAGACCTAGCGATCAAGCCACTTATTTCATAAAGTCAAAGGCGAGATCTCCATGTTTCTTTTTCTTATTTTTTTTTTCGTTGTTGCAATTCTCTTTTCCTAAAGTATGTAGTTATTCGTTAGCTTAGTATGCTTTCACTCAATAAAAATTAAGGCTTTCTATTTTGTAGGATAACTAATATTGGGGGTAATCTCTGCATTTATATTTTTTGGGGTCCTGTTACTTTGTCATGAATTTGTATCCCTTTGCAGATATGTAATATATCAAGTACTGGTAAGGGAGTTTAGCATTTCAAATCATAAACGCTTTTCTGGTAAATCCCCACTCCTATTATTTTTCTTACCAAATCTAATGAAAGATGTTTGTTTTATTTTTTCAATCGTTAGAAGTAATTACATAATTATGAGTATTAAATTGTATCTATTTTGTTATTTATCTTTTGCTCTTTCCAATTCTCCATTTGACCAGCCAATTCCCAATCCAATTATATGTAGTGGTCTCTAATCTTATGATTATGATATTGTGGTGATTTTTCAAATTCTTTTTCATCTTAACGGTATTCCCTATTACATGTTGAAATTATAGTAACGACCAAATATTTCAACATATGTTAATGTATGCACGCTAATACATATTATACTATATTTATGTATATGAGACTAAGATTTGATGATGATATTATAAATATCTTTTTATATATTAAATTCCACGAGTCGATGGACAAGTTTGGTAAGCTTTTACTTAATGAAGTTGATTCAGTTTTGCTTCGTAATTCAGTTTTAATAAGACGAAATAAAATATCACAGTAAAATAAAAAGCCAAATTTAAAAAAAAAATGAAATCAGGGAAAGGTAACAGCTCAGTACACAGAGATAATAACAGGGGATCTCCCGAGATACCGTCTCGTAGTCCCAAAATAAATGTGCATGGGGTATACCGGAATACCGTTCCGTAGTCCCAAAGTAAATATGCAGCTCAAACAACGAAAAAAACAGTTACAGCAAGAGAACCTATAGTTTAGACTAAACACAAGTCAAGGAGAAACAGGAATTTCACTAAACATGTTGCACAGAGTTCAAATAAGCAATTAAGGCAAGTATACATGATATTCTAAGCTAACAATATACTACACATGCTGATATAACTCAAATAAGAAGAAGAACAGCTTATTATTCAGTGAAAATCAGGTTTTTACAATAGTTAGCCCATGTACGTACTCATCACCTCATGTACACGGCGCTCACATATCTAAAACAATACCAATCCTAAGGGAAGTTCCCTCACACAAGGTTAGACAAGCCACTTACCTCGAACCAAGCTCAATCACTCGATGACAATGCCTTTTCTACGAATATCCGACTCCAAATAGCCCAAATCTAGCCAAAAATAATTACATATCATAATTCATAAGTATAACTATAACAGACTAATCTAATTAATGAAATCAAGACCTAAATAAGAAATTCGAAATCGACCAAAAAAGCCTCATCGGGTCCACATCTCGGAATCGGGTAAAAGTCATAAAATATGAACACTCATTCACTCACGAGTCCAAAGATACCAAAATTAGCCAATTCTGATCACAACTCGACCTTCAAATTCCCAATTTATGGTTTATGAAGTTTTTACAAAATTTCCCAAATTTCCATCTCAAAGTACTAATTAAATGATGAAATCAGTGATATATTCATGTATATTAACCAAATCCGAGTTAAAATCACTTACTCCAATGAATTTCTTGAAAAACCCACAAAATATCGTCTCAAACAGAACTCCCAAAGTCCAAAAATGAAATAATATCATAAACCTTAGTTATATAGTATCCAATCTGACCTCTCAATGTGTGGTCCGCACAATTCCAAGTGTTGTCGCACATCCTAGCTTTTGCGGTTGCACGGAAATTGTGCAGTCACACTTCACAGCCTCTCCACTACTAGGCTTTTATAAATTAGCCATAACTTTCTCTACATATATCCAAATTATTATTTTTTTACCTTTCTGAAAACTAGCCACGAAGGAATACAACTTTTGTTTTTGAATTATCTCTAAATTGGCCATAACTTTCTCTACAAATGTCCAAATTATTATTTCTTTACCTTTCTGAAAACTAGACACGAAGGAATACAACTTTTGTTTTTGAATCATCTCTAAATTCTTTGTATATTAAAAGATATAAGCTTCCGAAGTCGGACCAGCGAACCTGCCGAACCACCAGAAGTGCGGCCGCAGATAGAATTATGCGGTCCGCACTTTTCCGTTGCGGTCCGCATATTTTCGTCTACTGCAGCACTTTTTCATCTGCTACAGCCCTCAAAAATGTGCCGCATACGTACATGGAATTGTGTGGTCCGCACTTCTCACGTTCCAGAACAACATCAGAGTGTCGAAATGCCCAGACTCGCTCAAAACTCACCCCAAAACACATCTAAGGCCCCCAGAACCTCAACTAAACATACCCACAAGTCCTAAAATACCATACAAACTTAGTCGAGCCCTCAAATCATATCAAACAACGCTAAATATCACGAATCACCCTCTGATTCAAACTTAAAGATCTTGAAACTTAAATTTTTCTACAACCGATGCCGAAACCTATCAAACCACGTCCGAATGACCTCAAATTTTGCACATAAGTCATATTCAACCTTACGGACCCACTCCAACTTCCGAAATCAGAATTCAACCCCGATATCAAAAAGTTCACCACCAGTCAAAATCTTCAAAACTTCGACTTTTGCCGTTTCAAGCCTAAATAAGCTACAGACATCCAAAAATACAATCTGGATACGTCCCTAAGCCTAAAATCACCTAACAGAGCTAACGGAATCGACAGAACTCCATTCCGGAGTCGTCTTCACATAGTTCTAACTATAGTCCAAATTCCAAGAGTTAAGCCTCTGTTTAGGGACTAAATGTCTCAAAACACTCCAAAAACCAAAACGAAACCTTCCGGCAAGTCATATAAGAAGAAAAAGATACGAGGGAAGCAGTTATTAGGGGATCAGGGCTATAACTCTCGAAACGACTGTACGGGTCATTACAGATTGATTGCAGCATAAATAAACTGAGCAGACAAAAAAGTAAAGGAGGCACATCAATTTTTATACTGGTTCAATACCGGTATAGTACTTATGTCAAGTTCCCTTGGGTCACAAGGGTTCTCTTAGATCTTCAGTAAGAGTTTACAACAGTGGTGGTTTTAGTACATTCACCACCAACGATATACAGCAACAATGTTTCTTTCTAATGTTGGCTCAAGTCTTGTTTTGTTTTATAACTCTTCCTATATTTTGCGACACTTGTAGACTCAAGAATACAGTATTTGTACTAAGAACTAGAAAGGTGTAGAAATAGATGATGTAGTTGTGTATCTTTTGATGTCCTTCTACTTCTTCCTTTATAGCTTGATGAGTCTTCTGTTTCCTTGTCTTCTGGGATTGTATGGCAATAATTATTGGAGACCCTTTCTTGTGAGGCATAGACATCTAAGAGTGAGATCCAAGGTTAACCTCATGAATCTAGCTTGAAAGGGTAACTAGATTCATCCTTAATCTTGACGAATTGGTTCCTCCATTTCTCCTTGATTAGAGCTTCCGCAGATTGTTCTTGATTTGGTCTCTAGCCGTGATTAGCTCTCTTTCCGTTCTTGCACGCTTAAGGATCTTTGGCAAGGCTGATTGATTGACTTTCGTTCTTTGTTATTTGATTGATTGATTCTTTTTCCATTTGATGCAATGTTCAAAATACATAGTCGTTGAATATGATCTTCTTTCCTTTCATCAATGTCGTTGCTCTTCAAATCTGCACATACTGAGATGTCATTAGTCAAGGCTTCTTTAGATTATTGAACATTATTAAAATGCTAAACCTAACAACTTCTACATTTGACTTCCGGTAAGTTCTGTTTCTCAGCGCTCCCTTTTAGAGCTGCGACCTTTAACCCTTTGCCTAAGAACTCAAGAGTACTAAGTTTAAGCTGATTTTTATTTCTTATTTTGCGAAACTAAATTTTGTTTGTCTTCTTCTTGTTTTTCGTGATTACACATTAGTCTTGAACAACAAAATTCATAGTTATTCACTAGTTGTACATGGTAAACTAATTTGAGTGCGCATTTACATTTCGTTCTAATTCCTTTCCAAGGACTTTCTCTTTTGTTTCATGTTAAAAAGAATTAAGGTATTGAGTTGAATTTGATACAACTTTTGAGATACACGAAGAGCGATAAATGAGCGAACATACTTGAGAGGAGTGATGGAACACGATAAAATTGACCAAGAGATGGAAAAATATGAACAAGGAACTCAATGATGTTCGCTAAGAAGCTCTTTGATGTTCACCAAGCGAATTAACAAGGATGCGATCACGAAGTGGTCAAATTTAGCTCATGAAAATATTAGTCGTCATTCTGATCTGTTCGTTTAGACATGGACAATTTGGCCAGAACACATGTCCATTGTCGGATCATTTTACCTGGGGGCAAAGCCAACGCTTCGGCTATAGGTTCGATTTTGATCTAACCCTTATATTTGTCTTAAGAAATTTATTGAATATGCATAAATTATTTATTTAAAATTCATTATTAACTTAAAAAATATAGAATCCTGAACCTATAAGCTAAATCTTAGTTCCGGCTCTGATTTTAACCGAAGTTAACTCATCTAAAAATTTGGTCCACTTAACCCTGCATATAACCCAAATTAACATATAAAAAGCATATCAAAATATAGAATAATAAGCTTTTTTTGTTTGATCCGTTGATTAAACAAATAAAATAAAAGAAGGTTTTATTAGTTTAACTTGGTAATTAAATAAATTATAAAACAACATACAAAGAATGAAAAATGACTATTAGTTGGGAGGATTGAGTTACAGTCAAAGCTTTTATAACAGCCTCGCTTGTTTCGATATTTTTTGGCTTTTATAGCGAATGGTTGTTATACACATATAACGGTTTTTGACTGTGATGACCCAAAAGGTCATCACTTGTTTTAAAATAAATTCTGCGTTTCGAGGTCTTAAAAACCTCTTTCAGCAGCACCTCGATTTACGTGTGCAGTCTGGACGCGTAGCCGGAAAGCCATTATGTGAAAAACTGTGAAAAATGATGAATTTTGACTTTAAAATAAATTTAAGTTGACTTCGGTCAATATTTTGGGTAAACGGACCCGGACCCGTAATTTGACGGTCCCGGAGGATCCATAGGAAAATATGGGACTTGGGCGTATGCCCGGAATCGAATTCCGAGATCCCAGGCCCTAGTAATGAATTTTTAAAGAAAATTATCTTCTGGAATTATTTATGAGTTTTGGGAATGAAATGGTTTTAAAATTTGATGGTATCGGGCCCGTATTCTGGTTCCGGAGCCTGGTACAGGTCTTATATGTGATTTAAGTCGAGTCTGTGAAATTTGGTAAGAAACGGACTTGAAATGACGTGAATCGAACCGTATTTGAGAAAATTGAAAAATTTGAAGTTCTTAAGTGGTTTCATGATTTTTTATGCTAAATTCATAGTTGTTGATGTTATTTTGGCGATTTGATCGCATGAGTAAGTCCGTAGGGTATATTTTGAGGTAGTGTACATGTTTGGTTTGGAGCCCCGAGGGCTCGGGTGAGTTTCGGATAGGTCTCGGAAGGTTTTTGAACTTAGGAAAAATTGCAGAAACTGTTGTTCTGATGCACAGGCCTTCTCTGCTTCGCGATCGAGAAAGGGAAAATTGGGCGGGAGTGGATTTGATCAATGCGAACGCGAGGTAAGGGACATAAACGCGGAGCACTGGGGGGTTGCTCTACGCGAACGCGCAGTGTAAATGGGGGGCTGGTCTGGGAATTGATTGTTCCTCTACGCGAACGCGTGCACAGGCCCGCGAACGCGAAGGTCAGGGTCCAACCCTTCGCGAACGCGTAAGAGGACTCGCGATCGCGTAAGCCTGAGGGAGGCTGCTCTTCGCGAACATGGCAGACCCATCGCGAACGCGATGAAGGTCTGCCCAGTGATTTTTAAAACAGTAACAAAACACTCGGGATTAAACCAAAAATTCATAACTTCTTCTTCCAAACATCAAATTGGGCAATTTTTGAAAGAGAACTTCACCACAAATTCATAGGTATGTAATCTTAGATTCATTTTCTTCAATTTTCATTAACACCCATTAGATTTCTAGGCCTAAATCATGTTCTTAAGGGTAGAAAATTAGGGATTTGGGTAGAGTTGGGGCTTTTTGTATAATTGGAATTTAGACCTCGTTTGGGGTCGGATTTCAAAATTAATTACATATTGGGGCTCGTGGGTGAATAGGTGATCAGGTTTTGGCCAGAACCTCATATTTTGACCAAGCAGGCCTGGGGTCAATTTTTGACTTTTTGGGAAGAATGATAGGAAATCTATAATTAAGCATTGGAATTGAATTGTTTAGCGTTTATTGATGTTAGTAAGTCGATTATGTCTAGATACAATTGATTTGGAGCCAAATTCAAAAGGAAAAGCGGTGTTTGAGGCTTGAGATGGTCGTAGAAGTTAGAGGTAAGTGTTTGGTCTAACCTTAACTTGAGGGATTAGGAGTTGTGTCCTATTTTCTACGTGTTACTTGTTGAGTACGACGTATAGGCATAGTGATGAGTATCTATACGTTGGTGTCAAGCATGACCGTGAGTCTTAAAGTGAAATTGTTGTGTTCTTAATAAATACTACGAAGGCCTAAGTTGTTGATTCTCTATGTTGAGCAAGGATTATGATTATTCTCGTGGAAATTACTTATGATCGAATATTAGTGCTAGTTGAGGAAGTTAGATGTTGGAACAATCTTGGTTATAGCTGATTTTCCCTTGCCGGGACGTTTTTACTTTTACTGTCGATTCCCTTGCCGGGATAGTGTTGTTTGTTTATTGATCCCTTGTCGGGACTCTCTTTGTGATTTGGTGTTGAACTGTATATGTGGATCGGGTTGCACACCGCAACAATATTATGTTTGGATCGGGTTGCACGCCGCAACAATATTATGTTTGGATCGAGTTGCACGCCGCAACAATAAAATAATTGGATCGGGTTGCACGCCGCAACGGTATTTTTATGCTTTGGATCGGGTTGCGCACCGCAACATTAGATAATAAAAAGTGCTTATTGATTGCTTACAAGTTCCTTATTCTTTTACTGTGAATTCTAAATTATCCTCATGATTTTCTCTTGAATTACCATTGATAAATGATACTCCCCCGCAGCATATCCCCCTCCCATCTTTACTTGTTTATTTTTGTTCTATTTTCCGCAATATATTATATAACTGCACAGGTTTATTTGGTAGTATGGTCCTAGCCTCGTCACTACTTCGCCGGGGTTAGGCCAAGAACGTACCAGCACATGGGGTCGGTTGTGCTGATACTACACTCTGCACTATGTGCAGATCCCGGAGCAGGAGCTTTTGGACCATAGCTTTGGGTGGCTACCTTCAGTCCAGTCAGAGATCCCAAGGTAGTCCTGCAGTCGTCCGCATGCCTGACATTCTCTTCTATCTTTATATTCTGTTTTCAATTACTTCAGAGACAGATTGTACCTTTCTTTCCAGACGTTTGTATGTAGTATTCGTAGATGGTCCGTGAAATTGTGACACCGGTTCCGAGTAGAGATGTACTTGATATTGCCGTACTTGTTTTTGGCTAAGTTATCAGATTTCGTCTTCCGCATGTCTTTAATTATTGATAATATTTCACTGTTGATCGTATGTTGTTTAAACTGTTAAAAAGGGATAAATAAAAGAGTTAATAAATCTATAATACTCGGCTTGCCTAGCTGTCACGTCCCTTTTTTTCTCGCGAAATCGGGTTTATGACATTTGGGAGGAAAACTCGTTCCCTTTTGGGAATTGGGTTTTTTGATTTGAAGAGTCGCCACTTAATGATTAAGTGCATTAGGACACTAGGAAGAATTTGTTTAGAAAAACCAGAGATTGGGTAAGGGCTAGAAATTATCTCGAGGGGAAGGTGTTAGGCACCCCTCAAGATCCACTAGTGTGGTTCCCGGTCATGCTACAATTGTGACTTAAGTACAAACAATAAATAAGCAAATAAAGGTTTCAAATATGAGATGTTGTCACATTGTGATTGCAAATAAGTTAAAGTTTGAAGAAACAAGGAAGCTGAAATTTGAGAAAAAGGAGTTTTGAAATTTTGAAAGTAATAAAATAAACAAGTAAAGGGAAGAGGGGTTACACGTGGTATTAGCGCACCGGCCATCATATCATATCTACCCTTTCCCACCCCGTTGAGGTATTAAACGCGGAATGGTTTCGTTTACTTATTGCATGCTAGTACCCGCCCCAATCCTATCAGTCCCGGAGGTATTTGGGACTACTAGTCCTAAAGGGAAGGGAGATTTGGGCTTTGTATGGTTTTAAAGGATAATATTCTAAAGCGGCAAACAAAAACACATAAGGCAGATATGGGAAACACATAACAATTTAAAAGGCTCAGATAGGCATCCTCACTTAAAAACAGATTGTTTAGCATGTCTTGCAGATACTGGTTATGGTCTGAATTAAACTTAAACGTTAAGGAGGCAGACTGGTCTATTACACATTTCAGATAAGAAACCGGAATCAGACCTGCCTGCTGGTTGGAATTAATAAAGTCTAATTCAATTAGCTAATTTACCTTATAGCTTGCCTAGGTGAAACCTATAGGCATGGCATCTAATAATGAGAAGTGTAATGATTTCAGAAGTAGATTTATTAACAGCAGGAACATAAGTTCTGCAAGCGTTTAAGCAATGCTATTACTGATTTTAAACTTATAACCAAGTTGAGGGATTCAGATTAGTTGGTTATTCCTATAGGCATGCTTTCTAAGTGTGACTGATTTTAACCTTTACGAAAATGCAGAAATCCTATAGGCATGCCGTCTAAAATGCTATTTTTTATTATTTAAGCCTATATATTGTTTGCCTAGTGATGGATACGTATGCAGTATTCAAAAACCCTATAGACATGCTTTCTATATGATAGGCAAAATGCAGAATCCTATAGTCATGTTCTCTATATGAGATGCAGAAATGCAAAAGCTATTGATATGATATATATGCAGAACTTATAGGTAGGATTTCTAAGATGCAAAAGTGCAGAAGTTTATAGATAGGATTTCTATATGATAAGGTAGAAGTGCAGAACCTAAAACAGGATTTCTATATGAAAATGTAGAAGTGCAGAACCTAAAACAGGATTTCAAAGATGTCGAAATGCAAAAATCTGGCCATGATTTGCAGAACTAAAGACCTAATGAGCATGATATCTAAACTTATGCATACATGAGTACCCCTCCCCTTTTCACTATAAGCCCCCATGAGTTATTACAAATTATTACAGCCTAGAATGAAGAAAAGAAAGTAAAAAGTACATCATAAAGCTAAAATCCCAACCAAGGAGAGCCTGATTCAGACTTCTGTCTGAAGCATGAAGTAAACCAACTCCAAAGATCAAATTCCAAAGCCTTTCTCCTATTTGGGATGTGTCAGAGTTACCTAAGAGTCTCAAGTGGGCTCCGGGTAGTGCTTACACCCAAATATATTGCAGAATTGGATTATAGTGCAGTGTGGAAGGACCAGCCCTCAAATATCCAAGTTAAGAGGGAGCTCAAGGTCCCAAAGCAAGGCTCATAGGAAGCGGCAGAACTTAGAATCTAAGACAGAGTGCAAGTGCATAGAGGGGATTTTGGGGAAGGCCAAGACAGGCTGGTGGTCATACCCAGCAATTAGGAGTGCTGGCACACCCCTAACCAGCCTGTTAGCCACATTGTTTGGGAGTTAGGATCCTTTAAGGTCCAGACATGAGCAGCAATTTGGATACTGCCATGCCTGAACCTTAACTCAAACACATAGAAGAGAATAAGGGTATGAGGAATTCACACAGCAACATATGCAAAGAGAACAACATATTCAGTACATAACATAAATAACAAAGTAGACAAGATTGTTAAAACTGTAAAGCAAACACATAGGGATGAAGCTGAAAGTTAAATTAGAGCATACCAGTTTCAGGGAAATAAGAAGAGAAGAGCAGTAGTAAAGCCAAATTGCAAACACACAGCCAGAAGATTTCAGAAGAGAGTAGAGTGTTGAATTGAGAATGTAGGAGTATTGAAATTAAAAGTGTTCAATAAGTGTTGTGTCAGTGTTGAACTCAAGGTCCTAAAGAGTATTGAATTGGAAGTCCCTAAAAGTGCAGAAGGGTCGTGCCCTTTATAGTGCAGAAAACAAGTAAGAAAAGTAAGAAAATAGTTTCGAAATCAATCACATAAGGTCTCCCTTCAATTAAGGGATTCTGATTTCAAACGGGCAAGATAATTAAGGAAAGAGTTTGATCAGGATCTTTTCCAAAGTAGCACAATAAGGGTAAATACACAGAAGTTATTTAAGGATAGAGTTTGATAGCAACACGGTTTGTGCAAATAAGGAAAGACAATCAATCAACAGCCAGTAAAAAATCAGATATTGAGTTTTGGTATGAATGAATCCAACCAAAAAAGGTGAAGAAAGGTTTAATTAAAGAAAATTAGTAACAATCAATCGATCCTTATTAAAAGGAATTCTGAATCAATCACAAGTTGACAAAACCTTTTGAAGGAAAAATTCCTCATATATAAAGCATACAGACATATCAAACAAGAAAAAACTGTCATGCTAAAAAGCCTAGTATAGAAGAGTTCCAGGTCAAAGAAGTTCGAGTTCAGTACAAAGACTCAAAACGAGTCTGAGAAACCTAGAGTTTCAAAATAGAACCGTAGTCTCAAACACAAGATTGAAACTCGCCAAAAACCCCAAACCCTAGGGTTTTCAAATAACGGAAAGAAGACAAATAACGGAAACAGGTTCAGAGACTTATGAAAAAAAGATGTAATAGCAAGTTTGAAACAACAAAGTGAGAAAGTTGATTTGAAGCATAAAGAACACGTTTTAAGAAAGCTTGGAACTTAAACAAGTTTCAAAAGAGAAACGAGATAGTATAGCACGTAAGAGAACAATAGAGGAAACATATTTAACAAAGAACTCAAACAAAGTCCAAAAGAAAGCAACTAAAGACCTAAAAGCTTAGTGGAAAATACAGTAAAGGAACATAGGGGTAAACGAACACATAAGATAAACATGTGAAAGCATGATATAGAAGCAAGTAAAAGAAAGAACGGAGCACAATAGAAGAACATGCAAAATAAGGCAAACATAAAGATACAGGAGAAGAACGTGCTAGGTAGAAAAAGAAAACATACAAACATAGCATAGACAGATACACACAAAGAAAAGAAGAGGAAGAGTGAGAGAAACATTTCGAAAAAATTTCAGAAACCCTAAATCGAAGAGAAACAAAATTTGAAAGAAAAAATTAGGGAAAACGTTTTAAAACTCTAGTAGAGCACAGATATAGCATAGATTTAAGAAAATAACCAGATAAAAACTCAAATGGCTAGGGTTTCAGAGAAACCCTAGAAATGAGAAAGGCTTGGAAGAAAAGTCTGATCTTGAGTGGGATGAGTTAGAACCAGGCTCGAAATGGTTTAGATGTGCCGGAGCAAGGCCGGAAAGGCTTTAAAACCATGGATATGAGAGGATCTGAACGGACACCACTGAGGTCAGACCTCAAAGCTTCGAACCCCAAACGTTTGAGAGTGGAGGGAGGTGAGTACAGGCCATCCATGGCCTGAGAAGCCATGGATTCTGGTGAGGTTGTGGTCGGAGAGGATGAGAGAGGCTAGGGTTCCAGGAACCTTCGAGAGAGTTTGAGAGAGGGAGAGTATTCAAAGGCGGCCAGCTGATTGAAATGAGGGGATTAGGTTAGGGTTGGGGAATTAAAAAGGCAAGGGACGATCGTGGTCGTTGATCAAAATGATCAACGGCCTGGATTGAAAGAAGGACCGGGCGGGTTAATTGGTTAGGTCAGGGTCAGGTTAAAATTGAAATTGGACCGGTCTAATTGGGGGTCAAGATTGGGTCAATTGGAGGGTCAATTTTGGCTATAATTGAAACAAATTGGGGTTATATATTAAATAGCCGATTTTTCCCTTTTATTTTACAAAAAATAGTAAAAATGATTTTGAAAACAAATTAAAAGCACTAGATTAGTTAATAACACATAAATATTAATTTAAAAATACTGAAACCAATTTTATGATTATAAAAATGCTATTAAATCTTAAAGTAGGCTAGAATTGCAATTATATGCAATTTAGCTTTAAAAATACCAAATAAATTTGTAAAAATATATAAAAATTACATTAACTATATTTTGATATAAATATGGGAATAAAATAAATTATTCACCAAAATTGATGATTCTAGGAGTAATTATTAATTTTGTACTGCTAAAATGGACAATAAATTGGTTTTAAAAATCTTTTAAAATTTGGGAAAAATACTAAAACACTTGGGCATGCTCGTACATATGTTATTTTGAAAGTATTTTGTATATATGAAAAATATACAGGGAAAAATTGGGTATCAACAGCTGTCCCTCTTTACCCGGGAAGTATGAAAGCGTTGTCGGGTAAAGATATGATGACCAATTTTGACGGAACGAAAAGACTTGAAGAATTTGACCGTGCTCTAGTTCCTGAGCTGCCTACATATCTATGGTCTTACAGGAATCAGGCCATATGTAGTTTAGAATCCATCGGCAGAATATGTTGACGGAGATTTTTTCAAGAACGGACGAGATATTCGGGTTGGGGTGGATGGTTATAGTCTAGTAGGGCTGCGGGAACTGGAGCGGGATCGCTCCTGCTGAGACGTCCATTGCTAGCCGGTTTACCTGCAAATGAGCAATACGAACATATATTGTGCATAATTTTAAACGTGATGCAAGTTCCCGTTGGACCATGAATGCTGTCTTTGGACGGTTAGGATGACGTCCTCAGACCATGACGTCCTGGGCCATAAAGCGTATAATAAAGGATTCGCAGGCCATGAAATGATGCTCTCGGGCTATGAGGACAATGACTCCGAGCTATGATGCCTTTGAATAATGATATGCAAAAGATAAAATGGGGTCCTCAGGCCATGGCATGGCGTACTCGGGCTATTAAAATGGTGTCTCCGAACAATGATGCCTTCGGATAATTTGGCGATCTTTCAGCCCATAAGATGCTGAAGGAGGCGATCTTTCAGCCAATGCAAAAATGTAAATGAGGTGGCGGTATTTCAGCTAATGCAAGATGTAAATAGAAAGTGGCGATATTTCAGCCATGCAAAATGTAAACGAGGTGACGGTATTTCAGCCGATGCAAGATGTAAATAGAAAGTAGTGATATTTCAGCCATGCAAGAAAAATAAAAGTGGCGATATTTCAGCCGTGCAAGATGTAGATGAAGGTGGCGATCTTTCATCCATGCGAGACATAAATAAAGTGGCAATATTTCAGCCACACGAGGCATAAATAAAGTAGCGATATTTCAGCCATGCAGGTGGAGACAGGGCTTAGTCTCGAAAGGCAGAGTGGTAGCCTTATACAATGTAAGAAATGCAGGTGGAGATAGATCTTAGTCCCGGAAGGCAGAATGGTAGCCTTATGCAATGCAAGAAATGCAGATGGAGATGGAGCTTAGTCTCAGAAAGCAGAATGGTAGCCTTATGCAATGCAAGAAAGGCAGGTGGAGACAGAGCTTAGTCCTGGAAGGCAGGATGGTAGCCTTATGCAATGCAAGAAATGCAGATGGAGATAGAGATTAGTCTCGGAAGGCAGAATGGTAGCCTTATGCAATGTAGGAAATGCAGATGGAGACAGAGCTTAGTCTCGGAAGGCAGAATGGTAGCCTTATGCAATGCAGCGAAATGCAGATGGAGGTAGAGCTTAACCTCGGAAGGCAGAATGGTAGCCTTATGCAATGCAGAGAATGCAGATGTAGGTAGAGCTTAACCTCGGAAGGCAGAATGGTAGCCTTATGCAATGCAAAGAATGCAGATAGAGGTAGAGCTTAACCTCGGAAGGCAGAATGGTAGCCTTATGCAATGCAGAGAATGCAGATGGAGGTAGAACCTAACCTCGGAAGGCAAAATGGTAGCCTTATGTAGGAAGTAAAAATGGCAATTGGCAATAGAGTTTTCTTAGCTGATAGCGGATTGCAGTATCGTGATTGCTGAGGATATTGTGCCTGTTGGGGACACTGTTGTGCGGATAGCAGTTGTGAGCAAGTGCATCGATTTGGAGAGTTGTATTCCTGAACTTTGTGAGTGAGCGTATAGTACATTTGATGATTTTGTAACTCAAGTGCATGTATCCAAAGAAAAATCGTGAGTTTGTAGAGAGAGAAAAGTTAGTTTGTATCCCCGCTGGCTTTGCTTGACCTGCTCGGCTTTGATCTGGTGATACTGTACGTATCATTGGGGTAGCGTTGCTAAACAAGGCAATTTTAGTAATGAACATACATGATTTAGTAAAAGCATAATATAAGTGCATAATTAAGAATAATATTTTTTTAGATGTACTGATGACTACGACGTGGTTCAAGACATTGCAACTTCGCTTGCTCCGGAATTTTGAGGGTCCTCCTCAAAATTCTACCCCAATTTACTAGGCTGCTGCTCCTGACGACCGTTAATGATAAATGGCTGGAATCGACTTCGGAATTTTGAGGGTCCTCCTTAAAATTCTGCCCCAGTTTCCAATAGCGGGGGAAATGGAAACTTTATTGAATTGTAACCGAACCCATAGGGCTACCTACATATCCCCTCTTAAACGGGAATCAGGTCAGGCGTAGTTCAAATTACATCATAAAAGAAAGCATAGAGGTTACACATAGTATCGCTTGACTGCATCTGAATTGATCGGCTTTGGCCAAACTTCTCCATCCATTTCTGCAAGTATGAGGGCTCCTCCTGTCAGAACCCGGTGAACCATGTACGGACCCTGCCAGTTGGGAGAGAATTTCCCTTTGGCTTCCTCTTGATACGGAAAAATTTTCTTTAACACCAGCTACCCCAGTGTGAATTGTCTCGGCTTGACTCTTTTGTTGAAGGCTCTGGACATTCTGTTCTGATAGAGCTGACCGTGGCAAACTGCATTCATTCTCTTTCCGTCTATAAGAGCTAGTTGCTCGCAACGACTCTTCACCCATTCTGCGTCGTCGAGCTCTGCTTCCTGTAGGATCCTTAAGGAAGGAATTTCTACCTCAGCAGGTATGACTGCTTTTGTACCATATACCAACATGTAGGGAGTTGCCCCAGTTGATGTGCGGACTGTGGTGTGGTATCCCAATAAAGCAAATGAGAGCTTCTCGTGCCACTGCTTATGCTTCTCTATCATTTTCCTTAGTATTTTCTTGATATTCTTGTTGGCAGTTTCTACGGCTCCATTCATCTAAGGTCTGTAAGTTGTAGAATTCTTGTTTTTTATTTTGAAGGTTTCACATGTGGATTTTATCAAATCACTATTGAGGTTAGAGCTATTGTCAGTAATGATCGACTCTGGAATTCCGAACCGACACATGATGCGGTCACGGACAAAGTCTGCCACAACTTTCTTAGTCACTACTTTGTATGATGTTGCTTTAACCCATTTGGTGAAATAATCAATTGTCACTAGAATGAACCTGTGCCCGTTTGATGTGGTGGCCTCGATAGGTCCGATGACATCCATTCCTAAGCGGTGAACGGCTACGACGAGCTTGTTGCATTAAGCTCATTTGGGGGCACCTTTATCATGTCTGCATGTATCTGATAGCGATGGCACTTTCGGACATACTGGACGCAGTCCGTTTCCATAGTCATCCAAAAATAACCAGCCCGGAGTATCTTCTTAGCTAAGGAAAAACCGTTCATATGTGGACCGCAGGTCCCAGCACGGATTTCCTCTAGTAGCCTGGATGCTTCCCTTGTGCCGACACACCTTAATAATCCTAAATTAGGAGTCCTCCTATACAGGATTCCTCCGCTGTGAAAGAAATTGTTAGATAACCTCCGAAGTGTGCGCTTTTGAGTGGGATTTGCGAGCTCTAGGTATTCTCCTTTTTCCAAGTGTCACACCTCCTTTTTCACACCCCGGGAAGGGTATAAGGGAGTTTTTCCAATTAAAGGACAATTGAAACGGGATTTATTGTTAAAAGATTCAGAGTCGCCACTTGGGAAATTTATGGTGTCCCAAGTCACCGGTTCAAATCCTGAATCGAGGAAAAGGTTGACTCTATTTAACAGTCCGCGAACCAGAAATCCAGGTAAGGAATTCTGTTAACCCGGGAGAAGGTGTTAGGCATTCCCGAGTTCCGTAGTTCTAGCACGGTCGCTCAACTATTATATTTGGCTTAATAATCTGATTTTAGAACATTTTGAACCTATGTGCAATTTTAACCTTTTAATCGCTTTTAATTGATTTTTAAAAAAGATTGAACGTCGTTTAAAACATGCCTTTGGATTGCGCCACATGAAATGCACCCGCAATCTGGAACATATCTTATTCAACGTTTTAAGATTTGATTTGGGTCACATGAAATGCGCACCCGAGTTTAAGAAAGTAAAAATTATTAACTAACGCACCCTAAAGCAACTACGCGTTTTTAACTTTATGAGGGCCATGGAAAATTTGCTAAATGGCACGCCTCGAATTCTAAGAATTAAAGAATTAACTAAGCGAAGGCATGCATTTGAAGATTTTATTTGGCACGACCCCTCAATTCCAATTTTAAAAGGGAACTCGGACTAGACTTGGAGGACCATAAGCCACTTATATTATCCAATATGGCTCACCTCGTAATGTAACTAGTGAGAATTCAATTAATTAGAGGATAGAATTATCAATGCTTTTAAGACTAAAGTTTCGAAAGACATGTTTCTCGGAAGACCTGCGAGTGGAATTAAAGGACATTGGGCTCGGAAGGCTGGCCCTACTGCCAAAAGACCTGCCCTGCCCTGATATAGGCCCAATGCAAGCCCAAACCGTAGAGAACGGGCATCGACAGGTGCGGGACTCCAGATTGAGTCCCTACGCAGGCAACACATCAGAATTATCTGAATTACTAGCCCTGATCTCATTAACTGGGCCATCGTTAGGCCCAAGTTCAGACTCGCCCTTTGTGCACAGTGGAGTGACTGTAAAGAATTCAAGATAATACATGAAACATAAGATGGAATTGACCCCCCCCCTCCTGAATCTCGATTATTCAAGCCTGAGGTGACCAACCATTCTCAGCAAAAATGTTCAATGTACAATTAACTGATGCACTTCAATTAAGCAACTCGGTGAAACATGAAATAAAACTAACCCTTTATTCCTGAACTTTAACTATCAACTAACCATTATGAGTTGGCAAACAACAAATCTAACTCAAACATGCTCATAATCAACACCAAGATAGACTAATGCTTCTGAGCTTTAGCCCATTAATTGAACATTCTGAATTGAAACAGCTAATCCAAACTAAGCATGCTCACATAGTATTTCAAACTTTTAAACCTAAACTAATATTTAAACATGAAGCAACCTTGAAAGCACTTGACCGGAAACAATACCCTTATAAATCAAACCACTGATGACTTCCAAACTTTGTGAACAACATAGCTCAATTATTAAGGTTCGTCCAAATTGCTATATGAATCTCAAGCTTACACTTCTACATACAGATAACAAGGATTGCAAAATTGACCTATAACACTAAAACTAAATAAACAGCAAGATCCAAATATGTCATAGTCTCCACAGTTCACAACTAATTATAGCATGAGAATTCGATTACTTAAAGAGAATTTAACTATGACTATACTATGAATAAATGAAGGAATATAAACATCAAGTAAAGAAACAAAGAACTAAAGCATAATGGTGCTTCCATTTCATCCTTGAATCAAGCCCTACATCATGATGGTCCAGAACTTGTACCTGGAATTCGAAAATAAAAGCAGAAAATGGAGAATCAGCAACCGAACAGTAGCAGACCAATACCAGCAGCACCAGCTCAACCAAGATGAACTTGAAAACAAAATGAAAACAATCCCACTCGAACAATACCCAAAAAAACTTCAAAATTAGACCTCAAACACCCAATCTCAGTCCATTTTAAGACAATATCAATCAAAAACTCTTTTCAGGATTTGAAAACATGCAGGAATTACAGAGTGAATTTCAATGAAATAGTAATTTTTACTCTAATTTTCAGCCGTTTGGCCTTTTCTGAATTTCAGCTCTCTAATCTATGCCTTGAATGGCAAGGAAAAGATGCCTTTATAGGCAAGCAAATAGGGCAGACCCAAGGAGATACATTTTTGCCATTCAGTCCTTTTTTAGTTTCTATTTTAGCTTAAACACCCCTGGTTTAAATTCAGATTTTGCAAAGTAGTCCTCTCCCCAGCTTCCTAGAAGCTTCCCAGACAGTTGCAAGTAGATTCCCTCACTAAGACTACCCAAACTAACCCCCATACCCCAGTTATTTACCTTAAACCCCAAATGAGACATGGGTCAAATTAACCCACGGCTGAATTTACCCCAAGAACCCAAACCAATTTGAACGGGATGCTTTTTGCCAAATGGACCAAAGACAAACCAAAGCCCAGACGAACACATATCTATTTGAAAAGAAAAATCTGCAGGCCATGATAACATGCAATGATTTCAAAGCAAATCTACTAACTTACTGATCAATTAATGATGACTAGGCAAGGATTTAACTCAGTTGAAGTAACTTAATTTTAAAATAACTTGGATGGCTAAATAGAAAACAAGATCAGAGAGTTGTCCATGCTATTGATACAACGGACTAAAGATATCAGAAAGCAAACTTTCACGAAGAAGAGAAGGACAATGATGGAAGACCAATCTAACCTCGAGAGATTAGTCGAGTTTCAGCCAGACTGGTATAAGAAGATTAAGCTAAAGAAAAGGGGAGGAAGAAGAGAATAAGACAATCCAAAAAGGAAGAGCAGACAAGAGAAGAAAAGAGCTTACCGATTTAGACTCGAAACCCATCGGAGACAAGAACCTTAACAAAGCTAAGGTCGATCGTTTGAATCAGAACTTCAAAACTTGAAGAACGGTACCTTCTGACCATGCATGTACCAGGATTGACGAAAAAGTGGTTTTGAACTTTTGGGGTTGACCTCAGATTCGAGATTCGCGGAGCTCCAGGCAGATTCGAAGGAAATTGGTCCGAAATTTAGAAGTAGGGGAGTGAGGGAGTCATGAGGTGTTATTTTGGTGGCGTTTGGAGGTGGCGCCGCCACCGAACGGTGGTGGATTTAGGGGCGGCTTAGCTAGGGTTAGGCTTGGGTTCTCTGATAGACGGGGGCATTGGAACGATGAAATGAGGGGGGTAGGGTGCGTTTGGACATATATATATTAACCCCCCCCCCCCCCCCCGTTCTGATCCGTTGGATTAGGCAATATCAGCGGTCCAGATCAAGCTTGTCGAAATGGCGTCGTATGATACTGGGGGGTTTGGATCGGGTTGGACGGTCTGGGCCTGGGTCAAGCGGACGGGTACGGGGAAAATGGCTTTGGGCCTGGGCACTTTTAACTGAAGGCAGCCCAATTCTATCTCTTCAATTTTTTTTCCAATTTTCCATTAATTTTCAATTCATTAGCTTTTAAAAATATTTTCCTTTTTTCCAAAATTAAAATTAAAACCTAAATTAAATCATAAACCAAATTATCATACCAAATTAAATTAATTAACCCTAATAATTGTTACTACAAATAATTAAAAATCAAATTAAAGGGAAAACTACCAAAATTCAAAAATAAAAATTAAAAGTGCAAAATAAACTATTTTTATGATTTTTCCCATTTTATAAAATAACTAATTTGTCAATTAATCCTAAAATGTAAAATTAAATCCTAAATGCAAATGCAACATATTTTTCGCAATTTTCATTAATTAAATAAAAATAAAAATGCACAGACAAATGCAAACAACTACCGAAAAATGCCACAAAAATCCCCAAAATTGCAAACACTGAAAGAAATTGTTTTGTTTTGAATTTATGGGAGTAATTCATATAGGGCAAAAATCACGTGCTCACACCAAGTATTCCTTGATATCATGAAACCAAGGTTTTCCGTCCGCTTCTTCCTCGACATGAGCACAGTAAGCTGGCTGATCATGAATCTTCACCGGAATAGGAACTATGAAGTTTTTATCTGGATGCTGAATCATAGATGATAGGGTAACCAATGCATTGGCAAACTCATTCTGGACTCTGGAAACATGCCGGAACTTTGTCTTTGTGAACCTCTTCCTTAACTCCTGTACATGATGCAAATACGGGAGTATCTTGGAGTTCTTACTTGCCCATTCTTCTCGGACCTGATGTATAAGCAAGTCTGAATCCCCGATCACTAGCAATTCCTAAATTTTCATGTCAATGTCCATCTTGAGCCCTAAGATACAGGTTTCGTACTCGGCCATGTTGTTGGTGCACGGGAATCTGATTTTGACGGACACCGAATAATGCTGACCTGTTTCTGATACTAGAACTGCTCCTATGCCAACTCCTTTGAAATTTGTTGTTCCGTCGAAAAACATTCTCCAACCATCATAGGATTCTGCAATGTCTTCTCCTATGAAGGATACCTCCTCATCAAGAAAATACATTTCTAGGGGTTCGTATTCTCCGTCCACGAGATTTTCAGCAAGATGATCCGCCAATGCCTGTCTCGTGACTGCTTTCTGAGTCACATAGACAATGTCAAATTCACTTAACAGAATCTGCCACTTGGCCAGCTTGCCAGTGGGCATGGGCTTTTGAAAGATGTACTTCAACAGATCCATTCTGGATATGAGGTATGTAGTGTAGGCACAGAAATAGTGCCTCAGCTTCTGGGCTACCCAAGTCAGAGCACAACAGGTGTGTTCCAATAGAGAATACCGGGCCTCGTATAGGGTGAACTTCTTGTTGAGATAATAGATGGCCTGCTCCTTCCTTCCTGTTTCATTATGTTGCCCCAGAACACAACCGAATGCTCCATCCAATACTGCAAGTTAGAGCAATAGAGGTCTGCCCGGCTCCGGCGGGACCAAGACTGGTGGTGTGGACAGGTACTCCTTGATTATGTCGAAGGCTTTTTGACAGTCATCAGTCCATTTGGCAGTGGCATCCTTCTTCAATATCTTAAAGATTGGCTCACAGATGACAATAAATTGTGCTATGAACCGGCTGATGTAGTTAAGTCTTCCCAAGAAACTCATTATGTCCTTCTTGTTCTTTGGCGGTGGCAACTCTTGAATGGCTTTGACCTTTGACGGATCCAATTCTATTCCTCGGCGACTCACAATGAACCCAAGTAGTTTTCCGGCAGGAACCCCGAATGCACATTTTCCGGGATTCAGCTTCAAGTTGTACCTTCTTAGTCTATTGAAGAACTTCCTCAAATATTTCATGTGATCAGTGTCTTTCTTGGACTTGATGATGATGTCATCTACATATACCTCGATCTCCTTGTGTATCATATCATGGAAAATGGTAGTCATGGCCCTCATGTAGGTGGCCCCAGTATTCTTTAACCCAAACGGTATCATCTTGTAACAATACATTCCCCACGTCGTAATGAAGGCCGTTTTCTCAGCATGTTTTTCATCCATCTAGATCTAATGATACCTAGCAAAACCATCAACAAACGACTACAGCTCGTGCTTGGCGCAGTTGTCAATTAGAATGTGTATGTTTGGCAAGGGGAAGTCATTTTTGGGACAGGCCTGGTTGAGGTCCCAGTAGTCGACACAGACTCTGACCTTCCGGTCCTTCTTTGGTACTGGCACGATGTTGCCTAACCATGTTGGATACTCTACTACTCTGAGAACCTTATCTTTGACTTGCTTGGTGACTTCTTTCTTAATTTTCAAACTTATGTCAGGTTTGAACTTCCTGAGCTTCTGCTTTACTGGTGGGCATGTCGGATCCGTTGGCAGCTTGTGTACCATAATAGATGTACTCAAACCAGTCATGTCGTCATACGACCAAGCGATTATGTCCTCATATTCCTTCAGAAATTCTGTGTATTCTTCCTTTTCTGTCGGTGACAAATGAATGTTGATCCGAGTTTCTTTGACATTTTCTGCATCTCCCAGGTTAACAATCTCGGTTTTGTCCAGGCTGGACTTAGGTCTGTTCTCAAAATCTTCAACCTCTTTAACAACCTCTTCTGGTATATCATCTTCCTCTGAGTCCATTTGTCGCGTTGTCTCGTTACATGTCACAGTCATTGGTTCATTAAGATAAGTAATAATAATACTGTAAATAAAGTAAATGAGAGAAAGTAATAAGAGTAAGATTCATAAGAAAAAATCGAAATGCTTTGAAAAATTCCATAACTGTTTTGAACATTGAAGATCTTATTGCTAAATTAAAAGGCAAAAGGAAAGTCAACTAGTAAAAATGAAAAATAGTGCATGATGCTTGTTCAGCCTTGCTACCACGAGGCATTTCGGGCTCTGGTGGTTCTGATGGACCAATTGTTGAGGCGCGCTCCTCGGCTCACGGCTTGTATGGAAGGGCCTTCCTCCCCCTCCTCCTCGAAAATGACACAACAATCCATGTCATCCTCTTCCAAAAACAAATCCCTCATCGCTGCCAGTGCTTCCTCTTCTTTTGACCCATATATAACATCAGTTGGCTGGAAAATCTGCTCCAAGTGAGGTATCGGATGCTCTAGTGGATAATAAGGCCCGCGCCATGGCGGAGACCATTCATTGAACTCTTTCCAGGTGTACTCGTATCCTAGACCGAAGGTGGTGCCATGTTTCTTCAGCTTGACAGACTTAGCAATCCCTTGTAAGTTCTTGCCAAGTCCCTTTCCTGGCTCATATCCGCACCAGTCCAATATGCTTTCGATTTTCTTGTCCCACTATTTATCCTTGTCAACGACATTGACTAGGTCGATGTGGTGATAGGTTTATCCGCCTATCTTCCTTCTTCCTCCGATCGCTAGGATAGTCTGGCGACTGTATATGGGATTGCTACCGTCGCCGTGGATGATCACCTCTTGGTGATTCCACTCAAATTTCACTACCTGATGTAGGGTTGATGTTATAGCTCCAACGGCATGAATCCATGGTCGTCCCAAGAGCAAGTTGTAAGATGCCGGCACGTCTATTACTTGAAAGTCGATATCAAACCAAGTAGGCCCTATCTGTAAACATAGGCTGATTTCCCCAATAGTGGACCTTTGGTAACCGTTGAAGGTTTGACGTTAATGGACCCATCTTTGATCTCATGCAGCCCTTTCCCTAATATTCTGAGTGTTACCAACGGAAAAATGTTGAGGCTGGACCCTCCATCGATCAGGACCCTGGTGATAAAATAATCCTCGCATTGCACGGTGATGTGCAATGCCTTGTTGTGGCTCAGCCCTTCTGGTGGCAACTCATTTTCATAAAAAGTGATTTTGTGACTTTCCAATATCTGTCCCACCATATTTTCCATTTCTCCTCCGGTGATGTTGCTTGGTACATACGCATCACTCAACACCTTCAATAAGGCATTCTTATGTGTGTCAGAGCTTTATAGCAGAGCTAAGATAGAGATCTGGGTTGGCATTTTGTCCAACTGATCAATGACTGAATACTCCTTGGCATGTATCTTCCTCCAGAGGTCATCGGGCCTAGCTTCAGTAATGGATGGCCGTCTAGATGCCTGCTTACTCAACTCGGCCAAGTGTTCTGGAGTATAAACCCTGTCGGTCCTTGTCATGCCTTATGCCGCAACTGCTTCTCAGAACTTGGTTTTCCCTTTCCTTCTTGCCTTGGTTGTGTAATCCTATGGTATGGCCTTTGTGTGGAATGGTGTTATGGCTGTTATTGCTACCGAAATGGGCACCCTTACTTTGGAAGGTAACACAACAACCTCAAATGGCGCAGGTGCCTTTGGGGAACCAAACTCGACCTCAATTGGTGTTGGCGTCTTTGCAGGGGGTGGTGCTTCGAACTCAAGTGGTACAGACATATTCACCTCGGCGTCCCCAGAAGGCTGAACCTAGACCACAATCGGGTTAAGGGTGACTATTGATTTCTTTGGCTCGTCACCTTCTGTGATTAATCCGATCGATCCTTTAGGGTCCCAATCATCCTCTATCTCAATCATGTGAACTCCTTCACCTTTGTGGTCTGGTAGAGGGTTGCTGTGGATGTTCGAAGCAGGCTCTTTTGCCACGATGATCTTGTTGTCAATCAAAGCTTGGACCTTATCCTTCAGAGAGCGGCACTCATTAATGGTATGCCCTTTCATGCCGGAATGATATGCACAAGTTTTGTTTGGGTTGACCCATTGGGAGGGGTTTTCGGGGGTTATGGCAGGGATAGGGATGACATAACCAGCAGCATTGAGCCTTTCATACAACTGGTCAATTGGTTCGGCAATGGCGGTATACTGTTTGGGAGGTCTGTGGTCGAAATTTGGTCGGGGTCTTGGAAAGTTTTGGCGAGGGAAAGGTGATTGATAGTGGGCTTGTTGGGTGTTGTAGGCTTGGTAGACGTGTGCGGGTTGGGAGTATCTGGATAAAGTAGGTTGATATGTGGGCGGTGGAGGTGATTGGTAAGTAGGTGGTGGAGCTTGGTAAGAGGGCGAGGGTGCTTGGTAATTTGGGGTAGGTTGATATGTGAGTGGAGGCATCGGGTAGGCTTGGTATTTGATAGGGGATTTGGTTCTCTGTGCAACCATCACGGTGCTCACGTCCCTCTTCTTGGGCATGCCACTAGACTGTAGAGCCTTGTTAGTAGCCTGCAAAGCTTCAAGGTTTGTGATCATGCCACTTTTGATACCTTCCTCGATCCTCTCCCCCAACTTGATGATGTCAGAAAATTTATGGCTTTCAATCAGCATCAACCTTTCATAGTATTGTGGATCTTGAGCTCGGACGAAAAACCTGTTCATTTGTTCTTCTTCTAAAGCCGGTCTGACCTTAGCAGCTTCTGATCTCCAATGAGTGGCATACTCGCGGAAAGTCTCCGTAGGTTTCTTCTTTAGGTTCTGGATGTAGAACACATCTGGCGCATTCTCCGTGTTGAACCTGAACCTGTCCATGAAATCGGACGCCATACTTACCCAATTCGACCACTTCTTTGGGTCTTGGCTAATGTACCAAGACAGAGCATCTCCTTTCAGACTTCTCATAAAAAGCTTCATGTGAATCTTTTAATCCTTCCCTACTCGGACCAGCTTGTCGCAGTATGTCCTTAAATGGACTCTGGGATCCCCTGTACCATCAAACATTTCAAACTTAGGAGGTTTGTACCCCTCGGGCAGTTCGACATCTGGTTGTATGCAGAGGTCTTCGTAGTTCACTTCATCGATTCTCTTGCTTCCTTCAACACCCTGAACTCGGCTAGTCAACTTCTTGAGTTCTGCAGCTAGGTTCCTGATAAGGGAGTCTTTGTCATCAGACTCAGGTGTGCTTGAGACGGGTGGAATTGAGTGTGGTATGGTTTCCACATAGATGGGGGTGTTACGGTGAGTGTAGAGATGATCATTTGTAGAGTTCAGTGGTTCAGGGATGAGTAGCGGGGTGTTGTTAGAAGTGTGGCAAGTGTTACAGTAGTGATGGGGAGCGGGATAGTTTTGTGGTTTCGGGATGTTTTGTGGAGGTGTGGGGTTTTGAGTGTTAGGAAAGTTGACATCTAGGGTGGTGAGGGAAAACGACAAACTTGCCAAGTTCCTCCTGAAATTTCAGTAGTTTCTGCTCGAGTTGGGATGCACCTTCTTTGGAGACATGAGTACCCTGAGTGATTTCTACCCGTTCAACCGAGTTTTCCTTTCTGATGTTGCTCAAATCTTCCATTTCTCCCTTGTTCTTGTTTCTGATAGGACTAGGAGGAGGAGTGGGTGGAGGGCCCTTGGATCTTGTGGAGTATGATGACGATGCCAGAGTGCACGAACTAACCTTTGGGAAGGGGAATAAAACAAAAAGGTAGCAAGTTAGTGCAGATTATAAGGAAAAGATGTTGCGATATTTAAACATATAGTGCGAGAATATAAACCATGTCCTAATTTGGGAGCCTCGTTGTGCCCGAGGTAGGCCTAGCGACAAGTTGATTTGGAGAACTTAGAATGCTAAATGCCTTATTTTATTGATAAAAAGCAGACGAATCCTAAAACGACACTAAAATAGCAAAAGGTAAAATGTCACTACTGGTCATTGGCCTTATTACATTTAAAGCAAAAGAAAAGGAATCCTAACTACTTGGTCCCAGAAGAACAAGTCCCAGCAGCAAGTAGGCTCTGGCCAGGTGTCCACCTTCGTTTCCCTCAGCATTCTGGCAGTCCTCGATCCTTTTGAGAAACATTCTTTCCAGCTCCACTAAACCCCGCTCCAAGTATCCTAATCGCTTGTTGGCACTGACAGCCATGTCTTTTCATTCTTCAATCAGTTTTTGGTTGGCTTCTTGTATCTCCCGGTGCTCGCTTTCACATGCCCGAATCCTCTTGCACAGTTGGTTGTATTTGACCTGTGCTTCTACCCTTTCATCGATGATTCTGTGACCTCGAACAAACCCAGGTTGGCCAAAACCATTGTGATTATCCTCCAGCGAGCCTGAATAGTATGGTGTGCAGCCAGCATGGCATCTGTCGGGCTCAATAGTATTTCTCCCCATGATGATCTTGCAATGCCACATATGCTGAGCTTGGCACTTATAAGGACTGTCATCAACTTGGAAGTCGGCCCGAAAGTGACTCATCTTGTCGACCCTTGGTATAACTTGTTTCCTACCAGCCTGTCTCGTAACTCGAAGAGGGACATAAGGGTAGGTTCCTCTCAAACTGATCAGTATCATAAATGGAGCGTCCCTGGATCAGGCGATGAACTCTTTAGTAGGGAACCACTCGAACATCCATTGTATTTGATCCTCAGTTAGATTTTCAAACAGCTCCACCTACCCCTTGGCATCTCCTGGCTGAGCAAACATGTTGGGCATGTAGTTCATTCACCTTGGTTGATGGAAGGCTATATGATCGTCCCAGTCTCTACGTTGAATCTCTTGCCAATATTCACCCCTTTGAAGAAGCTCCATGAGCCAGAATTGGAGTAGCAAGTTGCAGCCCTCGAAGTGTGGGGCTCCTTGTTGACACTTTTCTAGGGCTCAGTACATCTCTGCAATAATCATGGGCACTATGCTGAATGGTTGCCCGCCAATTCCCTCCATTAAGGTCTTGGTGACCATGGCTAGTCTGGTATGGATCCTAGCCTTCTTCATAAGAAATACTATCATCCCCAAAAAGCAAAACATAAAGACGAAGACCCTTCGATGGATATGTCCTAATGACGTAAGGGCGAACTCATCAGGATAGGTACGGTAGGATTTGCTATGACCTTACCTCTCGTACAAATAATCAAAGGGAATGTACGACTCCTTCAGGCAAGTTAAATCTGGATTCTTCTTTAGACCCATCATCTTGAGAAAACCTCTATCTTTGCGATTCTCTGGCATTAACAAACCCGGAGTCTCCCATGGTATACCAGCCAGTCCTCCTATTTCCTTTAGTAGGGGTGTCATCTCAATCTCCCCTAAGCGAAACACAGACCTATCGTGTCACGACCCAAACTGAAGGGCCATGACTAGCACCCGACCACACTTGCCGAGCACCAACGTACATTTCATCTAACCTTCATTATTATCTTTTAAGGCTGATGAGATCAATATAAATGGTAGACCTAGATCATGGACAACCAGCAATAAAATATGACGGCATGAACATACATAGCAGGGGATGACCAGGCAATCAAGAAACTACGTATAAGGTATGAGCTACCACGCTACTATGAAAGACTATACAACAAAAACTAGCCGACAAGGCATACCAAACTATACATGAGCCGACACCTGTCTATGAGCCTCTAAAAGAACATAAGTGTTGCAACATAGCCAGAACAGGGCCCCGACATACCCATAATGTCTATAACAAAAATTGCATACCAAGACCAAGGCAAGTCCGGAGAAGGGATCTCGCCAATCAGCGCTGAACTGGACAGTCTACTGTGGTGGGGGAGCTGCACCTGCCTGTCTATCAGGACCTGCAGCACGACATGCAGCGTCCACAAATAAAAGGACGTCAGTACGAATAAAGTACTGAGTATGTAAGGCAAGGAACCATAAATACGATCAGTAATGTAAGCAAGGATAGAGAATATACAACCTGTAACATCTTAGTACCTCTGAGGGCTACTTACATGAAATGCATGATACATATGTATAAATACATAAACCTTTAAAGCATTCGCCTCTGTGGGCATCATCATCATCATATCGTACCCGGCCATAATAGGCTCGGTAGAATCGTACCCGGCCACGTGGAGCTCGGTAAAACCCAACTGATCAGTGGTTGCACAATAGGTGTCGTACCCGGCCAACTATAGCGTGGCTCGGTAGAGTAAAATAGATACATATATATAATGCATGCTCGACTCATGGAATCACATTCTAAACCTTTCGGAGTGACGTAAGGTCGGTATCCTCTGTACACGTTATTAGGACTAACTCTTCACTATGAACCTTATAAGAATCAGGAAGTACCAACAACATTGATAACATAAGACTAAGAGAAGCAACATTAACATCAATCGTTCCATAAGAGGGAAAACAATGTAAGTACTGCTAGCTTCTAAGAGTAGAGTATCTTGGAAGATCGTTCATTACATTATGTGCAATCGGAGTCGTGCAAAAGAAGGAAAGGGATAGCCTCACATACCTTGTATATACTGCCCCAATCTCAAGCTATGCAATTGTCAAAACTCCTTAGTCTACAATAAGAGAAACGATACTATCGTTATCATTTAAGCGTCATAACTATTATGTATCGACCACAACCTATTTTACGATGAAACGGACAGCACCTCCCCTATATATATGACCTCACACCATTCAAAACAGTCACCAAACAGCCCAAACAACATCAATAATAAACATATTGAGCCTCCCAAAATAGTCCACACACAGCCTAATCACTCCATACATACGACGACCACCGTAGTCGTGTCAAACAACCTGGAAATGTTACGGATAACTATCAGCCCATAACCCTACATATATATGGTGTTTATCCACACCCTTCCTCCTCCAAAACTCCACAAGATAGTAGTAAAATACGCAGCCCAACAACAACGCAAAACAGTCCACAAAACAATAACATTACTACCAAGCCTTTCGATATATATCTCACAAGTTCTAGCTTCAATGGCTTAGCCGCAACTTGGATAATCTTAAATACATATAGAGTAAGAGGTTCCTTACCTTTATACAGAAATAACAACTCCAATTTGACCTTAAATTTCCATGAAATATCCCTCCAATGCTGCCACAACAACAAAAAAGCGAAACTAGCGATCAATTAGTGTTTTTCGGCACTAGAATCACTTTAGAAGGCTTGAAATCACCTAGGATTGATATTAAGAACATGAGGGAGTATTTACAGAACATAAACCCTTTAAAACAACCTCCCACATGAGCTGGAACGACACAAAAATGAGCAACAACAAGAAGAACAAGAGACTTACTAGCGCCACGGAATTCCCGACACTTGATTTGTGTTGTTTGCCCTTTTTTGGGTCTTGAATCTTGAGAGAACCTTGAGAGGATGTTCCTAGGGTTCTAAGGTCTGAAAATAGTGAAAAGAAATGACTTAAAACGGGTTGGAGTCATCCTATATAGGTCCAAATATCTTAAACCGACTTAGTGGGCCCCATAGAGAGGTGCTTGGCGCAGTCTCGCGAAAACGCGAATATCTCTCTACTCCGAGATCGTATCGATGAACAGTTTAATGCGTTGGAAACTAGACTCCTATATATTTAATTTGGTTGGTAGATCACCCCGTAATTCCTTGTAAATTATGAGAAAAGATTAGAAACATTTGACCCAATGTTTAAGTAAAATTATGAACCTAAGTTGCGACAACTTTTGTCGACTTTTGTTTCATAACTCGTTTGACTTCAAGACTTATGATACGGATATTATATGATTAAAATACCTTAATAAATGACCTCTTGAGTGTATTAAGCACCGCTAGATTACCTGAAAATATGAGTTACAACATCCTTGATTCGTTTAACTTCTAATACTGGTTAATCACCCTTATACACTCTTGTATCACTTAAGACCAATAGGATTGACTTCTTATCATCTAAAAGATAATTCCTTCTTGGATTTATGTTAACTAATATATGGCATGAACTAACACATGTGGATATGGGTTGTAACACCCTCCCCCTTAGGAACATTCGTCCTCGAATGTAAGGGTTTATGGGGAGTTTAAATCATCGTGGATTCCAATGGAAATTTCCGATCAATTTTCCCCTATAAAATGGTCACTAGCAAAACTTGCAAGTAATTAAGCCCAACATATGGCTTCACAAGGCTACACAAAGCATTATGCGTATTTACATTATCTACATATCACCATTTTGTATTAAGGAGGAGTATTCTCAAATTATTGCTTACCTCATAGAGCCGTTTCACCTTCCAATGTATCCTGTCTTCCACCAGCATCCTTGTTATCTTCATTCTGGAATAAGTAAGGGTATTTAGACTTCATCTCCTCTTCTGCTTCCCATGTCATTTCTTCCATATTTTTGTTCCTCCATAATACTTTGACGGAAGCTACATCTTTTGTTCTCAGCTTGCGGACTTGCCGATCTAATATCGCCACTGGCACTTCTTCATATGATAGGTCCTCTGTAACTTGTACATCTTTGATAGGGATGACTCGAGAAGGGTCTCCAATACATTTTCTCAACATAGATACATGGAATACCGGGTGGACAAATTCCAATTCGGATGGCAATTCTAACTCATAAGCAACCTGTCCAATCCGTCGAAGAATTTTATACGGCCCGATATACCTTGGACTCAGCTTACCTTTCTTCCCAAAACGCATAATACCCTTCATTGGTGAGATCCTCAGGAAAACCCAATCACCAACCTCAAACTCTAGATCACGACGTCGGACATCAGAATAAGATTTTTGCTTGCTTTGTGCCGTCCTCAATCGCTCCTGTATCACTTTCACCTTCTCAATAGCTTGGTGAATCAAATCTGGCCCATATAATTCTGTTTCACCGACTTCGAACCATCCAACTGGTGATCTACATCTCCTCCCGTATAGTGCCTCGTATGGGGCCATTTTAATACTGGAATGGTAGCTATTGTTATAGGCGAATTCTATGAGTGGAAGATGATCATCCCAATTCCCCTTAAAATCTAGAACACATGCTCGTAGCATATCTTCCAGTGTCTGAATGGTACGTTCAGCCTGTCCGTCAGTCTGCGGATGAAATGCAGTGCTGAGATTTACTTGTGTGCCTAAACCCTTCTGGAAAGACCTCCAAAAGTTAGCCGTAAATTGAGCTCCTCGGTCTGATATAATAGATATGGGCACACCATGAAGCCTAACAATCTCCTTGATATACAACTTTGCATAATCTTCAGCCGTGTAAGTTGTCTTCACTGGCAGAAAATGGGCACATTTTGTAAGTCGATCAATTATCACCCAGATGGAGTCAAACTTATGATAAGAGCGAGGTAATCCAATAATGAAGTCCATATTAATCACCTCCCACTTCCAGGTCGGAATCTCTATATTTTGAAGCAATCCACCGGGTTTCTGATGTTCTATCTTTACTTGTTGACAATTGGGACACTGGGCTACAAATTCTGCAATAGACTTCTTCATATTATCCCACCAATACTGCTCCTTGACATCATGATACATCTTTGTCGAGCCGGGATGGATGGAATATCGGGATTGATGAATCTCATTCATAATCTTCTCTCGCAACCCTGCCACATTAGGCACACACAATCGGCTCTGGTATCTCAGTGCCCCATCTTTTCCGATCCCAAAAGCCATACTTTTACACTGTTGAATGCTTTCTCTTAATCGTACTAAGATAGGATCTTCATATTGTCGTGCTTTTACCTCGGCTACCAAAGATGATTCTGATGTATTCTGTACAGTAACACCTCCGTCATCAGAGTCTAACAATCTGATTCTCATATTGGCTAGCTGATGAAGCTCTTTAATCAACCCCCATCTACCTGCCTCAATATGTACTAAGCTTCCCATTGATTTACGGCTGAGAGCATCTGCCACAATATTGGCTTTACCGGGATGATACAATATCTCGACGTCGTAGTCTTTTAATAATTCAAGACACCTACGCTGCCTCAAATTCAACTCTTTCTGCTTGAAGATGTATTGTAAACTCTTGTGATCTGTGTAGATGTCAACATGGACGTCGTATAAGTAGTGCCGCCATATCTTCAAAGCATATATTACTGCAGCCAATTCCAAATCATGGGTTGGATAATTCTTTTCATGCTTCTTCAATTGTCTTGATGCATAAGCAATCACATTCCCACGCTGCATCAATACGCACCCCAAACCTATACCTGAGGCATCACAATATACCACATAACCTTTTGTTCCTTCAGGAAGAGTGAGCACTGGTGCAGATGTCAATCGATTCTTCAACTCCTGAAAACTACGTTCACAAGTGTCAGACCACTGGAATTTGGTAGCTTTTTGTGTTAACTTAGTCAATGGTGATGATATAGAGGAAAATCCTTCTACAAACCGCCTATAATATCCTGCTAGCCCTAGGAAGCTGCGGACTTCTGATGGTGTTGTAGGTCTCGGCCAATTCTTTACTGCATCGATCTTCTGAGTGTCGACACTAATACCCTCATCAGATATCACATGGCCAAGGAATGCTACTGAGTTCAGCCAGAATTCACATTTGGAGAGCTTAGCATATAACTTACGATCCTGAAGCGTCTGTAATACTATCCGCAAGTGGCCCGCATGTTCCGCCTCCGAACGAGAATATACTAGAATGTCATCAATGAATACAATCACGAACACATCAAGATAGGGCCTGAATATAGTATTCATGAGATCCATAAAAGCTGCTGGGGCATTTGTTAGCCCGAACGACATCACCAAGAACTCAAAGTGCCCATATCTTGTCCGGAAGGCCGTCTTTGGAATATCCTTCTCCCTAACCCTCACCTGATGATACCCTGAACGTAAATCAATCTTAGAGAAATACTTGGCACCCTGGAGTTGGTCAAACAGGTCATCAATTCTTGGAAGTGGATACTTGTTCTTTATAGTAGACTTATTCAACTGTCGATAGTCGATACACATCCGTAACGACCCGTCTTTCTTCCGCACGAATAGGACTGGTGCACCCCAAGGTGAAGTGCTAGGCCTAATAAAGCCCTTATCCAGCAAGTCCTTCAACTGCACCTTCAACTCTCGCAACTCTGCTGGGGCCATTCTGTATGGAGGAATAGAGATCGGTTGAGTGTCAGGCAACACATCAATGCTAAACTCAATCTCCCTTTCAGGAGGAAGGCCCGGGAGTTCATCTGGGAAAACATCTGGGAATTCGTTAACCACAGGGATTGATTGTAAAGTAGGCGGTTTCGCCTCCGCATCCCTAACGCGAACGAGATGATAAATGTAACCTTTTGAGATCATTTTCCTTGCCTTAAGATAGGAAATAAACCTACCTTTCGGTGTAGCAATGTTCCCTTTCCATTCAATGACGGGTTCACCCGGAAATTGGAACCTAACCATCTTCGTACGACAGTCAACATTTGCATAGCATGAGGCCAACCAGTCCATTCCCATTATCACATCAAAATCAACCATTTCTAACTCAAATAAATTTGCCGAGGTTTGACGACTACAAATCATCACAGTGCAACCTCTATATACCCTTCTAGCAATCACAGAATCTCCTATCGGAGTAGATACCGCGAGGGGTTTACTTATCAATTCAGGTTCAATGCCAAACTTATTAGCCACAAAGGGTGTAACATATGATAATGTAGATCCCGGATCAATCAGCGCATATACATCATAAGAAAACACAGATATAATACCTGTAACAACATCTGGAGACGACTCGAGATCCTGTCGACCTACTAGAGCATAGGTTCGATTTTGAGCACCACTCGAACTCGGCACTGCACCTCTACCCCTACCACGACCTGTCGACTGCTGAAAACCCCGTGCTGGAGGTCGAACTGATGAGGAAGAACCAGACACAGATCCAGTCGGCTGAGCCATACCATCACCTCCTCTATTAGGACAATCCCGCATCATATGGCCAGGCTGCCCGCACGAATAGCATGCATCAGAACCTCGACGACACAGTCCAAAGTGGGCCTTGCCGCACTGATCACAATGTGGTGTTGGGGGTCTCATCTGACTAGTATCCCTGTGATGTTGCGAGCCAGATGCCCGCGAACTCTGACCTGGACCAGAATAGGATCGATCATATCGAGGCCTCTGAAACTGTGGAGGAGCACTAGCTACAGGTGGCGCCGAACTCCTCGAAAACTGTGGCCTGATGCGGCCTCTGAAGTCATCAGAATACCCTGCAAATCTCGCCCTCTTATGCTGGCCTCTATCCTGCTCCCTAACTGCCCTCTGCTGGCGCTTACGATCCTCTAGGGTCTGGGCATAAGCTTGAATACGGGAAATATCCATGCCCTCCACCAAGGAGGCTGTCGTACACTCATTTATTAGATGTGGTCCCAACCCATTCACGAACATATGCACCCTATCACTCATCTCGGCCACCATATGGGGAGCATACCTTGCCAAAGAATCAAACTGCATACTGTACTCTCGCACACTCATATTACCTTGTCTAAGGTTCAAGAACTTATCAGCTCTAGCTCGTCGTATCTCAACTGGCAAGTAGTGACGAAGAAAGGCCTCAGAAAATTCCTTCCACATAGCTGGAGGAGGGTTCGGACCCCTGGATCTCTCCCAACTATCATACCAGAGAACCGCTAAATCCCGTAACCGATAAGAAGCCAACTCTACTGCCTCTGTATCACTAACATGCATAACCCGAAGTGTACGATGAACTTGGTCAATAAAAGTCTGTGGGTCCTCCTTGGGGTCTGATCCGGTAAACACTGGAGGGTCTAAATTAATAAAATCACGAACTCTTGTACTAACTGGTTTCTCAGCAGCACCTGTATTCTGCCTCTGATCCTGAGCAGCTACCAAGCTAGTCAATAACTGCAAAGCACTCCGCATATCCTGGTCTGGAGTGCCAGACGGAGGAACTGGAGGCGCTGGGTGCCTTCTAATATCCTCTGGAGGAGATGGAGTAGATGAGGTATGAGAGGGCATCTCACTTTGAGCCTCACTTTGTCCTGCTCTGACTTGGGGCACCTGACTGGTACCCTCTCCCGCTGCTGTATCAAGCCGTCTACTAATCGTTTGCTTCCTAGTCGAAGGCATCACTGAAAAAAACAAGGTGAATATTAGAGACGAACACTTACGACTCAACTCTACGCACGATCTAGATTCAGGAAGAAGGTAACAACCCTAGATGTCATGTAGCCTCCTGATTATAAATGTGGCGCGCTACACATCCATAATCAAGACTCTACTAGACACGGCTCATAGACAACCCCTAGGACAGACTTGCTCTGATACCAAGTTTGTCACGACCCAAACTGAAGGGCCATGACTAGCACCCGACCACACTTGCCGAGCACCAACGTACATTTCATCTAACCTTCATTATTATCTTTTAAGGCTGACGAGATCAATATAAATGGTAGACCTAGATCATGGACAACCAGCAATAAAATATGACGGCATGAACATACATAGCAGGGGATGACCAGACAATCAAGAAACTACGTATAAGGTATGAGCTACCACGCTACTATGAAAGACTATACAACAAAAACTAGCCGACAAGGCATACCAAACTATACATGAGCCGACACCTGTCTATGAGCCTCTAAAAGAACATAAGTGTTGCAACATAGCCGGAACAGGGCCCCGACATACCCATAATGTCTATAACAAAAATTGCATACCAAGACCAAGGCAAGTCCGGAGAAGGGATCTCGCCAATCACCGCTGAACTGGACAGTCTACTGTGGTGGGGGAGCTGCACCTGCCTGTCTATCAGGACCTGCAGCACGACATGCAGCGTCCACAAATAAAAGGACGTCAGTACGAATAAAGTACTGAGTATGTAAGGCAAGGAACCATAAATACGATCAGTAATGTAAGCAAGGATAGAGAATATACAACCTGTAACATCTTAGTACCTCTGAGGGCTACTTACATGAAATGCATGATACATATGTATAAATACATAAACCTTTAAAGCATTCGCCTCTGTGGGCATCATCATCATCATATCGTACCCGGCCATAATAGGCTCGGTAGAATCGTACCCGGCCACGTGGAGCTCGGTAAAACCCAACTGATCAGTGGTTGCACAATAGGTGCCGTACCCGGCCAACTATAGCGTGGCTCGGTAGAGTAAAATAGATACATATATATAATGCATGCTCGACTCATGGAATCACATTCTAAACCTTTCGGAGTGACGTAAGGTCGGTATCCTCTGTACACGTTATTAGGACTAACTCTTCACTATGAACCTTATAAGAATCAGGAAGTACCAACAACATTGATAACATAAGACTAAGAGAAGCAACATTAACATCAATCGTTCCATAAGAGGGAAAACAATGTAAGTACTGCTAGCTTCTAAGAGTAGAGTATCTTGGAAGATCGTTCATTACATTATGTGCAATCGGAGTCGTGCAAAAGAAGGAAAGGGATAGCCTCACATACCTTGTATATACTGCCCCAATCTCAAGCTATGCAATTGTCAAAACTCCTTAGTCTACAATAAGAGAAACGATACTATCATTATCATTTAAGCGTCATAACTATTATGTATCGACCACAACCTATTTTACGATGAAACGGACAGCACCTCCCCTATATATATGACCTCACACCATTCAAAACAGTCACCAAACAGCCCAAACAACATCAATAATAAACATATTGAGCCTCCCAAAATAGTCCACACACAGCCTAATCACTCCATACATACGACGACCACCGTAGTCGTGTCAAACAACCTGGAAATGTTACGGATAACTATCAGCCCATAACCCTACATATATATGGTGTTTATCCACACCCTTCCTCCTCCAAAACTCCACAAGATAGTAGTAAAATACGCAGCCCAACAACAACGCAAAACAGTCCACAAAACAATAACATTACTACCAAGCCTTTCGATATATATCTCACAAGTTCTAGCTTCAATGGCTTAGCCGCAACTTGGATAATCTTAAATACATATAGAGTAAGAGGTTCCTTACCTTTATACAGAAATAACAACTCCAATTTGACCTTAAATTTCCATGAAATATCCCTCCAATGCTGCCACAACAACAAAAAAGCGAAACTAGCGATCAATTAGTGTTTTTCGGCACTAGAATCACTTTAGAAGGCTTGAAATCACCTAGGATTGATATTAAGAACATGAGGGAGTATTTACAGAACATAAACCCTTTAAAACAACCTCCCACACGAGCTGGAACGACACAAAAATGAGCAACAACAAGAAGAACAAGAGACTTACTAGCGCCACGGAATTCCCGACACTTGATTTGTGTTGTTTGCCCTTTTTTGGGTCTTGAATCTTGAGAGAACCTTGAGAGGATGTTCCTAGGGTTCTAAGGTCTGAAAATAGTGAAAAGAAATGACTTAAAACGGGTTGGAGTCATCCTATATAGGTCCAAATATCTTAAACCGACTTAGTGGGCCCCATAGAGAGGTGCTTGGCGCAGTCTCGCGAAAACGCGAATATCTCTCTACTCCGAGATCGTATCGATGAACAGTTTAATGCGTTCGAAACTAGACTCCTAAATCTTTAATTTTGTTGGTAGATCACCCCGTAATTCCTTGTAAATTATGAGAAAAGATTAGAAACATTTGACCCAATGTTTAAGTAAAATTATGAACCTAAGTTGCGACAACTTTTGTCGACTTTTGTTTCATAACTCGTTTGACTTCAAGACTTATGATACGGATATTATATGATTAAAATACCTTAATAAATGACCTCTTGAGTGTATTAAGCACCGCTAGATTACCTGAAAATACGAGTTACAACATCTTTGATTCGTTTAACTTCTAATACTGGTTAATCACCCTTATACACTCTTGTATCACTTAAGACCAATAGGATTGACTTCTTATCATCTAAAAGATAATTCCTTCTTGGATTTATGTTAACTAATATATGGCATGAACTAACACATGTGGATATGGGTTGTAACATATCGCAATCCCAGAATAGGGTGGCAGCTTCAATAATTTTGTTGTTGGGTTGGATTTCCAAAAAGGAAGGTAAATTTCCCAAGTATTTTCGGATGAGGGTCTGATCACTGGAATGAAGGTCTTCCCACCAATTTAGCAATTTCGGATGGATGTTGGTGACCATGCGGAATCTGGGGACTTCGTGCCTCATTTCTGCAAAACAAAAGCGTTAGGCCCTTACCCCTGCCGGACTCGACTATTTAACTATCAATAATTGGCATAAGCAGCATTTAGTTCTCCAAATAAATGCATAGAATGTGGTAATGTCTATTTGGGTTCCAAGGAAACCCAGTGGACTTTGGACAAGGCTATCTTAAAGAGTCATTATGTGGACAACATAACTGACTCGGCTAGGTTTTGATAGTGATGCATGCATAATTAAATAGAGTAGGGTTTCTATGGGGTATTAGACTGGTAACCTTGAGCGGACAACTCAAGAGGGAAAGGCGCGGAATCTTCGACTACACCGTTGATCGACTGGTTTTACCGCAAAAATGTCTTTGCCAAATTTAGGGGGTAATAATATCGGAAGGGCGCAACCACTCATTATAAGTGTTGCTATGGTATTTTGTTTGGCACGAGTGGAATATGATGTTGAATATGTAGTTATAATAATTAAGCAAATTGTCATGTATTTGCACATTCATAAGGTAATAATTACAATAATTGCTCAAAATTACAACAGCATTAAAGGAAAGCGGTAAAAGAAAGCATTAAGAGAAATGAAGAAAAGAAACGAAGAGCCAAATCAGTTTTCGAAGTAGGAGAGAAATAAATACTTAAAGGCATTAAATACATTCAAGGAAGCATAAAGTCACAAATAGCATGAAATGGTAAAAGCCTTAAAGAAATCCCCAGCAGAGTCGTCATGTTGTCGCGCCCCCTTTTTCTCGCGAAATCGGGTTTATGACATTTAGGAGGACAGCTCATTCCCTTATGGGAATTGGATTTTTTGATTTGAAGAGTCGCCACCTAATGATTAAGTGCATTAGGACACTAGGAAGAATTTGTTTAGAAAAACAAGAGTTTGGGTAAGGGCTAGAAATTATCTCGAGGAGAAAGTGTTAGGCACCCCTCAAGATCCACTAGTGTGGTTCTCGGTCATGCTACAATTGTGACTTAAGTACAAACAATAAATAAGCAAATAAGGGTTTCAAATATGAGGGGTTGTAACAGTGTGATTGCAAATAAGTTAAAGTTTGAAGAAACAAGGAAGCTGAAATTTGAGAAAAAGGAGTTTGAAATTTTGAAAGTAATAAAATAAACAAGTAAAGGGAAGGGGGTCCTAGGTTTATAAATAATATGGATCACATCAATGCAATACCCGGTAATCACTCCTCAGAAGAGGGGTTACACGTGGTATTAGCGCACCGGTCATCATATCCATATCAACCCTTTCCTACCCCGTTGAGGTATTAAACGCGGAATGGTTTCATTTACTTATTGCATGCTAGTACCCGCCCCAATCCTATTAGTCCCGGAGGCATTTGGAACTACTAGTCCTAAAGGGAAGGGAGATTTGGGCTTTGTATGGTTTTAAAGGATAAAATTCTAAAGCGGTAAACAAAAACACATAAGGCAGATATGGGGAAACACATAACAATTTAAAAGGCTCAGACATGCCTCCTCACTTAAAGATAGATTGTTTAGCATGTCTTGCAGATACTGGTTATGGTCTGAATTAAACTTAAACGTTAAGGAAATATACTGGTCAATTACACATTTTTTATAAGAAACCGGAATCAGACTTGCCTGCTGGTTGGAATTAATAGAGTCTGATTCAATTAGCTAATTTACCTTATAGCTTGCCTAGGTGAAACCTATAGGCATGACATCTAATAATGCAGAAGTGTACTGATTTCAGAAGCAGATTTATTAACAGCAGGAACATAAGTTCTGCAAGCGTTTAAGCAATGCTATTACTGATTTTAAACTTATAAGCAAGTTGAGGGATTCAGATTAGTTGCTTATTCCTATAGGCATGCTTTCTAAGTGTGACTGATTTTAACCTTTACGAAAATGCAGAAATCCTATAGGCATGGCGTCTAAAATGCTGATTTTTATTATTTAAGCCTATATATCGTTTGCCTAGTGATGGATACGTATGCAGTATTCAGAAACCCTATAGACATACTTTCTATATGATAGGCAAAATGTAGAATCCTATAGTCATGTTCTCTATATGAGATGCAGAAATGCAAAAGCCATTGATATGATATATATGCAGAACTTATAGGCAGGATTTCCAAGATGCAAAAGTGCAGAAGTTTATAGACAGGATTTCTATATGAAAATGTAGAAGTGCAGAACCTAAAATAGGATTTATATATGAAAATGTAGAAGTGCAGAACCTAAAACAGGATTTCTATATGAAAATGTAGAAGTGCAGAACCTAAAACAGGATTTCAAAGATGTCGAAATGCAAAAATCTGGCCATGATTTGCAGAAATAAAGACCTAATGAGCATGATATATACCCTTATGCATACATGAGTACCCCTCCCCTTTTCACTATAAGCCCCCATGAGTTATTACAAATTATTACAGCCCAAAATGAAGAAAAGAAAGTAAAAATTACATCATAAAGCTAAAATCCCAACCAAGGAGAGCCTAATTCAGACTTCTGTCTGAAGCATAAAGTAAACCAACTCCAAAGATCAAATTCCAAAGCCTTTCTCCTATTTGGGATGTGTCAGAGTTCCCTAAGAATCTCAAGTGGACTTCGGGCAGTGCTTACACCCAAATATATTGCAGAATTGGATTATAGTGCAGTGTGGAAGGGCCAGCCCTCAAATGTCCAAGTTCAGAGGGAGCTCAAAGTCTAAAAGCAAGGCTCATAGGAAGGGGCAGAACTTAGAATCTAAGAGAGAGTGCAAGTGCATAGAGGGGATTTTGGGGAAGGCCAAGACAGACTGGTGGTCATACCCAGCAATTAGGAGTGTTGGCATACCCCTAACCAGCCTGTTAGCCACATTGTTTGGGAGTTAGGATCCTTTAAGGTCCAGACATGAGCAGCAATTTGGATACTGCCATGCCTGAACCTTAACTCAAACACATAAAAGGTAATAAGGGTATGGGGAATTCACACAGCAACAGATGCAAAGAGAACAACATATTCAATACAAAACATAAATAGCAAAGTAGACAAGATTGTTGAAACTGTAAAGCAAACACATAGGGATGAAGCCGAAAGTTAAATTAAAACATACCAATTTCAGGGAAATAAGAATAGAAGAGCAGTAGTAAAGCCAAATTGCAAACACACAGCCAGAAGATTTCAGAAAAGAGTAGAGTGATGAATTGAGAATGTAGGAGTATTGAAATTGAAAGTGTTCAATAAGTGTTGTGTCAGTGTTGAACTCAAGGTCCTAAAGAGCATTGAATTGGAAGTCCCTAAAAGTGCAGAAGGGTCGTGCCCTTTATAGTGCAGAAAGCAAGTAATAAAATGTAAGAAAATAGTTTTGAAATCAATCACATAAGGTCTCCCTTCAATTAAGAGATTCTGATTTCAAACGGGCAAGATAATTAGGGCAAGAGTTTGATCAGGATCTTTTCCAAAGTAGCACAAGATGGGTAAATACACAGAAGTTATTTAAGAAAAGAGTTTGATAGCAACACGGTTTGTGCAAATAAGGAAAGGCAATCAATCAACAGCCAATAAAAAAATCAGAAATTGAGTTTTGGTATTAATGAATCCAACCAAAAAAAGGTGAAGAAATGTTTAATTAAAGAAAATCAGTAACAATCAATCGATCCTTATTAAAAGGAATTCTGAATCAATCACAAGTTGACAAAACCTTTTGAAGGAAAAAATTCCTCATATATAAAGCATACAGACATATCAAACAAGAAAGAACTGTCATGCTAAAAAGCCTAGTATAGAAGAGTTCCAGGTCAAAGAAGTTCGAGTTCAGTACAAAGACTCAAAACGAGTCTGAGAAACCTAGAGTTCCAAAATAGAACCGTAGTCTTAAACACAATATCAAAACTCGCCAAAAACCCCAAACCATAGGGTTTTCAACTCGAGTCAGATACAGAGAAAAGAAGACAAATAACGGAAACAGGCTCAGAGGTCTTTTTCAGAGACTTATGAAAAAAAAGATGTAATAGCAAGTTTGAAACAACAAAGTGAGAAAACTGATTTGAAGCATAAAGAACACGTTTTAAGAAAGCTTGGAACTTAAACAAGTTTCAGAAGAGAAACAAGATAGTATAGGACTTAAGAGAACAATAGAGGAAACATATTTAACAAAGAACTCAAACAAAGTCCAGAAGAAGGCAACTAAAGACCTAAAAGCTTAGTGGAAAATACAGTAAAGGAACATAGGGGTAAACGAACACATAAGATAAACATGTGAAAGCATGATATAGAAACCAGTAGAAGAAAGAACGGAGCATAATAGAAGAACATGCAAAATAAGGCAAACATAAAGATACAGGAGAAGAACATGCTAGATAGAAAAATAAAACATACAAGCATAGCATAGACAGATACACACAAAGAAAAGAAGAGGAAGAGTCAGAGAAACATTTCGAAAAAATTTCAGAAACCCTAAATCGAAGAGAAACAAAATTTGAAAGAAAAAATTGGGGAAAACGTTTTAAAGCCCCATTAGAGCACAGATATAGCATAGATTTAAGAAAATAACCAGATAAAAACCTCGAATGGCTAGGGTTTCAGAGAAACCTTAGAAATGAGAAAGGCTTGGAAGAAAAGTCTGATCTTGAGTCGGATGAGTTAGAACCAAGCTCGAAATGTTTTAGATGTGCCGGAGCAAAGGCCGGAGAGGCTTTAAAACCATGGATCTGAGAGGATCTGAACGGACACCACTGAGGTCAGACCTCAAAGCTTCGAACCCCAAACGTTTGAGAGTGGAGGGAGGTGAGTACAGGCCATCCATGGCCTGAGAAGCCATGGATTCTGGTGAGGTTGTGGTTGGAGAGGATGAGAGAGGCTAGGGTTCCAGGAACCTTCGAGAGAGTTTGAGAGAGTGAGAGTATTCAAAGGAAGCCAACTGATTGAAATGAGGGGATTAGGTTAGGGTTGGGGAATTAAAAAGGCAAGGGACGATCGTGGCCATTGATCAAAATGATCAACGGCCTGGATTGAAAGAAGGACCGAGCGGGTTAATTGGTTGGGTCGGGGTCGAGTTAAAATTGAAATTGGACCGGTCTAATTGGGGGTCAAGATTGGGTCAATTGGAGGGTCAATTTTGGCTATAATTGAAACAAATTGGGGTAATATATTAAATAGCCAGTTTTTCCCTTTTATTTTACAAAAAATAGTAAAACTAATTTTTAAAACAAATTAAAAGCACTGGATTACTTAATAACACATAAATATTAATTTAAAAATACTAAAACCAATTTTATGATTATAAAAATGTTATTAAATCTTAAAGTAGGCTAGAATTGCAATTATATGCAATTTAGCTTTAAAAATACCAAATAAATTTGAAAATATATATAAAAATTACCTTAACTATATTTTGGTATAAATATGGGAATAAAATAAATTATTCACCAAAATTGATGATTCTGGGAGTAATTATTGATTTTGTACTGCTAAAATGGACAATAAATTGGTTTTAAAAATCTTTTAAAAATTGGGAAAAATACTAACACACTTGGGCATGCTCGTACATATGTTATTTTGAAAGTATTTTGTATATATAAAAAATATACAGGAAAAAATTGGGTATCAACACTAGCTTCCACGAGTAGGCGCCATCACGACTCCCGAGGGTGGGAAATCCGGGTCGAGACATTGACGTTTAAATATTTTTTGGTTGTTATAGATAAACTTATCCAAAAATCAATTATTATTTTTTTATATGTTACATATAAAAGATAAGAAAATTTTTTAAATTTAAAAAATCTCAAATATGCATATTTCACTAGGTATATATTGAAGAAAGCTAATACATTATTAATAAATTCATAACTAAGCATACAAAGATTTAAACTCTAAGACACACATTTTAAAGCTACTAGGAAAATAAATTCTTTCAAGATTGATGGAAGAACTTTGTAATTGTAGTTGTTTCGTAGATTTCATTCTCTTACTACCGATATAATGCTTGAATTGGTGAGGATTCGTGTCTAAATTTTCAGCAAAAAGATATCTAATAGAAAATGTATCATGTGCATATCTTCAAATCTTATGTCTTCTGCGAGATAGAAACTTTGTTCAATAGAAAAGATGGTGTGCATATTTTTAGAATTATTATTAGTAATCTTAAAGATTCTATATAGCTATTATAGACGAATAATTTTATAAAGAGCGTGTTACTATAAATATGATTGTTATTGTTATAAAAAGGTAAAAAATCGATTATAAGAAAAACTTGACTTTTATAGTGAATGATTGTTATATAAGGATGCTGCTATAGAGAGACCTGACTATATACGCATATTGTTTAGTTTAAATTGATCCGTCCATGAACCAAACAAATATTTTGCGAATATGATCCTGTTTGTTTATTAATTTTGTTAACTATTTGCTAAAATATACTTAATCCGTCCACTTGACACAGTCGACGAGCTAAAGAAATTCTTTCAAAAAGAAATATAATACCTTAAATTCTGAAAATTAAATGGCTGCCAACGCCAAAAGTGATGAGCCCACTGGTGCTAGCCACCTGTTTACCCACAGTTTATGTAATCAGCATCCCATCCATCTGCACCCCTTCTTCTAATTGGTTGAAATCATATCCCTGTCAGTTCATGCACACGCTCCTACATTATTTACAATTAATTGTATACACGTACTTACAGTTATAAAGAATTGTTATATTATTAAAATTATTTAAGAATCTAATCCCAAATAATTCTGTAAAACAAATACGGCATGAATAAATAACTTCCTAAACAACTGTCTACTCAAATTAGATTGTTAGTACACAAGTTTATTAGGTTTTCATTTCAATATATTCATTATATTCTGAGTGACATAAATATTTAGCATAGCACCAGAAAACATGAATGTGTTCTTGCTTTCTTAAATTTAGTACTAAAACACATAATTGAAGTGAATGACGTATAAACGATAACACTTTTTAACTTACTGTATGTTAAATGGTCATGATCTCATATGTTGACTGACACGTGTCCACATGCACAAACCCTCGGCTTCAAATCCACAGCCCTCCCTTCATTTCTACAGTGTTCAGCCACCTCTTGACTGTTACACTCACTATAAAATGAGCTTTATTTCCCCCGAGGAGATGATAAATCATTCTATGCTGAATCATTTTAGCTCTCAAATCAGCCTCCACAAAAGCAAAAAGCAATGTACATTTATACAAGTATTGGATATATAGTGTATACATTGTAACTTTATATGTGCAGCTTTCATTGATCTATTTGAGAACTCCACAAGTTAGTACTAGTAGGGTTGGTTTTAGTTTTCCGTTTTTCTCCTCTTTTATCTTTTTTTTTATTATTCATTCTTGGTAGGGTTCTTTTTCTTTTCTTTCCAGTAGATATTAGGTGGTTTTTTAGAATATTTAATTTGAAGGGAGTTGCTAATTTTTAGGAAAATATATAGAGTATAGAATTTAACTGATTTGGTTTGAAAATATAATGAACTTTTAGTACTTTTGCTTATTATTTTTATTCTCGATACTCTTGGCTTGACGGTTCAGAATTCATATAGTCGGCCTCAATTTGCTTGGGATTAAATCGTAGTTGCTGTTGTTAATTAGTTTGAGGCGTTTTAATATATAGCGAATTTGAAAAGTGGTGAAAATGAGCTTGAGTATGGCAGAGGATGAATCAACTTCAAAAATCCAACTTCCTGCAGATATAGATTGGGAAATGCTTGACAAATCCAAGTTTTTTTTCTTAGGTGCTGCGCTATTTTCTGGTGTCTCGAGCACACTGTATCCGATTGTAGTGTTGAAAACGCGGCAGCAAGTTATGACTAAGCAAATACCATGTCTAAAAATGGCAGTATCCATGTTGAGGAGTGAAGGGTACAGAGGATTTTACAGGGGATTTGGTACTTCCCTCACGGGGACCATTCCTGCACGCGTCCTTTACATGGGCGCGCTTGAAATGACCAAAAGTAATGTTGGAACTGTTACTGCTAAGTTGGGATTGGCCGAGGCATCTTCCTCGGCCATTGCCAATGCGGCTGCTGGTCTCAGCGCTGCATTGGCGGCCCAATTGGTGTGGACCCCGGTTGATGTTGTGAGCCAGAGATTAATGGTCCAACGAAGTGGAAATTCTAGGTATGGTGTTGTTGGATTGAAGTATTATAATGGTGGGATCGACGCGTGTAGAAAGATAATTTGTAGTGATGGTTTAAGGGGATTGTATAGAGGATTTGGCATTTCAATACTGACTTATGCACCTTCAAATGCAGTTTGGTGGGGCTCATACTCTATTGCTCAAAGAGTGATATGGGGTTCAATTGGCTGCTATTTTTGCAAAAAAGACGATGAGTGTAGTTATAGGCAGCCAAAGGGGAAGGCAATGTTGGCGGTTCAAGGGTTGAGTGCAGCATTGGCTAGTGGAATATCTGCATTAGTGACAATGCCACTTGACACTGTCAAGACAAGATTGCAAGTGTTAGATGATCAAGAATGGTGTTGTAGGAGAAGACCAACAATTATACAGACAGTGAGGAATTTAGTGAAGGAAGGTGGATTAGGTGCATGTTATAGAGGATTAGGTCCAAGATGGGCATCAATGTCTATGTCTGCAACAACTATGATCACTACTTATGAGTTCCTCAAGAGGTTATCTACCAAGAATCAAGAGAGCTTTGTTTGATGAAATCTTGCATACAAACAGCAAAGAAACTAAACAGGGAAAGGGGAGAAAATGTTGTTCTATATGTTCAATCCTTTTGCAGCTTTCTTTTTTCTTATCTTTTGACTAAATTGTAGTATAACACAGTGTAGATTTTGTAAAGAAAAATGTAGGAATATTTAGTAAATATTATTTTGTCTTTCATGTTATCTCTTGTCCTGCTCCTATTCTATAAATTAAAAGATGATGTTTCAGTCTAGAAAAATTGAAGCTTCTTTAGTGTAAACTTTTTGTGATTGTAAATTTCTTGAATATCAGGAAATTAAAGATTGGCCTCACGCTGCTTGATGCTAAACTCTACTCTTCAGAGACTGTACTTTGGAATTTGCAGGACATTTCTTGCCTTGCTATTTTCCTTTTCTTTTGACTGTATAAAAAGCTTTGCTCTTTTTGCCATTGGCCCCTATTTTACCAATGTTATTGCTCTTTTATCAATACAACCAACAAATTGCTCAAATTTGAGTCTTCAAAACGAAATACTGTCTTTTAGGTGTTTGGAAGCTGGTCAAATCAGTTTTTAAGCTTTTTTCAATGTTTGACAAAATAAAAAAGTACTTAAAATAAGTTAAAAGCTCCTTAAAACAAGTCAAAAGCAATAAGTTGGGCAAACCCAACTTATTGTTTTTTGACTTAAAAGTTATTTATGCTGAAAAGTCACTTATTTAAGTCAATCCAAACGAGCCTTTTATATTTCTTTTCTTTTTCTTAATTAAGCAAAAAGAGGTAAGTAAAGCATAGAAAGAATCACCTAGATTCCCAATTGTGGTACATACATATTCATAATCTCTAGGGTTGTATTGGTTGGTTGAAACTTGTAAGCACGAAAAAGGTGTTGGGCAGCTTAATACACAAAGTATCTCGTGTTCACATTTGGTCCGAAAAGGGCCATACTCAAGGGGTGTGAAGCAGATATCCTACCCTAATACAAGTATTAGTGGTTGTGTCCACGATTTGAACCCCTAAATTATAGGTCACACAACTTTACCGTTGCTCCAAAATTCCTGAAAAGGTGTTGTGGTGGGAAAATGGTTGTAAACGAATTTAGACCTGCCCTTTTTTTTAATCTCAAAAAGTTCTTCAATTGTTTGACTAACAAATTAAGAAACAAAAGTCATCAAGTGTTCTAAGTCCTATAATATAAGAAAATATTATCACATTGTTGCTGAGGAGTGCAATTATAGAGTGGAGTAAAATTGTTGAGGATTAAGAGAGTCGTTTTAGAGTGCATCAGCAGAGAGCATTGAAGTGTGATTGTCCTTGTCTTTCCTCAAGAGACAGCAACTGTTGGTCAGAGGTTGGGTGGCTCCTGAGTCCATAATCGAAATGTGGTTCTTTTGGACTCAAAATACTGTTTTAGGTGTAAAAAATAAAGTTAGCATTCTATATAAAACGCGGTTATGAATCGCATTTTACCTTAACAGCCGTCTGGGACGTTAAAGTAAAATGCGGTTCATTACAGCGTTTTATATAAATCACGGTAATGAACCGCGTTTTACATGTTAGCTGATAAGACAACTATATAAAACGCGATTTATTATTGCGTTTCATATTTTGTGGGCCCACCAATAACTCTTCTGCGCTTAACTAACATAACAATAATTCAAATATGTAAAACGCCCTTTTAAATTACATTTTACTTCCAAAAATTTGAACCCCCCCCCTCCCTCCCCTCCCCTCCCCTCCCCGTTTGGGCATTGCCTTATTTAAAGACGTTAAGGGTTTTGAGAAAAATCATTCAGAAATACTCCAACTTCGTGATAAATTTTTCTTGTTGTTAAATTCTCAAGTTGTTTTCTTAATGTCTAAAGAACGAAAAGTAAGGGTTTCATTATGTTGGGGGAGGGTGAGGTTGTAGTGGCGAATAACTCAGTGAGCTATAGTTTATCTCCACAGAGTCATGTTAAGTTGCTATTTACAATGGAGTATGATAGACTGATATCGTTGTTATGCAATAAAATGAGGTTGAGCAAATATTTGGTGAATCTTAAAATAACCGGAAGATATCTGTATTTTGTGACTCCGCAAGGGGTTGCTTGTTATGCTGAGTTTAACATCGAGGATGATGCAACTCTGAGAGATTTTTTGGGGACTCCGGATGAATACCGGGAACTTATTTTGATAAAAATGTTGGAAATGTACGTGAAACATGAAGACATTCGCAATAATGATGTTGCGCAAAGCAGTGATAACCCTCAATCATCGGGTGGTTATTCTAGAGCAGTTTTAGCCCAACAGGTTCCGGCTGAAAGAGTTTGGCCGGATCTAAACTTATCTCCAGGGGCGAATGAGGAGAGAGAAAATAATTTCTCTCCAACTTTACATAATCCACAAGACGACTGGTAAACTTCAATTTTCCTTTGTGTTACGATGTTTATTTTTGTTGCATTGAATTTGTATTAACACTCATATATTCCATAGAGGGTACCATCCAGATATGAATTTTACAAGTTATGACCCCACGCCCAGTTGTAATATGCGTGGTTTTGGTATGTTGGATCATGGTGATCCATCCGGGAGTCATCACCAACAGGATAATGTCCATCATGGAATGTCAACACACTACGACTTGTAAGTGAAGCGATATAGCTATATGTAAAGTATTTATCAATTTGAGTAGCTTATCATTTTGTTATTTGTGCAGTGAAAACGAGCAACTTGATGGTCCTGACCTCACTCAGTTGCCCGTAGATGACGTATTTATTCGGGATTTGGCAGATGTGTAGAGTCAGGAAGATAATAGTGATTATGATAATAATGTCGATGAGTCTGGAAATGACACACCCTTTCCTGATGAGGGTGATGATGAGGAGGAAGTGAATGTCGAATCTGAGCTGACGAGGGAGCATGCTCCACCTCCCGTTAGACCAAGAGTGTACGAGTCCCACGTGTCGTTTCATTCAATGCATATTCCCTACCTTGATAATTTGCCAAGTATGTCGGATGTGGATGCCCTCACAAGGGATCTTGACGAAATTCGGTCAGCAATGTGGGATGAGTCTAGACCAACGGTGCTGGCAAAGAGCATATTTTTTCCCGATAAAGCTCGCCTATCCAGGGCTTGTAAAATATACAATGTAAGAGAGTGTCATGAGATGATAGTATGAGAGTCAAGTCCGGAGGTATACAAGGTTGTTTGTCGTAGATGGTTTACGGGTTGTCACTGGATGTTGCGTGCGAGCAAGAAGGAAACAGGGTTGTGGAAAGTGGGTAAATATATTAGCACCTACAATTGTGAAATGGACACATTCAATGGGAATCACTTCAACTAGGATGTTGACTTAATTTCTCTTCAACTGATTCCATACTTGGAAGTGTCCATTAGGTACAAGATCAAAGAGTGTATTACATCCATCCACCAGGGATATGGGTGTGCTATTACCAAAAGAAAGGCATATCTCGGGTGCAAGCATGCATTTGAAATTGTTTATGGTGACTAGGATAAGTCATTTGCATCTCTACCCAGGTACAAGGCCGCACTGAAACACTTCAACCTCGGGATTGTTGTTGAATGGAAGTTTGAGCGGAGTGCAGGAATCTCGGAATATATATTCAGATACGTGTTTTGTGCATTTAAACCAGCAATTGATGGTTTTGTGCATTCCCGTACGGTAATTTTCATATACGGTACTCATGTTTATGGAAAGTATAATATTAAGTTGTTGATTGTCGTTGCAGTAGATGCCAATGGACAAATATTTCCACTAGCTTTTTCCATCTGTGTCAATGAAAGCCAAGAGACGTGGACGTTATTTTCGAACCACTTGAAGCAACACGTTGTCAAACAATGTTCAGGTATTTGTCTACTATCTGATCGGCATGGTGGTATATTAAGTTCTGTAGAGCATTTGCCTGAATGGCAGGAACCCTATGCATACTATCGTTACTGTGTGAGGCACCTGAAGGCCAATTTCCAGAAGAAATATCCCAAAGAAGACTTGCATGATTTAATGTGGATGGCTGCAACCGATCACCAACAGTGCAAATTCAAGAGGCGCATGGAATCGATCCGGTAGTTAGACGAAAGAGCCTATAATTGGTTGATACGACATGAGCTTCACAAGTGGACATTGCATGCTGATGGTGGCAGACGATGGGGAACCCTGACTACAAATGTGTCGGAGTCTTTCAATGGGTTATTGAAGTCTGCACATGGATTGCCTGTCACTGTCATGGTCTGGATGACATTCAAACAGATGACAGAGAGGTTTGTTGAAAGGCATAGAGGTGCATCGGAATTGATGAAGAGGGGTGTTGAATTTATGTCAATACCGATGGCGGTGGTAATCCAGCTCTTGGTACAAGTTCATCTAATGTGCCCAACTATCAAGGATACACGTAGTGTTTTATTTTTTAGTAATGTTTTTTTGTAATAAGTGTATGTACTTGTTTATGTTGCAAGATATATCAAATAAAATTATGTTTCCACGGCGTTGTTACATCTTATAGATATTTAATATTTTTCAGTTGAGTAAATTAATGAATTTCTCCCTCCCATTCATGTAATCAAAAATAGTATTGGATTAAAAAACGGAAATTTTTTACGTTCACTTTCGAGTTTCACTCTAAAATTGTTAGAAAACTACATTGTCATAGGAGGAAGATGTTTGATAAATAACTAAATATATATATCGCGGTTAAATACTACGCTTTATGTGTTGTCTTGTCGATCTGAAAAGTTGTCCGACTGCGAAAAAACTATTTTTTATCAAAAAGAATCTTTAACATGCCAAGCATAGCGCGGTTAAAACTACGTTTTGTGTGAATATATAGTGCAGTTAAAGGTTACAGGTTTGAAATCCTCCCCCTTCCCCCCCCCCCCCCCCCCAACTAACATAACTCTTGTATGGCCCCTTTTTTAATGAGCGGACATAATTTTATTGGGCCACGTGGCACCTCAGTCCGGATTGAACAAACCCGCCCCAGGTCATGAAACACGATTTTGAAGAGCAATGTATCCTTGCCATACCGCTGAGGAAAACAGTTTCCGTTAATAGCATAGACACTAATTGAGACTCAACATTCTTGAAACCATCACTTTAACCTACAGAAATAATTCAGATGTGCAACCTACATAATAAACAACACGCAGGACCAAATAACTCAAACTAGACAACTACATACTTGCAACTCGACTGACAACCTAGAAACAAATCTGACATTCAAGAGCCTCTCGAAAAATCTCCATTTCTTGTACTGGACAAAGGTCTAGCTAACAATTCCCAAGTCCACGAAGTGTGACCCAATAAAGAAGGTGCAATCAAGGGCGTGCTCTCTTGTTGCTGCTGCAAGATGGGCACTTGTACTGCTTGATATGCTCTGCCCTAGCAGGAGTGATTTTAACACACTTCCCATGGAACCATATCTCACATATGTCACAGCAGATCCAGAATTCGTCAGATGCATAGTTTTCGCCGCAAGCCCCACATAGTGTTTCTCCTTGCTCGTCATCTTCCAAGCCATCTTCATCCTCATCTTTTGGTTGTGGTCTTGAATACTTGACCTGGGATTCAGATCCACGTTGTGCCACCTATGATCAGATTGAGCAAGGTTAAAATTGGCACATGAAACAGTAATTCCACTTTCAGTTTTTTTACAGAATAACATCTCTGTAGACATAAAAACTAACAAGTGCGAAATGCCTCAACTTAAGAAGTCCGCGAGCTGTCAAATTTTCTGCTTATTTCAAACAGGCTGTTTAGGTTTTCTAGACAGATGGCTTATTTATTCAGTCTGAAGGAGAATGGTCTGCAGGTTAGTCTATTTTAACTCTCCTTTAGTTTCGGTTGAAAACCTATTAAAGACATAAGCAGCCTATCTACCAAGGAGATCAGGCTAGAACAAACCTACAACATGTTTGGAGAAAGTGTATCTAATTCATACTAACGTCCAGCAACATCTCAAACACTGAAAAGGAAATTTGTATAGCTATTAACATTACGTATTGGACTAAAGTCTTGAAGTGAAGAGCATTTGCTATTTCACTCAAGAAAACTAAGGTATCAGATAGCATAGGGTACAACAACAATGCTTAACTGAGAGGTACACATGGCGAAGAGATTCACACTGCATGATTCAAGAATCTAAGAAGCCTAAAATCTAAATATTACCAAATATCAAGGAACCTAAAAGGTCCAAATATCATAATATTAGCACTAGCAACAACATAACCAATATAATCCCACATAATTAGGCCTAGGAGGGTAGCATGTACGCAGACCTTACGCCTACCTTATGGAGGAAATAAATCTTAAAAAATAAAATTTTGTAATCACCTCATAACAAGGAACTTATGAAGATTATGTTCAGCTAAGGCATTCAATCCAAAAAAAATAAATGAGAAAGGCAAAACTTCCGTCTGCAAGAAGAAGGGAAAATGGAATAAAGGTACCATGATCACTACCTTTGAGTTTGACTTAGACTTGGTGCTGCTGTGATTTGACACTGATGACTTTTCTTTTGATTGTTTCTTGGCTGTTCCAGACACAACCTCAAAAATTGTAGGAAGATCATTCATCATATTAAACAATCTTCTCCTGAAACTCAAGATAAAAAGAGCTGCTTAGAGTTTTTGTAAAAGCTGAAGAAAGGTACGACAGTCTGCTATCGACTAAAGCAAGTACCAACAAGAGTCTAGCTCAGGTTTCCCTTCCTTTCCAGAACTTTCTTCTTTGCCCCCATTTCTTTTAGATTCCCAGAAAATACTTTAGTGTTACAAAATAGAACAAAAATTAGCTCAGAGTAAATACCCGAACATTATGCAAAAGAGAAAAGAAAAAGGCTCGGCACTTTCTTATCAGAACAAATGTCAAGCATATGACAAACTTTATTTAGTGTGCCAACTAAGGAAACAAGATCAACACCCTTAATCATTAGTTCCACTTAAATCAACTAATCCCTTTATTGGACTTGTGAGGCCACCCACAAGATTTCGAAAATGTTATGGTTTTCAAGCTTTGAGATCAACCTATACCGCATTGCTAGATTATAATTTTCATTGTTCTTCTCAAAACAAAAGATTTAAAGATTGCAGATTTGGACATATTCACACTCCAACATACATTACTTTTCAGCTTAGCACAGTTGGTACTGTTAGTGGCCGGTCATCAGAAGAGGTTACCTTAAGAGCATTTATTTGGTCAACTCCCATTGAGCAAGGGGTTTTGTGTGTGTGTGTGTGTGTTTTGGGGGTGGGGGGGGGGGCAACAAGGATCCCGATTCTTTAAGCATGAAGTAAAGCGCACAACTTAAAAGTTATCTAACATATACAAATTTAGTATATATTACATCAAAATGCAATTACCAAAACTAAGTTCAGCATCCAATATACAATATAAAACTTATCCAAACAACTCAAATTAAACATCATTAGATATGATTTAACGGCAATCAATAGATAATTGTAGCCACAAACTGATTTTCACTATAAAAAGAAAAAAGACTTGACTTGTTCTGTTCAATTTCCCATTTACAAATCATTTTTTTTACTTTTGAAACAATCAGTTATATAAAAAATTTATGAGTAGAAAACGGAATAAAACAAAAGAAAAAGGAGAAAAAGAAAAGTTGACAGCAAGAGAGAGCAAAAGAGAAAAGCAAAGGTACCAACCACCACCACAACGACAAAGAGGAGAGGAGAAGGAGACATCATGATGAAGAATGAAGCGAATCCAGAGAAGCAGAAAAATAATGGTAGTACAGTCATCATAAAACAAAGCAGAAAATGAAGAAGAACTACCAGGAGTAGGAGGACAGGAAGTTAATAATATTTATAATAATAACAAGAAATGACTGGAGTGTGCCAACATCCTATTATCCCTACGCTGTAAAGCTGAAAAGAGAGTAAGATCCTAATCTGAATTTTGCTCTAAAAACAATAAGTTGCATCGCACCCACCAAAGGTGTGGCCTAGTGGTCAATTAAGTAGGTGAAAAACTGAGACTGAGGTTCAAATCTCAGCAGAGACAAAAGATACTAGGTGGTTTTTCACATCTGCCTAAGGGCTAAGCCTTGGTAGAAAGAGTTACTGGGTACATGTGCTGATGGGAAGTAGTAAGTACCTAGTGGACTAGACAAGATGCGCGCAAACTAGTCGGGTACCACCGTTATGAAAAAGCAATAAACTACATCAATTTAATTAAATCATATGACGAAACAGTAGAGTAAAGACATAGAAAAGAACTAGCTACAGATAAGGTAAATGACACATGTTGCAAGCCAAATACTAATACTGGTTTTTTTTTTTGTGCCATAGTGCCATACATCATAACAGATGAATCAGTAGAGATATACCACAAGGCAAGAAAGTAGATTAGAAATTAATGTAGAAAAGTCAGCTTTTAATTCGTAACTTCATAAACTTTGCTCAGGATCCAAGTTGCAACAGCATTCAGGAAAGACAAACATTTCAATTGGGCTAAAGAGATTTTGAAGAAATGAAAGCAGAAAACATACCTATCAGCTCTATCAAACCCAAATCTAGCACCAAAATAAAATGCAACGGAAAGTAACCATGCATCACTATGCACAGCGACCAAGGAGAGCCAGTCCTTCTCTTGCATGCCATCTCGGGCGAAGTTTATTCCCAGAGCAGGCTCGGGAAGCTCCGGTGGCACTTCTTCAGCTGGTAAATTGACTTCCCACTGTTCACTTGGAAATCCATAAAGGCAAAGGTTTTCTTTCTCTGCATTTGAATGAGAATAAAAACATAGTTTCAGCTTCTGACTGGGTAATGTAGACCACAAGAGTATAACTCAAGGCATCTGAAGATATTGAAAGAAACGGAAGAAGGAAATCTTCATCAGCTTCTTTTCTCATTGTAGAGTGCTTTGTCAAAATTAGAAAGTCTGCTACAAAATTTAACCCAGATTTAGCAAGAATTATTCATTCTATGCAAGTTTTCTAAAAACTGTGTTGTGAGTGAAAACGTAAACAACAAGAATCAAACTTAAAAACAACTTGACTCTAGCTGCCTTTTGGTGCATTTAGTCTGCAAGTACATATTTCTCTCAACATAACTCCAGCTCCACTTTCTAAAACCCAAAATAAGAAGGAAAGGAACACGAAGAAAGGCTATCTTGTCAAGAATGACTTGTAAACCTTTAACATAGCTTGGAATCCCATTTGCAATTATTTATCTCAAAACTCTCAGATTTCAATATAAAGAAACATTTTTTCAATATGTGAAAACTGCACCTAATTCATTGTAAAGCAACAGAAAATTACATAGCAAATTTGTACTAAAAAGTTTTTTTTTCTTCTTTCTTTTTTTTTAAAAAAAATAAAAAATAAAAGCTCCTAAAAGGTTTCATAAAAATGTAATAATTACAAAAGAAAATGGGAACATAAATATACAAACTAATAGCCAAATCATTGGAAAAATTGCATCAGGAGCGCAGCCAGCATCCATACAGGTACTGGAGAGCAAGAGACACAGCATTCTGAAAATAAAAAGACAACTTTACCTGGGTCACATTGTTGATAAAATTCTTCAACATCTGCAACAACCCACAGAAGAAAACATTAAATTAAAGTCATATATTTGCATGAGACAATAAAAATTGGTGCAGTACCACAACAACAAAAAAATCACAAAATAAAAATAAATGGGTTAAAAGTTGTGAAATTGGGGAGAGTGGTTACCGGTGGTAAGAGCTTTAATAAGTGCAGCTCTTCGACCCTTAAAATCTCTAAATACTTCTTCCACTGTTCGTGGATTGTATTGTTGACATCCCTCCATAACTAATTTTGCGACACACAAAAATGGATTGTGGATGAGAGAGAAAGCTAGAGAGAGAGACCGTGTGTGTGAGAGAGAGAGACTCCGCGCGCGCGCGCTTGGAGGGAAGGAAAAAAAGAATGAAATTTTGCGGTGTATCGAAATTTGTTTGAGGTTTTAATATGAGGGAGGAGAAGGGTTTTTGGGTGAAATGAGAGTTGACTGAAAGTCAACAAATTCAGTCAACAAATCAATTGGGTTTCATGTGAGGGGAAAAGTCCCAATTGACTTGTGATTTTCCACCCCTTGGACCAGCTCACGTAGCAATTCAATTAGGAATTTCCTCCCAAATCTCCAAGTTAAATCTAATACGCAAGTATTGTGAATGAAAAAATATTTTACCCTTTAATGCGCAGGCCCAAACTATTTACTACTCTTATTCATGCGCCCCAAACTATTTACCGAGTTATTAACTTTGTATAAATACTTCCACAAGAAAGAATTTGAAATATAGTGAAACAAAAAAAACCAAGAAATAGCAAAGAAAAAGGTAGTCATGGATGCGGAAGAAGGAACACAACAACCCAGCTAGTTCTTGCACACAAACTTTCCTTTTGACACACCCAGATGTCAATGACTTGGATAAAGTTCGCCTATGTGAAGAAGACTTGGAAAAACTCTTCCATTTGCCTTATATCCTTCTTCAAAGAGAAATTAGATCTGATTATCTGAGAAGTTGACCTCTGGCTAGTTTCAATTCTACTCCACTTTTTTTTGATTATTCTTTCCCTAGCTCTTGCTCTTGCCTAGGCCCTTGAATTTAAAATTTTTTATTTTGAAGACTTCCTGTTTGATTCAAAGTGTGTGTTTAGGGGTGTTCATGGTTCGGTTTGGATTGGTTTTTCCCTAAAAAGAAATCAAACCAAGTAAGTCGGTTTTTCAAATATTAGAACTAAACCAAACCAATTAAGTCGGTTTTTTCTTAATTCGGTTTATGTCGGTATTTCGGTTTTTTCGGTTATTTGTCGGCTTTTTCTTAAATATAAGACATACACTACCAAACACATATTTCGGCGACCACATTTTCAACGTAACACTATCAAATCAGTTGCCTTTTGAGAAATCTATTATTTACCAAGATATATTGATGATAATTGAATCAAATAGTGATGAATAATTTAAGGACTCAATTAAAAATATATTATTTTTAACATGAAATAGATTATTACACTTAACAAAAGAAAACTACCAATTAAACTAAAATGTAAAGGTAAAGACATGTACTAAAAGTGCAAACGATTAATATTTACTATAAAAATTTTGAAACTTTGTATAAAAGTATACATATATATAGGTGTAATAATAAATTTAAAATAGCTACTCCTATATTCGGTTTGGTTCGATTTTTTTTATTAAAACCAAAACCAAACCAAATTTGATCGGTTTTTAAATTTCAAAACCAAAACTAAACCAAACCAAAAAAGTATCGGTTTTTTGGTCGGTTTAGTTTGGTTTTCGGTTTGGTTCGGATTTTCGGATCTTTATGAACACTCCTATGTGTGTTGTTAAATATTGTTTATAGTGCCTTCTGGAAGTTCATACTGATATTTGATAGCATTTGGAGCTAATTTGAGGTGATTGAGATCGAAATTTTCAGTTGAAAATCGAAGAAGAACACAGCTACAGTATATTGCTACAGTATACAATATGTTGTAGGAGTATATAGCTATATTGCAACAGTATACTATTATAGTTTACAATATACTACAGTGGTATATTGTAATAATCGAAGAAGGACACAGTTACCTAACAGTATACCGCTACAGTATACAATATACTATACGAGTATATAGTTATACTGCAACAATATACTATTGCAGTATACAATATATTTTTATAGTATACTGTAATAATATGCAATATACTGTAACAGTATGCTGTAATAGTATTACAATATACTATAATAGTATACTTATTGCGCGTAAATTCACTTGCCTTTTCCCTTTTAATTTGCTTTAAGCTCTTACCCAACGTGAGGGGCAAGTTGAAAATGCAAAAAAAAAAAAATATCTATTATAGTATGATATATAATGTAATGATATACTCTTACAATTAGATCCTTTTAGAATTTTTTGAAATTTTTATTGCCATCTGATATTATTTCAGTTTAATAATTGAATTAAATTTTTTTAACTATTTGCGTACAATTTTATACCCTGTTGGTGTAGCTATATACTATACTGGTATCATATGTTAGTTAAGATTTTTTGATTGTATTAACTACATTTAATTGGTACACAATTTAATTTTTCTTTAGTAATAGTATAAAAAAGAATAATAAAAGTAGTGAAAATAGTAAATAAAATTAGATTATCAAGAGAAAAAGAATATAAAATAAGAAGTTAAATGAAATTAGAAAAGGAAAAAAGAAAAAAATAAGAAGAAACCGAGAAAAAAGAAAAAAGAAGAAGCATGGAAATAAAAAAGAATTGGAGAATAAAGAAAAATTCCCCACAAAAACTACTATGGGTAGGAAATGTAATTAGTTTATGGGTAGAAAAATAAATTGGTAGACAAGGGTAAATAGTTTTGTTTTTTTGGGTAACTGTGTCAAAACCCCAAAAATATTCTGGTAGGACCATTTCCCGTTTGATAAGTTTTATGTGACACAAATCTAAACTAATTTAGTCTCAATAAATCTAATGAAAATATAAAAATTATTTTCTTATTTCTAACTTAGTTTTTGACACTAGAATTTCTCCAATTTCTTTTTTGAAAAATTATTATGCAAAATAATTCATTAATTTGAATGACATGAAACAAAGAGAAACCTTGGATCATCTTATTTAACCGAAGAAGGAAAAATAAGTAAGGGTTCTCAACGAGCATACCAGACAAAAGAAAAAAAGTACCTCAAATTTAAGTATATTAAAAATGTAAGATAAACCAAATAAATTGAAAACTACAAGTACTTTGTGTTGAAAATGTGTTTTGAGGAGCTTGGCTGAACACATTACAGTTTCAAGGTAGGTTGAAACAGTAACATAGTTGAGGAAACATCTGTTGAGTTATATAGTTGTCACTTGATGATTAGAAGAGGGCATCTAAAGGCGTTTTACAGTTTTGAGTTGAACGCTCATATTCTTAAACATAATAATAAGGGAAGAGAAATTAACAGTTTCTCTTAATGCAAGGAAATGATCAAACTCGCACGCGATTAGTTTTGTCGAAGAGCGAAATTAATAAAGAAAAATATCATCTCTACTAGCTTAATGTTTCATAATGTCACACAATTCTAAGTTTTTCTCCAAGCTCCTGGTGATGGTCAATAAAATGTAGAGACTCAAATTATAGGTATGAGGATTCTCAATAATTATGAAAACTAGGGGCGTGCACATATTGTTGTGCATTTTGACGCAATTTAGACATAATCTCCCTCACATTTAACTTCTAGGGTATTGTATTTTAATTGGAAGTAAACTAATATTTGTACTTTAACTGAACGTAAACTAATGTTATATCTTGGAAGATGGAACAACTCCAAAATACAGATTATATTGATGGTAGTAACTGATGATTACAAGTCAAAGAGGTAGAACAACATTAATGGAAATATATGTGATGACCCAAAAGGTCATCACTTATTTTACAAGTCGATTCTGTGTTTCGAGACCTTAAATACCTCGTTTGGTCTCACCTTGATTTGCGTGTGCAGTCCGAGCGTGTATTCGGATAGTCATTATGTGAAAATCTGTGAAAAATGATAAATTTTGCTTTTAAAATGAATTTAAGTTGACTTCGATCAACATTTTGGGTAAACGGGCCCGGACCCGTGATTCGACGGTCCCGGAGGGTCCGTAAGAAAATATGAGACTTGGGCGTATGCCCGGAATTGAATTCCGAGGTCCCAAGCCCGAGAAATAAATTTTTGAAGAAAATTGTTTAACTGAAATTATAAGAGTTTTCAGAAGTATAAATATGTTTGAATTTGATGGTATCGGGCCCGTATTTTGGTTCCGGAGCCCGATACAGGTCTTATTATGGGATTTAAGTTGAGCCTGTAAAATTTGGTAAGAAACGGACTTGATATGACGTGAATCGGACCTAAAGTTCATAAATTGGAAATTTTGGTGTTTTTGAATGATTTCATGAATTTAGGGTTTAATTAATAGTTGTTGATGTTATTTTGATGATTTGATTGGACGAGAAAGTCCGAATGATGTTTTTAGGTTAGTTTGCATGTTCTTAGGTGAGTTTTGGATAGGCCACGGAGTGAAATTTGACTTAGGAAATTACTGGTGTGTTGTAGGTCTGCAGGCTTCGCAATGCCTGGCTCGCAAATGCGAAGTTGTATCGCAAATGCGAAGATGGACTGGGCAGGCCTTGATCGCAAATGCGACCATTTCATCACAAATGCGAAAGGGGCCAGAGTCGCAAATGCGACTTATTCTTCGCAAATGCGAAGATAGCAAGCTTCTTAAGGGCTCGCAATTGCGAACCCTGGTCGCAAATGCGACATCAGAGACCAGTTAATTGGGACTTAGACGTATTTTTCTGCATTTTTCAAACCTTTTCAAAACCTAAACACCTTTGGGCGATTTTGCAAAGACAACTACTCTTCCAAATCGATTGCAAGTCATTTCTAACTCGTTTTCATTAATCTTTAACATCTTTTCACATGATTTCAACTCAAAATCAAGGATTTCATGGGGAAAATTGGGTGTTTTGGGTAGAACTTAGGTTTTTCAAATTTTGGGGATTTGGACCTTGATTTGAGGTCCGATTTCAAAATAAATTACATATTTGGGTTCGTGGGTGAATGGGTAATCGGATCTTGGTTCGAACCTCGGGTTTGGACCATGTGGGCCCGGGTCGATTTTTGACTTTTTGGGGAAATCATTGGAAAACCTACTTTCATGCATTGGAATTGATTCATTTAGCATTTATTGATATCGTTAAGTAAATTGTGGCTAGATACAAGTGAATTGTTGGTAGAAACAAGAGTTAAAGCGGTAGTTGAGGCTTGAATTGTGTTCGTGGCATCGAGGTAAGTGTTTAGTCTAACCTTAGCTTGAGGGATTAGGAGTCGTGTCTTATTTGCTACGTGTTAATTGTTGAGTACGACGTATAGGCATGGTGGCGAGTATCTATATGTTGGTGTCAAGCATGCCTGTGAGTCTTATACTATGATTAATGTGACTCTGATTCGTATTGTTCATGTTTTATATGATGATTTCTTTTGTTGAACAAGGCTTGTGGAAGTATTATTGGTAATTGAACATTGATAAGTGTTGGCTCAAGTTGTAAAATGATTTGTGGAAGTATTATTGGTAATTGAACATTTTAGAGCATTGCCTCAAGTTGTGAATTGAGTTGTGAATTAAATGTGGAAAAGAGAAGAGGTTTATGATATTGTCTCCCTTGCCGAGATGTTATTACTTTTGATGTTATCTCCCTTGCCGGGATGTTATTGTTTTGATATTGTTTCCCTTGCCGGGATATGGTTGATATACTATTGTTCCCTTGCCGGGATTTTATTGTGATTTTATTGATTCTCTTGCCTTTATTGCTTTGTGATTGTTGTTTGGGTAAGGAAGAGTGTTAAAACACGAAGGGTGATGTCGTGCATGATATTTGTGGGAGAGTGTTAATGCACGAAGGGTGATGTCGTGCCGATTTTGTGAGGTTAAAGCACGAAGGGTGATGCCGTGCCACACGATATACAATTCTGTGCCATGATATGAGTGATAATGCACAAAGGATCATTCCGTGCCATGATTATGTGAGGTAAAAGACCAAGGGTGATGTCGTGCTAATTTTATTGATCTTATGGTGAAGACGAGAGTAAAAACACGAAAGGTGATGTCGTGCACTTGTCTTTATTTCTGATTCTTGTTGATAATTAAACTTTGGTGTTCCTTATATTTATCTGTTGTTCTTCTGTTATTACTTGATGTTCCCCGCAGCATGTTCGCCCTCCTATCCTTAACTGTACATTTCTCCCTTTATTTTTCCACTATATATGATTTAACTGCATAGGTTTATTTGGTAGTCTTGTCCTACCTCGTCACTACTTCGCCGAGGTTAGGCTAGGCACTTACCAACACAAGGGGTCGATTGTGCTGATACTACACTCTGCACTGTGTGCAGATCCCGGTGCTGCAACTTTTGGACCGCAGTGTGGGTGTTGTCTTCAGTCCATTCAGGCGACCCGAGGTAGTCCTGCAGGCGTCCGCAAGCCCTGTCATCTCCTTCTATCTTTCTATACTGTTTCTTCTATGTATTTCTGAAATAGCTTGTGTTTACCTTTCGGACCCTTATTTGTAGTACTCTTAGACCGTCTGTGAAATTGTGACACCAGATCTGGGTAGCTTTCTAGTTTATGGAATTATATTGGTATTAATATTAAACTGTTACATTTCGTTTCATCCGCTTATTTAATCTGTTGTTTTATGATGTTTGTTCACCATCGTTAAAGGATCAAAATATATGAAAAAGGTTAAGTAATTAGAACAATTGGCTTGTCTAGCTTTCATTAGTAGGCGTCATCACGACCCCCGAGGGTGAAAAATCTGGGTCGTGACAAGTTGGTATCAGAGCTCTTGGTTACTTAGGTCTCACAATTCACAGACAAGCTTAGTATAGTCTGAGGGATCGGTATGGAGACATCTGTATTTATCTTAGAGGCTACAGAGTCAGAAAAAACTTCACATCTATTCTTTCCTGTCGTGCAGTATTGTTTCTCAATGCTAATTGAATTTCTACTCTATTCTTTTGTAGATGGCGAGAATACGCGCTTTCTCATCCACTGATCAGCAGCCCGAGCCCCCAATAGCATCTCCCCCGAGGGGTAGAGGCCGAGGCCGAGGCAAGGGTAGAGCTCAGCCTAGAGCAGCAGCACCAACGGCGGAGCCTCAGGTTGAGTTTGATGATGAGGTTCCGACCCAGGTAGTTCCGGTGGGCCCAGCTCAGGCCTAGAGAGGTTCATTGCTACCCAGTACTCCAGGATGCTCTGGTCCGTCTAATGGGTCTTATGGAGAGTATCATCGGGGCAGGCTTACTTTCGGTAGCACCAACCGTCTCTCATGCCGGGGGAGGAGCACAGACTCCTGCTACTCGCACTCCGGAGCAGTTGGCTCCCCAGTTTCAGACTCTAGCAGCTCAGCCAGTTGAAGCAGTTCAGTCGGGTGTGGTAGCTCAGAGCGGTGATGGAGCAGCTATGTCTGCTGATGTCTTGTGTAGATTGGACAGGTTTACCAAGCTCTTCACTACCACTTTCAGCGGTGCTTCTTCTGAGGATCCCCAGGATTATTTAGACAGTTGTCATGAGGTTCTCAGGAACATGGGGATAGTGGAGACCAATGGGGTCGACTTTGCTGCTTTTTGCTTGTCTGGATCCGCCAAGACTTGGTGGAGAGATTATTGTTTGGCTAAACCAGTTGGGTCACCAATTTTGACTTGGGATCAGTTTTCTCAGCTATTTCTGGAGAAGTTTCTTCCTATCACTCAGAGAGAGAACTATCGTAGGCAGTTTGAGGGTCTTCAACAAGGTTCTGTGATTGTTACTCAGTACGAGACTAGATTTATTGACTTTCCCCGTCATGCTCTTTTTATACTCCCCACTAAGAGAGATAGAGGGAGAGAGAGGAGAAGGAGGTTCATTGAGGGGCTCGTTCAGCCTATTCGATTGTAGATGGCTAAGGAGACGGGGAGCAAGATTTCTTTTCAGGATACGGCCAATGTGGCCAGGAGAGTTAAGATGGGTCTACCATAGGGGAGTGGTCAGGGGTCTGACAAGAGACCTCGTCATTCGGGCAAGTTCAGTGGTGCCTCATCTAGAGGCAGAGATTCTTTTGGTAGAGGCCATCCTCCCAGGCCGTTTCATTCAGCACTTCAGGTCTTCTCACGGTGCTCCAGGTGGTCGTGGTTCTCGTATGCAGTATTCTGATCAGTTTCCCTACAGTGCACTGCCAGCTCCTATCAGTGCACCTCCGATCCAAAATTTTCAGGGTGGTTATTCAGGTCGTCATGGTCAGTAGTGTCAGCCGCCGAGGGCTTGTTATAAATGTGGCGATACGGGGCATATTGCTAGATTTTGCCCTCGAGCACTGAGCAGCTCTCAGCATCAGTGTTCTCGTGCCATGGTTCAGGCACCGAGTATTCCACCGCCTGCCCAGTCAACTAGAGGTGGAGATAGAGGTGGAGGCCAGCTAGCAGGAGGTCGTCCCAGAGATGTAGTTCAAAGTGGTGGGGCCCATCCCCGATGTTATGCTCTTCGAGCCAAGCCTGAGGTTGAGGCTTCTGATGCAGTTATCACAGGTACTGTTCTGATTTGTAGTAGAGATGCTTCAGGTTTATTTGATCCAGGGTCTACATACTCCTATGTGTCATCTTATTTTGCATCGTATCTGGTCATTCCTAGTGATCCCTTGAGTGCTCATGTTTATGTGTCTACACTGTTGGGTGATTCTATTGTGGTAGATCGTGTCCATCATTCATGTATAGTTGTGATTGGGGGTCTTGAGACTCGTGTAGATTTGTTACTGTTGGACATGGTTAATTTTGATGTCATACTGGGGATGGACTGGTTATCACCTTACCACGCTATCTTAGACTGTCATGCCAAGACTGTGACCTTAGCCTTGCTAGGTTTACCTCGTTTAGAGTGGAGAGGGACTCCTGATCATTTTACCTGTAGTGTTATCTTATATATATGAAGGCTCGACGTATGGTCGAGAAGGGGTGTTTGCCCTATTTGGCGTATGTTCGTGATTCTAGTGTTGAGGTTCCTTCTATGGATTCTGTGCATGTTGTTCGTGAGTTTCCTGAGGTATTTCTTTCAGACCTGCCGGGTATGCCACCCGATAGGGATATTGACTTCTGCATTGATTTGTCTCCAGGTACTCAGCCTATTTCTATTCTATCATATTGTATGGCCCCGCTTGAGTTGAAAGATTTGAAGGAGCAGTTGCAAGACTTGCTTGATAAAGGCTTCATTAGACCTAGTGTCTCACCTTGGGGTGCGTCGATGTTGTTTGTTAAGAAGAAGGATGGATCGATAAGGATGTGTATAGATTACCACCAGTTGAACAAGGTTACAATCAAGAATAAGTATCCATTACCGAGGATTGATTATTTGTTTGATTAGCTTCAGGGTGCCAAGGTATTTTCGAAGATTGACTTGAGATATGGCTACCATCAGTTGAGGATTAGGGCATCTGATGTACCTAAGATAGCTTTCCGCACTTTGCACGGGCATTATGAGTTCTTGGTGATGTCATTTGGGTTGACCAATGCCCCAATAACTTTTATGGATTTGATGAACCGAGTGTTCAAGCCTTGGATTCGTTCTTGATAGTCTTCATTGATGATATTTTGATCTATTCCCACAACCGGGAGAAACATGAGCAGCATCTGAGAGTGGTTCTTCAGACTTTGAGAGATAGTCAATTGTATGCTAAGTTTTCGAAGTGTGAGTTCTGGTTGAGTTCGGTTTCATTCTTGGGTCATGTTGTATCAGCAGAGGGTATTCAGGTAGATCCGAAGAAGATAGATGCAATCAAGAACTGGCCTAAACCCGCATCAGCTATAGAGATCCAGAGTTTCTTAGGTTTGACAGGCTATTACCGTCAGTTTGTGGAGGGGTTTTCATCTATTGTAGCCCCGATGACTAGGTTGACCTAGAAGGGTGCCCAGTTCAGGTGGTCAGACGAGTGTGAGGCGAGCTTTTAGAAGCTCAAGGCAGCTTTGACTATGGCGCCGGTGTTGGTTTTGCCCACAGGTTTAGGGCCATATACAGTTTATTGTGATGCATCTCGTATTGGACTTGTTGCGGTGTTGATGCAGGATGGCAAGGTCATTGCTTATGCTTCACGGAAGTTGAAGATTCATGAGAAGAATAGTTCATAATTTGGAGTTAGCAGCCATTGTTCATGTGTTGAAGATTTGGAGGCATTATCTATATGGCGTGTCATGTGAGGTGTTCACGGATCACAAGAGTCTACAGTATTTATTCAAGCAAAAGGAGCTAAATTTAAGGCATAGAAGGTGGTTGGAGCTATTAAAGGACTATGATATCACCATCTTATATCATCCGAGAAAGTTCAATGTGGTGGTCGATGCTTTGAGTAGGAAGTCAGCTAGTATGGGCAGTCTTGCTTATATTTCAGTCAGTGAGAGACTGCTTGCTTTGGATGTTCAGGCTTTGGCCAATCAGTTCGTGAGGTTGGATGTTTCTGAGCCCAGTCGGGTGTTAGATTGCACAGTCGCTCGCTCTTTTTTATTGGAGCATATCCGAGATCGGCAGTATGATGACCCTTATTTGTGTGTCCTTAGGGACACGGTGCAACACGGTGGTGCCAAGCATGTTACATTAGGAGATGATGGGGTTTTGAGGCTGCAGGGTCGAGTTTGTGTGCCTAATGTAGATGGACTTCGAGAGTTGATTTTAGAAGAGGCCCATAGTTCCCGGTACTCTATTCATCCTGGCGCCGCTAAGATGTATCAGGATTTGCGGCAGCATTATTGGTGGAGGGGAATGAAGAAGGATATTGTTGCATATGTGGCTTGGTGTTTGAATTGTCAGCAGGTAAAGTACGAGCATCACAGACCTGGTGGTTTGTTCTAGAAGATTGAGATTCCTGAGTGGAAGTAGGAGTGTATCACTATGGACTTCGTTGTTGGTCTCCCACGGACTCAGAGGATGTTTGATGCAGTGTGGGCTATTGTTGATAGGATGACCAAGTCAGCACATTTCATTCCTGTGGCAGTCTTCTATTCTTCCGAGAGGTTAGCTGAGATCTATATCCGGGAGATTGTTCGTCTTCATGGTGTGCCCGTGTCTATCATTTCAAATTGAGGTACACAGTTTACCTCACATTTCTCGAGAGCAGTTCAGCGTGAGTTAGGCATATGGGTCGAGTTGAGCACAACATTTTATCCTCAGATGGACATGCAGTCTGAGCATACTATTAAGATTTTGAAGGATATGCTCCGAGCTTGTGTCATTGACTTTGGAGGCTCGTGGGATCAGTTGTTGCCTTTAGCAGAGTTTGCCTACAACAACAGCTACCAATCGAGCATCCAGATGGCTCCTTATGAGGCTTTATATGGTAGGCAGTGTCAGTTGAATGGTTTGAGCCGGGAGAGGCTCGGTTGTTGGGTACGGATCTAGTACAGAAGGCCTTGGACAAGGTCAGGATCATTCAGGATAGGCTTCGTACAGCTCAGTCCAGGCAAAAGAGTTATGCCGACCGTAAGGTTCGTGATGTGGCATTCATGGTCGGCGAGCGGGTGTTGCTATGGGTATTGCCTATGAAGGGCGTGATGAGATTTGGAAAGAGGGGCAAGCTTAGCCCTAGGTTCATTGGTCCTTTCGAGATTCTTGATCGAGTGGGAGAAGTGGCTTACAGACTTGCATTGCCGCCGAGCTTATTAGCCATGCATCTAGTGTTTCATGTGTCTATGCTTCGGAAGTATCACGACAATCCATCCCATGTGTTAGATTTCAGCACTGTCCAGTTTGACAAGGACTTGTCCTATGAGGAGGAGCCGGTAGTCAGTTGAGTTTGAAGAGTTTCCCTTCTGTTCGTGTTCAGTAGAGAGGTTAGCCTGTTAAAGCAGCAACCTGGGAGTCCGAATCTGATATGCGAAGCTGATATCCCTATTTTTTCTCCGACTCAGGTACTTCCTTCTTATGTCCATTCGAGGACGAACGGTTTTTTTAGAGGTGGAGAAGGTGATGACCCAAAAGGTCATCACTTATTTTACAAGTCAATTCTATGTTCCGCGGCCTTAAATACCTCTTTTTGTCTCACCTCGATTTGCATGCTCAGTCCGCGCGTGTATCCGGAAAGCCATTATGTGAAACTTGTGAAAAATGATAAATTTTGCTTTTAAAATAAATTTAAGTTGACTTCGGTCAACATTTTGGATAAATGGACCTGGACCCGTGATTCGACGGTCCCGGAGGGTCCGTAGGAAAATATGGGACTTGGGCGTATGCCTGTAATTGAATTTCGAGGTCCCAGGCCCGAGAAATGAATTTTTGAAGAAAATTGTTTAACTGAATAAGAGTTTTCAGAAATTTAAATATGTTTGAATTTGATGGAATCGGGCCCGTATTTTGGTTCCGAAGCCTGGTACATGTCTTATATGGGATTGAGCCTGTAAAATTTGGTAAGAAACGGACTTGATATGACATGAATCGGACCTAAAGTTGAGAAATTGAAAATTTTGATGTTCTTGAATGATTTCATGAATTTGGGGTTTAAATCATAGTTGTTGATGTTATTTTGATGATTTGATTGCACGATCAAGTCTATATGATATTTTTTGGTTTGTGTGCATGTTTGGTTTGGAGCCCCGATGGCTCGGGTGAGTTTTGGATAGGCCACATAGTGAAATTTGACTTAGAAAATTGTTGGTGTGTTGCAGGTCTGCAGGCTTCGCAATTGCGAAGTTGTATCGCAAATGCAAAGATGGCCTGGGCAAGCCTTGATCGCAAATGCGACCATTTTATCGCAAATGCGAAAGGGGCTAGAGTTGCGAAAGCGAATTATTCTTCGCAAATGTGAAGATAGCAGGCTTCTTAAGGGTTCACAATTGCGAACCCTGGTCGCAAATGCAACATCAAGGACCAGTTAATTGGGACTTAAACACATTGTTCTACATTTTTCAAACCTAAACACCTTTGGGCAATTTTGCAAAGACAACTACTCTTCCAAATCGATTGTAAGTCATTTCTAACTCGTTTTCATTAATCTTTAACATCTTTTCACATGATTTCAACTCAAAATCAAGGGTTTTCATAGGGGAAATTGGGTGTTTTGGGTAGAACTTAGGTTTTTCAAATTTTGCGGATTTGGACCTCGATTTGAGGTCCGATTTCAAAACAAATTATATATTTGGGTGAATGGGTAATCAGATTTTGGTTCGAACATCGGGTTTTGACCATGTGGGCTCGGGGTCAATTTTTGACTTTTGGGGAAATCATTGAAAAACCTAATTTCATGCATTGGAATTGATTCATTTAACATTTATTGATATCGTTAAGTAAATTGTGGCTAGATATAAGCAAATTGGTGGTGGAAATAAGAGGTAAAGCGGTAGTTGAGGCTTGAATTGTGTTCGTGGCATCGAGGTAAGTGTTTGGTCTAACCTTAGCTTGCGCTATTAAGAGTCGTGTCTTATTTGCTATGTGTTAATTGTTGAGTACGACGTATAGGCATGGTGATGAGTATCTATACGTTGGTGTCAAGCATGCCCGTGAGTCTTGTACTATGATTAATGTGACTCTGATTCATATTGTTCATGCTTTATATGATGATTTCTTTTGTTGAACAAGGTTTGTGGAAGTATTATTGGCAATTGAACATTTTAGAGCATTGGCTCAAGTTGTGAATTGAGTTGTGAAGTAAATGTGGAAAAGAGAAGAGGTTTATGAAATTGTCTCCATTGCCGGGATATTGTTACTTTTGATGTTATCTCCCTTGCCAGGATGTTATTGTTTTGACATTGTTTCCCTTGCCGGGATATGGTTGATATACTATTGTTCCCTTGCCGGGATTTTATTATGATTTTATTGATTCTCTTGCCTTTATTGCTTTGTGATTGTTATTTGGGTAAGGAAGAGTGTTAAAGCACGAAGAGTGATGTCGTGCATGATATTTGTGAGAGAGTGTTAATGCATGAAGGGTGATGTCGTGCCGATTTTGTGAGGTTAAAACACGAAGGGTGATGCCGTGTCGTACGATGTACAATTCTGTGCCATGATATGAGTGATAATGCATGAAGGATTATTCCGTGCCATGGTTATGTGAGGCAAAAACACGAAGGGTGATGCCGTGCCGATTTTATTGATTTTATGGTGAAGACGAAAGTAAAAGCACGAAGGGTGATGCCGTGCACTTGTCTTTATTTCTGATTCTTGTTGATAATTGAACTTTGGTGTTCCTTATATTTATCTATTGTTCTTCTGTTATTACTTGATGTTCCCCGCAGCATGTTCCCCCTCCTATCATTAACTGTACATTTCTGCTTTTATTTTTTTGCTGTATATGATTTAACTGCACAGGTTTATTTGGTAGTTCTATCCTAGCCTCGTCACTACTTTGCCGAGGTTAGGCTAGTCACTTACCAGCACATGAGGTCGGTTGTGCTGATACTACACTCTACACTATGTGCAGATCCCGGTGCTGCAGCTTTTGGACCGCAGTGAGGGTGTTGTCTTCAGTCCATTCAGGCGACCTGAGGTAATCCTGCAGGAGTCCGCAGGCTCTGGCGTCTCCTTCTATCTCTCTATACTGTTTCTTCTATGTATTTCTGAAATAACTTGTATTTACCTTTCAGACCCTTATTTGTAGTACTCTTAGATCGTCTGTGAAATTGTGACACCAGATCTGGGTAGCTTTCTAGTTTATGGAATTGTATTGGTACTAATATTAAACTGTTACATTTTGTTTCTTCCGCTTATTTAATTCCGTTATTTTTATGATGTTTGTTCACCATTGTTAAATGATTAAAATATATGAAAAAGGTTAAGTAATTGGAACAATTGGCTTGCCTAGCTTTCATTAGTAGGCGTCATCATGACCCCCGAGGGTGGAAAATCCGGGTCGTGACGATATAAAATGCAGAGATTAAGTAAGATAGAAGAAAACCAAAGAAGGGGATGGCTAGACTCGGAATTGGGATTAGAGAACTTAGATACTTTACTCAACAATAATCGGCTCCTCTGTATCTCCCCCTAGATCGTCCCAAATATAATGTCCTAGCATTCTATTCGGTTATTTAATCATTGGGCCTTTAGCTCCAGGACCAATAACCCCAACTGTATCAGTCTCGTTCCATACTTCTAGCTCATAATCCCTTACTAAATCACATTGATTCACAACAATTCTCCTATCCTCACAAAAAAACTTATCCTCAAGGTTCGAGTAGAGCAACACTAATATCAAAGTGCTCGAGGTGCACTTGCGTACCAAAAAAAACACCAGCCCCATAGTTCATAATGACACTAGTACGTGAAGAGATGCTCATAGTGTCCATGATAACGCCCTTTGAGTTGGATATGTAGATGAGTTCAAGTATCGAGGAAAGTACTCTTATAATATCTTACTCCCAAAATTGTAACAGACATTCTAGATTGCATATTGGCTTTCCAAGCTTTATTTTTCCAGATATGTGAAAGAGAGCATTTGGCAGAACTCCTTTGAGAACTTAAACAGAGAAAATATGTTACACAGAAACAACTAGAGTTCCAAGGAAAATGAGCTCATCATGCTAGCAGACACGCCAACTCACCTGTTCAAGCAAAGTTGTGACCCCATCAACCTTATGTTTAAACAAACCAAAAAGCATCTCTTCAGCCGCAATACAAGCTTTAGCGAAAGGGAATTATATCCTTCCTCTCTTTGTCATTCTCATAGGAAATTCAATAACTACCAGGTGAATGGCTCGGCTAACACCAACAATAGATGTAACAATGAACTTTAATAGAGCTCCACTTAGATCCGTAGTAATAAATTGAGTCGAATGCTTAGTCACCATATCATAATAATCAAGCTGGTGACCATAGGACATTAAACTCACTTTCTCAATAACTGCGACAAGTGTCTCCGTTATTTGTTTTCGATATTTGGAAAACAAAAGCGCATAAAGATGACCAAAAAGCAAGATAAGATTAAGGGGCTTCTCCCACTTTGACCAACTCTGGTGTATCCAGGGAAATGCAATATCATGGACAAACTCTCTGGTGCATGAGTGAAAGTATAGCAGTTCCACAAATCGAGCAATTGACACAATCATAACAAGAGTAATATCATCTCTAAATATATGAGTGGAATTACTAGAGATTTGCTCATTCGGGGTGCTAACATAAGCAAAACTCGAGCATCTTATAGCTCCTCTTTGAATTGAGGAATTCCCATCAGCACAAGTAAGTGCAAGAGCAATCTTACTAGCCTCAATATTTTTCAATTGAAGATTCGAGGGTTCACTGTAGGCAACCTACATGGTTAACGTCAACCCCAACGCCTCATAGAAATCATCATTTCGTGTAATCCCAAGGCATGTAGTAAGAAAACTAGTATCAGGATCAAAAGGAAAGTCTACCAAATTCAGCATTTTTGTTTTCATATTCAACATCATTAGGTACCGCAAGAAAACTAGTATCAAGATCAAAAGGAAAGTACTACCGCCAAATTCAGCATTTGTGTTTTCATAGTCAACATCATTAGGTACCAAGGCTATAGATAGTTGTCCGAATATGTAAGAAAAAGATGTTACAACCTCGACACCTTTAGAGTCAAACTCTGCGTGGGTGATAAATGATACAAATCCATCATATTGTTGTAATTCTTCAGATTCACTAGATTAAAGCGCATTGGAATCAACCTGACAATCATGTCTCGTATCGAAAATGTCCACACAACTACATGATAGGCTAAAATAAGCACAAGCAATAATAATATATTCAAGCATTTCAGATGCCTCCGTAGAAGAGACATATGTTGCACCAGCTGGGACTACAATTAAGGACAGATTGCCAGAACTCGAATTGTTTAACTTCAAGGGCTGCAGACTTAGTCCTGGGTCCCATACATGAAAGATTACATCCTTTTCGATTAAATTATTTTGAGAAACCAGATTTTTCATGTCATTACCACATCCTTGAGCGAGTCCAGGAGGCAGGTCCAAGACACAAACAATAAAATAGCAAGCATGGTGTCAAAATATTTGTGCATACTGTTTATAAACAATTCTAAACAAGAACCACCAACCTCGATTATTTACTCCGTATCAACCCAATTGCATTTATGTAAGCAAATCATAGTGATGGAACAATATATTTTGATTAGCACCAGCAAATCGAAATTCTATCCCAGGAAATCTTCCAATAGCATTCGACATAACATATCCTTGCCTAGCAAAAAGAATCTGATAACCAGTTAAATCCCTTAGAGGAGAAATTTCTAACACTGGAGCTGCATTGTCTCTTGCATTTTCCTTCTCTTTTATTTTCATATTCTAGTAGTTTAATCACATTACAATTGAAACTAGTTAATAGATCCACTAAGGAAGTTAATAGATCCACTAAGGAAGTAATGGGAATAGAATTTAAAGGAATACCGATCTTATTAACTAGAGCTTCAGCAGTAACCTCGGTTTTCAAGGTCTCGGAGTGAGATTGGTGCATATTGCAATTTCCGTGAGAGCCTTCATCAAATACATGGACATTCTTTAATTTTTTTTGTTTAAAGTAGATTCCGTTGTATCAGTAAAGACTCCAACATCTGATCACTCAGTAGCAAATACCTTGTAACAGCAACATCCATGTGACATATTATCGAACACCTGGGCTTTGATTTCGGTAGAATATTCCTTGATTGTAGCCATGTGACCTTCCAGCGATTCGAAATGTTATTTACAAAAATAAATTCGAACCTTTGCAGCAAAGTGTTCCCAATCCGTCAATTGCTTGTTTTGGAAAAGCCATCGAAACTACTCCAACGCCTCACTGTCTAGGTAAATAAGCCCACGTAATAATTTGTTGTTTTCCGATATACCATAGAATTCAAAGTAGTGTTCAGCCTGAGAAATCCACAACTCTGGATCCTTGCCACTGAATCGTTGGAATTCCACCAGAGTAGGCTTACTCGTTGAAAGGTTTTCAACCAACTCATGTAATAATGAACGAATTTAAGCGATATCCTTCGACCATGAATCCTTTACAACCCTAACCAAATCATCAATAGTTCGAAATAAGAGTGGCAAACAGGCGGGGCGGGTCGAATATGGTTTGGGTATAAATTATTCGACCCGACCCATATTTAATACGGATAAAAAATAGGTTAACCGACGGATAATATGAGTAATCATATTATCCATGACTTCTTGCATATGATCACTTTTGGAAGAGTTTTAATCTCCCTAACTTGAGGAACCCCCAATTTGAAGCTTTATAAAAGTAAAAGTTAGACCCATTAGTTATCCATTGGTTACCCATTTTCTAAATGGATAATATGGTCCTTATCCATATTTGATCCGTTTTTAAAAAGTTCATTATCCAACCCATTTTTAGTGGATAATATGGGTGGTTAACTGTTTTCTTTTAACCATTTTGCCACCGCTAGTTTAAATATTTGGTCCTTCATTGAAGACATCTGGATGAAAGCACCAATGTAATAACTCCAAAATACAGATTATATTGATGGTAGCAACTAACAATTACAACTCAAAGACGTAGAACAACAATGGAAATATAAAATGCATAGGCTAAATAAGATAGAAGAAAACCAAAGAAGGGGATGAGAAGCTAGACTTAGAATTGGGGATAAGAGGACTCAGACACTTTACTCAACAATAATCAGCTCCTCTATATCTCCCCCGGATCGTCTCAAATATAATGTCCTAACATTCTATTCGGTTGTTTAATTATTGGACATTTAGCTCCAGCCCCAATAGTCCCAATTGTATCAGCTTCATCTACACTTCTGGCCCATAATCCCTTACTAAATCACGTTGGTTCACAACAGAAGAACAAAAAGCACGAGGAATTTATTTCGTCATAGGAATAGTCATAAATTGTACGCAACCCCTCTTGCTTCGCTTTCAAACTATGCATAAATAAAATTTGTAGTATTAATGTTCGTCGTAGTTTTCAAACATACGAAGATATATACAATGATTTAGAGCTTCAACGATATATCTTCTGCAATTTATAACCCAAATTCATACCAAAAGTTTTTCCGAAACCGTTTTCAAAAATAAATCCGAGCTCGCTCAATTGTTTCCCAAGACGAAATTTAAAGTTAATTCTTTTAAGCCAATTCCAAAACCGAATTAAAACGGGCATTAGCTCCAAATGCGAATTAGGTTGCCAGCATGGTTGATAGATAACTTTATAAAATTTCAAGACTGGCGAATTTGGGAAAACAAAACTAAAAGAGAACAAGGCACAAGAACATTCTATCAGAACCACTCTTATGACCTTCCCTATTTCCTTTTACCAAAGGGGGGAAATAAAAAAAGCAAATCATTTATTTCCAATTTGTTCGGCAAACTACATGAGAAAACAACCTCTATGACGTGATTTAAACTGGAAAATTCCAGACAACAAAATCATAGTATAATTCACATATATGTACAGACAGAATTCAGTTTTTTTTTTTTAAATTTTAAAAGGAAGAAGAAACTATCAAATAAACTTCATGTTATTTATTCCGGATCAGCACCTGGAAATAAGACTATATTCACTGCTCTTTCTGATAAGTGAGCTAAGAAAATTGAACCTAATAAAGTTGACATCTATAAAAAGACTTCGCTCCATTCTGAGCTGAAACGAATTTGAAGAGCATAATGAATGACAAATAGAAAAGAACTACATCTATGTATACATATCTTTCAAAAATCAATTTCTTCAACAAGTTAACTATGGGTATGATTTGACCTACTCTGAAGTATCAGACTCCAACTTTGGTACAATAGCAGATGAGAGTTCTATATGAGATGCACGTACGGCACCTATAAGTTGCTCCGGCAACTCATCAGGGGTGTTGCCCTAACACAAAATAGCCAAATATATCATCAGATTAGGGCATACATAGCCTCGTAAAAAGGATTACAGTGCAAGGAAGTTTTAAAAGGAAGATGAATTACACATTTGCATGACGCCAAATACATCAATCCATATTTTTCGCCTTCTTTTTGTAGTTAGGCAGCTGGGTTGCATGTTGGTTGGTGGGGATGAATTTTATTAGTAAGGAAACTTTAGATTAGAAATGAATATTTATTAAAGAATCATGAACATACAATGGCCAAAATAAAGGAGTACTCTGGGATATCCCCTATAATCCATCTTCATTTCGAAGTAGATAAAAGAGCTTCCTTTATTCCCGTCTAGTAGTGCAAACTTACAAGTCTATACAGAAAACAGCCGAATGTATCAAGTTATATGTATTAGACTAACTGCATTAATTCATTTTGTTACTCCCTCCTCTCCGAACGAATGATAGATCTAGAAGTTGAGGAATAATATAAGTCATCTGAATTTAGGTTCTATTAGGACATCAAACCTTAATCTTTTAAATGAATTTTATTCATATTCAAGAACTACTAAAAAGCACCACAAGTCACAATGTTTTATAACTGTATTTAAGAAGTATTTAAAAAATCTTAGTAATAAAAAATCTGTTTTTGACTTCTCCAAATAATAATGGTGTCATATAAAATGTGACGGAGGAAGTATTATATACTTGTACCTATATAACTCATACTAATTCACACATTCAAAGATAGTTGGACCCATACGTTCTTTGACAGAGTTCAACAAACTGTCCAGATTCAATTTATCATCAATGCGACAAAATCTAGCAGGTGAAGGTCTGCTCACATACCTGTACAAGAAAAGCCATATCAACTACTAGGCTCGTTATTACACCAATCACAAGCCCCAAAACTCCATTTGCCACAGTGGAAGAACCAATATCAACATCAATCTACAGAACATAAACAGCACATGATCAAATCCGAGACTACAAATACTCCTTACCAGTATGATATATGTACAGCACACATTGTGTCGCTACATGTTAAATAACTCAAAAGAGAAAAGGGCATAAGTCTTTACTTCCAAATACTTGGGACCACGGATGTAGTTGCAGTCAACTGCCTTCCCCAGTATGCAAGGGGTACTTCCGACACTCTGACGCACAATCCATGAGCCCTTCATGTACATGAGAGTGGTCAATTCTAAGCACATATACATTGTAACAAAGATATAGAAGGAAGGAAGTGGAGAACACAGCAAAATCTCTCAAAGATTACCCACAAGTTTCAGCATGCATATCTGTTTAACATGCATTTGATAATCACATGCATGATGTAAAAGGAAACTTGTAAAATGACATCAAACTACTTTTATTTGCAGAGATTGGTCAAACACTGGCAACTTTAAATAGGGGAGTAGAAACAGAAATTTCACTGCCGACAACCAATAAATTATCTGACAAGAAATGCACAAGAATCTCAAGAGAGAACATCTTCTTGAAAGAGGGGTCATCTACGTTTCATTCCAAGACAGTGTGTCCCTGATCGCTCAAGTAAATTCTGTATTGGTTCCATTGTTACTCTTCAGCTACTGGTTAAAGTTTCAAAGTAATATTTTGAGTTATTTCACTTATGCTGTTTCGTTGCCATCCTCTACCCACAAATCATCATATAGACCTGAGAACACTTTCTATCTCAGCCCACCCAGCTCTTCAGCCAAGTTATGTGTTCCTTATTCATAGAACTCTGAAGAGATGTTCCTTGCTTCTCTTACTGATGAGAAAAACATTCTGAAGAGATGTGTTTAAAATCAAACCATCAAAATTGTCCTAGAATTGTATAAAACCATAACTAGTTAAAATATCGGTATGGTTTGTGTTCGTCACAATATCACAAACATCATCAATCAACATTCTACTACCGGAAATCATTCAAAAGAGCTGAAAGAAATAAAAGATACCTTCGGAACTGATGGGATGAGCTTCATTCTACTGTTGCGGAACTCATCATCCCCATCAACAAACCGTTGGAAAAGAGAACCAGGCGTTAACTCTTTCATGACAAAATAGAAAACCATGCTGTAGTGTGTTGATCCAGGAACCTTTCAGAAGACAAATGTTATTTACCTATTTCTCCCTGAAGCACTTGGAAGTTTAACACAAAATACTATGGCATAACTTACTTGCACATTTATAACCAAAGAAAACAGTCCTTTTTCTGCAGCAACCTGGAAACAAATTCACAAAGACAAATTAAATTATGGTACTCAATCTAGTGCGTAGATTAAAAATGGCCACATTCGCAAGGTGCAAGTAGCATGCATTTAGGATAAAATGAGAGAAGGTCTCTTGAGATAACTTGGTCATATCCTACATCGACCTACATATGCATTAGTCCGTAGGTGTGAAACTATGGTGAGTGAAGTGTTAAAAGTGGGCGGGTAGACCTAAAATCACATGGAAGAAAGTTGTCTCAAAAGACCAACAAAGATAGGATGCAAAAGAAGAAAAAGATTCATATAGGTGATATCTATTAGTTAGGAATAGGTTTTAGACTTGTTAGAAACTTCTAATATTATTAGTATTATTACTATTCCCTTCGTCCTACTTTATGTGGGTGGTGTTTGAATTCGCACGGAGTTCAAGAAAAATAAAGGAAGATTTTTGAAACACGTGGTCTAAAACAAACCATAGATATTTGTGTGGCTGTAAATCAATTCATTAAGGGTAAAGTATGAATTCTAAAGATAAACTGCTTCTAAATAGGAAAGATGACATTCTTTTTGGGACTGACTAAAAAGGAAAGAGTACCACATAAATTGGCACGGAGGGAGCATTATATATGTTTCACTTATTTTTCACTTTTATGTTATTTGGTATGATGATGACATGAGTTGAGCTTAAATGCAGTGGGGATTCATAAAGCTAATCCAAGCTTACTTGGAACTGATGCTTAGTATTGTTGTTGTTGTAATCAATCTATTGAGTATAATAGGCTAAGCTTAAGTGCTATAGCTAAAATTGATAGCATGCACAAAGTTAAAGCACGTGAATTGGAGACTTAAGTAGGATCACGTCTGTTCTTAGGAATATGATTTTTCTGCCTTTGGTAAAGAAACTATAACCTAGCAAACCATACAGGTCTTCTAGAGAGCCCTACCCCAACATAAGCCAATTACAAGGGAAAATTATCAGCCATCACCTGGTCTTGAAACTCTTGCTTATGGAAAAATGGCCATTTGATCTTCTAAAGTTCACTGTTGGGACTATAATGAACAGTGAAATAAAGCTATACAGAAGCTACTGCTTACATCCAATGTTTGGTGTGGTGATTTGACGTAAGAGTGAAACAAAATTGAGGAAAACGATGCAGCCATTACTTCTCATTTATTAGAGTGACTTGGAAGAATAAAAGCAGGGCTTATTGAACTTCGTCAATATTTTTTTTTTTTTGATTTGCACCGGTTGTCCGAGTCTCTACGAGCCCCGACTAATCCCGGGGGTGCACAAGCCCTCGGCAAGGAGTTTCCCGCAAGTGCACCACGGTTAATTCAGGTTTTACCCAGTCCGATGACCCTCAAAAATTGTTTGCACCCAGTGGGTTTCGAACTTGAGACCTTGAAAGGGAGCAAACCCCAAGGCTCAAGTCAATTGCCACCAGGCCAACCCCTGAGGGTTTAACTTCGTCAATATTTTTCAAATAGTAAAGTACAAAGGTAGATATCCTTCTTTTCTATAAAATAGAAGGCATCTCAAAATAGTATTGCAACTAACTTCATTTCCATGTCTCAATAAGTTACTATTTGAAAAATCCATCTTCCTTTTTCTTCCCTCTATCTCAATCAAATATCCACCTTTCCGAGTAGTGAAGTTTTACGACACACAACCTTCGTCCAATTTGAATACTTTAATTTGACCAAGCACTTGTTGGGAGAACACAAGGTCATAAGATAACCTTCTATGTCTTTGAAGAATAAAATAAGAATGATTTTATTAGAAAGAGAAAAAATGTGCCCACGAATGAGACTCCCCCCAAACCCGGTGGTTGCTCCCTACAGGGGCGGAGCTATCCTTGTCCGAGGGGTGTCAACTGACACCCCTTCGCCGGAAAATAACACTGTGTAGATAGGTATTTTTTAAAAAAAATTAAATATATACAATGGGTTGACAACCCTTGACACAAGACAATCTCCTAGTGCAACGGTCTAGGGGTGTCAAAAGTGACTGAAGGTCGCAAGTTCCATTCCCTATTGCAGCATAGTTTCTATTTTTTTGCTTCTTCTTTAGATTTTGACACCCCTTTGTATAGATTCTGGCTCCCCACTGGCTCCCTATATATTTATAGTCGCTCTATTTCTCTATATTGCATTCCAGTTGGAGGTAATTTGGTGCCTAGGACGAGTAAGAAAAAATGTGGTTGCTAGATCAAATGCACTCACATGGATCAAACAACTGCTCAAACAATTGCAATTTGGAGAAATCGGCTAGACGGAAACAGTGTGATAATGAATTGCTATTCATATTGCATCGAGTTTGGTGTTTCATGAGAGAACTAAATACATTCAGATTGATTGTTACTCATCACAGAAAATAACTTTTAGGAGACGTTGTAACAATGAAGTCAAACTGAAACCCATCACTTGTCCCCACATTAGTTACATATGTAACAAGCACGGTATGACGACTTGTATGCACCAGCTTGAGGCAGAATTTTAGATAGTTAAGTAGCAAAGTATAAATAGCTATACTTGATCTAGTGTTCTCCATCAAGAAAACACAGTTATGCACACTGTGAAGTGTGCTCCTAATCGCATTCTCTCAATTTTTTCAATGCGTCTTTTATTTCTCATAATAGCCTTCATAGACTAAGCCATGTTCTTGGAAATTTTGATGAATGGTGTGTGTGTGGCGTGCATGAGCGTCGTGATGCTCACTTCTTCCTCCAACATTTTCTATTGGAACCAAAACAAAATGAGGAAAACATCTTGACTGCAATTTGATGTTTTCTATTTCTGGTTACTCATTCAGTTAGCAACTCATAATACCCTAAATGGGTAGACCTCCCCTGAAACTAAACTAATGTATTTCTTACTTGTGCTGCACAACCAGGACGCTTAGCAACATGGTCCATCCGTTTAGTATCTTTAAACCAGTCAACAGCAACAAGATCCATCAGAGGTTTACCAGCAGCAATCTGCATGCATTTTCAAAGTGATTTTAGAGCATGGTGACATAAATAATCTAAAAACCAGGCGCTTATCAAGGAAATGAGAAACAGTCAAAGGACCTTTGATTTGTCATAGCAAAAGTTCTTGCTACGAACTCTGAAGTTATTTCCATCAGATATTCTCCAGCAGTTACGACCCTTATCACTGTCATCACGTCGAAGGTTACCCGAAAAGATGGAAAAATCAATTTGATCCGAAGGTTCTTCTTCGAGGGCTTCAAAAGTAGAAAATTATTGTCACTAAAGAATATTTGTGCAGACAGTATAAATAATTAGTGAATACTACAACCACGATCCGTATGGGGCAGCACCTACCAGTTTTCTTCATTTCATGTTCAGGACTGGGTGGCATTACCTGAAAAAATCCAAGCCACATGCTCAGAAGGAGATGCCTAAAGTACTATGCATATGTATAAAGTTCAAACCTCTTGATCAGCCCCTTGAAAATCTTCTTCCTCATCAGAATACTCATCCATCATTGAAGCATTTCTATTTGCAGCACGTATTTGGTCCAAAGAACGAGTACGATGATGAAGAGTCTCCTGGAACTTTTGACTCCTCTTGGAAGAAACTGAAGCTGATGTCATATTAACCATAACTGGGATTCTTGGAGCAGCAGTCCTTTCATCAGCTTGAGAAAAGTATTCACGAAGTCCTGGAGGAGGAAAGTTAAAACATAAGTTCACATTAAACTATCATCAAAAGATCAGTAAGAAAGTACACAGTTAACTTAGTTTCTTTTTCATTTTTTTTAAAGTCAAATCAATTCATTAAATTGCACCAATATGGTGCCAAAATTTACTACTTCGTCTACAACATTACGCTTCTAAGTTTATAGAACTATCTACACAAAAGGAACATCTCTTTACACAGTATAAACAAAACATCAAAGGACTCCTGATCCTCCATAAATACTACTATTTAATTCTTTTAATCCTTTGTTCATCTCCCTCCTAATCATCCAAAACAATAAAGCGCAATCTTCCACGTGCCTTTCTTTCTCTTTTAAATACTGCTTCTCCTCCAAAGGCCTCTCTCTGTCTTAAATATACCCACTCAATGCTGAACAGCAAACAAATGAAACTTCACAAGCCCGTAGGGTGTTTGCAATCAAATGTAGGTGATCTGTGTCCCTTCCCCTTTGGCCCTTGATCCTTCCCCTCCCCCAGATTGCATCTCTATATTATGGTGCAGAGCTTTTCCGTATCAGCTATTCCCAATCCTCAAGACAATATCCCTAAATATTCCACCTGTATTCCTTCTTATCAAATATGCCAATCTCGCTTCTCCTTGACTTGCTATGGAGTACAACAGTGGGAAACTTTTAATGTTAATCCCCACACCAAATATCGAGACAAAAATGTATCTGGTTTCCATTCCCAACTAGGAAATCTATTAATTTAGCCTAGTCTCCCAAATCCCTTCATTATCCCTTTCCATGCACACAACCCATATAGTTTGTTACTTCGAGTGGACCATCCATATTCACTTCAGCCATAGTCGTTGTTTCACCAACAGAAAAGAAAAAGAACAAAGAAGGGGAAAAGAACCGTTAACTTAGTCACTTTTTTCCTTCTTGCTTTTCTGTTGACCAAACAGCTATTAATACAACCACTACCTCACCTGCAACAAGAAGCAAACAGGGGGAAGAGGAAGGCTGAAGCTTCCTGAAGTCACTTACAAGCAGTAGCGACTCTCCACCACTAAACACTATAAATCATAAACAGATGACGCACTAGCAAATTTTTTTTTTTTTTTTTGACAAAGGACGCACTAGCAAATTTAATGCAAATGAAAATGTATGCCATAACAAACTTGAAGTTTCTCAAGAATGTTAACTTCAGTAGAGCATAAGAAAAGCTAACCCGCCACACTGTTTAACATTTGCAACAGACAATGTTGCTGAAATGACGAGATATAGCCAACGCCCCACCCTTTTAAATCGATCTGCATAAGATGCTGCACTTGTGTTCTGGGCCTCCCGTTAAGAGGTTTCAGTGGGGAAATATTGAATCCACCACCTGCAAGTGGTGATAAGTGGTTAGCATATAAGATACGACCTTCAGAATACTTCTGCGAAAGATATATATGAATCATCAATAATAAGGTTTAATATGCATTCAGTGCAGTGAACTAAATGAGTGGAAGGAAATAGAGGTTACTCTCAATATGAGCTCGAACATATCCAGGTAGTGGACCACAATTCTCATGCTCCCTGGAACGAAATAACACAACTGCAATAATGATGACAAATCAAGTAGAGTCATAAATAAACTGGAAGAAAAGATAAACCAGCAAGAATAAGAGGGTTTGGGTGATACTTACCATAACTTCCATCATCATTTCGACGCCAATAACGTACATAACAAAGATCACGAGGCCATACTAACCTGCATACACAGTTAAATTCAATCTAAAATATTAACAATAGTCGAAAAAATTTGGGCCAGCATAAAGCAGAAGGTTACAGGGATTCATATAGCCAAAGTACAACTAGTTCATGGAAGCCTCCTTGATTGATTGGACTGGAATTTCGCAATGAAATTTCCTTTTTTATCTTCTTTCTTTTTTCTTGTGTCGAGGGGGGGGGGGGAGCACAACAGAAAATCATAATTTTTAGTAATTTACATTTTGTCGGAGAAAAAAAAAAAAAAAAGAGACTAGGAGATGCATGAACTCTGATAATGATTTAAAACCAGTAAATTATGAATAATGAGATCTTCTCATTTGACTCGGGTCAGGACTGCGGGAGGTGATTCCGAGCTTTTTCCGGTGATTATGGCATTACACCAAGGATATGCACTTAGCCCATTCTTATTTGCTCTGGCGATAGATGCTTTCACACCATATTCAAGGGGAGGTGCCATGGTGTATGTTGTTCGCTGATGATATAGTTATGATCGATGAGTCGCGTACCGGTGTTAATGAGAGACTGGAGGTGTGGAGGCAGGCTCTGGAGTCCAAAGGTTTCAAGCTGAGTAGGACCAAAACGGAATATCTGGAGTGTAAGTTCAGCGGCGTGACGGGAGAAGTGGACGAGGCAGTGAGGCTCGACTCACAAGTCATCCCCAAGAAGAAAGTTTCAAGTACCTAGGGTCTATTATCCAAGGAGATGGGGATATTGACAGGGATGTCAGGCACCGCATTGGGGTGGGGTAGATGAAATGGCGGTTAGCATCTAGAGTCCTGTGTGACAAGAGGGTGCCACCGAAACTCAAAGGTAAGTTCTACAGAGCGGTGGTTAGGCCGGCTATGTTATATGGGGTTGAGTGTTGGCCAGTTAAGAATTCACATATCCAGAAGATGAAAGTAGGCCGAGATGAGGATATTGAGATGGATGTGCGGGCATACTAAACTGGATAAAATAAGGAATGAAGATATTTGGGAGAAGGTGGACGTTGCTCCCGTGGACGACAAGATACGGGAAGCGAGGCTTAGGTGGTTTGGGCACGTGCGAAGGAGAACCATAGATTCCCCGTTAGGAGGTGCGAGCGGTTGGCTTTGGCAGGTACCGAAAGAGGTAGAGGGAGGCCTAAGAAGAATTGGGGCGAGGTGATCAGGCAAGACATGACACGACTTCAGATTTCCGAGGACATGACTCTTGATAGGAACGTGTGGAGGTCGAGCATTAGGGTTGTAGGCTAGGGGGTAGTTCATAGTTTTTCCCTCTTTGTACCTGGCAGTCTAATAGAGTTTTGCCTATGTCTGTTAGCGGTCTATGTTGTGTTCACACTATTTTGTTGTTTTGCATAGGATTGTATTATTGCACTCCCTTTCACTTATTTGGTGTATCTTAAGATATTACTATTACTTCTCTTGCTTCTTTTGTTGTTACAGATATCTTCTTTCGTTTCTTTGCTGATATTATTGTCTCTTCTGTTGAGCCGAGGGTCTCCCGAAAACAGTTTCTCTATCCTTCCGAGGTAGGAGTAAGGTCTGCGTACATCCTACCCTCCCCAGATCCCACTAGTGGGATTTTACTGGGTATGTTGTTGTTGTTGAGATCTTCTCATTTGGAGTTGAACAAAATGACATATGAGAATACCCTTTCCCAGTAAATTGTATACCAGTTCATAAAGCATCCAGAAAGTAGCTCCATAACAATTTGCTTTGTTGTACTTGACTAGAGGAAGAGTTCAAGAAGAGAGTTCACAACTTAATCGAGAGAAATTATTTTAAAGATAATAGCCCATGAAATGGAGTTACAGTGGCTTAAAATTAAGGCTTAATACCCAAATTGACATTCGTACTTGTAAAGATTTCTATTCTCAGCCCTTCATCTCCACGGGTTCTCAACCAGACACATAAACCTGTACAAACCTATTGTTTTAAATGCCTCTAACCATTGACCAAGCTTATGTGGCATTGATATGGATGAATTGGACAAAGTGCATGGTATACATGAATTTAGGGAGCGAAGCTGAAAAATATAGCTACCAACAGCAAGAAAGCCCTCCTTTTATATCTTTTCCTCCACCATTCCTCCATTTTTGAACATCTGAGTCAAACCTGTGGGAGAAACTCCATTTTTAAGCTGTAACCTTGCTGGATTTCTAATTTAACCATTAGAGACAGAGGAACAAATGAGAGCTTATACATCTGATATAGAAGTGTTTAGAAATAGCTATGTAATTGTCCCACATTGGAATAAGAGTAGTATCCCCTTTGTATAGAGTAGCTATAAATAGCATCTCTTGTATTGCATCACATACTACAATATCAATATATATCATATTTTCTCCCGTGCCTTCTCACATGGTATCAGAGCTATCGTGAGAGATTTATCGCTGTGCATAAATTCCAGCGATTCCGGGAAGTAAAATCAGTCACCGGAACCCTTTTTTTCCGGCGACTTTCAAAGTTGTTTTGCGTCTGCTTTGTCTCGGTCAGTGTTGTGCACAAAATCCAACACTACCACAAGAGTAGTCACTGTCCGGCGACCAAATCCCAGTGAAAATCTCCGGCGGTACTGTAGCTGTCCAAAGAAAATTTTCCGGCGAAGTTCCAACGTTGCGTGGGCCACCTTCCGGCCATTTTTTGGCGACGACTCTTCAGGACAGATTGTTTCCCTTGCAATTCCGAGCCTACCCATCCAGGTTACACCAAATTCCGACCACTTTTTTATTTTTCCGGCGTGAATAGTGATTTCAAAAAAAAAAATAAGTTCCTTCAGAACAGTTGGGTCTTCTGGTAATTCCGATCCTACCCCTACTGTTTTTATTTCATTCCGTCCACTTTGAATATTTTCCGGCTGCAACAGTAACTTTCCAACTGCTACAGTAGTTTCCTATTCTGGTTCAGTGTTCCTTACTCTATTTTCAGTGGATTACAGTTGATTATTTCTCTTATTTGGTAATAATTTACAAGATGTCTTTGGGAATTGATGTTTTTGGGTCTAAAAGCATGAGTTCTGGAAACTCTAATGTTATGATTACCTCGGAACCTTTAATGGGAGGTTCAAACTACTTAGCTTGGGCTTCATCTGTCGAGTTGTGGTGTAAAGGTCAAGGTGTGCAAGATCATCTGATTAAACAGTCTAGCGAAGGAGATGAAAAGGCGATAGCGCTTTGGGCAAAAATTGATGCTCAATTATGTAGCATCTTGTGGCGTTCTATTGATTCTAAGTTGATGCCTTTGTTTCGGCCATTCCAGACATGTTATTTGGTTTGGGCAAAGGCTCGTACGTTATACACTAATGATATATCTCGCTTCTATGATGTGATATCACGGATGACAAACTTAAAGAAGCAAGAATTAGATATGTCTACTTACTTGGGTCAGGTACAGGCAGTCACGGAGGAATTTGAGACATTGATGTCAGTTTCTGCTAGTGTGTCAAAACAACAAGAGCAGCGACAGAAAATGTTTCTAGTTCTTACACTCGCTGGACTTCCTCATGATCTTGATTCAGTACGAGACCAGATTTTGGCGAGTCCGACTGTCCCTACAGTTGATGAATTATTCTCTCGATTACTTCGCCTTGCTGCAGCACCAAGTCACCCAGTGATTTCATCACAGATACTTGATTCCTCTGTTCTTGCATCCCAGACAGTGGATGTTCGGGCTTGTCGAATATTGTATATTCACAGTCTCTTCCTACTGTTACTTTAGCCAATGGATGTCAAACTAAGGCACAAGGAGTTGGACAAGCCAACCCATTGTCTTCTATCACCCTAGATTCCGTTCTTTATGTTCCTGGTTGTCCTTTTAGTCTTGCATCTGTTAGTCGTTTGACTCGTGCCCTCAATTGTGGTATATATTTTATTGATGATTCTTTTATTATGCAGGACCGCAGTACGGGACGGACAATTGGTACAGGTCGTGAATCAGAAGGTCTTTACTACCTTAACTCGCTCAGTCCTTCCACAACATGTCTAGTTACAGATCCTCCAGATCTAATCCACAGACGTTTAGGACATCCGAGTTTATCCAAACTTCAAAAGATGGTGCCTAGTTTATCCAGTTTGTCTAGATTAGATTGTGAGTCGTGTCAGCTTGGGAAACATACCCGAGCTTCCTTTACGCGTAGTGTTGAGAGTCATGCAGAGTCTGTTTTCTCCTTGGTTCATTCTGATATATGGGGTCCTAGTAGAGTCAGTTCAACCTTGGGATTTCGTTATTTTGTTAGCTTTATTGATGATTACTCAAGATGTACTTGGCTTTTCTTAATGAAAGATCGTTCTGAGTTATTCTCTATATTCCAGAGTTTTTGTGCTGAAATCAAAAACCAATTTGGTGTCTCTATCCGCATTTTTCGCAGTGATAATGCCTTAGAATATGTATCTTCTCAGTTTCAGCAGTTTATGTCTTCTCATGGAATTATTCATCAGACATCTTGTCCTTATACCCCTCAGCAAAATGGGGTTGCAGAAAGAAAGAATAGGCACCTTATTGAGACTGCTCGCACACTTCTAATTGAGTCTCGTGTTCCGCTGCGTTTTTGGGGCGATGCAGTTCTCACAGCTTGTTATTTGATTAATAGGATGCCTTCATCTCCCATCAAGGGTCAGATTCCACATTCAATATTGTTTCCCCAGTCAGCCTTATACCCTCTTCCACCTCGGGTTTTTGGGAGCACATGTTTTGTTCATAACTTAGCCCCGGGGAAAGATAAGTTAGCTCCTCGTGCTCTCAAGTGTGTCTTCCTTGGTTATTCTCGTGTTCAGAAGGGATATCGTTGTTATTCACCTGATCTTCATAGGTACCTTATGTCAGCTGACGTCACATTTTTCGAGTCTAAACCTTTCTTCACAACTGATGTCACTTCTGCTGACCACCATGACATATCTGAGGTCTTACCTATACCGACTTTTGAGGAGTTTAGTAATCCTCCTCCACCTTCAACCACAGAGGTTTCACCCATACCAACTTTTGAGGAGTCCAGTGTTATCCCTCCTAGTTCCCCAGCCACAGGAACACCACTCTTGACTTATCATCGTCGTTCGCGCCCTACATCAGGCCCATCTGGTTCTCGTCCTGCACCTGACACGGCTCCTACTGCGGATCCTGCTCCTAGTACACCGATTGCACTTCGAAAAGGTATACGGACCACACTAAACCCTAATCCTCATTATGTTGGTTTGAGTTATCATCGTCTGTCATCTCCCCATTATGCTTTTATATCTTCATTGTCCTCGGTTTCCATCCCTAAGTCTACAGGTGAAGCATTGTCTCATCCAGGATGGCGACAGGCTATGAGTGACGAGATGTCTGCTTTACATACAAGTGGTACATGGGAGCTTGTTCCTCTTCCTTCAGGTAAATCTACCGTTGGTTGTCGTTGGGTTTATGCAGTCAAAGTTGGTCCCGATGGCCAGATTGATCGACTTAAGGCACGTCTTGTTGCCAAAGGATACACTCAAATATTTGGGCTAGATTACAGTGATACCTTCTCTCCAGTGGCTAAAGTGGCATCAGTTCGCCTTTTTCTATCCATGGCTGCAGTTCGTCATTGGCCCCTCTATCAGTTGGACATTAAGAATGCCTTTCTTCATGGTGATCTTGAGGATGAGGTTTATATGGAGCAACCACCTGGTTTTATTGCTCAGGGGGAGTCTCGTGGCCTTGTATGTCGCTTGCGTCGGTCACTTTATGGTCTAAAGCAGTCTCCTCGAGCCTGGTTTGGTAAGTTCAGCACGGTTATCCAGGAGTTTGGCATGACTCGTAGTGAAGCTGATCACTCTGTGTTTTATTGCCACTCTGCTTCAAGTCTATGTATTTATCTGGTAGTCTATGTTGATGATATTGTTATTACGGGCAATGATCAGGATGGTATTACTAATCTGAAGCAGCATCTCTTCCAGCACTTTCAAACTAAGGATCTAGGCAGATTGAAGTACTTTCTAGGTATTGAGGTTGCTCAATCTAGCTCAGGTATTGTTATTTCTCAAAGGAAATATGTGTTAGACATTCTTGAGGAAACAGGGATGACAGGTTGCAGACCTGTTGACACGCCGATGGATCCGAATTCTAAACTTATGCCTGGACAGGGGGAGCCGCTTAGCGATCCTGCAAGCTATAGGCGGCTGGTTGGTAAATTAAATTATCTCACAGTGACTAGGCCCGACATTTCTTATCCTGTGAGTGTTGTAAGTCAGTTTATGAATTCTCCCTGTGATAGTCATTGGGATGCAGTTGTCCGCATTATCCGGTATATAAAATCGGCTCCAGGTAAAGGATTACTGTTTGAGGATCGAGGTCATGAGCAGATCGTTGGGTACTCGGATGCTGATTGGGCAGGATCACCTTCTGATAGACGTTCTACGTCTGGATATTGTGTTTTAGTAGGAGGAAATTTGGTGTCCTGGAAAAGTAAGAAACAGAATGTAGTTGCTCGGTCTAGTGCAGAAGCAGAATACCGAGCAATGGCTATGGCAACATGTGAACTAGTCTGGACCAAACAATTGCTCAAGGAGTTGAAATTTGGTGAAATCAGTCGGATGGAACTTGTGTGCGATAATCAAGCTGCACTTCATATTGCATCAAATCCGGTGTTTCATGAGAGAACTAAACACATTGAGATTGATTGTCACTTCGTCAGAGAAAAGATACTCTCAGGAGATATTACTACGAAGCTTGTGAGATCGAATGATCAACTTGTAGATATTTTTACCAAGTCCCTCACTAGTCCTCGCATTGATTATATATGTAACAAGCTCGGTACATATGATTTATATGCTCCGGCTTGAGGGGAGTGTTTAGAGATAGCTATGTAATTGTCCCACATTGGAATAGGAGTAGTATCCCCTTTGTATAGAGTAGCTATAAATAGCACCTCTTGTATTGCATCACATACTACAATATCAATATATATCATATTTTCTCCCGTGCCTTCTCACAAGAAGCAACCCTTCATCTTCAACCTCAATTTCCCTGTTTCGTATCTCTCGCCCTTTTTCCCTTTCAGAAGTTTCAGCCCACATGCAAAACTTCTTTCTTGGGTCCCCATTGTTGGTTTTCTCTTCTTAAAAGCCTAAAGGCTTCTCGATCTCAGCCCAGTAGTGATACTGATCTGGGTGTGAACTGTGAAGCCTATTTAAGAAGAAGAAAATGTTTGGTACAGCCTTAAATTGCCTAATAAAGCACACCAGTAGTAAGTTGGAGTTAAGATTCTGTATCAGATATTTTGAAACTAAATGTTATGCATTAACAGGAGGTTACTTAAGTCTGGGGATATCTCCACTGATTGAAAGACCTTGGGAGAGATCTGAAGGAAAAAAGAAAAGCGAGTAAAGGGAAAGGAATTTGCAGCTTCTATGTAATCTTGCGTAAACTTGCCTATGGGGTCAAATTCAGGATTTACTAAACATTTTAGAGAGGAAAGAGAGATTTAGACATCAATAATGGTGAAGACAAATTAAAAAGCTTAAACTTCAACATTGGAGGAAGAAAAATGGAGAAGAGAAGACAAAAAGTTTTTCTTTGTCCTGCAAGATAATGATAAAGTGGCATGAATTCACCTGACGTGGATCTGATATGTTCTCCACATCAAGGCAAGTGAGGAACACACAGGGCCGGAGGTGTTTAAATCGTATGTTCTAACCAACTTGAGATATCTATTTGAAAATTGTGCAAGTATAGACATCACATTGGGTATTAAGCCTAAATTTAAACCATGTATACATACCATAGGACACATTGTTGTTATACTAAGTTATAACACTCAATATTCTTACAAGATCTATCATCCAGAAATACAGGAAGTTAAGAATAATATTTTTAGAATAAGGAAGTGGACAAGGTCATGGGGAAACCTAAATAGGACAATGCAATCCAAACACGAGCAACATAACCATAATATAAATAAGTCGTAAACAGAAGATGCAAGCATAAGCAGACATTTGTGATTTCAACAATTTCCAGCAGAGGAAAAGGAACTTCTCCGTGGAGCACACCCTTTCCAAGGCCCAAGTTCATAACGTCCGTTCTATTTCTTCTCAAGCATTCACAATACATGCATATGCACACTTATCAAAAGCAGCCAGGTTAGGAGCACCTAACAGCACATTCACATTCTAGGCATTCATTCAACAGGTGTTGCTGCTGGAGCTAATTTAACTAAACTAAAACACTAGTCAAATGAGAAATACAAAATAGATAAGCAACCATTACAACAAAGAAGTATGTAATCTTACGCAGGGAACCAGTCGAGTTGAAGCCTGTGATAAAGTATTGCTGTGTGTCCATCTACCTCCTCAACTAAACTACCATATTGGAAGCTGCAGTCCCACCTGTTTAGCCAGTAGTTAGATCCTGAACACCCAAAGAATATAACGATAATGTCTTTTACCATTAGGTTAACATAGATGTAACCCTTTTTTAATGGCTGCATATAATCACCTTGTCTAGAGACTTCGTTCAACAAAGTGAGAGACTAATTAAAAGGAATGCTTCATATTTCATGATAAGCATCTGAAAAAGTGTTTGGCATAACCGATCGTCAAGATATCGCAGAGCTTTGTTTGTTTGTAGCTTATTCTTAGTGTTAAGAACATTTTATCATCTTCTGTATACCCTTCCCTCCACAAAAACATCTTGTCACTTATAAAAAGTTAAAAGAGAAAAACTCAAAAACAGAATAAAATTACATTGACCATTAATATTGCACATACACCATGCCGCTTATTAAAGCCAAAAATCCATTTCTTTTATCTCATTTTGGATGATTACAAAATCCAAAATTTGCTTTATTTTTTTACTGTCCACCCAACTTCAATTTCTGTATTGCATCAAGCTCTATTTTAAGTAGCACAAAATAACACAATCACATGATGTAGCCCATACTTCAACATCATGCAGCCTGAAATAGTCTCCTAATTAGATGCATGAATCCTGCATCCTTCTACACAAATGCATTTTAGTATAAAAGAAGCTTGGACCTATTCCACAAAGCAACAACAACAAAAGAAAACCAGTATATTCCCACAGGTGGGGTTTGGGGAGGATAATTATACGCAGACCTTACTCCAACCTAGTGAAGGTAGAGAGGCTATTTCTAACAGACCCTTGGCTCAGAGAAGGTGGGAAGAAGAAGAAGAAGAAAAAGAAGAAGGAAAAGAAAAGTAAAGAAAAGAAGGTGGGAAGAAGAAGAAAAATAAAGAAAAGGAAGAGAGAAGAAAAAGAGGGAGAAAAGAATAAGCAATACGACGATCACTGAAGCGAACTACACAACATGACATAATATAGATCTAAGAACATGAAGGTACATGCTACTAATACTTTTAACTACCTACTAACCTTCTACCCTAATCCTCGACCTCTACACCCTCCTATCAAGGGTCATACCCTCAGTAAGCTGAAGCAGCGCCATGTCTTGTCTAATCACCTCCCCTCAGTACTTTTTTGGCCTACCTCGACCTCTTCTCAAACCAGTCATGGCCAACCTTTCACACCTCCTAACCCTCTTAACGTGTCCGAACCATCTCAGCCTTGACTCCCGCATCTTGTCCTACACGGAGGTCACTCCCACTTTATCCCAAATAACTTCATTCCTAATCTTATCTCTCCTGGTACACCCACTCATCCATCTCAACATCCTTATTTTTGCTACTTTCATCTTCTACACATTGGAGTTCTTGACTGACCAATACTCAGCCCCATATAGCATAGTTGGTCGAACCACCACTCTGTTTTATTTTCTTTATAAGTCTTGACGGCACATTCTTATCACATAGAACACCGGATGTGAGCCTCCATTTCATCCATCCCCTCCAATACGATGTGTGACATCCTCGTCAATCCCCTGTGACCTTAGATAATAGACCCGAGATAATTACCTTAGATAATGGATCCATGATCTTTGTGTTTCAAAAAAAAACATTCATATTACGCATCGATTCAGAAAAATATCAGGAATTACCCAAAGAAATACTTAGGAACCAACTCAACACAAAGATCATATATCTAACAATATAATCTACTTGATACATTAGGTCATCATTTTCTCAAAAAGGGCATACAACTTTCACCAAAAAGTCAGTTGTTTAAAACTCCAACTATTTTTTGGTCTAGTACTTGAAAAAGGAAAATAGACCTTTAAAAAAATATTAACCAAGCAAATCTATGCACAAGCCTATTCAAGTAGATATGAAAGCAGTTGACAGTCTAGTTTCCATAAGTTGTGGTTAATGGAAGCTTAAAATAGTTTGAAAAGAAAACATAATTTTTCAGTTAGTCTTGTGATTCTTCCTTAGCCTCTAGAGGTGAACTACATTGTACCCAAATACTACATAGGTAAATGGAAAGATAAATGTTTTTTTAATCAGGTAAGGTAACTCTTATTAAGAAACTTTAAAAGAGTACCAAGGGGGTAATTTCAAAGTACAAGCAAAACGTCATAGGATAGCAATTACAAATAAAGCTTCTAAAATTCCATAAAATCTAATAACTGCACCAAGTCTTCTACTACCCTTTCCTTACACCAAAAATATAGATTCTGCAAGCAACTATGTTTTAGCGTAGAAATTTGGGTCCTTTGATCTTCAAAGCATCTTTTGTTCCTTTCCAACCAGACGGTCCACATAATGCCTAAGGGAATGGTCATTCATATCTTTTTCTTCCTTTTGCCTACCGATTGACCCTGCCAACTTTCCAGCAAACTTCTAACAATGTTTGGCATTTCCCATTTCACACCATAGATATTAAGGAATAGATCCCAAATCTGTCTAGTCTGCCGGCAATGAAGAAACAAATGATTTACACACTCCTAGTTTTCTTCACATAAAGCTAAATGTTACTACGCCCCAAACCCAAAAAAGTTGGGATAGGCTGTACGAATCCTCACGGACCATGTCACTCCATTACAAAGCTCATCTCAGGCAAATATTATAATAAAAAAAACTAGAAATACTTTCTACTTTTATGTAATCTATATTCTATACAACAGGACTAAAAGACTCATAAAAAGCATAGGACCAAAAGTAAACGTACTAGTATGACTGAAACATATTCTTAACTAATTAGTATTGCCTATATAGATTTTTTTTCTTCGATTTGAGCTCTATTTTCCGTAAGTCTACATGGATTCCAAGAGATTGTAGGCCTTTCGAGAGAACTTCCTCCCATGTGATTTTAGTTTACCTTGTCTCTTTAACATCTTCACTCACCATGTAGACTGGTGCATCTCAAGGTTGAAGCTGGACATACCAAACCATCATTTGCAACAAACTGGAATTATAGAACAAGCATGTCCCAACTTGAGGGGAGCATTAAGAATGTTAAGAATCAGGAAATATGAAAAAATCCATAATTCTATTCACTGTAAATATAGAAAGGATCTTTTTTTTTCTTCTTATAACTGAAATTCAAAACTCGGGGGATAATGGGCCCATCCCTCTACCCTTCTCCACTTAAATGTTGAAAGGATCTTTTATCCCCGAAATTATGTAATTAGGAAAATCCTCTTTAAGAAAATATGTAATTAGGAGGATTATAGGGTTGTAGCTATTTTTTCCAGAGTTCTTCTAAACACTACTTAATTCTCAATAACTTGAGAGAGTAATCATGAATTCACAGAATCCCATACCTTTTCTACAATCACCTAATGGAATGAAGAGAGTTAGTCCCTAGATTACTAGTAAACCCATAGAGTAACCAACATAAGCCCAAAGCACACCTAGACTTGCTACACACCTAGAACCAGAAATTTTTGGATTCCAAAAAGCATAAGTTAAGCAAACTCGGTATAAAAACAAGAGAAAATTTAGCCATCAGGAATTACTGCCAATTGAGAGCTCTTGGCAAAACAGTTAAAAAATAATTTCCTGAAATAAACCTATCAATGAACAAATTTGGAAGTAAATACGAAAACTACAATGACTAACTAGACAGTATAGATAACTTACTCAAAACGTGTTGCATCCATGCTCATAACAAGCTCAAATATATCTTCACAACTAGCCTCCACAACCCCAACAGCCTTCATTGCTCTACTACAGCTTTTTGGCTACACAGAGAAAGAGGACTACATCATGAAAATACCCTGTAACACCGTACTTCTATAAATTAGGCAATGTTTGAGCCAGCATAGAACACAAAGATGAACTCATACTAGTAAATCGCCATCCAGAAGCTCCTCAAAAATGCGAAGCCCTGCAGCCACACGTTAGTGGAGAAAAATGGTCAATGGTCAACGAAGATACCCTTGATATGTTCTATAGCTTAACTATACTGAAAAACACGAAATGAATATAAAAAAACACAGATTCAAATCATTGCCAGACAACTCATGCTTACTGGAAGATAAAACGGATGAAAACATTAAACTGACCATTTTGGCATTGAAGTAAGCGCCAGTACTTTCTGGAGAATGCTTGGTTACTCCCATTCTGGTTTGCCAAATCAGAATCTAATTCCTTGGTCCAGTCAAATACAGACTCAGGAGGACCTGTCCATTCAATATGCAAAATGGATAGTTGAGAAAACATTTAGACAGCAAAACAAGACAAGGCAAGACACAAACTAACAACCTCTTCCTATGGTTGTTCTTCGCAGCAAGTTTGGATGAGAATCATCGTCATCCTCAGCAGCGCTGAACCTATAAAATTGGAAGCATTACATTTTGTAAAAGTTGGAGCAGTTGAAAGATAGGTGCTTGGGTTAAAATATATGTGCTACATTGCCACCTAAATCTTATAAGATGTTCATGTGTCTGTATGTGTAAAAGGGGCAATCGGGAACCGAACCATAATCTTCCAAATTATTATCGTGTGCTTCACAATCTTAGCAAGCATGATTAGTTGTTTGGTCCTCCCAAACCAAATGTCTTCTTTCACTCATAGAATCAATTCAAACCACTTTCAGAAGCGAAACCAGAAGGTGATTTATCTTTCGAAAATAAGATACTTGAAACATGAATACACTACAGGATATACGTTCTTGCACTTTTAAAAGTCTTTAAACATTTATTTTTTTATTAGAGTAGATCAAATTTGACTCTCTAAAGCTTAACAATGCCAATTAAAGCCACTAAGTTTGGAATTGAGAGCAGCCAGACCCAGTCCGTTTTAAGGACCCCCAAAGGCCACATTGGGAAGGAAAAGACAGAGCTTAGTAAATTTACCTTTACTTTTGATTTTGACCATCCTATTTAGTAGTGGACTTGATCTCTTTAATGAACAAATATCAGCAAACATTAGGAAGTATTTAGCAAACTCACTCTTTTCTCTGCACAGTTTTCTTTTTCACAGTTAGATTAAAAACCAAACTTACTGTTGCAGTGACTAGTCACGAGTAAAACTAACTTCAAAAGATGAATGTAGCAGAAATAGAGCACGAAGAAATAGCGGAATGCACTATTTTTCTACATTCTGATTCGAACACATCGACATCCCCATAAGTCGCAGAAGGCAAAAGCAGATACTTACTGACTTTCATGATCTGATGAGGAAGCATTCCTCCCGTTGTCCATCACAGAATTGTACTCAAATGAAACGTACTTATTACCATTAGTTCCTTGCGACTCCTGATGCTGAAAACTGAAGACACATTACTACCTCCAAGTATATCGAGACAAGAAGAAACGGAAGAACTCTATGTCTGAAGAGAGAATATCAAGGTGAATCTTTAATGCACAAGAGGAAACAACCTGATCAATGATTGACTCAATCTTTTCTTTCCAAATAAGTGCCTCCTGAATGTTGAAAGCTGCCATCTGGAACAAGATAATGATTAATATAAATGAACTTTTTCCAACATCTAGACCTCTATTTCTTTGCAACAAATTCTGAAGTTACAGTAGCAAAATATACACCCACTGATTGGTGGGCTCTCAGTCTCAGAAGGCAGTGTCTTGACTTGAAAATTGGACAGTTTGATAGGAAGGTGTTGAGGTCTACCATTAGGGTTGTAGGTTACGAGGTAGTGGAGCTCTTGTCTACTTCGTACCGGTGAGAGGCTAGTCTGATAGGGTTGTGTCCTAGAGTGCTAGTGGTTATTGTTGTGTCCACACTTTTCTTTCACTTTTCATAGTACCGAGCCTTTCTTACGTGTTACTGTTATTGTTTTTCATCTATTTTCTGGTACTTATGATGTTGTTATTATTTCTAAGCTTTTTATTGTTGGTACTGATATATTGTCTTTTTCGTCTGCTTGAGCCGAGGGTCTATCGGAAACAGCCTCTCTACCCCCTTGGGGTAGGGGTAAGGTCTGCGTACACTCTACCCTCCCCAAATCCCACTTGTGGGATTTTACTGAGTCGTTGTTGTTGGTTAACCTTCTAAACAAACTAGAGGCTGTGCAACTCAACCTTCAAGCAGCCTGACTCCCTCAAATGGACTGACCAGAGAGGTGGAATTTTTTTTTAATCAGAACCAGAGGTGGAAACTTCACAGTCTAGGTTTGTTGCAACACTTTGATTTCCCACATCAGAAATTATTGGCAACAGAAAAAAGATATGGAAATTAAAGCAGCATGCTTTACTTGGATAGCTGCTCACACTAAATGTATAATTCAGTCTAATTCACAAAGAAGGGTTTATCACTTTGCAACAGATGCTACCTGTGTGGAGAAGCTGCTGAAGATACTGATCACCTAGTTTGCTGTCTAGTAGCATCACAACTGTGAAGCCAATTCTTAAACATTTTTTGACCACATTGGACAATACCAAAGTTGTTTAAAGATCTTCTATTATGTTGGAATACGAGGAAATTGGTCAGAGAAAAATGATCTGGAGCACCATTCCGCTTGGTGCTTTGTTGGCACTCTGGAAAGAATGGACAACAGATGCTTTGAATGAAAGGATGACTTTGCATATAAGTTACAAGTTTAGGGGTTTGAATCAATTAGCTATGCAGTGCAATCTCCAGGATGTATCTGATATAGATTCTTGGATTGGATTTTTTGGCATCTCTACAAGAATATATAGGGAATGATCTGGCTAAATCTCCAGGATGTATATGACATAAAACCTTTTGTTTGGGACAAGAACAGAGAGGATAGAGAAAGATCACGCACCGTGACACGATTATACTTGTCTTTCTTGTTGTAAACTGATAAGACATAAACCATCTGCAAGATATACATGAGATTAATATCGCAGAGAAAAATTAAGTATGCCTATTCATCAAGCATATATCATAACACGGATCAAAAACATTAGTGTAGGACATCATACAAAATTTCAAAATTCAACTGAGATAAATCATTGTCTGCACAAGTATTTCTTATCCCAACACTCAAAAGATGGTTGGTTATTTGATTCATGTAACAATGAACTATCACCAAATTCATTCATTCAGAGAGGAGGAACAGAAGAGGAAGGTGATGGAATGGTATTCTTTACCCTACACAGCTCGATTGAATTTAGCTCCAGGCTGCCTCACAAATGGAAAGGGAAGTACACAATAATTGCACGGGCAAAAATATGATGGTCTCATGCATACGTCATAAAAGTCATTCCTTGTTAATACCTCCGAAATGCCATCCAAAATTCTAGCCGTAGCAAAATTTAGCAGTCTCACACAAAACTTAAATCATATGTCTTCAGAAATCCTCCTGTGACCACTTTATCCATCATCTTGCCTTGAGCTTACATCACCGGAAAGATATATAGGTGATGGTTGGTCTCACTGCCTTAATCCCCCGAAACTATTTCAGAAGCTTGAAGGACTCCCACTGATTAGAATGGAGAATCTCACCGTACATATACAATAATCAGTCCACCTTCTCGATTCGTCCTTCTATGAAAACCATCCTCCATATCATAATCCAAGAAACCCCAATTTACATGATTATACGACTTTTCTAGGACAAGCATACATAAGATTCTTGGGTCCCTCCCTTTTATCTTGGAGTTCCACACTTTAAAGGACACCAAAGCAGCATCAAGTACTAACCTCTCCTCCAAAAACGACATTTTCGATGTTGATATTGTCGCATCTAAAACCTTCTTTGGTCTAAGTAGAAAGCTAAATCAATTCGTATTCTCAAATGTTTTAAAAGTTGTATAAAATGAGATTATACATGAAATAGTGTCAAACAAGAAACGTCCCAAAATTAAAAGATTATAAGCTGTGACAAATGAAGTACATGAAATATCATGATAGGAACATGATATCAAACCCCGTAAAACCCATGATGAGGAAGAATATGCATTCACATTTATAATAAAGATAATAATACATGAATAAATATATAAAGTGTAATTATTAATTTTGGAAAGAGAAAAGGTGCAAGTGTGCTTCTTTTAACTCAGGAACCTTCTTCTTTTTTTCCGATAAAATAAAACTTTATTATTAAGGTACCATCACAAAAAAATATAAAAAACATCCCAGAGCGACAACCACCACCTACAACCCTCCTAATAACTCGGCAACCTAGTTGAAATTTTGGCTGAATGTTCATAATTTCTATTTTTTTATTCCATCAATTTTTTTCTCTAACTTTGGTCAAGCTCACAATTTTTGTAAAATAGATTATAGATGTGCATGTCCTTTTTTACTTATTTTCTTCTTTTCCCAAAAAACTTTTTCTTTTTGTTATGCGGTATCATATTTAATGAATGTATTTCCTAGTTATTTGGATCAATTATTTTACTCCATTTAGCTAGTGAAAGCGGAACTTGATACTAAAAAGTTATATACCGGGGTAAGTTATTAATCTAAAGTGAAAAATAGACTTTGGACTTAGACCCTTTAGCTACGAAATACTAAAAGAATTACATATGGGGGAGTTTAATAATCTAAAGAATAAACTAGACTTTGTCCACACAAAACCACCTCAATTACTGTATACTGAAATAGGAAGGGGGAATGTTTACAACTTAAAGTTGACGGCGAAGATCAATTTTATATCGTAAAGATGGAGATGGAATATGATATTTAACCTTTCTTAATTTTTAATTTGAGAAGTAACTCCAAAAATTCCTACAGTATGAAGAAATTGTTCGCATGGTGCATACCCCGTCTCTCTTTTTGGTCTGCGTATTATTTTGGTAATCTGAATCAATTGAACGATATGTAAGAGGGTGCAGTTTGTGGAATTCTTTAGAGTAGGATTGATTCATGGAGTCTAACTGAGTTAGTGAGTAACTTTTCAAATGTTTTAAGTTAGGCAGATTTAGGCTACATTTTAATCAGAAGATTTATTTTGCTTTTTAATTGTATGATGCATTTCTTACCTTACGCTGTTTTGACTAAGGGACGTAAGAGGGACTCCTAGAACATCTCCACCGTCATTTCCCCCTCCCTCTCAAAAACTATCATCAATCTCCCAGCTTTAATACAGCATGTTTATCATCTTTTCTGGACCCGCAATGGTTCATGCATCCCTAGGCCTTTATCCATCATAAAAACCTTTTTAACCCAGCAATTTCCAAGAATTTTCAACCTCAAATATGCAATAAATATAACTCTAGAAATCTGTCACAAGTCACAGTGCAACTTAATACTTGACACATCCAGGTCATACAACAACTCAGTTCAACCATTGATGGGTTAAACAATACTAGCATTATACATCTTAAACATATTGTGCCCCTTTGCATTGTTATATTTAGTAACTACAGTTGGTGATTAAATAGCAAAGACAGCTCGTGTTTACTTTTTTTTTCATTAGTCATCCACCCCGGCTTTCACCTCCCATGGTGGTGGGACAGCTCTTGTTAATTAAATAAAAAATAAAACAGTAAAAGAGGAATTCTTTTTCCCACAAGCATTTATCATACATTCTTAACTGGACTACACTCTCATAAAGCAAATAGTGTGAATAAACAAATTAAACTATTACCGCCCATACTCAGATTTTTTTATTACCTAATTTTTCATGCATATTAGAAGACCAGACGAAAAAATGCTAGATGAACAATGACAACTTAACACTTACACCTAGAAAATTCCATTAAATTGATCAGTTTCTCTCAAAGAAAGTTATTACTTCATGTATACTGATCAGAAAGTAAACAACAACAGTAAAGAACAACTCACATGTCCATGATGAGTCTTCAGGCCTCGGTCCTCCACTCGACAATTGCCATCTATGGGAAGGGTCTTGATTGGTACCTAATAATAAAGCAACATTATAAATCAACTCTTAAGGGTTAAAAGACTACCAGTTTCTCCACTGATACAGCACTATTAGAAACAACAATCCAATCAAAGTTCCACAACTCACATTTCAACATCCTACACTAAGCAAAGCTGATATCCTGAAAGAACATCATTTATGTAAGAATTCAATTCAGAAATCCTTCTCTCCCAAATCAAAAGGTCAAGTAAATTGAGTTCAAAGTCACACATCAACAAAAGGATGACCAAACTAACAATAACAGCATGGATCAATTCCAAGGAATCCAAGCTTGTTCGGATCTGATACAAGGTCTGAAATCCCCTTTGTTAAAAAATTATGCTGTGCACATAGGATAAAAACTAGTGCTTTCGGTTATATATAAGTTGTTGAATCCCCTTGACAAAGGGAAAGTTGCAAAGAGGGTTCAAAAATTTCATTAGGTCAAAGGTTCAAACTCCAGGTGTAACATTTTTTTTATCCCCTAGTATAAGTTTTTGGCTCCGCCACTGGCTTGAAATATGAATTCTCACTCTACAAAGCTCCATTTTCAACTCGTTTCATCCAATAATCAAGAATTTGGAGTTCTCTAACACTAGCGGTTCTCTAAATTTTATACTGTAAACAAATCTCTATTTTGAATCCTCTAGTATAAATTCCTGGCCCTGCCACTAGACTGATATATGAATTGTCATTGTACATTTCGCTCCATTTGGACTCGTTTTATCCAATAATCAATACATTGGATTTCTGTAGGTTCTCTAAACTTTCTACTGAGATACTAATCTCCATTTGAACCCCTCCTCCTCCCCCCCCCCACCACAAGTATAAATTCCTGGTTCCACCACGGGCCTGATATATCAATTCATTCTCACTGTACATGTTAGCTCCATTTTCTACTTGTTTCATCCAATAAGTCAATAATTCCGAGTTCTCTAATACTAGAAGTTCTCAAAATTTTCCACTAACATACAAATTTCAAAACAAACTAAAAAATATATTTAAAATTCAAAACAAATGATTCAAAATTGAGGAAACTAACCACATTGTCCTGAGGCTTCCTCTTATAGTAGGCCAACAATCGAGTCTCGAGGACAAAATAGCGCATATGAATATAGGATCTGCCTATCTTCCTTCGCCCATACCTCACCATCCACCCTTCATACACGACCTTCGACATATTTTTTTCACTGAGATCCACAAGGTTCAAGCTTTTGATACTATGATCCCTTACAATTAACGATAAAAGACCTAAATAAAATTGCCAGATAATCCGGAAGCTTAGAGTTGAATCCTCACTTCCGCCAGTTCGATGAACACTATGCGACCGTTTCCATTTTTCACCGAGATAAATAAGATCTTTCAACCAAAAGTAGAACTCAAGCTCAAATTCAAATTCAATTTGCCAGTTTAAATAATCTGAAATGAAGCGAAAATCTCTAAAAACCGTCTGCTAAATCCACAATTCTGGATTAAACAATTGCTTGACGAAAACGAGATTGAAAAGTTTAGCATAAGGTAATATTAGACTCCGAGAAGATGATCGCAGCAAAAAGAGTCCAGAAAGAAGGAATTCGAATCTTCTGAAAGACAGTATAGAAAAAGGAGCTAATGAACGAAACTGAGGGGGAGAGATTTGGTGGAGTTATTTAATGTTTATGTAGTCATAATAGTCATATAAGGAAATATCTAACCCAATTGAAGTATATTTACTTTTTGTTATCTATTGTTTAATGTTTAATACTTCTAATGTGATTCCATATAATTCGAATTCCATTATGTATCAGAATTTTTTTCACTTCTGATTTTTGACCCCCCGTAACAGAAGTTTTAGAAAAATAGCTTGGTGTCATATTATAATTTTAGCGAATTATTGTAATTATTAGTATTTGTGGCAAAATTTTCAAGAGAATTTTCTCATATCAGAATTTTCTAGCATTATAGCTGAATTACTGGTATTTCAAAATTCTACGTAATTTTTAGTAATTATATATTCGAAAATATATTCTGAAAACAAAAATAACAAGGAAAAATAAAAATATAAAAGAAGCAAAAATTAATGTGAGCCCACTGAATTTATAGTATTACCTTAAGGAACTTAATCCCTCCTAGTATTCGAGGTTTAGGATTATTTCCTACCAAGTTAGAACGAATTAACCTCGCTGGTGTAGTGATAATTCAAACCCCAGTGACCTACGAACTCAAAGATCGGTAGCAAATCACACTTACTTTTGTTTACTTGTTGTTAGAAAACAATACAAAAGGAAGGAAAATTCAGAATTTTCGTAAGGAAAATTCAGAATTTTCGTAAGGAAAATCTGAGAGAATGTTCTGGTATTTATAGCCAATATATTGGGTACAAAATAAGAGGTGCAACTCTTCCAGATGGTCTTTCGCATAAAACGAATATAACAAAAAGGGCTATTTATGCAAAATAAAACGAAAAAATAAAATTAGAGGGAAAGTTAAATTACTGTTACAAAAATGATTGATTTGGATTAAACATATTAATATAATTTTAATATTCAACAAATAAATTTGGTCCAAAAAATTAATCAATCAAATCATTTAACCAAATCCAAATCCAAATCTGAAGCCGAAATCGAAGCTGAGCGACGACGACGACGACGGCACGAGGCTTGACTTCTTCTCAACTTTTTAAGAGTTAGAAGAAATGTAATTATATATATATACCCAACACATAATCTTTCATCCTCCAATGGGCCAATATTCTCCAATATGGAACAATGTTCCTTTATACAAGAGAAAATTCAAAATTTTATTTTTCTTTCCATTTTTCATTCACCTCATTTTTTAACAAAAAATCCCCAACAATCCCCCGCATGAATGAGAAATGGTTATACAACTGAAATATGCATGAAAAGTTGTGTGATTCGCAAGCCAGGATTAATTGCATCTCGATAAGTAGATTTGAACTTTCCATAGTGAACTTATATTAGATATAATCGGTCAATCGGTAGAATTGATATCTTTGAACTGTGAAACTTTGGTGTAAACCTAGACAACCATAAGTCACACAATCAATCATCTATAGTCATTGGTTCCCATTGTTGTGTTTGTTTCAGCCATGAACACAGCCTGGTTTCATAAGCGCGTAAAAAACTGGCATTACAAATTCTCCTTGAAGCGGGGCTAACACTTCACACTTATATGGGTCATTCCTAAACGTGTCATCCCGTAAATCCATATTTGATATACCCCTATCAAATTTAGAAACCATTAAAAGGCCTTAATGTTTTATCCTTGTTATTGAATATTGTTGTAACAACCCGACTTGTCGTTTTGCTTTCTAGAATCTCGTTCCCCTAAATAAGACTTTCCACACTTGCTTTTACTAATTTATGACTTGCGGGGATGGTTGGTTCAGGATTTGGAAGAGTTTGAGTTGAAATTGGAACACTTGGTTCCTTAAGGTTGGCTTAAAAGGCCAAGTTTGACTTCGGTCAATATTTTGAGTAAACGACTTCGAAATGGGGATTTGAAAGTTCCAACATGTCCGTATGATGATTTCGGACTTAGGCATATGTTCAGATCAAATTTTGGATGACCCGAGAGCATTTTGGCACCTAATAGTGAAAGTTGATTCCTTAAGAATTTTGAAGTTCTTTAAATTTGGTTTGGAGCGGGTTTTTGTGATATCGAGGTCCGAACGAAATTTCGAAATAAGGGAATAGTTCCATAATGTCATTTAAGGCTTGCATGCAAAATTTGGTGTCAATCCGAATAGTACTAGTGTGTTTCGTCACGTTGGAAGTAAATTGAAGAACTTGAAGTTCATAAGTTTGAATCAATTGGTTTTAGGGTGTAATTTCTAGTTTTAATGTTGTTTCCGGTATTCCAAGGGTCCGAGCGAGTCCGTTTTATTATTCCAAACTTGTCGGTATGTTCTGGCGGGGCTCTGGGGCCCAGAGCATCAATCGGACGAGACTCGAGCTTAGTTGAAAATGTGAGAAGGAGCTGAAGCTCCAGGCTTCTGTCATAACTGCACCTGCGGTTGGCCAGCCATCGCAGATGCGGCCATGGGTGGCCAGCCCAGAAACCGCAGAAGCGGTCCTCACTCCGCAGAAGTGGTTGGTCCTCCGCAGAAGCGGTCCAGCAGGCCCAGTAAAGCTCCATAGAAGCGGACCACTTTTCGCAAATGCGGTGGGGGCAGGTGCGGCCCAGGACCGCAGATGCGGAAATCACGGAAGGTAGTAACCTTCATTTATTACGGGAGTTAGTTATTTTGGCTCATTTCCACTTCATTGTTGGGTGATTTTAGAGCTCTTGAGAGGAGTTTTTACCAAGCTTTTGGAGATAAGTAATTTCTACTATATGTGAGTTAAATACTTGGTTTTTGGGTAGATTAACACATAAAGATTAGTGAAAATCTTGGGATTATTGTAAAGCCTAGGGTTTTAATAAAAATAAGATTTAACCACGAAATTCATTATGGAATGAAGTAAAAATTATATATCCTTGATTTAGGTTATGGGTAACAACTTTCTTCAAAAAAAATTGGAATCCGAGCCCGTGGGACCGGGGATAAATTTTAGGAACTTTGCATTTAGGGTTAGGAAACTATTTTAATGATTAGAATATGAACTCTTGAGCATGTATTGACTAGTTCTTACCTCATTTGAAAGTTTTGGATCGTCCGGATCCGATTTGAGGGTTTGACCGTGTTCTTGAATTCAAAAGTAAGCTTTGGGGAAAGATAAGTCTCCTTTCTAACATTGTAAGAGGGAATTAACCCCATAGGTGAATAAAATTAATGTATGTGACTATCTATGTTGGCTACGTACGTACGTGGCGACGAGAGTCCGCACGTAGCTACTATTATGCTAATTGTCCGGGTAGTTTAGGACCTATATAATGATATACTTGCAAATGTTGCGTCCTTGCTTGCTACTAAGATCACTTAGGTCATGTTAGAAATTTGGTAAATAAATATAGACGGCTATACGCACTTACTCGAGAACTTGTATGAATTATTTGACTACAAATGGGCAATGTGTGCTTACTTGATAATAAATTGCTATTTGTGGATCGTGTAGATCGCCTCGGTAGTAAATAAATGCATCTATGGTTCGCGCCATTTGACCCTCTGGCAGTGCACAGTTTAATATTATGTTGGAACGGGCCGTACGACCTCAACATAATGTGCGCATGTTATATATTTGGAATTTTTCCGTGATTTACACTTTTTAAATGCTTGAAATGTAAGTGTTACATGATATGACTGAAACTTGACATGTTATTTATGAAAGAATATCTTACTTCTTCATAATCTTAAACTGTCATTACTATTCATGCTATCTATGCTTAGCGTAACACTTAAATTATATTATTATTGATCCTAGTAAGTGTCAAGTCGACCCCTCGTCACTACATCTTTGAGGTTAGACTGGATACTTACTGAGTACATATTATTTATGTATATACTACGCTTCTGTACTTAATTGTACGGGATCTAAGGCAGGTGCATCTAGCTACCCAGCCGACGCGCATCCTTGATATTTGATCGAGATTTCATGGTGAGTTGCCCTTTCTGAGCCGTTCAGCAGCATGCCGGAGACTTTCCTTTTGTTATTACTGTCTATTCTATTCCAGGCAGTAGAATAGTTATATTCTTTTGTACATTCTACTAGTTGCGCTCGTACTTGTGACACTAGTTCCTAGCACACACATTAGTAGACTATTATTTTTGGGTTGTATCAATATTGTTATGATCCCCTTTAGTCTTTCCCGATTCAGTCGTCTTTTTTTTAATTTATTAATTGTCGATTGTTTTGAATTTAAGTCAAGTAAATGTCGAGAATGATTAAATAAAAGAATGAGAACTCACTAGTTGATTAGGGTTGGCTTGCCTAACAATGGTGTTGGGTGCCATCACAACCTGTAATGGAAATTGGGTCGTGACAACATGGTATCGGAGCACTAAGTTCACGTAGGTCTCACAAGTCATGGGAAAACCTAGTAGAGTCTTGCGGATCGGTACAGAGACATATGTACTTATCTTCGAGAGGTTGTAGGGTGTTAGGAAACTACTCTTTATTTATCTTCTATCGTGCAGTTGATGGTATACTAAATTTCCTTCTTCTATTCTCTCGCTGATGGCGAGAACGCGCACGACGGTCGTTCCAGACCCGGGAGGAGCTGCTCCCCCCGTTGCTAGAGGCCGAGGTATAGGCTGAGGGAGGGAACTGACCCGAGGTAGGGGACGAGGGCATCCCAGAGCTGCCCCAGTTGCACCACCATGGATCCAGTAGGAGATCCCATTATTAAGGAGTAGGGCGAGGTGCCCGCAACAGCGCTTGCCCCGGTAGATTTCATAACAGCACCAGGCTTCTAGGAGGTCATGGTCCGTATACTGCGGTTCATGGACTCTATGACTCAGGCTGGTTTATTTCCAGTAGACCCAGCCACATCTCAGGCGGGAGAGGGAGCATAGACCCCTACTGCTCAGGCTCCTGGTCATGCAACTGCAGTGTATCAGACTTCGGGTGCACTACCCGTAGATGGGGCCCATCCAGTTGTAGCTGTGGCACCTAAGCCCAGACCAGCTGCGGACGTCGATCCGCAGAAGTTATTGGATAGATGGACTAGGCTACACCCTCCTATCTTCGGAGGTGAGCGTCATGAGGATGCCCAGGATTTCATTGATAGGTGAAGGGCAGACTGCACAGCATGAGGATATTGGAGTCTCATAGGGTTGATTTCACTACATTCCAGCTGGAGGGAAGGGCCCGTAGATGGTGGTAGTCTTATGTTCTTGGCAGGCCAGCGGGTTCTCTTTCCATTACTTAGGGTCAGCTCACACAGCTTTTCCTGGACAAGTATATTCCACCCTCCGAGATGGAAGAGTTGCGGTATCAGTTTGAGCAGCTTGAGCAGGGTCAAATGTCCGTGACCGACTATGAGGCAAGATTTTCTGAGTTATCTCGCCATTCACTAATGATACTTCCTATTGACGCAGTTGCATTCTGGTCTTAGGGCCAATATGGCCCGAGAGGTTGATATGTGGACTCCTTATTAGCTGGTAATAGAGATTGATCAGAGTATTGAGGGCTACCATTTGAGAGGTAGAGAGAAGATGCAGCAGGACAAGAGGGCTCGATTCTCCGAAGAGTTTAGAGGTGCCCCAGCTAGGGGCAGAGGTCAGTTTATGAGGGGCCAGCCCAGCAGGCCCCCATATTCAACACCACCACCTCCTTGATGTGCTCCATCGCACCCCTATTTTAGTGCCATACCAGAGAGTTATTACCACCCGCCAGCTATCCCGGGTTCTTCCAGTGGGTATTCAGGTCCCTAGGGTTCTTCCAGATCCTACCTTAGTGCTATACCGGAGTGTTCATACCACCCACCAGCTATTCAGGCTTCTTCTAGTGGGTCTACAGGCCATCAGGGTCAGACTTCAGGGTAGCAGGTCACCGCACCGAGTGGTTGTTTCGAGTGTAGAGATCTCGGTCATATGAGGAGATACTGCCCCATACTATAAGGAAAGGCAGTACAGCAAGGTCATCAGCCCATGGTTACAACACCGGCTATCCAGCCGCCTAGAGGCGGATGGCAGACTGGTAGGGGCCGTCCTATAGGTGGAGGCCAGGCAGTGAGAGGTCAGCCAACTACTGTTCAGTCAGGTGGAGGCCAGCCAGCCGGTGCTCCAGCTAGATTCTATGCTTTTCCGGCCAGACCAGATGCATTAGCCTCAGATGCCGTTATCACAGGTATTATTTCCGCCTGCGGTAGGGATGCTTCAGTACTATTTGATCCAGGGTCTACCTATTCATATGTATCATCTATGTTTGCTCATTTCCTAGATATTCCTCATGAGTCCTTGGGTACTCATGTTCATGTGTCCACTCATGTGGGCAATTCTGTGGTTGTGGATCGGATCTATCGGTCTTGTGTGGTCATATTCTATTGTTTTGAGACTAGAGTAGATCTCTTGTTGCTTGATATGATTGATTTTGAGGTCATCCTAGGCATGGACTGGTTATCCCCATATCACGACGTACTAGATTGTCATGCCAAGACTGTTACTTTAGCGATGCCAGAGTTGCCGAGGTTGGAGTGGAAGGGTTCCTTAGTTAGGACATCTAGTCGGGTTATTTCTTTTCTAAAGGCTTGACATATTGGTCGAGAAGGGTTGTTTGGCTTATCTAGTTTATGTTCGGGACACCACCGTAGAGTTTCCGACGATTGATTCAGTTCCAGTAGTCCAGGAATTTGCCGATGTGTTTCCTTCTGACCTTCTAGGTATGCCACCAGATCGTGATATCGATTTCTGTATTAATTTGACTCCAGGTACCCAGCCTATATCTATCCCACCGTACCGTATGGCTCCGAAAGATTTGAAGGAGTTGAAGGAACAACTTGAGGAATTATTAGCAAAAGGGTTTGTGAGACCTAGTGTGTCATCTTGGGGTGCACCAGTGTTATTTGTAAAGAAGAAGGATGGAACCATGCGGATGTGCATTGATTACCGCCAGTTGAACAAGGTTACCATCAAGAACAAGTACCTGTTGTCGCGCATTGATGATTTATTCGACCAGTTGCAGGGTGCTAGGGTATTCTCTAAGATCGACTTGAGATCGGGGTATCATCAGCTGAATACTGCTTTCCATACTAGATATGGCCATTATGAGTTTCTGGTGATGTCCTTCGGCTTGACTAATGCCCCGGAGGCGTTTATGGACTTGATGAGCAGGGTGTTCAGACCTTATATTGATTCCTTTGTTATTGTCTTCATTGATGACATCTTCATCTACTTACGTAGCCTGGGGGAGTGATCGGCTCTAACCCTGTACCACTATAGAATGGCAAGAGTGGTCGATGCAGCTTTTACCCGAAAGGTCGGGATCGAATCCTCAGAGAGTTAATATTGGTTTGGAATCGGGTTTCTATCCAATCTAGCTACGTGTGTTGTTCTTAATTGCACTTCTAAAAAGGTTTGGTTTGTTACTATTCTACTTTAATGTTAATGAATGCTGAAACTAAGCTAAGTACAATATTTTTGTAAGGGTTTTCTCAAGTAATAAAAGGCACTAGGGAAGTGACTTACACCTAGGTGAGTATCTAATGGGATCTAAAATTTAGGACAAGCTTGTTATATTTGAGGTCGTGATATAACCTTTACATATAATTACTCACTCTACACCTTTCGGTAGTTTGAATAACTTTGCCCTAATTGGCTTTCTCAAGCCCAATTGGGTGTTCAAACAATACAAGTAAAATTGGCTCAAATCGGGTATTATTATCTCTAGGTTTAACCCTTTAATTGGGTCTATCAATCTCTGAGTGCATCTCAATTCCTTGTTAGCCTGAATTTCCTAGACTTAGATCCTCTTTCTCAAGAAGACTCTAAGTCATAAAGGCATAAATTAGTGTTTGCAACCACCAATTCTACAATTAAAGCATGAAACAAGCTAAATATCACTAACTTATAAACAATTAAGCCCTAAAATAGAAGACCCATTAAATACCCACATTAGGGTTGGGTCACAACCCTAGCTAATGGTTTTAGCTACTCATAATCAAGGAAGAAATCAAAGATGGAGATGAAATATAAGCCATAAAAAGTAATTACAAGATTAAAATCTAAGATTAATTACTAAAGATGTTCTAAAATTACTACAAAAAGGCAAAAATGGTTGTTCACGTGATCTACTAAACAATAGATACCCTAAAATCTGAAAAAGATCTATTTATACACAGTTGAAATTACTGGACAAACATGCCCGTATGGAGGTTTCACTGACATCGTAAAATTGAGCGCCTCAATGCTGGGACTTCCGCGGCTGCGCAAAAGTAAGCGCGGACCGCATTTCTTCTCCTCTGGGCTTGGTCTAGACTTGATTCCGCTGGGAGCAGAAAATTAACCGCCTCAGCATAGTCTTCAACCGCGGCCACGAAATATGTTCGCGGACCGCACTTTTTATTTGAGCCCAAATCTCCGGTCCTCTGATTCTAACTTTCGCCCTCAGCGGAATATGGACCGTGACCGCGTTAATAATTCCGCTGCCATGGAATTTCACTACGGGCAGCAGTGTCTGTTGAGCCTAAAAGTGCCTTCTCTGAACCTTAATCTGCTAAGAGCGTGAATATGGTCGCCTCAGCGGTTCAACTTCCGCGGCCACACTATTTTTTTGTTGTCGGCGCTTTTAGCTCAGCTTTGGACTTGTGCAGGTTTCACTCCTTTATGAGCTGATTAGGATTTTCTTGCCTTATTTTGACCAAACACTGCAAACAAGCATAATAAATTAGTTTTAGGAATACTTCTACACATTTTTGATCCAAAACCTAAGGAAAAAGGAACATAAGATAGGCTAGAATCTATTGCTATCAACTCCCCCAAACTTAAGCTTTTGCTTGTCCTCAAACAAACAAAGTAATTCCCACCTCCACAAAGTAAAAGAAAGAAGAATTTCAGTTGTTCTAAGGTGACTTCAACAAGTATCACTTGGACTAACAATTACCCTCAACACCAATGTATTATCAACAACACACAACCTTTCTAGCACCATGGTTCTAGTGCGACACAAGAGCTTCAAGAGTTGACTTAAATCATCAAGGAAGCTCACTCTACTACATAGGTCTCTTTAGAACCCAAACTCTTTCTCCTCTGTTCTCCGTAAGCAAATCTCACCTTAGATTATAGCACTCAGAACAAGGATTATGGAAAAATACACTTATCTCTCTTAAAGGAAGGTCACAAGTCCATCTCTAAGTACCATAAGCTTGTCCCTCATGTGAATCACCACTAATGTAAGCTCACTCAACTCGAAATCATATAGGAATTTGCGGGAATATAATGAAGGTTTTTGGTTCAATGTAGGATATATCGGTCTATGTAGGCTTTATCTTTCCTTAAGCACTTCATTTTCTCATTTCGGCTCACACTTTCTTGACTCTTTGAGTCATTTTCTTCTTCCTAGGGGACTAGAGAGACACACTGTCACTCTTTCTTGTTCATTACAATCATCTTTCTCCTTTCTAATCATTCCAAGCCTTTCATCATTGCTTTTGTTGAATCCCTTCTTTTTCTACATTGTTTACTTTCTTTTTGGCCTTTTGGCTTTTCTTTCTTTGTTCTTTTTCCTTCCCTTTTCTCTATTTTGTACCTTTTATCACTTTTTCATTCCTCGTCTCTCTCCCCCCAAACTTATACTTTTGCCAATTGTGCTAAGGAAAGATCGGGTGCCAAGAAAGGATCATTTTAGAACGGATAAAAGCTTGTATCGTGGTTATTGAAAGAACAAGGGTTATGGCTCAACGGGTTTGACTAGGGATCTCATATTTGGTAGGCTATGGATGCTTTCAAGTTTTCAATTTGGATCATGGAGAGCCTATAATCATTTCTCAAGTCAAACTACATTTAGAATTTTGCCTAGACAAATATTCAGGGCAAGTTCTAGACTTATTGGCACGGGACTTGGACTTGCAAATCAAAACCTCACCACACAAGCTATTGGATTGCTAAAGAGAATTGAGTCGAGGGCCCACAACAACTTTAACTAAGATTGAGCAACATAAATGTCTCCTAAAAAACACTCGATGATTGTTTAACCAACACAAGAGTCTAAAGGTCACAACTATACCATCCTTTACACATCAATTTGTTTCTAACCATAAGGTCAAATGTAAATGTGTTAGGCCTAAGTGAAGCTTTGCCTGAGACACTTTTATTCATTACTACTATTTACACAAAAACGAAAAGAAAACGGACTCAAACTCTTAAGAAGCTTGTCATGTCATCCATCATCGGGAAAAGCCACCCGGTTCACACAAACTCCACCTTTGGAAAGAACTATGGCATTAAGAAAACCAAAGGCTTATTGATTACGAAAACTTGTAAAAATAAAAAGCTACAAATTGAAAAAGAAGCTACTAAATGAAATAAGAAGCTATGATATTAATGAAAATTGCAAAAGAAGTTATAAAGTAAAATACGGAGAGTAAACTGAATATGTACAATAGGGAATTTAGACGAATATACATAACAGGGAATGAATATATACATGTAAAAGTTACTTTATATACATACTGAAATTGAAAAATAACGAGAAGCAAAAAGTAAATGGTAAAGTTATATACATACCAAAAGTGAAAAATAAAAATAGAGAAAAATCAGTATCATAATTACAATCCAGTTCAAATCATCAAAATAGGACCCCTCCCCCCTGAATAAAAACTAGCATTTCCCTCAATACTAAAAACAAAAAATAAGATCAAAGAGGGTTTAGAGAGTAAAGAAAACTCCCTATGGATCCTCTGTCTGCATGGGGTCCGGAACATCAACGGGGGACTGTGGCTGGGTCCCTGGGTCGCCTCCCTCGGAGTCCTCCAGCTGAATCACCAAGTCATCTGTCTGGGGGATCACCCCTCTCCTCATAGGCTCTTTATCAAGCTCCTGCTCCTCTGTCTGTGCTGCCTGAGTTGCTGGAAATGGGTCCTCTAGTAATATCTCCAATGGAATGTCCCCGACGGATGTAATCTTGTCCACCTTCTTCCTTAGCAGCTTCACCGACTCCTTTGAAGCCCAGGTCTTCTTCATCTTCTTTGTCTGCTTACTCAGTCTGTGATAGCTTTTCCCTGGGACTCCAAAGCATCCATAATCAACTTCTGGTTGTCCGGGAGCTTCTTCTGGTTGTCCAGAAGCTCCTTCAGTGATTCCTCTACGGAAGCTGGCACCTAAGGCTGACCTGGAACTGCCTGAGCTACCACGGTGCTGGATATGGCAGATAGCTTTGATGTAGCTGACTGCATCCAGTTGTTGATGCTGGATAGTATCTGGTTAACCCGCAATACAGTGAGAGGGTAAGCTTATGAAGATGGCACACAGTAGGCATGTAAGTAGATGGTCCGGTTGGAGGCTATGGAATGGCAGTAGGAGGCTCGGAACCAGTAGCCACCACCCTTGGCTCTTCAGACTGGCCAGTGGAAGTGGAGGATTTTCCTTTGGACTTGGGGTTGTCTGGACCCTGAAGACTGTACCATGGGAAGGACCTCTTGGGTTTTACCTTTGTATCAAAATCCTTCCCCTCGACTTCCTGATCTTCCAAGTACATAGTAAGGAAGTTCGGGGATGGGTAAGAGCTCTCATTTTTGTTGACCACTCTGGTGATCACCCTAGACATGATATTCCCGATATTGACCGGGTACCCCGCTGTGATGGCCCCCGCTATAATCGCCCAGGAAACCGGCATGTCACTGTCATGGGTAGTGGGGTCTAACCGACTGCATACAAATGTCTCCCAACCCTTCGCCTCGAAGCTCAGGGTGTTCCTATAGATTGGGACCCCCGTTGTCAACCAAGATGGATTAGTCTCCGGGAGAGCAATTATTGATGGCAACCACGGGCGGGCCAACTCATCCATGGCCACTTTCTCCAAATGCAACGACTCGTCCTCGTTATTGAATCTAGCATAGTCGTTCAGAGTCTTCCCATCAAATTTAATCTTCAAGTTCCGCACCTTGGTCACAAATGTGCCCTTTTTTTATGTGGGCGACATTGGCATAAAACTCTTTTACTAGATGCTCATTGGCCTCCGGTAGCTTGCTTGTGAAGAACTTCCACCCCACTCTTTCATCAAATTGCCTTTTCACATTGGGGTTGTGAGGTAGAAGATCCCTTTCGATGAATTGCCGCTCATGTGTGAGTGACCTCTGAGGCCACCATTCCCGAAATTTGTGGTATGCTTTCTCTCTGACGAATCTTTCCTGCCATACCACCGGGTTCTGTGTTCTCTCCAACCCTCCAGTCTAGGTACCACCCCCTCTCCCTTCATCTGGTGTTTCGGCATCTACATCAATTGGCTCCTGTCTATGTGGAGAGGCTGATGTTGAGGATTCACTACTCTTCTTTGAGCCATCAGATGACTCAGAAGAAGTAGGAGAAGTAGGTGAAGCTGGGGGGTGTAGGCACGTCTCTCAACCAAAACCTCTATGGGAAGTCTAGGACATGAGTAGGTACAGAATCACCTATGAGGCTTCTCGGGAAGAAACATAATCACTTCCCTCGGAGTAGGATGCGGCTCTGTCTGCAGCTTTGATATCCTTCCGCATTTTCCCAAAGGATTGTCGTACTGCTAAGGGTAACTTGATTTGTCCTCGTCCCCTACGCCGGGAGGACTCTGCTTTTCCTTTTTGTTTCTCGCTTCCACCTCTAGATTTTACCATTGTTTGCATACACAATCAATGAAAGATCATTAGTATTGGTGCTAAAAGAATCAGTAAAGAAAAGCAGAAGAAAAGTTGGCAATGTTTCATAAATAGAGATCCGCTGACAATAAAAAAAGGTCCATGTCTGTGGAGGAATGGGGATCAAACTACTCATCTTTTGAATCTACAGAACCGCTGAGTGCGAAATTTGGGCGCAGCCGCGAAAGTTACACCGATGTCCGCAGAAAAACAATCGCAGCCGCGGACCCAGTTTTGGTACTTCTCTGAACTTAAGTTCTGATGTCCGCGAAAAATGAAGGGTAACCGCATAAACAGGCTGCTGACAACGGAAATTCAACCACTGATCGTGAAATTCTAACAAATTTTAATTCCAACCTTCTCATAAACACTGACCACGAAAATACATCCGCGGCCACGGAATTCAACAAAAATAGCTGGGCAACTTAAGGTTTTATTTTTTTCTAGTTATTAATGGGTATTATGAACATTACCAATCCCTACTAGGCATCACCAATCAATAACCCATTAACCCCAACTAATTTAGCATCAAAGAATCAACAACTAATTAACCCTAGTGAAAATTAAAAGAAAAATGAAGAAATTAATGCTAAAAGAAAGAAAAAGTACAAATTGAAAAACAATGATGAATTGAAATTACCAGTTGTTTGATGAGTTATGGAAATGGACTTCTAATTTGGTGATTGTGCTGATTAGGTCTCAGTGTAAAGATACTGAACAGTAAAAAATATGCTTGTGAGATTTCAAGGAGCGAAAAGGGTAAAAGGTCTTAGGACCTTCTATTTATACTAAATAGCACAGGGGGCCACAAGTCTTACCTGGCGCGGCCGCGGAATTCCACCGCGGTCCGTGCTTTTACCTTTCAGAAGGGTTGTCTGTTCAACATTCCGATAAGAGCAAAAAACTAGGCGCGACCGCGGAACCGCTCCGCTGACCATGAAAAAGCCTCTGCGGATGCGGATGAAACTTCAGAGAAGTCTCATTTTAGTCTTTTTATGTCCGCGTCCGCTACCAAATTACGCCTCTGCGAAATGCTTCCGGTGACTGCAAAATTTTAAGCGCGGTCAGCGGTCCAGCTACAGACTTAACCAAAATTTTCTAGTATTGTCCTGCACTGCATCAATCATTCCTACACACATCTCACAACCAGTTAGTCCAAAACAAATCCTACACTAAGAAGAAAATCAAAAAGAAGAAAAACACATGGGTTGCCACCGAAGAAGTGCCTGATTTAACGTCGCGGCACGACGCAGGTTATCATCAATCATTTTAGACAGATCATTGCTACCACGTGGCTGTCATCAAATTTTCCTAGGTAGTGCTTGACTCGGTGCCCATTAACTTTGAAAACTTCACCATTTTTATTCTTCAAATCAAGAGCACCAAATGGAGTCACATGTACCACTTCAAAAGGGCCACTCTATTTTAACTTGATCTTTCCCGAAAACAGTCGTAACCTAGAATTGAATAAGAGAACCAAGTCAACTCCTTGAATTCCTTGCTCTGTGCATATTTTTCATGTAAGTACTTCATCTTGTCTTTATACAAGGACGAGCTGGAATAGGCATGAAACCGGAACTCATCAAGTTCATTAAGTTTCTCTACCCGGAGATTTGTTGCAACATCCCACTCAAAATTCAACTTTTTCAGTGCCCACATAGCCTTGTGTTCTAACTCAACTGGAAGATGGCACGCTTTCCCAAATACCAATCGGTACGGAGACATACCAATTGGAGTCTCGTAAGCAGTCATGTAAGCCCACAAAGCATCATCTAATTTCTTTGACCAATCAGTCCTATTTGCATTAACAGTTTTTGACAATATGCTCTTTATCTCCCTGTTAGAGACCTCAACTTGCCTGCTAGCCTGAGGATGGTAAGGGGTTGATACCTTGTGATTGACACCATACTTTACAAGCAAAGTATCAAATGCTTTATTGCAGAATTGAGAACCCTCATCGCTGATGATCGCCTGAGGAGTGCCAAACCGTGTAAAGATATTCTTCTTGAGAAACGCTACCACACTCCGGGCTTCATTGTTAGGCAAAGCCACGGCCTCAACCCACTTGGAAACATAATCAACAGCCACCAGAATGTAAGTGTTGCTACACGAACTCACAAAAGGCCCCATGAAGTCTATGCCACATACATAAAAAATGTCAACCTCAAGAATAGTGGTGAGATGCATTTCATCCTTCTTGGAGATTCCACCAGCACTTTGACACTCATCACATCTCTTGACAAGCTCACCGGCATCTTTATACAGAGTAGGCCAATAAAACCCACAGCTAAGAACCTTTAAAGCAGTTTTCGCCCCACCATGATGACCACCGTAGGGCGAGAAATGTCAAGCATCAAGAATACTCATTTGTCCCTCTTCCGGAACACATCTCCGGATCACTCCATCATTGGAAATCTTGAAGAGATAAGGTTCATCCCAGTAATAGTCTAAGCTATCCCGTTTAAGCTTCTTCCTTTGGTTAGAAGAGAGCTCACTCAGAACAATGCCGATCACAAGAAAATTGGCCACATCGACGAACCATGACATACTATTCACAGAAACTGAGAGGAGTTGTTCATCTGGGAATGCATCATTAATTTCGAGCCTATCTTTAGGTCTCCCTTCCTTCTCCAAGCGGGACAAGTGGTCCACCACTTGGTTTTCACAACCTTTCTGATCAACAATCTCTAGGTCAAATTCTTGAAGCAAAAAAATCCATCTCATCAATCTAGCTTTAGAATCCTTTTTGGTCATCAAGTAACGGAGTGCCGCATGATCAGTGTGAACAATCACCTTGGCACCCATGAGATAAGGCCTAAACTTCTCCATGGCAAACACAATTGCTAGCAACTCTTTTTCCGTCACCGTATAATTTACCTGAGCATCATTCATTGTTTTGCTTGCATAATACACCGGGTGAAATACCTTGTTTACTCTTTGACCCAAGATCGTTCCTACCGCAATGTCACTAGCATCACACATGAGCTCAAATGGCAAGCTCCAATTGGGTGCAATAATAATGGGAGTGGTTGTCAATCTATATTTGAGAAGCTCAAAAGCTTTCATGCACTCATCATTAAACACAGACTTTGCATCCTTCTCCAACAATTTGCACAAGGGATTCACTACCTTAGAGAAGTTCTTGATGAACCTTCGGTAGAATCCTGCATGCCCAAGAAAGCTCCTCACTCCTTTGACAGAAGTAGGAGGAGGGATTGTGATAACTTCAATCTTCGCTTTGTCCACTTCTATACCATTATTTGAGATCTTATGGCCGAGGAAAATACCCTCCTCGACCATAAAGTGGCATTTTTCCCAATTAAGTACTAGATTTGTTTCCTTACATCGGGCCAACACTTGGTCAAGATTACCCAAGCATTCTTCAAAAGAGTCACCCATAACACTGAAATTATCCATGAACACTTCCAAGAAGTCCTCCACCATGTCGGTAAATATAGCCATCATACACCACTGAAAGGTAGCCGGTGCATTACACAAACCAAATGGCATCCGGGAAAATGCAAAGGTGCCATACAGACATGTAAAGGTGGTTTTCTCCTGGTCCTTTGGTGCAATCATAATCTAGTTGTAACCTGAGTACCCATCCAAAAAGCAATAGTAGGAATGCCCAGCAAGTCTATCCAGCATTTGATCAAGAAAGGGCAATGGAAAATGATCTTTGCGGGTCACTTTTTTCAGCTTACGGTATTCCATGCATACCCTCCATTCGGTGATAGTCCTAGTAGGGATCAACTCATTTTGCTCATTTGTGACCACAGTCATACCCCCTTTTTCGGCACACATTGTACCAGTGAAGTTAAGAACTAACCGAGATGGGATACACAACCCCTTCATCTAGCCACTTGATAACTTCCTTCTTGACGACCTCTTGTATAGCCTCATTCAACCTCCTTTGATGTTCCACAGAGGGCTTGGCATCATCCTCAAGTATAATCTTGTACATGTAAAAGGCGGGGCTTATCCCCCGAATATCAGCTAGAGTCCATCCAATTGCCCTATTCCTTCTTTGAAGCACCTCAAGGGTGGCATCTACCTACACGTTTGTAAGGTAAGAAGAAAGAATAACAGGTAAAGTTGAACAAGGGCCCAAGAATTCATACATGAGGTGTGGAGGTCAAGGCTTCAAATCCAACATGGGAGGTTCCTCGATGGAGGGCTTTGTTGGTAGAGTCTTTCTGTTCTCAAGATCCAAGGAGAGTTTACGGGGCTCATAGGAGTAAGAACCCATTCCATACAAGGAATTGACACACTCAACCCGGTCTTCATCCTCGGTCACATCATGGTTCAATAATACCGCTTCCAAAGGATCCTCCACATTAATCATGGCACTCGTGTCATCAATTATCACCTCCGTCACCAGATCTACAAAAGAACAAACCTCACTACTATTCGTCTGCCTCATTGATTTGCACATATGGAAGATAAATTTTTTGTCACCCACCCGAAAGGTGAGCTCCCCTGCTTCCAAATCAACCAATGCCTTCCATGTTGCAAGGAAAGGCCTTCCCAATATTATCAGTACCTCATAGTCGACTTCACGGTCCAGAATCACAAAATCAGTAGGTAAAATAAACTTGTCCACCCGGAAAAGAACATCATCAATAATATCAAGCGACCTCTTCATTGTTCTATCGGCCATTTGCAATCTCATTGAAGTAGATCTCGGTTTACCAATACCCAAAGTTTTGAATACGGAGTAAGGCATCAAGTTTATACTAGCTCCCAAATCACACAATGCCTTTGCAATATCCGCACTCCCAATGGTACATGGAATGGTAAATGCGTCGGGGTCTTCAAGCTTTGGAGCCATCGAGTGCACAATAGCACTCACTTGATGAGTCATTTTAATGGTCTCACAATCCATAGATCTCTTTTTAGTTACCAAGTCTTTCATAAACTTAGTGTATCCGAGCATTTGCTCAAGAGCTTCCACCAAGGGCACATTGATCGACAAACTTTTCATCATCTTAATAAACTTCTTGAACTGGTTTTCACTTTTCTACTTTGCAAGTCTTTGAGGGTAAGGTGGAGGAGGCCTTGACAAATGAGCCTTGGCAGTAGGCATTACTGTTTCCAGCATGTCTATCACATGTTCCATAGATGGGTTCACGTCATTTTGAATCTCATCCTCAATATACTGAATATCAATTCTCACCTCACCATCCAACTTCTCTTCATTCACTTGCTCAACAACTATAGGATCATCATCATTTTGCACTTCAACATCATCACTCACAACTCCCTTTTGCTTGGAGGTACTTGCTTCACCACCTTTACCGCTCCTAGTGGTCACCTCCATTACATGGCCAGTATCGTTCCCAACCTTCAGGTTTACTATCGTATCACTAGGTAGTTCCCCCTTAGGGCGAGTGTTCAAAGATTGCGAAATCTGGCCAAGTTGGACCTCTAGATTGCGAATAAAAGTATTATGGGATGCCAATTGGGCATCAGAGTCGGCATTCTTTTTCATCATTTGTTCAAACATCAACTCAATCCTTCCCATCTCATTGTTTGAAAAACTTAGACCTTGGGACGAAAAATGAGGCGAATTGTTAGGTCGTTGAAACATTGGAGGCCTCTGAAAGCCCAGCCCCGACTACCTTGATTTCCATTATTCCAACCTCCTTGGTTGTTGTTGCCACCCCAATTGTTGTTGTTGCCGCAGTTCTGATTGTTGTTCCCCCAATTGTTGGATTTGTTGTTGTTATTGTTCCAATTTCCTTGGCCTTGGTTACCCCAATTCTTATTATTCCCTTGCGATCTCCATTGTTGATTTGGAGCATTACCGCGTTGTCCTTGATAGTTGTTGGCATATAAAACCTCTTCACTTTGCTCACAATACCCATCATCCTGGTTGTAACCACCACCACATTGATCAAACTGATCTTGATTGCTTTGCACTTGTTAACCAGACTGTCTCCTCTTGTTTACTAATAGATTAACTCCTTCCATTGTGTTCACTTGCTTTGGTCCCTGAATCTGCTGAAGTTGTGCTTTGGCTAACTGGTTCATGGTTGTTGTCAACTTAGTTATGGCTTGTCCGTGGTCCTGAAGTTCCTTGTGAAGATTTATAACGTGAGGATTGTCACACCTCCTTTTTACCGCGCCCGCGGGGCGCGTGGGGAAGTTTTCTCCAATTGAAGGACAGTCGAAACGGGATTTATTTAATTATTTCAGAGTCGCCACTTGGGAATTTTAAGGCGTCCCAAGTCACCAATTATAATTCCTGAATCGAGGAGAATATGACTCTGTTTATTATTCTGCAAACCAGAAATCCTGAGTAAGGAATTCTGTTAATCCGGAAGAAGGTGTTAGGCATTTCCGAAATTCGTGGTTCTAGCACGGTCGCTTAACTGTTTTTATTATTGGCTTAATTATCTTGATTTTACTAAATACGTTTTTATTGCATGATTTTACTACCGCTTTTTACTTATTGTTTACAATTATATGGACGAATTACGCGTACGTATATTCGTATTATATACTTTTTATAATTACCGGGGATCATGCCACGCGTACGTGTACACAATAAAATTGTCCATGTTATAGTTTTTATAAAAATATATGTTCGAAATTTAAAATAAAATCAGGAACATCATCACCCTTTTTATTTAAATAATGAACTGCACACCTCGGGTTATATGAAATTATTTTAACATCCTTGAAAAAATCCTTTTCTTAAATATTCGCTCGAAATTACGCGTACGCATAATCCGAATTTGCTTTTTTTTTAAAAAATAATCAGGGTACGCGAACGCATCCCTAATTGCGTAAATTTTTTGTAATAATATTATGGATTTTCCACAAAATTGTTTATTATATCTACACATTTTTTATATGAAAATCCTGAGAAATTCACATTTAAGGGAGCTTTGAATTCTTTTAAAAGAATTCACAATTTATTAAATATAGACAGTCGATTATATTTTTCCGCGTATAAATTATATTCATCCAGACTATTCAAATTCAAAGTAAAGAATAGGAACATAATTAATACTATTCTTCACAAATGCGTTATATACATATACCAAAGGATGAATTGCATATGAAACTCATAAAAATGATTTATGAAGGGAAGAAGTGTTTTTGAACAATTTTTATTTATTTATTTAGTACAAATTCTATCTCTAATTGGCATTGATATAAAGTGTTGCAACTTGTGCTTGTACATCTCATCTTTTTCTCATATATTTACTTTTAATCTAACAGGCCTAATTATTTTATTGATTCTGCTTATGGTTAAATGTAAGATATATATATAATTAATCTGATTAGATTCTCAATTTATGAGAACCTTTGTTGCTAACTTTCACATTATAACATTCCTAGGCCATTTGTTATTTTAAAAAAGAGAACAAATCTACCTAATTGACTTAATAAGTAATTTTGCATACAACATTATTCGCCCTATTTTGACGTTTGCAAACATAGCGGAGGATACTAATGCAACTTCCAACTATTGATGTTAACCATAATCATTATTACACCATATATGAATAAAATGCAACCAATCATTAACTAGCTTTGAACAAGAACTAATTAACTAACAGAATAAACTAATAGCATATTTTCCTTGATATTTCCATATTATGCTATACCTAGCTAACAATACCATAAAGTTTAAATAATGGCCAACTTTACGCCAAGTTTCCTATCTTAACCATTCAATCATAACTATACTTTAATGAAAATTTAGAAATTTAACCTTGTTACAACACTTATACAGACTGCAATAAAGGACATTTAACTTACAGTCATCCTGTCGACATATACTACTTATTTGATCAAGAAACAAAACTGAATTTTTAGCTAAAGAGCTCAAATGAATAGAAAGTAATATTACAACTCAAACTGTATTTATTGTCATGTTGAAACCCATCACAACATAAGTTTAAAAGATGTGTACCTGGCAATGAAGGAAGGAGTTAAAATTTCAGCAGTAGCAACAGTAACAAATTCAGCAGAATAGCAGTATTTCCACAGATTTGAGCAATAATACGACCCGAGGAAACCAGATGCACAGTACAGTATTTTTTAAAGACACTTCAGATTTTAACTGAACAGTGGAATCAAATAAAGTTGAACAGATTCAACAAAAGAACAATATTTCAGATTTCAGTTTCTTTTTAGTTTCAAATTCCCATTTTTCTGATTTTCTGTTTCTGCTGCTGTATCTGTGTGTGTGTGTGTGACTGTTCTCTTTTGTTTCTTTTCTGTTTCTTTTTCCTCTTCACATTTTCATTTTTTATTTTCTGCTTGATTTTCCACACTCAAATCTGACTTTTCACTTTCTTAAAATCTGCTAAATCAGATTTTCTTTTGAACTACTGATTTTCTCTCTTTCCTTTCTTTTCTGTCTGAAAAGGTTCCTAAATCAGATTTTTCTTCTTCTCTTCTCCTAAATCAGATTTTTTCTTGAACTCTCAAAAATCTCTCCCTCCAAAGTCTGTCCAGCTCCCTGTATTTATACAGGGCTGGTCCTATACTCTTTTAGTGTTGGATGGACCCTTTTCTCCTTTTAAAATCAGAAAGTTTCCATTAAAAACTGCTTTTGAATAATTTAAATCCTATTGAGTGCTATTATCCTGTTTTTCAGCAGCCCCATTATCCTTTGTTCCCCATTATTACTTAAATTATAGCCACTATCATTCCATTATAAGCACACTATCACATTACCCTACTGTTTCAATCCAAAATAAACCTGAAATACTACTGTATTTACAGCCTTTAAACTAAAGTCAGAATCTGTTACAAAACAGATTTTAAAGTCTGTTTTAACAGTTATAACCATTCCTAGGATTAACCTCCTAATACAATTGTATTTAACCAACCTTTGTAAATTCGAATTCAAAACTAACATCACAACAATATTATACTGAATTCAGCCTAATAGTTCAACTGAATTTCAACATTGGACGAAAAATTAAACAAACACAGGAGCATTGTCAATATACTGACAATGCCTTGTTAAAAAAAAATAATATATACACATCATACATTTTAATTTACTGATTTGTAAACAAACATGATTTAATTGACGAGTATTAATCAGTTGACTATTTACAACATTTGTCCATAATCAGTCTAAAATAATAGAAGCAGACTATTTCAATCAGCATTATCATAAATGAGAATTCATATTATAACTAATCGACGAACTTAATCGAGTCGATTACTTACATTGTAAATAATCACAACCAACAGAAATAGTTTCATATTTGATCATATAGACGGGCATGAGACAAAGATGACAGAATTAATCAAATAAAATCATGAAAAATTAACAGGCTATTAAGACAAACAACAATACACGTAGAATACACAAAAGAAATAGAAAAATACCTCTGAATCTTCAAACTTCATACGGACTCGAACTCAACTTGGATTCGGACTTTGTTTGAAATCAAACAGACCTTAGTCGAAGTATTTTCCACTGAAAATACTTCGACTAAGGTCGATTAAACCTCAATCTTTATTTAATTTGGACAGAATCTGGTATTTCTAGGTTTTTTTTTTTGAAGATTCGATTTGGGACTTAACCATTTCTGGTCAGATTCGAGGGGGACCAAATACGACACAAGGGTGAGGGTAACCTAGGGGTCATTTGGTGTCAATTTAGAACAGATCTGAGTTTGTTCTTGTTTGGTCCGAATCTTCAAAAGAAGATTCGAGAAGCTCGGAAGTGATTCGATCCAAACAAGCAACAGATCCATACCTAGGGTGGTTAGGGGAAGCTATGGTGTCGATTTGGGGCTGTTAGGTTTAGATCTGAGTTCGGTTCGAATCTTCAAATGAAGATTCGAGAACCTTCAGGAAGATTCGAGCCAAGAGGCTAACATATTCGGATAGAGGGTGTTCAGGGGGTTCTGGGGTGTTAAGGTGGTGACCGGCGGCGTTGATGCCGCCGGGTTTCAGGCGAAGGGGAATAGGGGCGGCTAGGGTTAGGGGTTTGGTTTGGGAACGATGATGAACAGTAAGAGGATGGGGGGTGTTAAGTTAGGGGCCGGGGTAGGGGTTTGATCCTTAAATAGGGGTGGGGTGGATTGATCTCATCCGTTGGATCAATTAAGATGCACGGTTGAGATCAATCCACTTAACCAAACGTTGTCGTTTGGTCTAAGTTCAGGGTCAGCCTGGATCGGGTCATTGGGTCGGGTAAAGGGTTACGGGTAATGGGGTGAGATCTCCGCCGTTGGATTGATTTAATCCAACGGTCTTTGATGAAGTGCGACCAAACGCTGTCATTTTGGCTCGTGTAAATTGGACCGGACAGGTTATTTGGATTGGGCTGTGGGGGGGGGGTAATTTGATTTGGGCCTGGATTTTAATCCAGGTCCAATTTTTTATTTACAACTTATTTTATTTTATTATTTATCATTAAAAAATCCTAATAAAAATTATAAAACAATTTTAACCTTACACAAAATATTAATTACTTTATAACAACTATTTAACACATAGTCAAAACATTAATCATACAGTAACATATTTAAAAATAGAACGAATGCATATTTTTTGTGATTTTATTTAAATTATCTTTCAAATGCATAATTAAATCCTATATGCATGCAACATGTATTTTATTTTAATTTTCATTTTATTATGACAAAGTAAACATTTACGGACATAACACAAATATTTAACACCACGCAAATTCAAGAATTACACAGTAAAAGAAATTTATTTTATTTTTTGATTTATTTTGGAGTAGTTTTCGTAAGGCAAAAATCACGTGCTCACAGCTGCCCCTCTTTGTGCGGAAACTCGAAGAGTTTTCGTGCAAAGATAAAGTGAGCGGATACGAGCGATTTTTGCCCGTTCGAATACTCCGTGGGAAGCATTTTTAGAAAGATTTGACCGAACCTCTGCTTCAAAGGTTTCCTACATATCCTTGGCTATAAAGGAATCAGGTCAATGTAGTTCGGGAATTTTTGGTAGCTGGGACTACCATGGGACTGTGATGTTACTGCTGCTTTGTGCTGTTTTTACTGCTTGCTGACCTCCTTATTACACCTTACTTTAAAGGAATGGTTGGGGAGTCTTTCAAGCCAGTCCAAAGCTTTCCAAAGATCCAGTAGTCCGGGAATTCGCCGATGTGTTTCCTTCTGACCTTCCAGGCATGCCACTGGATCGTGATATCGATTTTTGTATTGATTTGGCTCCAGTTACCCAGCCTATATCTATCCCATCGTACCGTTTGGCTCCGAAAGATATGAAGGAGTTGAAGGAGCATATTGAGGAATTGTTAGCAAAGGGTTTTGTGAGACCTAGTGTGTCACCTTGGGGTGCACTAGTGTTGTTTGTGAAGAAAAGGGATAGAACCATGCGGATTTGCATTGATTACCGCCAGTTGAACAAGGTTACCATCAAAAACAAGTACCCGTTGTAAGCACGTGATTTTTGACCCTCCCCGAGAATTTTCACATTTTTAGCATGAATATGTGAAATTGGGTCTAGTATAGCTATTTTTACTATTTTTACTTTATTTCGTTGCAAAAAGAAAATTTCAAAAAATATATATATAAATTTTAGTTTATGTATCTCTCATAAACTTGAAAAATACAAAAATTGTACTTTATTTTGGTACTTTATATAAATTCGAAAATTACAAAAAATATAGTTCTATTAATGTTTGCAGTCATTATAATTTTGAAAAATACAAAAATATTACTTCATATTTTTGTCTTTATTAAAGAACGAAAATTACAAAAAAATAGTTTTATTAATATTCTATAGTCATTTTAACTTTGAAAAATACAAAAATATTACCTCATATTTTATCTTAATATTTAAAACGAAAATTACAAAAAAATAGTTTTATTAATATTTTTGTAGCTATTTTAAAATCTTGAAAAATATTTAAAAATATATAGTTTTGTTTAAATACTAGTCTTATTTTTGGTAGTTATTTTGCTTACATAGGACTAGTTAAGCAACGTGTTCCTATTTCTCGGGTCCGGGCAAAAGAATAATATTCGGGTTCAAACTACCCGGTTTTAGGCCTAATTTTCGGACCTAGCCCATAATAAACCGTGTCCAGGACACATGGGGAACCCCACCACGCGTGGGGGACATATGCCTCGAACCCCACCACGCGTGGGCTCATTTTTCTGGGCAAAACCCAGTACAAAACACGGACAAAGGCAAAAGTGCCAGGAGGACTTTGAATTTTTGGGAAGAAAACTACTGTTCCTCTTTCTTCTTCAAAAGAAGAAAGTATTCTTCAAAAAAGGGAAGTAAGAAAACCTACTGGAAAAAAGAAGAAAAACCCAACGACCCAACGACGCCGGAACCACCACGTCCAAACCCACCTTGCGACCACCACCAGTCACGACCAAACGACCACCCTCCTTCCACCTCCAAAACCCTCCCCAGCTGACTCCTCCCCGTCACCTCACGCCATAACCACCATAACCAACACCAAAAACACCACTCCGTCCCTACCCCCCCCAACGCAAAAACCTAACAAACCCAAAGACCACCCCGTCACCTTCCCCAGCTCCCTCTCCGCCATAACCATCGTCAACCACAATCTCCTCACGTCGCCACCAGCTTCCTCAGCATCGTCAAACCACCCAAACTGCCTACGACCCTTCCTCCTCCTCCTAGCTCCATCGTCGACAGCCCGTCACAACCAACTCCTACCTCCATCACCACCTGCTGAACCAAGCAGCCTCACGACCATTTTTCTCCTTCGCCGTAGCCAAGAACCAGTCCGCCATTTTCAATCCGACGAGCAGCTATTGTTGCGTGCCAAGCAGTCGTAGCTGCGTCTCCGAGCAGCGGTGGGTTGCTGCGATCTTGCTTGGCCGAGTTTTCTGTTTTCCGTCGAGGTCGATTTTGATTCGTCGAGGTCCGGTACGTCGAGGTGCTGTCCGAGGTTTCGTCGTTGTTCTTCGTTCAGAGAGGTCCGGCTTGAGTTCCGTCGGAATCGTGTTTGTCGTTTTGAGTTTGTCGAGGTGCAAAGGTCAGTAAACCTCGATGTATTAGATAAATAAACTTTACGTTGAATGTTTGAGATGCAATATAAAAATTGGTATGGAAATTTTCTGCCTATGTTTCATTGTCTGCATTTTGGTTCATTTTCATGTTATGTTATTCTTGTTTATTTGATGTCGTTTAATTAAGTTGGACTAGTCGTTCTATGACACAAGTTTGACGTTAATCTGTTCGTCCTTTCCTTTGGTTAGGTCATTCGAAAAAATAGTATTAGTGCATGCTGTTACTACTACCGAAACACTCATTCACTAAACTCCTTTTATTAAACTTCTAACAAGTCATGGGATTTTAGTTGTAAAGAGGCCGTAAGTTTTAGTATTGTTAAAGACATAAAAATGGCATCCTTTTAAAAAAATAAAATAAAATAATAATAATAATAATAATAATAATAATAAAGAATAAAATGAGACGAGCCTCGCCGAATAAAAGGGACAAATTGCGGGGCCCTCACAAAATATATGTATTAAATACTTAGATTCCGGGATGGGTCGTTTAACAAATTTCACGGCCCTCCCCGAAAATAATAATGCGTTGGTTGCTTTAGGCGCGTCTTAATAATGTATCTCCCTAAACTCGGGTGCACATTTATGTGACCCAAATCCAAATCTCAACGAAATCGAAATATGTCTCTAATCACGGGTGCATTGATTGTGACGTGGTTTGAGATGCATTTCCATGACGTTGCAAATTCCTTTAAATAAATAGAATGAGACGAGCCTCGACAAACAAAAATACAAATTGCGGGGCCCTCAGTAAATACTTGTTTAAAATTACTTAGATTTCAGGAGGGTCGTTTAGCGAATTTCACGGCCTCCGCAAAATAATGACGCGATAGTCTCTTTAGGCGCGTGTTTAATAATTTACTTTCTTAAACTCGGGTGCGCATTTCATGCGACCCAAATCCAAATCTCAAAACATCAAATAAAATGCGTTCCGGATTGTGGGTGCATTTCATGTGACGCAGTCCAAAGACGTGTTTTAAGCGATGTTCACATTCTTGTAAAAACAATAATAATAAAGCGGTTAAAAGTTAAAATTTGCACATAAGTTCATACTTGTATAAAATCAGATAATCAAGCCGAATATAACAATTGAGCGACCGTGCTAGAACCACGGAACTCGGGAATGCCTAACACCTTCTCCCGGGTTAACAGAATTCCTTATCCGGATTTCTGGTACGCAGACTATAATATAGAGTCATTATTTTCCTCGATTCGGGATTAAAATTGGTGACTTGGGACACCCTAAATCTCCCAAGTGGCGACTCTGAAATAATTAAACCAATCCCGTTTCGATTGTCCTTTAATTGGAAAAAACTCCCTTGTACCCTCGCGGGTATGTAAAAAGGAGGTGTGACAGCTCTGGCGACTCTGCTGTGGACCAATTAAATGATTGGGACCCAGGACCACTGGTTCAGGGTTCAAGAATTCGAGCTTAAAATAATTGTTATAGTTGGCTTTATTTATTATCTGGTTTTTACATGATATATGCCTAATGTGCCTAAATGATGCTTTTACCGCTTTAATATTATCTGAATTGTGTATATAAAATTGCTGCGAAACCCTTCTTCTTTCTGAGTCTTCTAAATTTATGGTGTACACGTGCGCGTGACCCACCTTTCTGTTAAAGTCATACCAAATAAGACGAAGTTGGGACAAGTAACTAGGCCGGGTAGACTTTCGTGCTCCCGGTACGTTGCCCCCACTTCGGCTCAAACTGTCCGTTTGGGTAAGCCAGGTCTAGAACAAATACCCAGGTTATGAACTTAGTATAACAAAGCCACATGCCAGGTCCCTAGTAGGAGCGTTTATTTGCATCATGTGCATTTGACTTAGGGGAATCAACACAGGGGTTGGGTCCGTCTAGGACAAGCAACCTGAAAATAATAGACCATCTTTTGGCATCCTAAGTGCTACATGTTGTATTTATTCAAGGGTGAATGGGTCGTTTGGCGGACCAATAATAGTTGCGGACAAATAACACACCTTGTTAGGTTGATCACATTTAAATAAGAAGGCCGCACGTTTTTCCAGCATGATGTTATTTTAATCAAAGCATGGGGAACATTTGTGGAATCCAAGAATTCTTGGAATTCCCTATGTCCCCCACGCTTGCTTTTTGGGAAAGCACATGGGGAACATTTGTGGAATCCAAGAAGCCTTGGAAATCCACTATGTCTCCCACGCTTCATTTTGGGAAAAGCACATGGGGAACATTTGCGGAACCCAAGAAATCTTGAAATCGTTATGTCTCCCATGCCACATTTTTGAAAGAAATAATAAATATAAAAAAATAAAATTACAAATAAATAAAAGCATTGGAAAATTCAAAAAGATTTTGTATGTTGTCATCATTTTCCACATATAAGAAAATCGTGAAAAAAGGAGAAAATAACAGCATAGAAGTCCGAGTAGAGTCGAAACTCTGCCGAAATTTTGAAAATGAAAAATGTCTTGTTAGTTTGTTATATTAAAAGCAAAGGAAAAATAAAATATAAAAAAAATCATCATTGTTCCGTCTGGTTTTTTTTAAAATATTAAAGAAAATAGTTTGTTTTGCCATTAAATGAAAATGAAAATGAGTCTGGTTTTTTAAAAAATATTTTATTTTATTTTACTTTGTTTGTCTATGAAAATGCCAGAAATAAAAATAAAAAGAGTCCGGCGTTGAATGTGATTTTATTATTTGTTCCAAAAATAAGTATATATATAATCCAAAAAAAAATTCAAAAGAAAGTTCAAAATTCAAAAAGATAAAATAAATAAATAAAAAATCCGAAAATATTTTCTTCTTTAGAAAATTCAAAATTCAAAAAATAAAACATTTTAGAAGCATTTCTTATATTAAAGGTAAAATTCCGAAAATATTTTCTTCTTTTCTTTAGAATAAAAAAAAAAATCAAAAATATTAGTCTTTCTTTTAAAAAGAAAATCAATCAAAAAAATAATATTTCCTCGCTTCTTTTAAAGTAGTTCTTTTAAACGAAAATTCAAAAAAAGTTAGTTCATCTGCTTATTATTATTTGCCTACTTATTCTTATTTGCCCGAACTACGCGGGTTTGATTCTCACCGGATGTGAGATACGTAGGCAACCCTCATCGGGTCCAACCCCACCGTTTTGCTAAAAAGCCAAAAACAAACAAATAATAATCATAAAAAATACATGTCAAATTTTAGTTTTTGTCATAAAGAAGTCGGGTGACGCTGTTTTATCAAGACATAGCCGAATGTTCCCGAAAAGGGACGCCGGAAGGCTGACTTTGCATAAACAACCACTTTTGGGTCATTTTTAAGACTTGGTCCAGTTGACCCCCACAGCCTAAAAACCTTCGTCCCCGAGACGTTGAAAGGCCGTGTTTACAATATTGAGTTTCCTATTTTGAAAAAAAAATAATAAAAGAGTCATAACTAAGACAGGAGATGCTGTTTGTCATAAATAGCCGAATGTTCCCGAAAGGGACGCCGGAAGGCTGACTTTGCATAAACAGCCACCTTTGGGTCATGATTAGGATTGTTGGTCCAGTTGACCCGCACAGCCTTAAAAAGCTTCGTCCCCGAGACGTCGAAAGGCCGTGTTTGCAATACAATGTTTTTATCATAATTTGAAAAAAAACAAAGAGTCAACGGTCGGGTGAATGCCGTTTGGATGTTTAGTCAAAAAAAAATATGAAAATAAAATAAAATAAGCCGAGCCAGTTTCGGCCGCGTCTTAAACCGTTCTTGCCGAAATAGCCTTAGAGTATCTTTCAGTTGTCGAAAGGTTATTTTCGTAAAAGAATGGACCAGTTTGTAAAGTGTCATAAAATAATCCTCCCTGGCCTAAAAAAAAAAATCATGTGAAATTTAGAAGGGGCCACATTTGCAAAAAATAACCATTTGGTTGCATTTGTCGAACATAGGGAGCTAGCCTTTTGTTTTTGATTTCATAAATCTCTTGATTAGAATAATGTGGGTTGTTGGGTTTCAAGTTTGTAGGTCATCTTCAAACCTTTGAAACTCAGTTTGTTCTAATATGAAAATTGAAAAATGTTTACTATTGTTTATCTTTTATTGGTCCGAACTACGCAAGGTCTGATTCATGCGGGGTCATGATACGTAGGCAATCTCCATAAGATTCGACCACAAAGAAAAAAAGAAATGAAAAAAAAAGAAATGAAAAAAGAATGAAAAAAGAAAAAATGAAAAAAAAGACAGAAAAATGAAAAAAAGAGAAAAGAAAAAATCGAAAAAAAAGAAATGAAAAAAAAGAAAAAAAAAAAGAAAAAGAAAAAAGATGTTGTCAGTAATGAGGACCGACTGAGTCCATTCTAACCTGTTTGTTTTGCAAATAAAGTTAAGGTGGTTGGTTTGTGGTAAGCCGGACAATGACACCCAGAATCCTTTACTTGCACCTCATGATGCACACTCTGCGGGGATCAGGCCTGATGACAGAAGCATTCGAATCCTGTTGGAAACTTGTTGACGGAAATGGATGATATTGAAGCTGGTAATGGTCTTGACAGTATTGATGCGAAGCTCAGTGGCTAAGATGCCAGTTTTGATAAAGTGGGAGCACGCTCCGTTCCTTGGTTAGCAAAAGAGAAGCTGGTGGTGGCTTATTTTGTTGTCATTTCTGTTGTCCGGATTATTCTTAGAGTTGTAATCCGAATTTTGTCCTGTGTCAAACCTTCTTATCTTTCCATTTTGCCATAGCAGTTTGTTTAAATTTTATCCAGTTTGTGTTAGGATTTTATTCTGGTTGTTTTGTTTGTTTTATTATTCAAACCATTTCGCCGGTAGTCTAATACAAAGCCGGTCTTTTGTTAGTTCCAGTCGTCTTTTGTTTAGTCCTTTTATCATTTTTGTTCAATGCCGATTCTAGGGACATGACATACGCACCCACTTTGGGCCTAGTCTTTAAAGTTAATCATAAAACCCTGGAAAGGCGATCAGACCATTTAAAGAAAATAAGGACGGTTTGAGATTATTCAGAGCTCGAGTCATGTGGAACTGGGGCAAGTTAAACACAAAGAAAACCGTTAAAGAAAGATTCGCCTAAATTGGCATGAGGGTCGTTCATAATAATGAGAATGAGAGTATCGCCCAACGGTGCTTTAGAAGTGACAAATGAACAAACATATGTTGAATATAATTGTCAAGTCCAGCACCATCGGAAGAGACTATAAATCTATTGTTTGATTGTGTTGTTCGCACTTGGCATGTTTTGAAGACTGGAATGATGAAGACATTTTGTTCTGCTACCCAAACACTTTATCCTTCGTTAACCCCTTTTGAGCCTTATTTATTTTTCTTTCATACCCCTCGTTCGGAATCAGTAGCAACGAAAAAGAAAAAAAAAAAGAAAGAAAGAAAACAACAACGAAAAAAAGAGAAAAAAGAAAAGAAAAGAAAAGAAAAGAAAATTGATAACAAAGAAAGAAAAAGAAAATCAAATGAAAAAGAGGAACTGGGAACTATGTTTGACCTGATTCCTCAAAGAGGATACGTAGGCGCTTCACGGCTCGGTCATAGTTTTGAAAAATGAAAAAAAAATCAATTAAAATATCCCCAAGCAAGAAACTGGGGCAAAAGTTGCGTTTGATGTAAATAAATCTAATTCCGAAGGTTGTAATTAATAACCCAAAATTAATGCATTTTTGAGCCTTTAATACCCTTTCTTTCTAGCCCTATCCAAAACCCACATTACGGTCCAAAGAAAGACCTTCCGATCAGTCTTCAAAAGATGTCAAGTCAGACTAATGAAGAGTCTTGCCGGCGAGCATAACATTCTGTTCCACAGCAAAAGGGACTCTAATCTCCAGCAGAAAGAGTCATACCGGCGACACTCCAAATCCCCAGCTGGAAAGTGATACAAATGAGAGAGTCTTATCAGTGAAAACCTTCACAGGCACCATAAGGCGATGAAAGCTGAGAGAAGAACCCAAAAATGAGAGAGATTTGATAGAGAAAACCCTTCGGGCACTACAAGTCGAATAAGATTGAGAGTCAGAGGGGGAATCGCCAATTGAAGATCTTAAAAGATGATTGACGGCAGAGGATAGGCCCCATATGCATGTCATGGCCATTAGAGTCGGTATCTGCGTTTGATAGGGTTTTATTTATAGTTTCTTTTGTAAAAGAGTCATCGTTTCCTTGGTCTTTTATTTTGTTTCTGTTATCTTTCTTCTTTCATAAAAATTTCCCCAATAGAGTTTGTCCGGTCAGAACAAGTATGAAATGATTTCAAAATATGCCATCAGCTTTCCAAGATGAGATCTGACTAGTATATCCAAATGGTATAGTCAGCGAGGAACAAGCGCGAGGCCAGTGTCAAAAAAAAATATCCCCAGCAAAGGGAATTGACAGAAGGATTGACAAGCGTCAAGAGGGATACCATTGCCTTAATCAAAAGTTATAAGCCTCAAGGCCAAGGCCCATGAACAAAGCAAGGGAAGCAGTGAGCATGATTTGGCGGAATCCATACTAGACTAAAAGGTCGGGGAAATGCCAGTTTCCAAGCTATGACACAAAAGAAGAGGGATATCCCCCAGCAGGAAGGGATTATCCCCATGCACATAATATCATCCCCAACAAGTTGTGGAGCGCAGAGCAAGGAAGGAGAAAGGGAAAGCCCTCCCAGTAGGAGTATCACAACCAACCACCATGTGTTAAACTAACAAATTTTGTTTGATTTGAAGCAGGTAGCGGAAATGGCATTGATGCCAGAACTGCATGCCACAAGGGGTATTATCAAACTGGGGCAGAAAATTTTCCTTCCATTTAGAAAATTTTCTGGAAGTCAGGTATCCCCAGTTGATAGCATTTTACCCCCAACAGGTAAGTAAATCAAGGGAGGTAGTCTTTGAAGGAAGAAGCTATGCAAAAACAAAACAAAAAAGGAATAAAAAAAAGAATAATAATAAAAAATGGGGAAGGTAGAAAAAGAAAATTCATCCCAATCCCCAGCAAGTATTCGAGGTAAGACATTTTCAAGTCTTAAAGATAGTTTGGGTTCATCCGCCCTCAAATAGGATCTGTTGGGTTCATCCGCCCTCAAATAGGATATGTTGGGTTCATCCGCCCTCAAATAGGATATGTTGGGTTCATCCTCCCTCAAATAGGATATGTTGGGTTCATCCGCCCTCAAATAGGATCTGTCGGGTTCATCCGCCCTCAAATAGGATATGTTGGGTTCATCCGCCCTCGAATAGGATATGTTGGGTTCATCCGCCCTCAAATAGGATATGTTGGGTTCATCCGCCCTCAAATAGGATATGTCGGGTTCATCCGCCCTCAAATAGGATCTGTCGGGTTCATCCGCCCTCAAATAGGATCTGTCGGGTTCATCCGCCCTCAAATAGGATATGTTGGGTTCATCCGCCCTCAAATAGGATATGTTGGTTTCAGTCTTTACATTTCTTGACAGGCGCCCACCTGAATAACGAGAGGAATACATTTCTGTCTTTTCATTTTTGTTCTAGGTCACCCACCAGTATAATGCGGGAATACTTTTCTGTCTTTTCATTTCTGTTCTAGGTCACCCACCAGTATAATGCGGGCATATCATTTTTCATATCTTTACCGACAGGCGCCCACCTGTATAACGAGAGGAATACTTTCAGTCTTTAAAATTCTTACCAGGCGCCCACCTGTATAACGAGAGGAATATATTTCAGTATTTGCATTTCATGTTCCAGGCGCCCACCTGTATAACGAGAGGAATACATTTCAGTCTTTTTATTTCAAGTGTTGAAATTGGGAGCCCGCCCAGATAACAGAGGCATACATTCAGTCTTTACTTTCAAGTGTTGAAATTGGGAGCCCGCCCAGATAATAGAGGCATACATTCAGTCTTTTTTACTTTTAAGTGTTGAAGTTGGGAGCCCGCCCAGATAACAGAGGCATACATTCAGTCTTTTTTATTTTAAGTGTTGAAGTTGGGAGCCCGCCCAGATAACAGTGGCATACATTCAGTCTTTTTATTTTAAGTGTTGAAGTTGGGAGCCCGCCCAGATAACAGAGGCATACATTTAGTCTCTACTTTCAAGTGTTGAAGTTGGGAGCCCGCCCAGATAACAGAGGCATACATTCAGTCTTTACTTTCAAGTGTTGAAGTTGGGAGCCCGCCCATAATAATAGAGGAATACATTCAGTCTTTACTTTTAAAGTGTTGAAATTGGGAGCCCGCCCAGATAACAGAGGCATACATTCCACGTCTTTACCCATAGGAGATGCATTTCCTCCCAAGTTCAGTTTTACCATAGGAGACGCACTTCCTAAGTTCAGTTCTACAGATAGGAGACGCACTTCCTAAGTTTAGTTTCACCAGTAGGAGACACACTTCCTAAGTTTATTGCACCCAATAGGAGACGCACTTCCTAAGCAAGTTTTTACCAGTAGGAGACGCACTTCCTAAGAATAGTTCACCAATAGGAGACGCACTTCCTAAAAGTCAGTTTTACCATAGGAGACGCACTTCCTAAGTTCAGTTTTACCATAGGAGATGCACTTCCTAAGTTCAGTTCTACCAATTGGAGACGCACTTCCTAAGTTAAGTTTCACCAGTAGGAGACGCACTTCCTAAGCAAGTTTCACCAGTAGGAGACGCACTTCCTAAGCAAGTTTTACCAGTAAGAGACGCACTTCCTAAGATAAGTTTCACCAGTAGGAGACGCACTTCCTAAGTTCAGCTTCACCAATAGGAGACGCACTTCCTAAGAATAGTTTCACCCAGTAGGAGACGCACTTCCTAAGAACAGTTTTTCCCAATAGGAGACGCACTTCCTAAATCCATTGTACCAGTAGGAGACGCACTTCCTAGATAAGTTTCACCAGTAGGAGACGCACTTCCTAAGTTCAGCTTCACCAATAGGAGACGCACTTCCTAAGAATAGTTTCACCCAGTAGGAGACGCACTTCCTAAGAACAGTTTTTCCCAATAGGAGACGCACTTCCTAAATCCATTGTACCAGTAGGAGACGCACTTCCTAAGACAAGTTTCACCAGTAGGAGACGCACTTCCTAAGCAAGTTTTACCAGTAGGAGACGCACTTCCTAAGATAAGTTTCACCAGTAGGAGACGCACTTCCTAAGTTCAGCTTCACCAATAGGAGACACACTTCCTAAGAATAGTTTCACCCAGTAGGAGACGCACTTCCTAAGAACAGTTTTTCCCAATAGGAGACGCACTTCCTAAGACAAGTTTTACCAGTAGGAGACGCACTTCCTAAGACAAGTTTTACCAGTAGGAGACGCACTTCCTAAGTTGATTTCACCAATAGGAGACGCACTTCCTAAAAATATTTCACCGATAGGAGACGCACTTCCTAAGATAAGTTTCACCAGTAGGAGACGCACTTCCTAAGTTCAGTTTCACCAATAGGAGACGCACTTCCTAAAAATATTTCACCGATAGGAGACGCACTTCCTAAGTCCAGTTTTACCATAGGAGACGCACTTCCTAAGTTCAGTTTCACCAATAGGAGACGCACTTCCTAAAAATATTTCACCCCTAGGAGATGCACTTCCTAGTTTGATTCATTTTAAGTTCGACCATAGGGGACACAATTCCTAGTCCAGTTTTTGAAGTTTACCCGTAGGAGACGCACTTCCTAATCGAGATTTTATTCATAGGAGACACACTTCCTAGTTCTAGTCACTGAAGTTTTCACCCTTAGGAGACGCACTTCCTAGTTTAGCTCATTCCGATTCAACCATAGAAGACACACTTTCTAGTTTGAGTCATTGAGGTTTTTATTTTAGCAGACACATTTGCTAGCAAGAGTTTTGGTTTTACTCAGAGGAGATGCACATCCTAGCCTAGTCTTTAGTTTACTCTCATCATTGCATCAGTAGTGTAAGTGAGTTACAATTTTGCTAACGACTCACAAATCTTCCCAGTACAAACTGGGTTAGAAAATTTTGTTTGTTTTGTTTGTTTTGATTGTCAGGGACCCGCCTGTAGAATGGAGGTTGTTGCGTGTCGAAGATAGAAGAAGTCAGGAGTCCGCCTGTAGAACGGAGAAACATTTTTCAAGATCAAGCAGTGGCCCACCGGAAAGCAGAAGGTTACAACAGAAATCCCCAGCATTCAATCCAAGTTAGAAGCTCGTCTCAAGAACGCGAATCAATAGTCTGGGATGATCAACAGAAGCTGGTCACAAAAACAAAACAAAAAAAAAACAAGAAAAAAAAGAAAAAAAAAAGAGAAGAAAGAGAAGAGCCCAAAATACGGAAGTGGAGAACAGATGAGATCTGCTCAGGAACTAGCGCCTACAACTAGCAAGTGTCAAGGTTCAAATCCAAAGTCTGTACGAAGCACCATTCAAGACTCAAGACCAAGTTTCAGAAGACTTAAGAGATAGGAATCCTTGTAACTAGTAGCTGATAGGCTTAGTTAGTCTTTTTCAGTTTTCATTTTGTTGTAATGACAGGACCGCGGACCGGAACCTCAACGGAACGGCACCTCGATCGGCTCTTCACCTCAGTACACTTCACTATTTCTCTCATCCAGAACTACACGTGGCCTGATTCCTGTATAACCAAGGATATGTAGGCGGCTCAGATACCAGGGCTCGGTCACATTCCCTCCCTTTCCTTAAGTATAGTCCGTCCAAGTAATGGTCGGGTCAAAAACACGTCTAGTCGTTCTTTGTCGGAAAACTCTTCGTGTTTCCAGTCAAAGAGGGCAGCTGTAAGCACGTGATTTTTGACCCTCCCCGAGAATTTTCACATTTTTAGCATGAATATGTGAAATTGGGTCTAGTATAGCTATTTTTACTATTTTTACTTTATTTCGTTGCAAAAAGAAAATTTCAAAAAATATATATATAAATTTTAGTTTATGTATCTCTCATAAACTTGAAAAATACAAAAATTGTACTTTATTTTGGTACTTTATATAAATTCGAAAATTACAAAAAATATAGTTCTATTAATGTTTGCAGTCATTATAATTTTGAAAAATACAAAAATATTACTTCATATTTTTGTCTTTATTAAAGAACGAAAATTACAAAAAAATAGTTTTATTAATATTCTATAGTCATTTTAACTTTGAAAAATACAAAAATATTACCTCATATTTTATCTTAATATTTAAAACGAAAATTACAAAAAAATAGTTTTATTAATATTTTTGTAGCTATTTTAAAATCTTGAAAAATATTTAAAAATATATAGTTTTGTTTAAATACTAGTCTTATTTTTGGTAGTTATTTTGCTTACATAGGACTAGTTAAGCAACGTGTTCCTATTTCTCGGGTCCGGGCAAAAGAATAATATTCGGGTTCAAACTACCCGGTTTTAGGCCTAATTTTCGGACCTAGCCCATAATAAACCGTGTCCAGGACACATGGGGAACCCCACCACGCGTGGGGGACATATGCCTCGAACCCCACCACGCGTGGGCTCATTTTTCTGGGCAAAACCCAGTACAAAACACGGACAAAGGCAAAAGTGCCAGGAGGACTTTGAATTTTTGGGAAGAAAACTACTGTTCCTCTTTCTTCTTCAAAAGAAGAAAGTATTCTTCAAAAGAGGGAAGTAAGAAAACCTACTGGAAAAAAGAAGAAAAACCCAGCGACCCAACGACGCCGGAACCACCACGTCCAAACCCACCTTGCGACCACCACCAGTCACGACCAAACGACCACCCTCCTTCCACCTCCAAAACCCTCCCCAGCTGACTCCTCCTCGTCACCTCACGCCATAACCACCATAACCAACACCAAAAACACCACTCCGTCCCTACCCCCCCCCCCAACGCAAAAACCTAACAAACCCAAAGACCACCCCGTCACCTTCCCCAGCTCCCTCTCCGCCATAACCATCGTCAACCACCATCTCCTCACGTCGCCACCAGCTTCCTCAGCATCGTCAAACCACCCAAACTGCCTACGACCCTTCCTCCTCCTCCTATCTCCATCGTCGACAGCCCGTCACAACCAACTCCCACCTCCATCACCACTTGCTGAACCAAGCAGCCTCACGACCATTTTTCTCCTTCGCCGTAGCCAAGAACCAGTCCGCCATTTTCAATCCGACGAGCAGCTATTGCTGCGTGCCAAGTAGTCATAGCTGCATCTCCGAGCAGCGGTGGGTTGCTGCGATCTTGCTTGGCCGAGTTTTCTGTTTTCCGTCGAGGTCGATTTTGATTCGTCGAGGTCCGGTACGTCGAGGTGCTGTCCGAGGTTCCGTCGTTGTTCTTCGTTCAGAGAGGTCCGGCTTGAGTTCCGTCGGAATCGTGTTTGTCGTTTTGAGTTTGTCGAGGTGCAAAGGTCAGTAAACCTCGATGTATTAGATAAATAAACTTTACGTTGAATGTTTGAGATGCAATATAAAAATTGGTATGGAAATTTTCTGCCTATGTTTCATTGTCTGCATTTTGGTTCATTTTCATGTTATGTTATTCTTGTTTATTTGATGTCGTTTAATTAAGTTGGACTAGTCGTTCTATGACACAAGTTTGACGTTAATCTGTTCGTCCTTTCCTTTGGTTAGGTCATTCGAAAAAATAGTATTAGTGCATGCTGTTACTACTACCGAAACACTCATTCACTAAACTCCTTTTATTAAACTTCTAACAAGTCATGGGATTTTAGTTGTAAAGAGGCCGTAAGTTTTAGTATTGTTAAAGACATAAAAATGGCATCCTTTTAAAAAAATAAAATAAAATAATAATAATAATAATAATAATAATAAAGAATAAAATGAGACGAGCCTCGCCGAATAAAAGGGACAAATTGCGGGGCCCTCACAAAATATATGTATTAAATACTTAGATTCCGGGATGGGTCGTTTAACAAATTTCACGGCCCTCCCCGAAAATAATAATGCGTTGGTTGCTTTAGGCGCGTCTTAATAATGTATCTCCCTAAACTCGGGTGCACATTTATGTGACCCAAATCCAAATCTCAACGAAATCGAAATATGTCTCTAATCACGGGTGCATTGATTGTGACGTGGTTTGAGATGCATTTCCATGACGTTGCAAATTCCTTTAAATAAATAGAATGAGACGAGCCTCGACAAACAAAAATACAAATTGCGGGGCCCTCAGTAAATACTTGTTTAAAATTACTTAGATTTCAGGAGGGTCGTTTAGCGAATTTCACGGCCTCCGCAAAATAATGACGCGATAGTCTCTTTAGGCGCGTGTTTAATAATTTACTTTCTTAAACTCGGGTGCGCATTTCATGCGACCCAAATCCAAATCTCAAAACATCAAATAAAATGCGTTCCGGATTGTGGGTGCATTTCATGTGACGCAGTCCAAAGACGTGTTTTAAGCGATGTTCACATTCTTGTAAAAACAATAATAATAAAGCGGTTAAAAGTTAAAATTTGCACATAAGTTCATACTTGTATAAAATCAGATAATCAAGCCGAATATAACAATTGAGCGACCGTGCTAGAACCACGGAACTCGGGAATGCCTAACACCTTCTCCCGGGTTAACAGAATTCCTTATCCGGATTTCTGGTATGCAGACTATAATATAGAGTCATTATTTTCCTCGATTCGAGATTAAAATTGGTGACTTGGGACACCCTAAATCTCCCAAGTGGCGACTCTGAAATAATTAAACCAATCCCGTTTCGATTGTCCTTTAATTGGAAAAAACTCCCTTGTACCCTCGCGGGTATGTAAAAAGGAGGTGTGACACCCGTTGCTGCACATTGATGATTTGTTTGACCAGTTGCAGGGTGCTAGGGTGTTCTCTGAGATCGACTTGAGATCGGGGTATCATCAGCTGAATATTCGGGACTCAGATGTCCCGTAGACTGCTTTCCGTACTAGATATGACCATTATGAGTTTCTAGTAATGTCCTTCGGCTTGACTAATGCCCCGACGGCGTTTATGGACTTGATGAACAGTGTGTTCAGACCTTATATTGATTCCTTTGTTATTGTCTTTATTGATGACATCTTGATCTACTCACGTAGCCTGGGGGAGTGATCGACTCCAACCATGTGCCACTACATTGCAAGAGTGGTCGATGCAACTTTTACCCAAAAGGTTGGGATCGAATCCACAGAGAGTTAATATTGGTTTGGAATCGGGTTTCTATCCAATCTAGCTACATGCGTTGTTCTTAATTGTACTTCTAAACATATTTGGGTTTGTTACTATACTACTTTAATGCTAATGAATGCTGAAAATAAGCTAAGTACAATATTTTTGTAAGGGTTTTCTCAAGTAATAAAAGGCACTAGGAAAGTGACTTACACCTAGGTGAGTATCTAATAGGATCTAAAATTTAGGACAAGCTTGTTATATTTGAGGTCCCGATATAATCATTACACATAATTACTCACTCTACACCACTTGGTAGTTTGAGTAACTTTGCCCTAATTGGCTTTCTCAAGCCCAATTGGGTGTTCAAACAATACAAGTAAAATTGGCTCAAGTCAGGTATTACTATCTCTAGGTTTAACCCTTTAATTGAGATTATCAATCTTTAAGTGCACCACAATTCCTTGTTAGCCTGAATTTCCTAGACTTAGACCCTCTTTCTCAAGAAGAGTCTAAGTCATAAAGGCATAAATTAGTGTTTGCAACTACCAATTCTTCAATTAAAGCATGAAATAAGCTAATATCACTAACCTATAAATAATTAAGCCCTAAAATAGAAAACCCATTAAATAACCACACTAGGGCTGGGTCACAACCATAGCTAATGGGTTTAGCTACTCATAATCAAGGATGAAATCAAAGATGGAGATGAAATATAAGCCATAAAAAGTAATTACAAGAGTAAAATCTAAGATTAATTGCTAAAGATGTTCTAAAATTACTCTAAAAAGCAAAAAGCGACTGTTCACGTGCTCTATAAAACAACAAATACCCTAAAAATCTGAAAAGATCTATTTATATACAACTGAAACTACTGAACAAAAATGCCCATACGGAGGTTCCGCTGACAGCGTAAAATTGAGTGCCTCAGCGCTGGGACTTTCGTGATCGTGCAAAAGCAAGCGCGGACCGCGTTTCTTCTCTTCTAAGCTTGGTTTGGACTTGATTTAGCTGGGAGCGAAAAATCAACCACCTCAGCGTAGTCTTCAACCGCGGCCGCAAAATATGTTCGTGGACCGCGCTTTTCATTTGAGCCCAAATCTCCAGTCCTCTGATTCTAACTTTCGCCCTCAGCGGAACATAGACCGCAACCGCGTCAATAATTCCGCTTCTGTGGAATTTCACCGCGGGCAACAGTGTCTGCTGAGCCTAAAAATGCCTTCTCTGAACCTCAATCCGCTGAGAGCGTGAATATGGTCGCCTCAGCGGTTTAACTTTCGCAGCTGCACTATTTTTTTGCTGTCAGCGCTTTTAGCTCAGCTTTGGACTTGTGCATGTTTCACTCTTTTATGAGCTAGTTAGGACTTTCTTATCTCATTTTGACCAAACAATGCAAACAAGCATAATAAGTTAGTTTTGGGATTACTTCTACACATTTTTTATCCAAAACCTAAGCAAAAAGGAGTATAAGATAGGCTAGAATCTCTAGTTATCGGGGAGCACGAGTAGCATTTGAGTAGTGCTTCAAACATTGCGAGAGCAGAAGCTATATGCCAAGTTCTCCATGTGTGAGTTTTGGCTAGAGTCAGTAGCATTCTTGGGGCATGTCGTATCAGGAGAGGGTATTAAGGTGAATCCCAAGAAGATTGAGGAAGTTCAGAGTTGGCCACGTCCTACTTCAGTGACTGAGATCAGAAGTTTCTTGGAGTTAGCAGGTTATTATCGCTAATTCGTGCAAGGATTTTCATCCATTGCAACACCTTTTGTGAACAACTAATTTTTGACCACACCCGAATTCTATACTATTTTAATATAAGTATTTCTTTTAGGTCAAATGTTGATATTATAAACTTTTATCTTTCTTATAATAGGTTTTGTTTGAAAAAAATTAAATTAAAAATTACAAAAAAAATGTTCATATACTTAGAATACAAGTTTTATTTCTATTTACAAGAGAAAGAAAATTTATAAGAAAATATTTAGTTTCTTTTAATTAATTTTTTGATAAGTAAGCTATAGAATCTTTTTTTTTTGTATCATTTAAAGTACATGTAAATATTTAGTTTTCTTATATTATAGGAAATGTTAGTTTATCTTCTTATCTTCATAATTTAATTCCTTTATTAAAATAAAATACAAAAAAAAAAATGAACGAAACTTACTAAAGTTTGGTAAAAATAAAAAATGTCCGATTCCCACCTTAACAAAGATGAACAACCCTAATCCCTTAACTTCCCCATTTTTGGCTATAACTCCCCTTTCCCTTAGGTCTCTTCTCCCCACAATTCTAACTCCCTCGCGTCCCTTTCCATACTTCCCCCACTCAGCACACTACTTCATTACATCAATTACTACAATACACATATATCTATATATAATTGACACTTCACAAATAAAGAGGGGGGGGGGGGGTGAAACACAAAAAAAGAAAAAAAAAAAACACACACACATATAAAGGAGTAGGAACGGACAGAGGACTGGAAAACGAAGAGCAATCCAACCATTCACTTTCTTCAATTTTCTTTTCCTTGTTCTCATTCTTAGAACCCATTGACTTTTGCCAAAATAAATTTGGGATTTATTTTCAAAACTCATGGTTTGCCTTAAATTTTGCTCATATTTTGACCAAATCCCAAATCACAAAATCAACTATTGAGCTGATTTTGGGCTAAAATATGACAGTTACAGTTTTTAAAATTCTAAATATTACCCCAAACTTTTATATTTTATAAAAGAGCCCACATTTATTACGCCCAACTAAATCATATGGGCTCACTTGCCTCTCATTAAACTCACGCATCTGCTTTTTGCTCTATAAACGGAAGAGAACTCCACATCAAATTCTCTATGCCAATCAATTGCAATCCACAACAAATAAGAAATTTGAAGGTAATTTGCTAAAATATGTTAATACTTGTTTAAATTTTCTGCAGATTTGTATGAATTTTCTTTGGATTTGTTTCGCTAGTTTTGTTTGAATTTTCTTCATATTTGTTTTGCTTGATTTGTATGAGTTTTTCTTCAGTTTTGTAAACCCTCCCATGTATATGCAGAAGTCTCTCATCTCCTACATTGTCTAATCTTTGCTTGTGATGACGATAGATTTCTCTCTCTCTCTTTTTTTCAGTTGTGTTTGGTTGAAATTGGGGTCTTGGGTTGGATGGAAAAGTTACTCTTTTCAGCCCAGATGCTTATGACGTTATGCACTTTGGATTTTTGGAAGCAGGCACAACTCAAAAAATAATTTCTTTCCCTTTTGTATAGCATCTTTATGCTTTATTTTTTTGTATCATTCGACTGATGCAGCTAATGTTTTGGCCTTGCTTTTAAAGTTTTGTAATGCTCATAATACCTGAAGCTGGTTTTGAGATTTCCGACGAGAATTTTGTGACTCTGCCTCTACCGGTTAATAGGGTAACATACTTTAAATTTTAATCCTTCTCCTTGTGCTAGTATGCCTTCCATATAGTTTAAGGTATGTTTTTGGATTTTATGCACTAAAATGAAGTTAGACATGTGATATGTTGTCCTATTATTGTTGTATTGTAGAAACGAAAAAGAATAAATAAACCGCGTGGTTCAATTGATAAACCACGTGGTGCTGCTGCTGATAAATGGACAGATGATGAAACGTCAATCCTCATAAATGTCCTACATGATGATGCGAGGAAGCACGGGTTTAGTGGTTCTACCCTCAGTGGTCCACGTTGGACAGAAATTAACGATGAGTTTTTGATGAAAATTAGAAATGTGGATAGGTTTGACGATGAGCAAATTAAGTCCAAGGTTGGAAGATTAAAGAGAGAGACAAAAACCTTCAAGGAGCTCCTTAATTCTTGCTCCGGGTACGGATGGGACCCTATAACTAACACAGTTACTTGTCCATCTGACACTTGGGCGAATCATGTGAATGTAAGTTTGGGAGATTGAAAAAGTTACATATATTCCACCTATATGCATATTGAACTAACATTCTGTTACAAAAAAAATTTACAGCAAAAGAAAGAGAAGAATGTTTATATTTCCAAGTACAGATACCAAGGGCTTAAAGATTTTGACTTACTGGATGAGATATTTGGGAATTCATTTGCCACGGAAAACCATGTTATGTACAGTACAAATCCTAATTTTTCAGGAATATGGTTTGTGATAATGATAATGAATGTTATTGATGAAGGTTCTGTATATACAAGATATCAAGTTTGTTTGTTTGGTACTGTTGGGTATTTTTGATAATTTTTAGAACTTGTGGGTATAAGTTATGTTTCATGTTTTTTCAAATAAAAAGTGAAATATGTTCTGAAAAATCATGTCCAAATACATTTTCATCTTCAAACCAAACTTCACGCAAATCAAATTTTTCAAATTAAATTTGAGATCTATGGCTAAACGCTAGCTTACATTTCCTGATAACACAACCTCCTTATATGTCACTTTTTTTTTCAATCTCCTAAAAAGAAGTAAGAAAATTTTATCCAATTACTTAATGTGACTGATCTTTCTCCAGAGACATTGTTGTGTTACTCCCTTTATGCCAGATCTCCGCCATCGCGCTCAAAGTCCAAAAGGATGAGCCTCTTCATTAGTTTCTTTGAAACAACTGAAATCTGTTTCTGCCGAGTTGTATCGAAATTGAGATGTGGATGTCGTTTGAGGTCGTAGTTTGAGGTTTCCGGGCAGAATCGAGGTTCTGACGTGGTTTTTGTTAACGGGTCTGTTCAGTGATCTAAATTCAAAGGAAAATTAATCTACTTGAGGTTCATCACTATCCTTTCCTTATATTTATTGACTTTATCTTATCTGGTATTTGGGTGATAGATTGATGCGAATTTCATTCTCATTTATGATATCTTAAACTTAAATTGTCTAATTTGGAAACAAAATTTCATTGCTTGGGTTAGTGGAGATTAACATGATTGTTCAGTAGTACCACAATTTCACAAATTCTCACTGCCAGTATGTGCGTTTTTTTTAAATTCATGCTTAATTAGATGTCCACTATGAAGAAAATTGAAATTGAAAGTAGTTTGTTTGAGAGAACTGAAATTCATTATCGGTGCCTTATGGGTTTGAGTGAATTGAAAAGAAATTGAGCCATAATTGTTTTAAAGCCTACTTTGTCAGTTTAATCGGTAGTAACATGTTTAGGCCAACCATATTTTGGTAGGCAAACCTTTAGGGCGTTCGTGTTTGGCGTGTATATTAGGCACGTATTACTAAATAAATTATCGTGATTATGTATACGTTCGCGTGACATAATTGTGATTTTCAAAATAATTCGAGGTATGCGTTCGCACGACTTTGACCAAATAATTTTGATAATTAATAAAGCGTGATTAATTGTGTACACGTACGCGTGACATGATTTTTTACGTTCCAAATAAAAAGAGTACACGTACGCGTGACTCATTTTAAGCTAATTCCTTAATTACGAATAGTCAAGTACTAAGAGATGTAAGGGTAAAAAGCACATAGGTTCTAAAATACGTAATTAACAAATTGACTAAGCCAAGTATGATTAAAGCGACTGTGCTAAAACCACGAAATCTGAAAATGCCTAACACCTTCTCCCCGGTTAACAGAATTTCTCATCCGGTCTTCTGGTTTTCGCAGGCTTTAAACGGAGTCAAACTTCCTCGATTTGGGATTTAAAATAAACCGGTGACTTGGGACACCATATAGTTATCCCAAGTGGCAACTCTGAATAAAATAAATAATCCCATTTCGATAATGTCACTTTAATTGGAAGAACTCCCTATTCCCTTCAGGAAAAAAGAGGTGTGACACCTTTGACTAGATTGACCCAGAAGGGTGCTCTTTTCCGATGGTCCGATGATTGTGAAGCGAGCTTTCAGAAGCTCAAGACAACTTTGACTACAACACCGATTCTAGTGTTGCCTTTCGGTTCAGAGATGTATACGGTATATTGCGATGCGTCACACGTTGGCTTGGGTTGTGTATTGATACAGGAAGGGCGAGTTATTGCATATGCTTCACATCAGTTGAAGATTCATGAGAAGAATTACCTTGTGCATGATCTAGAGTTAACATCGATTGTTCATACTCTTAAGATATGGAGGCATTATCTGTATGGGGTATCATGTGAGGTTTATACTGATCATCGCAACTTACAACATTTGTTTAAGTAGAGAGATCTCAAGTTTGAGGTAGTAGATTGCTTGAGTTACTAAAAGATTATGACATCGCCATTCTTTATCATCGGGGCAAGGCAAATATGATTGTGGATGCCTTAAGTAGGAAAGCAGAGAGTATGGGTAGCTTGGCATTCATTTCAGCTAAGGAGAGGCCACTAGCTTTGGACATTCAGTCCTTGGCTAACAGATGTGAGGTTGGATATTTCAGAGCCTAGCCGAGTCCTTGCATATGTTGTTGCTCAGTCTTCATTATTGGGACAGATCAAGGCTCGACAGTTCAATGATCTGCATTTGGCAGTTCTCAGAGAGATGATACTATAGGGTAGTGCCAAAGAGGTTTCTATTGGCGAGGATGGTGTTCTGCGACTCTAAGGTCGCCTATGTGTTCCTAATGTCGATGGCTTGAGAGAGAGGATTCTAGAGAAGGCACACTATTCACAGTATTCTATTCATCAAGGTGCTACGAAGATGTACCGTGACCTGAGGAAGCATTATTGGTGGCGGCAGATGAAGAAAGACATAGTTGAGTATGTGGCTAGGTGCTTGAATTGCCAGCAGGTTAAGTATGAGCACTAGAGGCCAGGTGGCCTACTTCAGCAGATGCCTATACCTAAGTGGAATGTGAGCACATTACTATGGACTTCGTAATTAGTTTGCCGCGGACATTGCGGAAGTTTGATGCAGTTTGGGTCACCGTCAATAGGTTGACCAAGTCGGCACATTTCATTTCGGTTGTGACTACCTATACTTCAGAGAGGTTGGCTCAGATCTATATTCGCGAGATAGTTCGGTTGCACGGTGTGGCTTTTTCCATCATATCAGATAGAGGTCCTCAGTTCACTTCCCATTTCTAGAGAGCCATACAAAGTGAGTTGGGGACCCGTGTAGAGCTCAGCACAACATTTCACCCATATACCGATGAGCAATTGGAGTGGACAATTCAGATTCTGGAAGACATTCTTAGAGCATGTGTGATTGACTTTGGAGGGCAGTGGGATCAGTTCTTGCCTTTGGTCTAGTTTGCTTACAACAACAGTTATCTGTCCAACATCGAGATGGATCCATTTGAGGCTTTATATGGTCATCGATGTCGATCTCCTATCGGGTGGTTTGAACCTGGTGAGGCTAAGTTGTATGGTACAGATTTGGTAAAAGATGCCTTGGAAAAGGTAAAGTTGATTCAGGAAAGACTTCGCACAGCTCAGTCCAGACAGAAGAGTTATGCGGATCAGAAGGCACAAGAGGTATCATTCATGGTCGGCTAGAAGGTTCTCTTGAAAGTCTCGCCGATGAAGGGTATTATGAGATTCAGAAAGAAGGGCAAGTTGAGCCCCAGGTTTATAGGCCCATTTGAGGTGTTGAGGCGAGTTGGGGAGGTTGATTATGAGCTTGCTTTACCCCCTAGCTTATTGGGAGTTCATCCGATTTTTCACGTGTCTATGCTTCGGAAGTATCACGCTAACTTTTCTCATGTGTTAGACTTCAGTACTATTCAGCTAGATGAGAGCTTGGGTTACGAGGAAGAGCTAGTTGTCATTGTTGATAGACAGGATCGCTAGTTGAGATCCAAGAAGATTTCTGTGGTAAAGGTCTAATGGGGGGAGGGGCAACCAGTCGAGGAGGCAACCTGGGAGTCCGAGGAGGACATGCGGAGCAGATATCC